>NC_138511.1:20310602-20910602 GCF_964252035.2 Podarcis erhardii | reverse complement strand
GGAGCTTAATCTCTTCTTTACAGAGCTTCCCTTCTTTGGCTAGAGTCTGATGCTTCTCCAACATGTCCTCAATGCTCTGTTTATGAGTCACAATGTATTTATTGTTGCAGCCCCGCGATTTATACTCCGTGTCGAAACGAGAGTCGTGAACCCTCTTCACATCCACCGGAGCAAGCCAGGCACCCAGGGATACGTCTTCAGCTTGCCATATGTTGAGATAGTCTTGCGTGAGGCGCAAGTAGTGCACCAGGTCAGCTGAAACCACGTAGCCCCCGCCCAGAGCATAGGGCAGGTAGTAGTCACAAAGGAGCCAGGCGTTCTCTTTCCATTTCCCGCCGGATTTCACACGGGCGCGCCCAGAGAAGAAGCCCCAGTAGAGGCGGCGTGGCTCCTTGGCCCTCAGCTCCTCCACCAGGACATCCAAGCGCACAAATGTGTCGTCATCAGCTTTGAGGACAAAGCGGAAGTCCAGGTGCTGGTCGAGCCACACAAACATAGCCAGCACCTTGGCGGTCAGGTTCTCGTAGGAGTCTCGGAGGTCAGGGAGGAGCAGAAGATCCTGATGGCGGCTCTGTTCCAGCTCCAAGGTGTGGAGCTCCTCCCCGGTCAGGCCTCCGGTGCCCACCACAAAACGGAACCAGACGTCTCCGGTGGGGACCCGGCCGGCCACCGAGAGCCATGTGCTGCGGATGATGCTACGCCGCTCAGTGTATTTGGGGCCGCTGGCCACCAACACAGCCAGGAAGGCGCTCTCCTCGGGAGGAGGAGGTGGGGCGGCTGCTGGAGGGTGAGGCCCACTCACACCCCCGGTCCGGGCGGGAGACTGTTGCTGAGGCAGCCCCCAGCCGTGGGAGGGCTTGAGGCCTTCTGAGGTGCACTTGGCCAAGTAGAGGAGCACCACGCCAAAGAGAGACAGGCCGCCGAGTCCCAGAGCCGTCTTGTGGCGGCACAGCAGGCGGAGGAGCTTCATGGCAGCAGGAAGAAACGTGGTGGCAGCTAAGGGGCGGGGCAAACACCACTTCCCCTGGGGCAGCTTCCTCAGCACTGCCCTCTTTCAGGAGGTGGTCCAATGAAAGGGCTTCTCCCTTTTAAGGGGAGACTTCTCAGGCAAATAGCCCCCACAATGACCCTAATGGCTCCTCCCTCTTTGGTGGCGATAGTCCTGGCTCCTCCCTCCCTCTGGGATTGGTGGTCCCAATGCTCTGGCCCCTCCCCTTTAGGGGCTGCAGTGACGTCTTCTCCAGCCTTCTAAGGGGCGGGAAGCGGCACTAGCTCCGCCCACACATTCGCCTCGGGACAGCAAGGCCTCGAGGGTTGGGGATCAGCCCCGCCCCTTTCTCCTCAGGCGCGAGGCCGGGGGGGGGGAAATCCCCTCTCTCTCCTCTCAGAATTTTTGGCGGGAACAGCCCTGCTGGCTACGGGTGGCGGGTTGGGACAAACGGCCGCCGCCGCCGCCACCTCGGAACGTTTCCGAACGCGCCGCTGGGTCCTCCCTCAGCTGCCTCAAGCGCGGGGTTCATTGTCTTCTGTCAGATTTTCAATTCCTCTCCCCCCCCCCGCCCCGTTTCTCCTCTTCTCGCGCGCGTTCCCTAAATAGAGATATGTGAAGGGAGCGCGCGCGCGCGCGATGGTTTTCGGAGCGGTACTTATCCTTTTCTGCAGCTCCGTCTTCTCCTGAGGCGGCGAGAAAATGCGAATGAATAGAAATGGAGGGGGGAGGAGGGGGGGGCGAACAAAGTGGAGTCACGTGACTTTCTGTCTTCGCACCGCCCCCTAACGCCATGTCTTGTCAGGGCTGGGGAGGCGGAAGACGGCGGCGCCATCTTTGAGGGCATTTCATGCCCTGCCCTCCCTCCCTGCGACCTAATAGTGCGTATTCGCCACCTTGTGTCCGGGAACTTGAGGCTGTGGCTGTTGCCATCTTAGCTAAGGGCACCGCTGTGTCCTTATCTCGCCGTGAGTATCGGTCATCTTGTGTTAGGGCAATGGAAGTCGCGGCTGCTCGCCATCTTGACTAAGGGCGTTTCCCTCGGGTGTTCTTTTTTCCTGTGCGAGTTTTTCTCCGCCATCTTGCCTTAGGGCAGCTGAAGCCGAAGGCGGTTGCCGTCTTAAACTTGGGGGAAAAGCCCTGCCAGCCTTTCGTTTTTGGTACACAGACACCTATCCCACCGAAACAAGTTGCCATTAAAAAAATAGTGAAATTTAGTGAAACCGCACGGGGATAAAAAATGCAGCAGCCGCACGGTCCAAAACAAAAATGGCTACGTAAGACTCACGTGCCCGAAACAAGCATGTCTTCCCTTATTTTTTTTATAAAGGTCCCCTTCATTCCCATTGAACTATAGCTTCCTAACGAGGCGCCTGTTTTGCTGTTGCAACCCTACAACAGGTAGAGTTGAATAGGCGCTATTTTATTTCAGATTTTATGGCGGCGAGGCGAAAAGAGACGGAACAGCCGCTCCCCGCCCCGACTAATTAGTCTTTATACAACTGGAGAGGGAGGTCCTCGCGTTAAATTCAGGCAGCCTCGGGAGGTCCGGAAGAGGCGGGCTCAATTCTCGTCGGAGCGGCGAATGGCGTTTCCTGTTTCCGGCCAGCCTCCCTCCTGCTGGCAGGCGCGCGGCGTGTGTCTGTCTGTCTGTCTGTCTGTGAGTGGGAGGCGGAGAGGAAGCCCCCGAGCAGCGAGGCGGGGCTGGGCATGAGGAGCCTCCGTGGCCTGCGGGGCAGGTATGGAGGCGGCCTGGGAGCAGGGCAGAAGGTCACGGCAGCCTCTGAGCATACGCAGAGCGCAGGAGGCGCGAATTGGGGCGGGGAAGACAGAGAGGGAAGGAGGGGCTTTGCCGGCTATTTTAATGGATACCCTTGAACGAACTTTCCGTTTTATTTGTTTCTCCTGCCTGCTTTTAAAAACTGATTGATTGTTATTATTTGCGTAGTCAGCTACGTTTCAATTCAAGGGCGTTTGAAAACGATCCCAGCGGGATCGGTTATTGCGCGTCCTTAATTGCCGGTTTTAATACCTGCTTTGGGAGTAATTTTTTTTTTGTATCTGTGTGCAAACAAATTGCGGAGGAATGAGCTGTAAATAACGTTCGCGGGTGCCACGTAATGCCCGTTTCGCGTTTATAAGAGAAGTTGGTCGGTTTGCGTGGCAGCGCTTGCACTTTGGAACTCCCCGTCTATTGAGATCAAGGAGGCGCCTTGGAAAAGTTCTTGCTTATGCAGGCCTACCCAGATGCTTAGAAAGTTAATGTGACATTTTAAATTCTTAGAATTGTTATTTGTTTAGTTGCTTTATGTTGCCCAGGGAAACCCAATGCGACATACAACCAAACAGACAGATAACAACCTCCCCCATTCCCAACAGATGCATTAAAACCAAGCGGGATGGGGAATACATAATAATTTTAATCTGTTTTTAAATTTTAACTTTTGTATGTTTTAAAGTAGGCTTGTGAATTTTTCTCAGCTTTCTCTTTCTGTAAACCACTTTGAGGAGTTTTTTTTTTTTTACAGTCAAGCAGTGTGTAAATGTTATGTAATAAATATCCACTGTTAGTGCTGCTACTTAGGGTAGACCCATTGAAGTCAGTGGACACTGGTAACTTAGCTTCATTGATCTCAGTGGGTCTGCTTAAGAGTTGGGCCTAAGTTGAATACAACCCATAGGGATATTATTATTATTATTATTATTATTATTTTAAAATTTGATTCTTTGTGCATGAATAGACTTGTCTCTTCCCTCTTTGGTTGTTGGGGTATTTTTAGGTTGTTTCTCAGAGCATGTGCAGAATTTATAGCATAGACCAAAAAAAAAAAAGGCATGCGAAGGGTAAAAAAATCCTTTTATAAAAGCAACAACTGTTCCTGTTGGAACATTTGGACAGAGCACTTCTTTACTGAGCAGAACAGAAGGATAGTTCCCTTTTCCTTTTATAAGAAACATATTGCAAAGTGACTTTCCTATTTGGCATGCAAAAAATGTCAGGTGTATTAGAAGTGTCTTAACTTGTGGGCAATGAAAGAAGCTTTGTCGGAAACAAGTGACCCAGAAATCTGAATGGAAATGTAAGCTCTTATTTGGACACAATTCTAAGCTATACCATGGCTTGTTACCCAGCAGGAGTGAGGGAGGAGTGAGGTGCCCACTACTTTATCAGAGTGCAGTAATATGCTGTGCATTCACATTAAACCATAGATCGTTTTAAACTGTGGTTTACTACGCTGTGGAAACTGGGTCACTGAGATAGTCAACCTGTGTCTTGACTGTAGTCCTTCAGACTGTTCGGGGGGGGGGCGGTTAGGAGGAATAGTGCATAAGGTGGGACTTCTCTAGTTTAGCATTTTTATTAATGTGCTGGAGTCTGTAAAAGAAGTAAGTGAAGCCCTTTAATAGACCCTGAAGCAGATGACATACTCTTAAAAGAGCTTGGGATCTGGGACTGAACTTCCGTGAATAGGGTATTCTACTCACAAAGCAGAAGGACCACAACAGTTGGGGGGAAGAATTAAAGCCTGCTCTGATGCCATTAGCACCTGCATGATGAAATTTGCCTTTTAAATGCACCTTGGATGGAAAGGGTATCCAATGAGTCACTAAAGAACATGTAGTTTGAACCTTGTCTCTTACATAGACCAGTTGCACAAGTTTTGAGTCTATTGGAATCTGTTGAGGATGAAACATTAGACGTTAATATGGCAAATTCTTCTGAGGAGCAGTGAGCTAGTGACACCTATGAATATCGCTCAGATTTATATTTCCAGTCAAAAAATAAGCAAAATAATGTGTGATTGTGCATGAATTCTGTGTCATGGTGTGGGTGGGTGGGATGGTACACTGAGTAAAAGTACACTGACTAAAAGTACCAGCTTTCCTACCTTTGCGGTTCTGACTTGCTCCAGGAGCAGGGTTCGAAATAAGCAGGGCGCCAGGCGCATTTTGTGCCTAAAAAATCTCCATTTGCAAGCACCTCAAAAAGTCTGGGTGCCATTTTTTGCACCTGGCTGACACTCAAGGATTACTGAAATGTATGTGCTTTGAAGCCTCGAATTATATGTTATAATGGACTGTCTGGAGGGCCAGATCTTTATTCCCCGCCCAAAAAATGGGCCAGTTTTGACAGGTGGTTGATGTCACCTACTTGCCAGTCAGCTGATCAATGCTGAGAGCGAGCTCCTTTGAAGGTGTGCTGCTGTCTGCAGCAGTCAGCTGATGAACACCAACAGCACACTTCCAAAGTCCATCTGCAGGTGTGGTGTTCTACTGCAAAATGTGGTTACCAACCTGAGACAGTTTCAGGTGCCAACCTGAGACTGCTTTAACGGTGGTGTGGAGGAGTAAGACAACTTTGCAAGGTTGTCAAAAGTTACCTGTCGTACTGGAAAGAAGGGCACCTGGCTTCTGAATTCCAATGGCTTTGGGCCAAAAATGGAAGAGTGCTTTTGCTTTCGTCTCCTGTTTGCAGACTTCCCATCACCATTGGCCTCTGTGGGAACCTAGGAAGCTGCCTTATGCTGAGTTAGATCATTGGGTGTTGCCAGCTCTGACTGGCAGTGGCCCTCCAGAGTTTCATCCCAGAGTCTATTGAAGATGCAGAGGGGTTCAGCCAGGGAGCTTCTGCTTGCGAACCAGACGCTCTGCCACTTAGCTATAGTCTTTTCAACAGGCATCTGATTGGATGTTGTGCTAGGTGGACCATTGACCTGATCCAGCAGGGTTCCTGAATTCTTAGTAGGACGTTCGGTATGATCCAGCAGGACCGATCTTATGTTCTTAATCATTAGATGCTATGAAAATATTGCCCAAGGTTAAGGCAGTGGTCCATGTTTAGCACTAACTATCCAGAGCGAAATGTTGTGTCTAATGGAGAATTGCTAGCTCAGCCTCTGAAACAACGGATCATGTTCACCTGTTGGTTTTCCTCCCAGGGTATTCCATCGCCATACCAGTATTACAAGTTGCTGACGCTCAAGGGGAGGAGCGATGGTTTCGAAACGGGCCTTCATCTGCAGCCTGGGCTCCATCTACCTGTCCCTCCTCTTTGTTTTCCTCCTCATGGACGTCTATGCACGGCCTGCCAACAACTCTGCCTTGAAAGAGAAGGCGGCGGCCGAGAACAACGATGAGAACGAGATCTTGCCCCCGGACCACTTGAATGGGGTCAAGATGGAGATGGACGGGCATCTCAACAAGGAGTTCCACCAGGAGGTCTTCCTTGGGAAGGAGATGGAGGAGTTTGACGAAGATTCAGAACCACGCAGGAACAGGAGGAAGCTCATGGTTATTTTCTCAAAGTGAGTGTTGCTCCAAATTGAATTGAGGCAGATGCGCAGAGGAAGTTGGGTCCATCTAGCATAGACGGCATCAGCTCAGTGCATTCCAGATGTTTTGCAGCACTACGAAACGTTGGCTGGTAGGGCTGTTCAGAGTTGTAGCTTCTGCAGCGCAGGAGGCTTGAGAAAGCTAGTCTAACTCACTGCCTGCACCAGCTGGCAGCAGCTCTCTAAGGTCTCAGGTGGAGGTCTTACCTGGCTGTACCTGGAGATGCTAGGCATTGGACCTGGTGCCCAACAGGGGGCTAAGCCATTTCCCTGATGTGATTCTTTCCACTGCAGGGATCCTAGAAGCTTCAGGGTGCAATTTAGATTGGGCAAGTGGTGTATGTTAACATCGACCAGTGTCACCTTTTAATTTGGAGCTGCTGTAATTGCTTCAGGTAACTGAAAAAGCGGGCAGTTCAGTCACCACTGTTTACTTGTATACCGCCTTTCCATAGCAAACCATGCCCAAGGCAGGTTACAACACCAGTGATTTACAAAATTACAAAAGCCTAAGAAATCATGAACAATGAATGAAAACATCTCAATAAGTATACAGCAAAGTTAAACCATCTCCACATAATTTATAATAAGGTCCAGCAATAAAGATTCAAAAACTCTATACCAAATAACAGCAAACATTAAGCACCCCCAAAATTAAATCTAAAAACTGCCAGCCAATAGCCCACCCTCATAGTCTCCAGGTCTTGCAGAACTCTCAGCCCTACAATAGTCTTTGCCCTCAGCCAGTGTCTCTGAATGAGGGGATCAGCTATGAGTGTGCAGGTGTCACTCTGTCCAGCCACCTTTGCTTGAGAATAATTTATCACGTGTGTCTGACGCTGTTGGGTCGGTAACCACTTCCCAGACATCCTGTCTGCAAATTAAAAGGTTTATTGTTAAGTGCATCGCAGATAAGCAGCCGGCAATAATGAATTCAAAAGCTGATTAGAGCTCTTGCTGGCCGATTAGTGACTGTATGTCATTCCGGAGCCCCCTATCCCTCCTCCCTTCTCATCGCAGAAAGGGCAGGTCACAAGCAGTTTGGCTGCCTTTGCCTTGACCTTGCAAATGATCTTGTGCAAAGGGCAAGCACTTTTTATTCTCCGGTATCCCATTGGGAGCAGAGAGAGGAAATTTGACCAGGCAGATCTCAGGAAGCAAATGATAATTTTTTTAGAGAGAGGGAGAGAGGGGGAGAGAGAGAGGGGAAGAGGTAAATCTCAACAATTGGGGTGAAGAGTGGCAGGGATCTTTCCTGAGTGAACACAGTATATAAAACATAAAATTTCCAACACAATGCATGATTTATTTATTTTTTAAATGGTTACTGACGTTTGCTTTCTGATTTCTTTTGATTCATGCACTGGTCAGTAATTTATGTGGGTCTGCTCTGCACAGTAGTAGAATTGAACCCTTTGGTTTTAAAAATATTTGAATATATATATAAAGTCAAAACATTTTAAAAATCCATTCTCAAGGTGTTCAGGAGGAAGCCTTTTCCATCACTGCATGGAAATCCCAGGGATTTAATCTGGCACCAGTGACCTTAGATGTTCCCCACATGTGCCCCAGTCTTTGATCTCCAAGGGTGACTAGATCCAAATGCAACACAGGTTTCTTTGCGGCCAAATAGAGGCTTGAACCGAAGTTATTTGGCATCAGAACTATTTGCCTTTCTTCCATTCCACATGGATTAATTGACTGCATTTCTTTCTCACCTTTTTTCACCCAAGGGGTGTACATGGTTTCTCTCTCCGGCTCCCATTTTCTCTTCACAGCAGCCTTGTGAGGTAGGTTAGTCTGAGAGACTGTGACTGGCCCAAGGTCACCCAGCGACTTTCATGGCTAGACGGAGATTCACACACACAAACACACACACGGTCTCCCAGGTTCTAGTCCAACATGCCCTTCACCTCTGGAGCCCTAACTTGACTCCTTTTCTATCTCTGGGAGCCAGTGTGGTGTAGTAGTTAAGAGTGATAGACTCGTAATCTGGGGAACCAGGTTCGTGACTCTGCTCCTCCACATGCAGCTGCTGGGTGACCTTGGGCCAGTCACACTTCTCTGAAGTCTCTCAGCCCCACTCACCTCACAGAGTGTTTGTTGTGAGGGAGGAAGGGAAAGGAGAATTTTAGCCGCTTTGAGACTCCTTATGGTAGTGATAAAGCAGGATATCAAATCCCAACTCTTCTTCCTCTTACCTGCCACAGAGTCGACATCAACAAGGACAAAAAGATCAGTGCAAAGGAGATGCAGCGCTGGATCATGGAGAAGACAGAAGAGCACTTCCAGGAGGCCGTGGAAGAGAACAAAATGCACTTCCGGGCCGTGGACCCTGATGGCGATGGTAGGAGACGGATGGATGGGGCAGCCTCAGCCACAAAAGGAGTTGTCATGGCATGTGTCAGCATAGCACAGGCAACCTGGTGCCCTCCAGGTTTGTGGGGTTCCAGCTCTCATCAGCCCCGGCTATCATGGCCAATGGGCAAGGGTGATGGGAGCTGCTGTCCAATGCACCTGGAGAGCAACAGGCTGCCATCAGGGTTAGTAGCCAACGACAGCCTTATCCACCATGAATTTGTCCTCTTTCAAAGCCTTCCACATTGATGGCCATCAGTACCTCTTCTGGGAGCAAGTTCTGTAGTTTAATGGTGTTCTGTGTGACATCCTTTTTTTTTGTTTGCCCTGAATCTTCCAACGTTTAGCTTCAGTAGATGTCCCCAAGTTCTCGTGTTTGGAGAGGGGGGAAATCCTATATCCACTTCCTTCATGCCATGCATTAAAAAGAAAAACATTCTTTGTCTGCTTGGATATTCTTCATCTGAATTGGTTCCTTTTTTCCCCCTAGGTCACGTGTCCTGGGATGAGTACAAAATCAAGTTCTTGGCAAGCAAGGGGATGAACGAGAAGGAGGTGGCTGAAAAAATCAAAAACAACGAGGAGCTCAAAATAGACGAGGAAAGTAAGTGGCGCTGGTCTCTCTCCCCCAAAGACCACATGAAAACTGTCGTGTTCTGCCTTCAGTTCCTGGAATGGGTTGAAACACTAGCTTGGGCACTGAGTTTCAAAGTAGACAAGATCTCTGCAGGTTTTACTGGTTAATAGCTGGGCTGCTTGTTTTAGAGCAGCTGCACCTAAAATAAAATAAAAATCGAGCAAACTGATCCTGCTCTTCCTTCAGAAAGCTCAGAAGAGGGTCCATTGTCATCCTGCCCCCCCCCAAACTAAACACCTTATGCTTGCAACAATCCTGCAAGTGTGAGATGATAGTTCAGTGAAAGTTTCCCCAAAGTATAGTCAAGGAAGGTTCCTGCGACTTGTGGTGTCTGAATTGGGGAAGGACCACAGCTCAGTGATAGAGCATCAGCTTTGCCTGCAGAAAGTCGCAAGGTTCAATCCTTCGCATCTCCAGGTGGGGTTGGGAATGTCCCCTGCCTGAAATCCCGGAGAGCCACTGCCAGTCAGTATTAATACGGAGCAGTATGGAACAGTAGAACAACAACAACAACAACACTCCGCCCATCTGGCTGGGTTTCCCCACCCACTCTGGGCAGCTTCCAACAGAATATTAAAATACAATTGTCTATTAAACATTAAAAGCTGCCCTAAACAGGGCTGCCTTTAGATGTCTTCTAAATGTCAGGTAGCTGTTTATCTCTTTGACATCTGGTGGGAGGGCGTTCCACAGGGCGGGTGCCACTACCGAGAAGGCCCTCTGCCCGGTTCCCTGTAACTGGGCTTCTTGCAGTGAAGGAACTGCCAGAAGGCCCTTGGCACTGGACCTCAGTGTCCGGGCAGAAAGATGGGCGTGGAGATGCTCCTTCAGGTATACTGGACCGTCTGCACTATACATTTGAAGCTGTATCATGCCGCTTTAAGCAGCCATGGCTTCCCCCAAAGAATCCTGGGAACTGTAGTTTAAGGGTGCTGAGAGTTGTTTGGAGATCCCCTATTCCCCTTTCAGAGCTTCAATTCCTGGGCAGAAATATTGATCCTTAAGCCATTCTGGAAATTGTGGCTCTGTGAGGGTCTTCTAAAAAACCTCTCAGCAACCCTAACAGACTACAGTTCCCAGGATTCTTTGGGGGAAGCTAACACAGGGGAAGGAAAGGAGCTCCGCACTTAACCGTTCTCAGCGGTGTTCATCCACCCCATGGGCTTCTGAGAGTTCAGCAAGCATTCCCCCCCCCCCACACACACACTTTGCAACTGTAAGAGCTAGGATCATGCATCTTTTTAGAAAAGATTCTCTGGAAGCTGAATTATTGGCCCAGTATCTCATTTGCCTGCAGAGGAGGCAAGGGGTTGAGAATGGGCTAACGCCACTACTCCACTGGCAGGAAGGAGACTCTTTCAGAGGGGCTACCCAAGTGGGCTGCACAAGAACTCTCTGCTAAGCTCAAAGGGAGAAAAGCAACTGGGGGGGGGTTGCCTTCAGATGAGGAAGTGGGAAGCTAGATCACTCAAGCAGGATGGCCTGGGCTCTCCCCACAGATTCCTGCATTTCCTTCTACAAGAGTTGGGACTCTGAGCACCCAAACAGCGGGGGTTGGGGATTTCATTCTGTGCTACTACAGGATTACAGCACACACAGAGCAGTTGTATCTTTGTGGCAGAGGACACACTTTTCATACAAAGGTTGCCCGGTTCAGTTCCCAGGTAGGGCTGGGAGACACCTTCCCTGTCTGAAACCCCAAAGAGCCCCTATCCAATAGTGTATTCTGAGCTAAAGGAACCAGCGCTGTAGTCTGGCTTGGGTTCAAACCAAGGTCAGGTTACCTTGGTTTGAACCCAAAATGTCCCAGATGTTTTAACCCAGCTGCTTTTTCTTTTAATTTGATTGTTTTAATTGCCCACTTTTTAAAAGCACCTTTACTCTTTCCGTGATACCCTTTCTAAGACGGAACAATCAGAACTGTACTCTATATAATGCCATAGAACTCTGAATGCGCCCTGCCCTTAGCAGCTGCTTCAGGATTTCTAACACTTTTATTATGAATAGCATCCCTGTGTCCACTGGGATTTCTACCAGGGCTCTGTAACTTATTAATTCATTGTTTTATTTATTAGATTTATTCTACCGCACTTTCTCATAAGATCTCAGGGCGGTTCACTGAACACATAGACCACGTGAACTGCTAAACTAGAGACATGTCCTTTCACAAAGTTCACTTCCAGCAGCATTATTGACCAAAGCAGTATTTCTTTGGAAAGTGTATCGCTAGAACTGGAACAGGCACAGTCGAATTTGAAAACACGCACACGCGTACGCAAGTATATTTTGCCATCCAATCTCAAGCGAGGCTGCCGGCGTTTGTTGCATGCAAGCCTTTAATCTCATCCCTATGCATTACGCACACGCTGCCTTAATCAACTGTGTCTTGAGCAGTGCGCCGTATGGAGCAGGGAAGCCCATCTGCTGCCACTCCAGCATGAAAGGAAGCTGGCTGCCTCATCTCCAGACTCTTCCCTCTTCCATATTGCTCCCCTTAGGGGTTTGCCGTTGCTCATTTTGCCAGAGCCGCTCGGATGCAAGAAGCTTGCTGGAGGCGTAAGACACTCCTTAAAAGACGGAGCCTAATGTCAGTCTTGCCTAGAGCTGATCCGCGCCACAGATTTGCAGCACTCGAGCTCCCCCAAAGAATCCTGGGAACTATAGGTAAAGTAACAGTGGGGCTGTGAATTGCAGCTCCCTTGGGTGGGAAGCTTCAGTTCCCCAGGTTTCTTAGGGTGGAGTCATGTGCTTTAAATGGTGTGGATCTGTCCTTCGATGCATAGGCCCCCTTCAAACATGGACCAGGGAGTGTGGCTTCCAGGCCTCCTCACCCAGCCCAAAGGCATCTTGGGGGAGATCTGGAGCTCTTTGGCATGCTGCGTATCTTTCCTCTGTTATCTCATCCCCACTTCTGGAGAGGAGAAAGGAGAAGAGAACCTGTATAAGTTATAATGCATATGAACCGTCTTTAATCAAACCCAGGCCTGCAAAGAAGTTAGCCATCGTAGTAAAGTAGTTATCTCCCACTTGGACTACTGCAATGCACTCTATGTGGGGCTACCTTTGAAGGTGACCCAGAAACTGCAATTAATCCAGAAGGTGGCAGCTAGGCTGGTGACTGGGAGTAGCCGCTGGGACCACATAACACCGGTCCTGAGAGATCTGCATTGGCTCCCAGTACGTTTCTGAGCACAATTCAAAGTGTTGGTGCTGACTTTTAAAGCCCTAAACGGCCTCGGTCCAGTATACCTGAAGGAGCGTCTCCACCACCATCGTTCACTGAGATCCAGCGCTGAGGGCCTTCTGGCGGTTCCCTCACTGCAAGAAGTGAGGTTACAGGGAACCAGACAGAGGGCCTTCTTGGTAGTGGCACCCACCCTGTGGAACACCCTCCCTTCAGATGTGAAGGAAATAAGCAGTTATCCTATCTTTAAAAGACATCTGACGGTAGCCCTGTTTAAGGAAGTTTTTAATATTGAATGCTGTATTGTTTTTAACACTCAATTGGAAGCCGCCCAGAGTGGCTGGGGAAACTCAGTCAGATGGGCGGGGTATAAATAATAAATTATTATTATTATTATTATTATTATTATTATTATTATTATCATCATCATTATTAAAGCAATCCCCTGCACTAAAAAAAAAAAGGAAATAAAAGGCCCCGTCTGCACCATTCACAGCCATGGCTTCCCCCAAGGAATTATGGGAAGTGTGGTTAATTAAGGGTGCTGAGATGTAGGCAATCCCTGTCCCCTTGACAAGCCTACAGTTCCCAGTGTTTCCTTCTAAAAGTGGTTGGCTGTTAAATCATTCAGGGGATTGCAGCTCTAGGAGGGGAACAGGGGTCTCTTAACAACTCTTTGCTGTGGTGGTCAGGTGCTGCTTGCGGACCTCTCTTTGGGGCTTCTGGTTGGACACTTTGAGAGAAATATGCTGGACAATACGGGCCATTGGTCTGACCCAGCAGACACTTATTTTGTTCTTAGGCCAGCGATGAAGCCTGGGACCTTTTGCACGCAAAGGAGGTGTCTTGCCACTGAGGTAATGGCTACTCCCAGTATTATCAGGGTTGGGGAAATTCCAGTCTGCAGGCTACATTGGGTCAGTCTTGATCTTGTTGATTTTTTTTTTTAACCATTCTATTTCGCAAGAAGAAAAGCTTTGCAATACGTATTCAAAACTTCAAATTTAAAGAGAATGTGATTTTTAAAACGGAAAGGAAAGAAATCTGTTTGTCTGTCCCCGATCTGTAGCACAGGAAGTCCTTGACAACTTGAAAGACCGCTGGTATCAGGCCGACAATCCACCTACGGACCTTTTGCTGAATGAGGAAGAATTCCTGTCCTTCCTTCACCCAGAGCACAGCAGGGGAATGCTGAAGTTTATGGTGAAGGAAATCGTCCGGGATCTGGGTACGTTTCCAAGCCGTCATGGACAGAATCTCATGAAAACTTGACCTCATCCCAGCTACTAATGTTGCTGGAGTGCCTCCTGGAGAGATGTCCGATGGGGACGAGATCTCGGAGGATGCCGAATGGTTACTCCTGTTGGCTGCTGGCAGTGAGCAGAGGGAGACTTGGGACACAAGAGAGGAGTGTGGGTTGTGTCCTGTGAAAGGTAGCATTGGGCACAGTGTTGCGGAAGGGCCATAGCTCACTGGAAGAGCATCTGCCTTCCATGCAGGAGGTCCGGGTTCAGTCTGCGACATCTCCAACTAGGGCTGGGAATTAGAAGCCCGGAGAGCCATGCTGCCAGTCTGTGTAAACATTAATCAACTAGGTGGGCCAATAGTCTTTCTTAATTCCAAGGCAGTTGGCTATGTTCCCAGTAAGGGAATAATAATAATAGTAATAATAGTGATAATAATAATAAATTTTATTTATACCCCGCCCTCCCCAGGCAAGACCGAGCTCAGGGTGGCTAACAACCAATAATAAAAACAAGTTGATTAAAATACAGTTTAAAAAACAAGATTAAAATACAACATTAAAACATTAGGATGCAGCCTCTTCACAGGAGGAGAAAGGAAAAAAGAAAGAGGGGGAGGGAATCAAACTGATTCTAAGCCAAAGGCCAGGTGGAACAGCTCTGTCTTACAGGCCCTGCGGAAAGAAATCAGATCCCGCAGGGCCCTGGTCTTATGAGACAGTGTTCCACCAGGCCGGAGCCAGTGTTGAAAAGGCCCTGGCTCTGGTTGAGGCTAATCTGACTTCCTTAGGGCCCGGGACCTCTAGGGCGTTGCTATTTACGGACCTTAAGGTCCTCCGTGGGGTATACCGGGAGGATTTGACCTGGCATGTGTGACAGAGACCTGGTTGGATGAAGCAGATGGGCCTGTCCTTGCCGCTGCTTGCCCACCAGGTTTCTCTTATGCACAGCAACCCAAGTCATGTGGGCGGAGAGGGGAGGTTGCAGTGATTTTTAGGAAGTCATTTTTCTGCACCAGGCGTCCTATTGGGAAGACCCAGTTCTCTGAGTGCATGTTCTGGAAGTTGGGCAATAGGGGCAGTACAGGATTCCTATTGGTGTACCGACCTCCCCGCTGCACCAAGGATTCCCTGCCCGAGCTGCTTCAGGTCGTGGCGGATATGCTCCTGGAGACACCTAGTTTGGTTGTCCTGGGGGATTTTAACATCCATGCCGACACGACCTTACAAGGGGCCGCTCGGGACTTCGTGGAAAGCATGGCCTCCATGGGGCTGTCCCTGAATAATTTTGGCCCAACTCATAGCCGCGGACATGCCTTAGACTTGGTGTTTACCTCTACGGATGTTGGTGATCTGACATTAACTAAAAGTGAAACAAAAGAAGTGCCATGTTCAGATCACTTCCTGGTGCAACTGGACTTCTCCACGCAATCGGAGAGGGCGCTTTAGAGCCAGTCAATAGCCCTGGTTAACTCCGCATTCCAGCGGTGAAGGAAAGTTTTGTTTCTGCACATGCAGAGTTAACAAGGGCTATTGACTGGCTCCAAAGCTCCCTCTCCGATTGCATGGAGCCCGGACAGGTGGTTCGCAATCTATCGGAACCACCTGCACCACCGGGGCCTGGTAGGGACCCCAAGATCTCCTGCAATGCTTTTGCAAAGTTTTTTGCAGATAAAGTCGCTCAGATTCAGAAGGAGGTAGACTCCACCGTGGGAGGGTGGGAGAGTGCTAGAGTTCTGTCTAGTCCTGTTACATGGGATCAATTCCAATCTGTTACCTCCGAGGATGTGGACAGGCTGCTTGGACAAGTGAAACCGACCACCTGTCTCCTTGATCCTTGCCCATCCTGGCTGATAAAAGCGAGCCAGGAAGGGCTGGGCGATGGGCTCTGCAGGGTGGGAGGGAGCCTTCCCAGACCTGCTGAAAGAGGCGGTCATTAAACCGCTTCTTAAAAAAACATCTTTAGACCCAGCCAATTTGGCCAACTATCGCCCAGTCTCAAATTTACCATTCTTGGGCAAGGTGATTGAGCGGGTGGTTGCCAAACAACTCCAAGCACGCCTGGAGGATGCGGACCATTTGGATCCCTTCCAATTGGGATTCAGGCCTCACCATGGGACTGAAACTGCCTTGGTCGCGCTGGTTGATGATCTCCAGCGGGCTAGGGACAAAGGTGAGAGCTGTTTCCTAGTTCTGCTGGATCTCTCAGCGGCCTTTGACACCATCGACCATAACATCCTTCTGGACCATCTAGAGGGGCTGGGAGCACTGTTATACGGTGGTTCCGCTCCTTTCTCCTGGGCCGTGTCCAGAAAGTGGTGTGGGGGATGAGTGTTCAGACCCCTGGGCTCTCACTTGTGGGGTGCCTCAGGGTTCTGTCCTCTCCCCCATGCTTTTTAATATCTATATGAAGCCGCTGGGAGAGATCATCAGGGGGTTTGAGCTGGGTGTTCATCAGTATGCAGATGACACCCAGCTCTACCTCTCCTTTAAATCAGAACCAGTGAAGGCGGTGAAGGTCCTGTGTGAGTGCCTGGAGGCCTTTGGAGGATGGATGGCGGCTAACAGATTGAGGTTGAATCCTGACAAGACAGAAGTACTGTTTTTGGGGGACAGGGGGTGGACGGGTGTGGGGGATTCCCTGGTCCTGAATGGGGTAACTGTGCCCCTGAAGGACCAGGTGTGCAGCCTGGGAGTCATTTTGGACTCACAGCTGTCCATGGAGGCACAGGTTAATTCTGTGTCCAGGGCAGCTGTCTACCAGCTCCACCTGGTACACGGGCTAACACTGCCCGCGAACTGTCTTGCCAGAGTGGTACATGCTCTAGTTATCTCCCGCTTGGACTACTGCAACACGCTCTACGTGGGGCTACCTTTGAAGGTGACCCAGAAACTGCAATTAATCCAGAATGCGGCAGCTAGACTGGTGACTGGGAGTGGCCACCGGGACCACATAACACCGGTTCTGAGAGATCTGCATTGGCTCCCAGTACGTTTCCGAGCACAATTCAAAGTGTTGGTGCTGACCTTTAAAGCCCTAAACGGCCTCGGTCCTGTATACATGAAGGAGCGTCTCCACCCCCATCGTTCAGCCCGGACACTGAGATCCAGCGCCGAGGGCCTTCTGGCAGTTCCCTCATTGCGAGAAGTAAGGTTACAGGGAACCAGGCAGAGGGCCTTCTCGGTAGTGGCACCTGCCCTGTGGAACGCCCTCCCAGCAGATGTCAAAGCAATAAACAACTATTTTACTTTTAAAAGACAACTGAAGGCAGCCCTCTTTAGGGAAGTTTTTAATGTCTGTACTGTTTTTAATATTCAGTTGGAAGCCGCCCAGAGTGGCTGGGGAAACCCAGCCAGATGGGCGGTGTATAAAGAATAAATTATTATTATTATTATTATTATTATTATTATTATTATTATTATTATTCCAGTTTCCAGCTTTTGGAGACAGTTTCCATACCTGTTGAAGACGAAAGGGCACCTTTTGGGGATATTTCCATGGGGTGAGGGAGCAGACAAGTTTCTTAAATTGGTCAGAGGCAAGGGGGGCTGCAGCCTTCATGACAGAGCCATGGTGTGGCCTCTTTTGGTCTTCTTTGTTCCCACAATGCATCTGGGGCTGTGCTGCACCACGCCATGGCTTTTGGAATGAGGGGTTGTGGGAGAATACGGCGGCCAGGCTGGCTGCCACGCTGCTTCAGTGCCTGCCGTCAAGGGCAAGGTAGCGCTTTCCCATTGCAGAATCCAAGCGGGCAGGCAAGCGTATCTTGGTTCAGCGCCAGCCGCGTCATAATCGGCGCCTGAAGACAGCAGCCAAGCGGAGCATGGGCAGCCGCAGGGGGAACATGGCTCTGTCTGCTGCCTGCCCCTCAGCAACTGCCGCCTGAGGCTGTGGCCTCTCGGGTAGAGCCAGGCCCATTGAAGCAGCTGGGGAGATTTCTTCAGAAGAAAAATAAAAGAGGTGGTGTTGGGGAGGACAGTTTAAAAACACTTCTCCCTCTTCTGGCCAGCTGCCACGCCTCTGAAACTCTTAAAAATTTCACCTCCAAGGAGGGATTAATTAATTGTTGTTGTTGTTGTTGTAGCACCCTCCTTGGCCAGAAGGTGGCACCCTAGTCCACCTCTTGGCTCCAGATCCCACTGGTTCACTTGCATTACCTTGTCTTTCTGTTCTGTGGAAAGAGTTGCTACTCCCCCCCCCACCCCCTTTCTCAAGATTACTAGATTGTACCCAGCTAAATTATACTTGGAGGGGACCCACTGAAATTAATGAACCTAGGTTAGTCATGTCTGTCAGCTTGCATTAATAATAAAAGTAATCCAGTCAGCCTGACGTGAATGCTTATATTAATATAAGCAGTTCTGTGGGTTGTATCAAGCTAAGCTCTACACAAACTTGACCCACTAATTAGTAGAATTAACACTGGGAACAACCCTATATGTCCAAACAGAGGTGGATGATTATAGGATATGCATTCGAACCTAGTTGTTGCATTTTTATCTTTTCCTTTTATCCATGGAGCTTTGGCCAGCATTCATAATTCTCCTTCTGTACCTTGCTATGAAATTGCAACAAACCTTAAATTTAAGCCAAGGGTTGCTGGCCTCCAGATGTAGTTGAACTGCAGCTCCCATCATCCTTATCTAAATTAGCCTGTTTCCGGGGATGATGGGAAATGCAGTCCAGAAACCACTGGAGGGCCACAGGGTCCTCCCAGTGCTGGTTTTAAGGTAAGAGGGAACAATTTAACCCAGATTCACTCTGAGGAGAGCAGATTTGAACTCTGGTCTCCCCAGCCTAAGTTCCAACTCGCTATCCATTGGCAGAAAATATACTGGGCCTCTGGGTAAATGCCCAGCTGAATAGCAGAAGTGGTGATGCTTTCTTTGCAAATATTCTTAAAGGTTACTGTCCCAACCCAGTTTACAACCTGCTGGAAGCAATGAGCTACCTACACATCATACATTTAAACCTCCCCGCTAATAAATAAATAAATAAAGTTTCTTGGGTACTGTAGCCACGGAGCTAAAATCACCACCACACTAAACAAAGCACAGTTCCTAGGATTCTTTGAGGGAAGCCATGCACTTTGAACATGTGGGTAGGTACCTAGTCTGGAATGGTGGGACGTTGGTGGCAACTCACATGCTGAATTCTGCGTGTCCCGTTATTTTTACTGTCAAACGCTGTAACCTTTGCAGATCAGGACGGCGATAAGAAGCTGACCCTTTCCGAGTTTATCTCCTTGCCCGTCGGCACAGTGGAGAACCAGCAGGCTCAGGACATCGATGACGACTGGGTGAAAGACAGGAAGAAAGAGTTTGAGGAAGTCATTGATGCCGACCACGACGGCATTGTCACTATGGAAGAGCTGGAGGTGAGTGTGTCCTGGGAATTGGCTGTAGCTGCATACGCTCAAATTGCGAACTTTTTCACGTATCTTGGTTGAAATCCCATGTGAGAGGCACACGCACTGTTACATTTCCCACGCTTCCCCTGTTGCCCTGATCCTTAAAAAAAAAAAAAAAGAAATTCAGATTTTTACTTAAAAAATAATCTCAAAAGATATTGTGCAATATATATTTCCAGGAACACTAAACAAAATATTCAATAATATATACACAATGTTACGCACTTCTGAGTTTTTATACCGTGAACTGCCTTGTGATCCTTAAAAGAAGGGTAGTACAGTGGTACCTCGGGTTAAGTACTTAATTTGTTCCGGAGATCCGTTCTTAACCTGAAACTGTTCTTAACCTGAAGCACCACTTTAGCTAACTGTATATATAAATATATTTCATTAAATTTCCACAAATTTCAATACATAATAATTTTTTTTCCATCCTCCTATTCCATTTCCTGTAGGTTTTTTTTAATTCTGTCTCATTGCTGTACTCTGTGACTTCCCCCTTTTATATCTTAACCATAATACAATCATCTCTCATTATTTCTGTTGCTCGTAGTTCAAATCCTGCTCGCAAATTCATCACGTTACGATATTTCTCTAAATAGTCAAAAAAAAGAGGCCTCCATTCTTCCATTTAAAAAGAGGCTACCATTCTTCTATAAATGAAGGGTGGTATGTAAATTATAATACAGGAAACTGTATGGATATCTCAAATTAGCATCCAACTTTTTTTTTTTAAAGGCGAAGTCGAGATTAGAATTATAAAGCTGCATCTAACAGTTACCAGGTTCACAGTGTCAAGTGATGTTCTGACCTTTAATCAAGCTTATTGATTTCTGAAAAAGCTGCTTCCCACCCCCCTTGAAACAAGCAGGCGCACCCCCCTGCTGGTCGTGCTCCCTGCTCCACAAAGAATTCAGATGCCAAAGGGAGAGAGATAAAGAGCTCTACCTATAACTTCCTACTGTCTTGCATTTGACCTGTATCTCAGCAGGTGATCAGCTGTGGCGTGGGCCCCCTTCGCTTCCTGAGACGTTGCTTAGGAACGAGGTTTGCTTGGTGCTCTTTCTGACGTCACTTTAACTCTTTCTCAGTTCCACCTTGGAAAAAGTGAAATTAGCACACTGTGTGTCACGGAGGGAGTTAGACCTTTTTCGGCTATGTTCTGAAACAAAGTTTTGGGTATCTGAACCCTGGGCGAATCTGCACATTTGTGTCTCCTTCCATAACAAAGCTCTTTGTGTTTCGGAGAAGGGAGACTCACAGCAGGAAGTTTGGGGACTTTTCTGAAAGAAATACTTTCTGATAATGTGACCGTGAATCTGATAAAATGTTTTCCTGCAGACGAGGCCACTGAGGCTTAGGGTTTCTTGTATATCTCGCCGTACATTTCATTTTTGGGGTTTAGTATTCTGAAGAAAAAAAAATCTTACGTACGCACAGATTTTTTTACTTATAATCAAGTTTCTCTCCTCTTCTCAAGCTCCACACCAAAGACAGCCACGTTCTGCGTCAGAAGCAGAATTAACTCAGTCCAGATTTTCAGATTATCAGGTTGTGTCCAGCGTAAAATCATGAGTTCTATAAACGCACCTCAGATCGAGATGTGGTTACTCCTGACCTGTCCTGGTACAGCGAATGCAAGGCTTGATTTTCTTAAATCATGTGGGAAACGCCTTATACAAAGTCAAAGCACTAGACTAGCCAGGACAAACCTCTGTTTTGGTGGTGGCAGCAGCTCTTTAAGAGAGGCCTTTCCCATCGCTCAACAACTGATCCTTCTTACCGGACGTTCCAGGGTATTTCAACCTGGGTCATTCTGAGGTCCAGCGCTGAGGGCCTTCTGGCGGTTCCCTCACTGTGAGAAGCCAAGTTACAGAGAACCAGGCAGAGGGCCTTCTCGGTAGTGGCACCCACCCTGTGGAACGCCCTCCCACCAGATGTCAAAGAGAACAACAATTACCAGACTTTTAGAAGACATCTGAAGGCAACCCTGTTTAGGGAAGCTTTTAATGTTTGATGATGCATTACTGTATTTTAATATTTTGTTGAAAGCCGCCCAGAGTGGCTGGGGAAACCCAGCCAGATATTGTTGTTGTTGTTGTTGTTGTTGTTCTGTGTGCTAGTCAGGTCCTCTGCCAGTTACAATAACTTCCACTAATCCCCTTTGTCCAGAAAACTCTGAGTAACTATGCAAGGGCACCCAGCTTCCTCCCATCCTGCCTCTGGCCAGTTTTTGCCGCTGCTGCTGCAAAGTGGCCCTCCCCCTCTGGCTTGGTTTTGACGCAGCCATTTTACCAGTCCATCGTCGGAGGCAGCGGCGCTTTTGAACACCAGTTTCTGGAAACTACAGAGGGGGAGAGTGGTTTTGTACTTGGGTCCTGCTTTTGATGGCTTCCCACAGGGTGGCTGCTGTGAGAACAGGATCCTGGACTAGACGGGGCTGTTGGCCGGATCCAGCAGCCTGCTCTTATGCCCTTTGCTTTCTCCCTCCCTTCCCCAGGAATACATGGACCCCATGAACGAATACAACGCCTTGAACGAAGCGAAGCAGATGATTGCCGTGGCCGACGAGAACCAGAACCACCACTTGGAGCAAGAGGAGATCTTGAAATACAGCGAGTATTTCACCGGCAGCAAGCTCATGGACTACGCACGAAATGTCCACGAGGAATTCTGAGGAATTGACCCGAGAGGGGCTCTCACACACACGCTCTCTTTCTCTCTCTGTCTCGATGCACCTTCTTGCTCTCCCCCAAAAAACAAAGGTTACCTTTTGCTGCTATATCTGTTTTCTGTGTGTATACAGTGCGGTGTTCTAGACTTACTTTTTTATTTTTGAACGAAAGCCGTCCACATATGAAAAAGAGCTACAGCTCGCTTGCCTTCAAGAGGAAAGTACTCTCTGATTTCTACAGGGAAAGATCCGCACCAGTTCTTGCCTGTGATGTCGATCAGCAAATTCTTTTTATTTCCCTCCTTCAGGACACTCGGTTGTACCCTGCAAATGCCACGCCCAGTTCTGCTCTACTGTTTGGACTTTGAGAAGGCACCTTTAGTATTTGAGGACCATTATCTTTGCCTGGGGGGGAAGGGGTAGGGGGACGAGGAACTCACGGGCTGCACTTGTTTGGTTTCGCATTTGTTTGAAGTTTCTGTTTTGGCGATTGCAGTGGTTTCCCATACCCAGTACATCCTTTCAAACCAGCGTTGGGTTCCCTTCGCAAGCAGCCGGATGGTGGGCCAGTTCTGGGTTAGAATGCAGCCTTTCCCCCAGCAAAATTAGCAAAGTCAGCCTTGCAGTGGACCGTGTCCTTCTGCTTGCCCAGGCAGGAGCCCACATGAGCAGCTGGTCCAGCACTTTCTCCTCTCCTTCCTTTACTCTCCGTTTTCCTCCTGGCTCAACACACGCCAAAACTCAAGCGATCCGAAGCCACACTGCAGCAGGCTTCAAGGAATGACAATATCTTGCATAGATTTAGTGCCTTGAGCCAGGATACTCCAGTGGCTGCTTCTGCTGGAGTTAATATCACACAAGTCCCACTCTCATGCCAGCTGAGGCATTCTTTCCTAGGCAGCAAATGTTTCAACAGAGGCATCTCTTCAGGGACCTGGGCACACAGGCGTAACTACAGACACCACTCTTCAGGGCTGAGCTGCTCACATGCCAGCATCTCACACTGCGCAGCCTGTGGAAGAGGCAACACTCAGCGTTTATTGTCTGGAGTTTGGCGGGAGCTCCCCCTGCTATCGAGCACTCCCCCCACCCCCCCCCCAGCAGATAGACCTCAAGAATGTTCTCTTGCTCACAGACAAAAGCACCATGAAAGTGCATTTTAACCATCTGGGCCGATCACAGCCCAAGTCACTGTGCAGGGAGGCAGAGGACCCCTTCCAATGGGCAGAAGTCCCATCTCAAGTTGTATAGCATGACAGATCCAGGGAGAGGACAATCCGGTAGCAAGTTCCCTAAGCAGGCAGGCACCAGGTAATGCCAGGGGCATGGGCTGTTTTTCTAGATTTGGGTCTAGGGGTGTGTTTGAACAGCATCTGCTTCTCGGTTAAATAGAGGTGGGTGCACCTGTCTCTTAATAAAAATGATTTGTTTGAGAAAAGAAAATGTGCAAGCGCAGGTTGTCAGAGAGCTGTGAGCGCTCTTTTATATTTCAGCAGTGCCTGGGAGTTAATACACTGCAAGCGACAAACGTGCCCCTCATGTTTGTTCAAAGATGGAATAAGGGTGGGTCGGCCTCTCTGGCATTATCCCAAAATGGGCAGCAGGATATGGTTAAGCTCTAAACCGCAGCATTCATTAGGTACATCCTACCTTGCCGTAGGACCTAAAAGGGGTATCACATATTTGTAGAGTTGGAAGGGACTCTCTAGTCGAACCCCCTACAATGCAGGGGAAGATGCAGCTGCCCATACAAGGATCGAACCTGCAACCTTAGTGTTATCAGCGCCGCGCTCTAACCAACTGAGCGATCCAGGGTAGCTTCAGAGGCATCAGTTTGTTCAGTACTCCTGCGCATGCCCTGTTTACCTGCGCTTGAAGGGTGCACTTGTTTATATAGGCTATGCAAACCCAAGTTGCCTGGCCCGTGGTCTCAAATCAGTGCTCGCCACAGAGAGTTTGCTTTATGCTGAGTATAGGTGCATGCTTGGGAGCCGTTTAGAATGCAGTGGTGTAAGAAAAGTGGGTGGAATGCAGCTAGGCTGAGGAAGAGGTCTCATGAAGATCTCTTGCTAGCAAAGTGGAGCAGCCCAGTGAATCCAGAACTGCGAAAAGTGAGAGTTGTAACCAAGAGACTTCCTGGTGTGTGTTGGATCTGACACAAGGGTAATCTTAAGGAGAGGGAGGAAAGGCATCAAATCATAAAAAGTCACAGGTAGTGAACTGGAAGGAGATTACAAGTGAGTCTCTGGCCGGTCAAAGCTTGGACGATGGAGTTGTTCCTCAGGAATACATAAATTCAAATAACCCAGTTACTGGTGGAAGACTATTTCTACAGGAAGACTGAACGATTCCCTTCTTCAGGTTCAGAAGTTGCTTCCCTGATGAGGGTTCTGTTCATGAAGGTTTCAGTTTTCATTTAAATGGGTTTATTCCGCTCCTGTCCTTTATACAGAAACACCAACACAACCCTGTTCTTTTAAGAATTGCAGCTTAAGGTGTCTGATGTTACCCTCCTTAATAGAATGTAAATACATGTAACTGTGTGTGTGTGTGTTTTATTATTCTTTCAAACACCCCCTTTATTTAAATGAGGAACCTGTGGTCCTCTAGATCAGTGTTTCCCAACCTTGGGCCTCCAGCTGTTTTTGGACTACAATTCCCATCATCCCTTGCCACTGGTCTTGCTAGTCAGGGATGATGGGAGTTGTAGTTCAAAAACTGCTGGAGGCACAAGGTTGGGAAACACTGCTCTAGATAAGGTTGCTGGACCCCCATCAGCCCCAGCCATTGGTCAGGGATGTTGGGAGTTGTAGTCCAGCAATATTTGACGTGACATGGCAAATAAGGACAAAAGGATTGGGAGGGAGAAGGAAAAATGCAAGCCCAGGCACCAGTTCTTAAAAAATCACAGCTCTTATTAGAACCGGCTGGGATTGAAATGTTTCATGCAGCCTAATATGTTGTACCAGTTTTTAATTCTCAATTTTAAATTACTGTGATATAACCCATTCTGGGACCTGCTGGGGAAGGGCACAACATAAAAATTATAATAATAATTTGGAGGGGCACAGGCTTTCCATCTCAGGACTAAAGGCTCCTGGGAAGGGGGAAGAGCCATTCAGAAAGGAGTCTCCCTGCTGTGTCTGCATGAGTAGCTGTTCTGCCTTCTGTTAAGACTAAAACAGGGGCTGCTGTTTACACTTCCAAATTGCATCAGCCATGGCCAGCATGATTAATGGTTGGTGTTGACATGAATCGGGAGTCCAGCAACCTCTGGAGGGCCTCGGATTTTCATTCCTAATTTTAACAGCTTGTATAAATGCTTTAGGGGGTGCTTCTTTGGGCATATGGGGAAGAAAAGCACACTTGAGTGGCAGAGTGCATGCAGAGTCTCTGCACTCGCTACTGTTCAGGTGGGAAGAGATGGGGGTGGCTGTTTTCTGCATGAGACCCCAGTGAGCTGCTGCCAGTCAGAGCGGTAGATTATCCTGGGTTAGAGGGTCTGATCTAGCAGGCAGCATCTTGTGTTATTGCTATGACTCACTGCTTTGCAATTGTCTCCTGGCCATCTTCATACAGCAGCCTTGCTCTGTATGGTACTGGTTTTAAACCAGTTGCCCAAGTGTCTCAGGGCTCGTGGGTTCACCTGCAAACTGGAGAAACTTGTGAACGTCTTTTTCACACGCACCACAACCAAGTACATATTGCAACCTGTCGGCTTCCATAGGATACTTCTTTCAAGCTTATCTCCAGCAGAAGGCAAGGTGACCCAGCAAGCACCACGTTGGTGAACCCTGGTGAGCTTTCAAAAAATGAAAATGCAGAGGAAGAGGGTCAGGGAGGTAAGGTTGAGCCTTTTAAATGCCCAGAGGGAGCATTCGAAGAGATGGCGCTGTCCCCTCTCAGGAACACACACTGGGCAGTCATTCCTTTGGGTAGCGCTCCTTACCGATGTCCCATGAACGGTTGTAGCTCAGTGGGACAGCATCTTCAGAGGGTCCCAGGCTCAGTCCCCAGCACTACCAGGTAGGGTTTGGAGGGACCTGCCTGAAATCCTGGAGAGCTGCTGCCAGTCTGTGTCGGCAGTATTGAGCTAGATAGACCAATGGTCTGAATTGGGGTAAGGAGCCTCTTGTTTTCCTATTTAAAGGAGCCCTTCATTCAGAACCATGAAGACCACGCTTCTTCTTTTAGTTGCAGGGGAAGAGCTGTTGCAAGCTGGCAGAGCACCTGCTTTGAGTGCAGAAGGTCCCAGGTTCAATCCCCGGTAGGCCTGAAATCCTGGAGACCTGTTGAAACTGAACCATATGGCTTGGATGGGAAGGGCAATGGGGCCAAGGTTCCCCATGCTGGCTTTTGAGCATCTGGGCTGCCTTCAACATTTGTACTCAGAATCCATTCATTGAAATGAATGGGCATGACTAGCTTGGTCCCATTAATCCCAGTGGGTCTGCTCTGAGTAACAGCGGCAGCTGGTCCATGAGGGCAAATGGGGCACTGCCACACCAACCTATTTGCAGACAGCAGCCACCTTGTTGCATTTGTACAACTCAGCAGGGAGGAGGAGGAGGATGAAACTAGAATGAGTTTCCTCTGCCTGCCGCAGAATCATTGGGACTTTACCTTTCTAGAAGTGCTGGTATCAGCATAATTTCTCTTCCTGTCCTTTTTCTCCAGTGAGGCCTGCAAGCTTTGCTCTCTGCAGAATGAATCTTCCAAGACAAGCAGGGACCTCTACCCAAGTTTGGTCAAAAGCGCCAGAAGATCTTACTCAAAGTCCACCTAGCTTAGCGCCCTGCTTCCAAGGGGGCCCAGCCCGGTGGTCCTACAAAGACCACACTCAGCGCCTGTAGGGCAGATAACCCCTTTCTGCTGGTACTGCACAGCCGTTGACATTCAGAGGTATGGAATAGACAAATCTGTCATAAAACCATAGGATCACAGGGTCTTCTAATCCGCTCTCTGCATTGCAGGAATCGCAGTGAAATAACCCCTGACAGATGGACAATGTGGGCCTTATTTAGAGACCTCCAATTAAGGAGTGTTCGCCACCTTCCCAGGTAGTTATTCTTAATGTTTAGTTGGAATCCCATTTCTTATAATTTGAATCCATTGGTTTGAGCAGCAGAAAACAACCTTGCTCCATATTCAGATAGTTGAAGATGGCAGTCATATCTCCTCTTTTCCAGGCTAAGCATGCCCAACTCCCTTGACTGTTCCTCATAAGGCTTGGTTCACGTTCCAGCTTGTCAATATCCTTCTTAAATTGTGGTGCCAGAACTGAACACAGTACTCCAAGTGGGGGTCTGACCAAGGCAGAACATAGCGATGCTATTATTTCCCTTTGTCTGGACACTATACATCTGTTGATGCAGCCGAGAACTGAGCTAGCTTCCCCGCCGCCCCCCCCTGCATCACACTGGTGACTCATGTGAAGTTTGTGGTCTACTAAGACCACTAGATGGGACGCGGGTGGCACTGTGGGTTAAACCACAGAGCCTAGGAGTTGCCGATCAGAAGGTCAGCGGTTTGAATCCCTGCAACGGGGTGAGCTCCCATTGCTCGGTCCCTGCTCCTGCCAACCTAGCAGTTCGAAAGCATGTCAAAGTGCAAGTAGATAAATAGGTACCCTTCCAGCGGGAAGGTAAACGGCATTTCCGTGCGCTGCTCTGGTTCGCCAGAAGCGGCTTAGTCATGCTGGCCACATGACCCAGAAGCTGTACGCCAGCTCCCTTGGCCAATAAAGCAAGATGAGCACCGCAACCCCAGAGTCGGCCACGACTGGACCTAATGGTCAGGGGTACCTTTCCCTTTACCTTAAGACCACTAGATCCTTTTCGCATGCCCTTGGCTCTGGCTCCCCCTACTGTTGGGCTCCCGACCAGACGCAATGCACACCAGGCACCGCTGGTTGGAAACAAACTACAGCAATTTAAGCTGGTAAGAGAGAAGAAATGCTGATTGCTACAATTTACTCATATAAACGGAACGAGTGTGAGCTGACTCAGAAAGAGGAAATGGATTTTGGTCTCCATTTAGAAAGAAAAACCCAGCAACAAAGGTCTTCTGCTGGGAACTTCCCTCTGGCTCAAGGCTGAAATTTGCCAGTCAGCCTCCAGAGTCTGCATGCTTTTCTCTTCCTGCTCTGCTTCGATGAAGACAGCAACTGGCCCAGCCACGCTGAAGCTGGCCATGAACTACAGCCTGGGACTCGCTCTGCTCTTGATCTTCATTTTGCCCATGCAAACCGTGGGGGGCTTAAAGTGTGCCGAGAACGAATACCCGCTTTGGAACTCGAAGTGCTGCAGAAAATGTCCAGCAGGTAACTTAACGCTGAAGGTCGGGTGTCAGGTGGTTGCCCAAGTCAGGTGGATGCTGTTGGACCTCAACTCTCTCGCATCATCCCCCAACCAGTTTGGCCCAATAGATGGAGAAGATGGGTTGGGCGGTCCAGCATCATCCAGGGATGTATGGCATTTGGGGGAGCCATACGGACTAGAATGTTAGTTAGCAAAAAGGACTTCGAAACACTACAGGGGCAAGTAATCTGTGACTCCCCAGATGTTGGGCTGCAACGTTCCTCAGCCCCCAGACAGCTGGGTTCAAGGCAACACCTGGAGGACCACAGATTCTCCAGTTGAGGTTAAATGGCAAAGAGAGAGAGAGAGAGAGAGAGAGTGTGTGTGTGTGTGTTAGAGAGAGAGAGAGAGAGAGAGAGAGAGAGAGAGAGAGAAGTTTGCTTTCAGACTTGTTTATTGAGCATCCATCCTGATTTGTTTGTGGGGAGATTAGACTGGAGGTTCCCAAATTTGGTCCTCTGGCCACCCATGCCTCACTCAGGGGATTCGCACTGCATCTGTGGGTTTGCGGTTGAAGGAGGAGGTGACACACCCGTCACGTAAAATACAGTGGTACCTCAGGTTACATATGCTTCAGGTTACAGACTCTGCTAACCCAGAAATAGTGCTTCAGGTTAAGAACTTTGCTTCAGGATGAGAACAGAAATCGTGCTCTGGCGGCGCGGCGGCAGCAAGAGGCCCCATTAGCTAAAGTGGTGCTTCAGGTTAAGAACAGTTTCAGGTTAAGAATGGACCTCCGGAACGAATTCAGTACTTAACCTGAGGTACCACTGTATCCCCATTGATTTTTTAACTGTGCTGTTATTGCTTCTTTCATTTCTCTTCTTGCATTACGGTCTGAAGTCTATTGGAATTCAAGTTGCAATACAATCAGATTCAACATCTGAGAGATGTATTTGATGCAGCAAAAATATAATGAGAAACGATACAGCATCTAGCACAGTGCACTGCAATTGGTGCAGAAGGAGAAGGGAAAGCAGGGATTGGTCCAGCAAGACCTGTAGCCATTTTTCCATTTTTCTCACCTGTAGCCAGCGGTGAGAGCTGGGGAAGCCCTGGATTAGACAATGCCAGGTATTTACTGAGCAATTCCTTCCGAGTTGTTTGTGGGGTAGTTAGATATTATGTCAAGCAGATCTTCATCCCATGCCTTCCATGTGTTTCCCCATCAGTTTCCTCATGGCAAAACCTCTGAACCTTTTATCGGAGTGGGGGGGGGGGATTGCAGAAAAAAAGTTTGGTGCATAAGAGCGCCAACTATGCAACCTTGATTTGCCCGCATGTGCTTAAATCCAAAAATAGTGATGATCTGGATTGCAGGGAATGGGAGGGATGACCCTATAATGGAAGGGGATTTTGTTACTCATTTATTTATTGCAATGCACTCTTTGTGGGGCTGCAGTGGAAGAAGACTGAGAAACTTTGGTCCAAAATTCAGCAGCCAGATTTCTGGTTAGCTTTCTGTTTAGATAACCCCTGTTTTAAAACAGCTTTAGTGCCATTTCATTTCTGGGCCCAATTCAAGGTGCTCACATTGGTGTTTAAAGCCCTCCGTGGCCCAGGCCCCGAATAACTGAAAGACCATTTCCTTCCCTGCAGACCCTCTGGGTTTCTGAGTTGGTCTGAGGGGGACCCTCTTGGTAGTTCCTCCATCCTTAGAGGTTCAGTGAGGGTAGCAGCCCAGGACAGGGCCTTCTCTGTGGTGGCCCCTAAGTTGTGAAACTCCCTCCTCATGGAGGTGCACCTGGTGTCTTCACCACACAGCTTCCACTGAATGCTGAAGACACACCTCTTCACCCTGGCTTTTGAGGTGTATAGTATATTTTTCAGGCCCACTTTTTGTGATTCCACGTTGTTCCAGACTGTTTGGGTGAAAATACAAGAATCCTAAATATCCAGCTACATTTGAAACGTTTGGAGATTGTTTCACCATTGTGTGTCCCTGCCCTTTGCCCCTTTTTCTCAGCACCCCTTTTTTCTGTTTAGGAAAAGAGTTGGCAAAACGTTGCACGGTGTCTACCGACTCAACCTGTGAGCCATGCGACAATGGCTACTACAATGAGGGCTACACTGAATCGAGGTGCAAGCGTTGCACAACCTGCTCCAAAGGTGAGGTCCTGTTCACAACCACACACACACACAGACACAAATGTGCCTCAGAATACGTGGGGAAATAAGCATGACTGGGAATGGGAGGAAATGAAATTGACAGATCTGTTGCCCCAGAAGAGACAGTACGGCAGACACCAAGCCAGACTGAACTTCAGATTATGATTGTTATGATTATGATTATTAATGTATGAGTTTGGGGTGCTAAGATAATAATAATAATAATAATAATAATAATAATAATAATAATAATAATAATAAAAGTTTCCCCAGCCACTCTGGGCGGCTCTCAATCAAGTATTAAAAACAATACAGCGTTAAATATTAAAAACTTCCCTAAACAGGGCTGCCTCCAGATGTCTTTTAAAGATAGGATAGCTACTTATTTCCTTCACATCTGAAGGGAGGGCGTTCCACAGGGTGGGCACCACTACCAAGAAGGCCCTCTGCCTGGTTCCCTGTAACCTTACTTCTCGCAGTGAGGGAACCGCCAGAAGGCCCTCAGTGCTGGATCTCAGTGTAGGTGCTAGACCCCACTAATCCCAGCAAGCATTAGAATTTAATCAAGGTCTCTAATTCTTGGAATAGCCAGGCTAGCCTCCTGGTGAAGCTTGGTGTGAGATGGCAAATCCCTCCCTCAAGGGCAGAGTTGGGAGTTGAAAGGGGCAGTGGCATGACTTAGAAATAAAGCAGCAAACTGCAGAGAGAGTCAGAGCAATGTCTGAGAGCAATGTCTGATTTCTGTTTGAATCCAAGGCTGCGGCTTTGGAAGAAACAAGACCCCTTTGGGGTGTTAATGCTGTGAACCCTTCCACTGCAGGCTCAGCTTGTAAATAAACCATAGATCATAAAGACACCGCAGTCTCCGCTGTGCCTCATTCCAAAGGGAAACACGAACCTTGGGATATCGCCCTGCTCAGAGGGGTGGAATACAGCACATTATTATTTAGACTGGTGGTTTACTTTCAAAGGGTGGTGGATATCTTCAACAAACATACTATTATGATGTTTGAGGCAGCTTTACTTGGACATAATAACAGCAGACACCAGAGAGGTAAAGGGGTAAAGGGGACCCCTGACCATTAGGTCCAGTCGTGGCCGACTCTGGGGTTGCGGCGCTCATCTCGCTTTATTGGCCGAGGGAGCCTGCGTACAGCTTCCAGGTCACGTGGCCAGCATGACTAAGCTGCTTCTGGCGAACCAGAGCAGCGCACAGAAATGCCGTTTACCTTCCCGCCGGAGTGGTACCTATTTATCTACTTGCACTTTCACACGCTTTTGAACTGCTAGGTTGGCAGGAGCTGGGACCAAGCAACGGGAGCTCACCCCATTGCGGGGATTCGAACCGCCGACCTTCTGATCGGCAAGTCCTAGGCTCTGTAGTTTAACCCACAGTGCCACCTGTGTCCCTATACACCGGGGAACCCCCCACACACACACAAAAGGCCTGTAAATTACACAGGCTTTTATAGGGCATTCCCGGACCTTAGCTTTACACGTGCATAGAAATTAGGTTAAGTTCTCAGAGGCAAAGCATGCCTGCATTATCAGAGCTGGACGCCTGATTCGGCAGGAAGAAAATGGTGCCTACTTTCTGTCAGACCATCTCAAAGCTGAGTCCTTCCTACACAAACATTCTTGACACGTCCTTAAGACACTCTGAGTAAGGAGGTTTTCCGAACAATATCCTCTCACATACTCGTGTGCACCTCTCATCACATGTAGTCTATCTATCCCAGCATATACTATAATTCCCACTATATCTTCCGGGACCGGAATGGAGATTCGGAATGAGCCCTCCAGACTCCTAATGGGACCTTCTCTGCAAGTGCCTTATGCTCTGTCTGCTCTCAGCATAGGCTCTCAGCCAAATCCTGATCCCTGGGACCTCTTTTCTGCTACCACTGATCTATGGCATTCCCCCCCCCCCAATCTGCTTTCTGCCAGATCAGGCCAATGGTTTATCGCCTACAGGAGTGGGGAGCCTCCTTCTTTTCAGCTAGCACATCTCGTTCCATCTTCATTTTTTTCTTTTTTCTTCTGCAGAGAAGGGACTCCGGGAGAAGGAGTCATGTAAAACAACCTCCAACACAGTCTGCACCTGTCTCCCAGGCCATTTTCAAGCCAGTGGAAATTTTGGCGAAAAGAGTGAGTACTGAGTTTTCTGAAGTCCAAGACCGGTAGTGGCCTGTCTAAATATATTGCTAGTGGAAGCCACTTCTTGACTGTTCCTAGCCAAAGTAGGAAGTGTCATGCCCAGCACGAATCCAGCCTGCTCCAGTATTGCCTTATTTCTTAGGGATTTATTGCAGATATTAATACCACACAGTTTGAAGCAACTGGATGCATAAGAACTGACTCCTTTCAGGAGAAATTATTCTCCAGACCCATAAAGTTTTACTGGGAGAACTTTCTTTGCAACAGAATTAAAACATCAAATGTACATAAAAAATGTCTTGTGACATGCTCAGCATCTTACAAAATATGAAATAATTTCAACAGACCTAGAAGCAGAGGTCTGTCTCTTCCCACAGCGTCCATTTCTAGCCTGGAGCTGTTTTCTCTCTCTCAGTCAGAGAGGGTCTTTTACATGTTCTTACTTCACAGAGCCTTGAGACAAAGGACACGAAGGCAACTCCCCACAAAATGGAGATTTGCAACCCAATACCTTCATCGCATGATCTAAGGTTACAACACTCACACGTTAGCTACCAAAGAACACCAATTAGTTAGTTAATAATCAACTCAGCAAGAGCTCAGAGTGCTCTTCTGGGCTTTCATAATGGGGGATAATCCCCACGTTAAACCTTTTCACCAATACACATTTGGGCATTCTAATTTCAGTGTCAGTTATTAAACAATTATAATTAACAGGACTATCCAAATTTACCTTTCCTTTGCACTTTGCAAGCATGAGCCAAGCACTTGTTTGTTTGTTTGTTTGTTTGTTTGTTTGTTTGTTTGTTTGCTTGCTTGTGCAGTTTTCCCCACAAAAACCTGCACTTTACAGCTGAATGGGAAGAAACGTTAATCCATGGAAAACCTGAATTGCTTGTTTGTTGTGATTCAGCTTTAAAGAGCAGGTTTTTGCAGTGAAAGCTCTGGAGCTTTAAAGTGTGGCCCTGTGTCTGCAAAGTGCAGGGCAAAATTAAGTGTGGACAAGCCGTTAGTTTGCTTTTTAAAAACTGTTTTGTTTCTTATCATTTCAGTCTGTAAACCCTGTCCCAGTGGGCAGTTTCTCAAAAGAGGGGATGTGAAATGTCAGTCTTGGCCAGAGTAAGTATTGTTCAGCAAAAGATAATGTTTAAGGGCAGCTGATGTTGGTAGGGTCAGCAGAATTGGGATAGATAGATGATAAACAGATAGCTAGATACTTAGATTTATGGTTATTTATTACATTTATGTACATTTTCTTATAAGGAATTCTCCTCTCCCCATTTCACCCTCACAACAACCTGGTGAGGTAGGTTAGGCTGAGAGACAGTGACTGGCTCAATGTTATAACCATTTTATTTTATAAAAAACATATACTTGTTAATGGCAAAATAGGTTTCACATGTATAAAAGCTCATTGCACAAATTTTAATACATAAACCTCCATAATTTAAACATATATAAATAATAACAATAATAATTTTGTAGTCATTTTTATAATTGTAAGTTGTTTAAAACTGTTCTAATATTGTGTTTAATACTAATATCATGTTTTACTTGTTGTAATTGTTTCAATTGCTGTAGTCTTAAACATACACATCCTCAGGTGTTAAAAGTAGTAAGGCTTAGCTCCTTAGGTCGGGTACCAAGACAATCCAATGAAGGCATTAAAATATAAGCATTTAAAAACGTAATTGAACAATCCCATTAAAACAAAATATAGAAAATTAAACTGGAGACTTGGGGTCATGAGATCAAGGGAACACCTGTGCAAATGGGCGTGTCTTTGAAAACCGGCAGAATGCCAATACAGATGGGGCCTGAATTATCCTAAAAATATTGAAATGTTCTTCTTCTTTTTTGCTCGCAACTTTCCTCTGTGGATCCAAGAGTGACGACTGTCACACATCAGCCTAGTTCAGAACGGGGGCGTGGTGTGTCGACAACGGACCCCACATTTACTCGCACTGTTTCGTCCACTCGTGTGAAAGTGATGGATCCAGGAGTATCCGGAGCGTTAGGACCCGAGAGCCGGAGTAAGGGGGAGAAATGTCAATTCCTCTGCTAATTTCTCTTGTTCCGTTGCTTTCAATTGGGGGGTCACCAACATGGTGCCTGTAAGTGCAATGGTGCCCTTAAGGTCTTTTCCTGGTGCTCACAAAGACTCTGAGCCCCACCCCCTTGAAAATGATGCAGAGCTGAAGGAGGAAGTTGGAAATGCGACACTCTTCCCCACTTCCTTTTTCAGCTCTATGTGCTTTCAAGGCTCAGGTTAGCCCTGCTGGCTCCACCAATCACCCAATTCATTTTTCCAAAGGATTTGTGTGTGTTTGCCCACTTTCTGTCTCTTGGGTGAAGGGAGAAGTGACCAGAGGAGCTGCTCAAAAGTCCAAATGTACCCCCCAACCAAAAAATGTTGGCACCCCCCTGCTTCTATTTTTTCATGGGCTCACTCTGGCCTGTACTTCATTCTTTCTCAATCCCGTCTTAAAGCAGATAATCTACACACTGTATTCTGCAAAATATACATTTTTAAAAACTTACCCCAAAATGACTTAATAGATGCAGCAGTTCCAAAACATGTAGGGTTGGGCCCAGACTATGGGTTATAGCCAATGCTACCCTACTCAGAGTAGACCCATTGAAATTAATGAACCTTAGTTAGCCATGAGCGGCATTGAGCACCTGCCCTGAAGTTATCAGACCCACTGAAGTTAATGGATATAATTTAGGGTCATTCATATTAATGTGTCTCAGTATCCATGATTAAACAGGACACGGGTGGCGCTGTGGGTTAAACCACAGAGCCTAGGACTTGCCGATCAGAAGGTCGGCGGTTCGAATCCCCGCCATGGGGTGAGCTCCCGTTGATCGGTCCCTGCTCCTGCCAACCTAGCAGTTTGAAAGCACGTCAAAGTGCAAGTAGATAAATAGGTACTGCTCCAGCGGGAAGGTAAACGGTGTTTCCGTGTGCTGCTCTGGTTCGCCAGAAGCAGCTTAATCATGCTAGCCACATGACCCGGAAGCTGTCTGCAGACAAACGCCGGCTCCCTCGGCCTATAGAGTGAGATGAGCGCCACAACCCCAGAGTTGGCCACGACTGGACCTAATGGTCAGGGGTCCCTTTACCTTTACTTATCCATGATGTCAGGGTTTCTGGGAGAAGTGAGGAGATGGCAGAGGAGACGGAAAGCGAGTGGGAGGAGGGAGAGAGAGACGAGGAAGAAGATGACGGAATTCGAAGGGAATCTATGAGCCTAAGCAGTGAGTCAGAGGATTCCCAAAAGGGAGCTAGCATGATCAGGCGAAAAGCAGGAGAAGAGAGAAGCTGTGAAAAGTCAGGAAAGGAGGGGAGAAAGCCCAGTGAAGCACAGACGCTGTCAGAGGGGTCTCAGCCGGAACGGAGTAAAGGGGGTGGAGTTGTCAGCCTCTCGGAGGGAGGAGGAACAGGAGAAAACAGAGAGAGGGGGTTGGAGCAAGGTGTTCAGCCGGAAAGGGGAGAGAGTGGAACAGGGGGCAGTATAGAGGACGAAGGAAAGGTCAAAAGCAACGTACGCGCGCCAAGTTCAAACATAGAGGCGCGCGGAAGTGGGGAAAGCTCAGAGGAGGAGCCCGGCCCCAAAGCCAGAAGGAGGGGGCAGGAGGCGGCAGAGGATTCAGCCTCAGGCGAATCCCGGAAAGAGAGAACCCAGGGGGGCAGAAAGACCCTGCGGAAAAGAAAGGAGAGGAAGAGGTGGTCTAGAGCCAGGCTATTAAGTTGGTGTGGAGGAGGGGAGGAGTCAGAGGGGGACTACGGCGGTCTAACGTGACAGACGTACAGCCACAATGCTGAACTGTGAAAGAAGCAATTATCTTCAATAAACTTTTCCTGTAAGTAAACTATAACGGAGTAAGGTCTCTCGTGAGCTGGGACCCACCTGGGTGGCTGTGACAGAAAGTCCCCCTCTCAGAAAGCAAAAATTTTTTTTTTGCGAAGCTCACGAACGGGGCAGCCATGAGTGCTGAGGAACAGCTGGCTGCACTCCGGGATCAGATTACCACTCTCACAACGGCAGTCATTGCTTCGCAGAAGAAGAATGCTGACTTGGAGAAAGCGTGCCAGGATTTGCAAGCAAGGTGGGAAAATGCGGACAAGGCGGGGACCCCGGGCTCCAGAGCGGAGGGCATTGCGCTTGGAAGGAGGGGGGGTGCCCTAGTTTCGCATTTTAATGGCAACTTGCAAGACTATCCCAACTTCAGGGCAGATGTCGTGTATGCACTGCATTTACTCCGTCATGATTTTAGAGATGAGGAGGAGAGAGTGGGATTTATTGTTTCGCACCTGCATGGGGAGGCCAGGGCTTGGCTACGCAATCTGTGGCGCGAAGATGGACCAGCCCGTCGCAATGCAGATGCGTTTATCAAGGCAATGGATGCTTGTTTTCAATCCTCTGTGGATAAGGACATTGCGCGCCGGCAGATGCACGGGCTGAGGCAGGGGAGAGCCACTGTACGCCAATATCATTCTAAATTTTTTGCATTGCTCACCGCCTTAGATTGGCCGAAGGACAGTCTACCGGTCAGGGATCTTTTTTGGGAGGGATTGAGCCCCTCCGTCAAGGATGAGATCGCAAGGGGGGACAGACCCCAGACCCTGGAAGACGTGGTGCAACGGGCTTTGGCTATAGGAATTCGACATGAGGGACGTCCGTGGCACGAGGAGGGGGGGCCCCAAGCGCACGCGCAAGCAAAAGCTCTCCCTTTTGTGCACAGGGATTTCAGCCGTGCGCACCCCTCACCAATGGGGAAGGAAGGCGAGGAGCCAATGGAGATTGGTGGTGCTAGGGCTCAAAAGCCATCCCAGAGCCCCATCCCTGCTGCAGCCAAAGCGAAGCCTCCTAGAGGGACCAGGAAGTGTTACATCTGCGACAGTGCACACCATATGGCGAAAGAGTGCCCCCAGAGGCTCCAGAAGCACACTGCAGCACTAGCAACTGTGACAGCAGAGGTGCAATCAGAGGAGCAGCTTCAGGGAAACTGCAGTGCCTGGCTGGAAGCAGAGCTACTGGGGCTCAGCCAGGCGGATCTGTAGAGAAGTCCCCAGCATCCTTGCAGCGTATGGACCCTTTACCTCCCAAACCAGCAGTTTTACTCACAGCAACACTCCAGCTGCCTGATGGGCGACTTCTCGAGGTTCCAACAACCATCGATTCGGGAAGCAACGCCGATTTCGTGGGATTACAGTTCGTCAAGCAGCATAACATAGCGCTCCTGCCTGCAACGACGCCTCTGAACGTGGTCACGGTAGACGGCAGGAAGTTGCTGGGGGGGCAAGTGGTGCAGCAAACCCCTCCCATGATGATGCAAATTGGAGACCATCGAGAGCTTATTAGTTTCAATGTCACCCACTTATCGGACACGCCCATCGTGTTGGGCATGAGTTGGCTGGACAGGCACAGTCCCGCGGTTGCTTGGTACCAGAGGCAGATCACCTTTTGTTCATCGTATTGCGCCCAGAATTGCATCCAAACCGATCAAGGAGGAGAAGCAGTGAGGGAGGAAGAGACTGTGATGCCTTCAGGGGGGGAACCCGAGTTCGAACACACGTATACGGAGCTGCCAGAGGAGAAGATTGACGTGGACACCCGGTATCCTGAACCGACCCAGGAAGAACCACATTTCCCTCAACCTGCACCCAGCGACCGGGAGGGGGGAAGGGGGGGCTTCGAGGGGGGGATGGATGTCAGGGTTTCTGGGAGAAGTGAGGAGATGGCAGAGGAGACGGAAAGCGAGTGGGAGGAGGGAGAGAGAGACGAGGAAGAAGATGACGGAATTCGAAGGGAATCTATGAGCCTAAGCAGTGAGTCAGAGGATTCCCAAAAGGGAGCTAGCATGATCAGGCGAAAAGCAGGAGAAGAGAGAAGCTGTGAAAAGTCAGGAAAGGAGGGGAGAAAGCCCAGTGAAGCACAGACGCTGTCAGAGGGGTCTCAGCCGGAACGGAGTAAAGGGGGTGGAGTTGTCAGCCTCTCGGAGGGAGGAGGAACAGGAGAAAACAGAGAGAGGGGGTTGGAGCAAGGTGTTCAGCCGGAAAGGGGAGAGAGTGGAACAGGGGGCAGTATAGAGGACGAAGGAAAGGTCAAAAGCAACGTACGCGCGCCAAGTTCAAACATAGAGGCGCGCGGAAGTGGGGAAAGCTCAGAGGAGGAGCCCGGCCCCAAAGCCAGAAGGAGGGGGCAGGAGGCGGCAGAGGATTCAGCCTCAGGCGAATCCCGGAAAGAGAGAACCCAGGGGGGCAGAAAGACCCTGCGGAAAAGAAAGGAGAGGAAGAGGTGGTCTAGAGCCAGGCTATTAAGTTGGTGTGGAGGAGGGGAGGAGTCAGAGGGGGACTACGGCGGTCTAACGTGACAGACGTACAGCCACAATGCTGAACTGTGAAAGAAGCAATTATCTTCAATAAACTTTTCCTGTAAGTAAACTATAACGGAGTAAGGTCTCTCGTGAGCTGGGACCCACCTGGGTGGCTGTGACACATGATTACCAGCAATCCTATGCATGATTACCAGGAAGTAATCCCCATTGAACTAAATGGGGCTTGCTGCTGAGTCGATAAGCATAAGGTTGTACTTAGGGTCACTTTGCGCCCATTGAAACCATAGAATGGTAAGAGTTGGAAGAGTTGGAAGGGGCACAAAGGGACATCTAGGCCAACCCCCCGCAACAAGACTTAAGTCATGATTCCAAACTGAATTTGGAATCTATTTCCCCTTTTCTAATCATCCACACCTTTTTTAATGGAAAATTCGGAACATCTCTGAGCCACTCCGAGGTGGCATTTGGAGAGTTAACTCCTAGCTGACTCAATGAGCCATTATAATCTCCCCCTGGACAGCTTTAATGTTTGACCTCTCTCCTCTGTCTTTTAGTGTTGGTACTGATCATCTCCATCACTGTAGTGCTGCTTCTTGCAGTGGGAGGGGTGGCCTATTTTCTAATTTGGGGAAAATCCAAGAAGAAAAAGGTGGAGGTCAAGGCAAGGACTGAGGCGCTGTCAAGAATGCTTCAGGAAGGTATGTCCAGAGCGAGAATGAATGACACAAAAATCAAACAGCAGTATTTATTTGTTTGTTAGTTAGTTAGTTTGTTTGTTTATGTATTGCATTTGTAATAAACAAAAATCTGCCCTTATTCCCTTATGTGGAACACAAGAGCCCTTATAGAGTCCTTTGTAGGTTCTCCATCGGTCGGAGAAAATAACCAGAGAATATTGAGAAGCAAAGCAGCTAGTAAGCCTGATCTTTATTGAACTGTTGCAACAGGGTGCTCCCCTCACACGCAGGAAAGGAGGAGGACCCTGAAACAAGGCCCTTATATAGACATTTTAAATTGCCTACCCTGGAGTCCAAGACCACCCCCCAGATACATCATACCTACATCACAGAAAGGGCAGTCTACAACAGAAATCTGAGTGTGTTGTTTATCTCCTGTCTGGCAGGTTACCTGTTAATGGTCACTTGATTGGATACCCTGGGGAGCCTGGCCAGTCTTTTGTAATGACAAATAGTTCCTGAGCCAGGTCACAGGCTCACCCTATTCATACACAGACATACCCATAAGACAGGATTTGTGAATGAAAAGACAATGGGGAAGCTTTTCCATTTTCCTTCAACCTTGCAGAGAAATATTTGAGGTCAATTTGGGAGAGACAAAATGGTTTCAGGACTTTTTCTGTGGGGTTTCAGACATGTGGTTTATATATGCAGTTATGAACATTTATTATATACATAGTCTTAAATTTTTAATTTCACATTTATATCCCACCTTTGTCTCCAAGGAGCTCAAGGTGGAAATGCATAGTTCTCTCTTCTGCTTCCATTTAACCCCACCACACACAACAACCCTGTGAGGTAGGGTAGACTGAGAGGCAGTGACTGGCCCAAAGTCACACCCAATGAGCTGTGGGGCTGAGTGGTTTAACAACTAAACCACACTGGCTATGAGCTTTCTGAAACAATATGCAAACTGAAACACAGCTAGCCTTCAAAACTCCTACGGAGAGCTGCAATTCCAGGAGTAGTTTAACCATCAACCCCTATCCTCCCAGGGAACTCTGGGAATTTCAGCTCTTTGAGGGGAGTAGCGGGTCTCCTAACAACAACCAGCACCTTTAACCAAATTACAACTCCCATAATTCTTTGGGGGCAGCCATGACAGTTTAAAGTGGTATCGCAGCACTTAAAGTGAATGTGGCTTTGGCGAAGCTTCCCAAATCTGGTTTCCTTCAGAAACTGCGGGACTATAACTCCTGTCGCCCGGTTGGAGCTTTTGGAAACCAGAACCCAACAATTTATAGATGACCACCTGTTCTTTGGCTCTGATCTGGATCAGAAAGTCCATGTTCTAAGATGACTTTCTCTAGTTTTAGAAACAGGATATGCTTTCTGTGCACAGGTTGTTCCTCACACCTTATCCATACCCTGATTTAAGCTGGACATCCCGGAATTACAGAAGTCATTCTTGGCTTCTGATTGGATCCTGGAATGTCCTGGTTTTTTTTTTGTTTGGCGCTCTGGCACGAGTGAGCTGGCTTGTGCCAGTGCACCAGAACAAAAGGGGTTCGGTTTTTGGTCTCGCGCTCTGACACTGGTCAACTAGTTCCTGCAAGAGCTTGGGACCAAAAAACCTGAAGCATCCCAATTTGGATCACCCAGATGTTGAAACTTATGCTTACCTGTCTTCTCCACCTTCACCTTTGCAATTCCCTCCTCCTCATCTTTCAGACGGAAGAAGCAGTTACCGAATTCCCATCCAGGAGGAGCAAGTCGACAGCAAATCAACCTTTGTGCAAAACTAACCTGATGAAGAAGAAAAATTCGCAACTTTAACCTCTGAGCCAGAAGTCATGGACTTCAAGATTCCCCTCCCTTTCTCTCCGGATTTGACCCCTGGTCATTCTTCCTCCCCCCCCCCCACCTACTTAACATCCCTTTTTTGTTTTATTTATACTTTAAAGCTATGTTTCTCAACCTGGTGGGCATATGAAGATCTTGGGTGTGTTTGTTTCAACAGCAACAAAAAAGTAAATCTACATAAATAAGAAAAATCAAAAGTCACAAAATTCCAATCCATTTGAAAATTCAAAAGAACAAATTAGGGGAGCCAGGTTTGAAAGGAGTGTGGTGTAATCTTTTACTTTAGCTACAAGTGGCTATTAAAAAAATAAAATTGAGAAACACAGCCTTAAAGCAATATTCGAGAACTCCTGATATTGCTGGACTACAACTCCCATTGGCCATGCTTGCTGGGGCTGATGGGAGTTAGAGTCCCAGCAACATGATTCTTCACTCCAACCCTATAGATCTGTGTTGGCAGCAGTGCCCTAAGTTACATTAAAGTGACAACAGTGTATTGTTAACGTTCTACTGACTTGCCCTTCGGTAGATCTAGTATTCCCCCTATTTTAAAACAAATTCATGTCTGGAGGACAACCCCTTCCACCAGCCCCAAGGGATTCCTTCCACATTGGACAGGTGAGCTTGGCGGCATTAGAAATAGGGATGTTTAGTTACCTGTATCAGGTTGGACTAAGCGACGATCCCTTTAGTAATAATAGTTCAAAAACCATCAGTAGTTTACACTTGGGGTCGACCCATTGAAACCAATGGGAGCCAAAGAACTCAGGAATAGATTCAAGACAGCCAAAAAGAAGTACACAGCGTAATAGACTGTGGAACTCTCTCCCACAAGAGCCAGTGGTGACTTTAAAAGAGAGGAAATCCAATGAGGAGTAGGCCTTTGATGGCTACCAGCCAAAATGGCTACATTCTTCCTCCGCTGTGAGAACAGGATCCTGTTCCAGAAGGCTCTTCTTATGTTCTTTGCCATCACTATTAACTTTAATGGGTCTACTCTGAGAAGGACTAGCATTGGCTATGGCTGTGCAGGCACATAGACCCATGTTTTCCTATCTGCTTCCAGTGTGAGCTCAGGGGGGTTATATTCAACTTTTAAGTTTCTTACTGCCATTTCAGTCGGCATTTGTAAGTTACCTTAACACCACAGGTCCTGAAAACCCGTGTCTGTATTTTATTAATTTATTTTGTACAGCACCTGGTTATTTCAGGTGCTTTATATGTAATAAGCACAGCAGTTATTCCACGTTATTCCATGTGGAGTTTCGGAGTGTGCATTTGAGGAGAAGTAGTTAACCTTTTTTTGACTTAATGTTTGGTTGTGGAGTAAAACACTTCAAAGCAACGATTGCCTATGAATTTCTCGCAAGGCGTGTTTTGCTTGACGATTGCTTAAACAGATTGCAGCAAATTTACTGTGTGTTACTTTCGGAAATATTAGGTTTGGTTCCAGATAGGGAATTTGAAAGACCCAAAGATAAGTAAAATATTTTAGGGGTGTTCTCTTAAACCATCCTTGCAACTAAGTGTACTAAATATATTAGCCTGTAATTTTTTTAATTAATCCGTTAATATTTTTTTATTTTACCAGCCTGCTGGGACTGTCCAAAGAGGGTGTCAGTGGGGGAAAGGGGGCACCGCCCCACCAAGCTCAGCTTGCCCCCACCTGCCTGCTTTCTTACCACCTCCCAGCTTCCTCCTCCTTATTCTCAGACTAGCCCCTTGTAGAACTCAGCAGGGGAGGAAGATGAGGACAGAACCAGAATTAGTTGGCTCTGACAGCCATTGGCTCTGGTTCTGCCTGTCGTTGTCATCCCCTGGCTCTGCCTACTATGTTGGGCATACAGGAAGGGAGGTCAGTCTGGTAGCGACAAGGGGCAGGGCCTTTTCTGTGGTGTCCCCATGATTACAATACTCTCTCTCTCCTGAGATATACAATCGGCCCTCTCGGAACAAATGCAGGAGTGCAATTAATTAGAGCAGGCATAGGCAAACTCGGCCCTCCAGATGTTTTGGGACTACAACTCCCATGATACCTAGCTAACAGGACCAGTGGTCAAGGATGATGGGAATTGTAGTCCCAAAACATCTGGAGGGCCGAGTTTGCCTATGCTTGAATGAGAGGTTCCAGTAGGCTGTAACCTCTTTTTTTAATCTTATGCTGGCAGGGCTGGCTGTGATATATTAATAAATTGATTTTTTTTTTAATGCAGCCCAAATGTCAGAGTTAACAGAGAAGCAGAGAATTAAAGAGTTGGAAGGCACCCCAAGCGTCGCCTAGTCCAACCCCCTGAAATGCATCTTGAATTTTGACAATTCACTGGGCGGTGGGGTTTTGTTTTTGTTTTTATTTACCTGTGGAATAGGTATATTTTCCGTTTTGCTTTTCGGCGGATATTCTACACAGTCAGCTCTTGCACCATGGGAGTGACAAACACCTGAATGTTAGGCAGCTACCGTAACAAATAAAAACGTATTCAGTTCTGTCTGTGTGGTGATTAAACTAACCCCACTTTAGTTTCTAATCCAGATTGATTCATCCGGAATAAAAGAATATCCTTGTTTGCGCCAGACCAGCCCAGCTGGGTGGCAGCCAAGGAATCTGAACACTGGAAGACTCCAGACAAGACAAAAGGAAGAAGGACCTCTTAGTTAAACTATGGAACTCATTGCCACAGGAGGCAGGGATGGCCACCAATTTGAATGGCTTTGAAAGAGGGCTAGACAAATTGACAGAAGACAAAGCTGTTCTTCTGGCCATGATGGCTCTGCTCTGCCACCACAGCTGGAGGCAGCAAACCTTCTGAATACCAGTTGCTGGAAACCATAGCAGTCGAGAGGGTTCTCGTGCTCAGGTCCTGCTTGTTTTGAGCTTATCATTGGGACGTCTGGTTAGCCACTGTGAGAACAGGATGCTGGACTAGATGGGCCTTTGGCCTGATCCAGCAGGGCTTATGTTCTTAAGGGTGGGATATCATTATTTTTTTTCCAGTCCTAGGGGTTGTATATCAATGAACTCTACTCAGAGTAGACCCACTGAAGTAAACAGACCTGTTTCTGTCCATAGCTGAACATTCTTTCCCCCTTTGGAGATGCAAAGAGGTCGAGGGAACTTTTTTTCATATGTGGTGGACTTGTAAAAGCGTACAGTGGTACCTTGGGTTAAGTACTTATTTCGTTCCGGAGGTCCGTTCTTAACCTGAAACTGTTCTTAACCCGAAGCACCACTTTAGCTAATGGGACCTCCTGCCGCCGCCACGCGATTTCTGTTCTCATCCTGAAGCAAAGTTCTTAACTTGAAGCACTATTTCTGGGTTAGCAGAGTCTGTAACCCGAAGTGTATGTAACCTGAAGCGTATGTAACCCAAGGTACCACTGTATTGGGAAATGATCCATAATGAATTGGGGGGGGTGTACTCCCCCCATCCCCAAAACCAGAGTCCTTTCTGTTGGGGATAATTCAGACTGAAATTCCCAGGTGTCAAAAAAGGTTATTTATGTATGCCACTACTGCAGCCCGTGTTTTGTTAGCCCTCAAATGGAAAACGAGCGAGGTCCCAACCAAAGAGTAGCAACTTAAGTTGACAGAATATACACAGCTTGCAGACTTAACATATAGAATAAGAAAACAAGAAGAACATACGTTTAGAGAAGATTGGAAAACGTTTATTGAATATATGGGAAATAACTGTACAGCTGAAAACGCTGGCAGCATTAAGATAGATTCAACAGCGTAAATAAGTTTTGGTTGATGGAATACTGAATGGTATAAAGGTAAAGGTAAAGGGACCCCTGACGATTAGGTCCAGTTGTGGCCGACTCTGGGGTTACGCGCTTATCTCGCTCTATACGCCGAGGGAGCCGGCGTTTGTCCACAGACAGCTTCCAGGTCATGTGGCCAGCATGACTAAGCTGCTTTGGGCGAACCAGAGCAGCGCACGGTAATGCCGTTTACCTTCCCGCCAGAGTGGTACCTATTTATCTACTTGCACTTTGACGTGCTTTCGAACTGCTAGGTTGGCAGGAGCTGGGACCGAGCAACAGGAGCTCACCACATCATGGGGATTCGAACCGCCAACGTTCTGATCGGCAAGTCCTAGGCTCTGTGGTTTAACCCACAGCGCCACCTGCGTCCCTGGACACTGAATGGTATAGTTTCTGTAAAATATGCAGGGATTTATGGTATGCAAAATGAACCATGGAAAGAGAAGAATGGAAGTAACTGATATTTTAAGGATGTAAAAATTATTTTATTTTATTTTATTTTATTTTATATGATATGATATGCATCCTTTCCCCCAAAGTGAACAGACCTCTGGGAAGCTCTTAAGCAGGACAATGGTGGTTGTGTTTGCCACCCTCTCCTTCTGTTGCCAACACAACATCTTGTGGTAGCCCGAGATGCTTCCTCTTGGCAGACAGACATCTGCCGGCTGGCGGCTTCGCTAGGTGACAGACATCCTTCCGTGTTTCTCCTCCTACCCCATTTTCCATAAGAAACAGCTCAGGCAGAGAGCCTGCCTACGCAAAGACAAAAATCTGGCAGCTTCCTGGCTCTTAAAATAGCTAACAAGCGGCTGCCTTCATCCTGCCACCGTTGATCTTATCTGCTGGCGTGATGAAGAGGGACTTTACCTTTTTAGAGGTACTGGTATCAGCACAATTTCTCTTCCTGTTCTCAGATGAGGCCTGCAAGCTTTGCTCTCTGCAGAATGAGGCTTCCGAGACAAGCAGAGGCCTCTGTCTAAGTTCAGTCAAGAGTGTCAGAAGATTTTACTAAAAATCCATCTAGCTCAGCACCCTGCTTCCAAGAGAGCACAGCCCGGCGGTCTTGCAAAGCCTACCATCAGCGCCTGAAGGGCAAAGAATTTGTGAAACCCACATTTTAAGCCACTGAAGGCAGGAATTCTGCATTATTTTTTATTTATTTTTAAAATTTTTTTTTTGTTCGGGATTTTTACATACATTATATTATCTCCTTCCAGTGGGAATTCTGCATTATATACAAGGTTAGTCCTCTTCAGAGTAGACCCATTGAAACAAATGGGCATGGCTAACTTTTTTTGTTTGTTTGTTTTAAATGCTTTATTATTCATTTTCCATATATATACAACACGTAGTCATCTTCATTTCAGTCAGTCCAATAAAGATATCACAAAGGATATGTACAATTTCAACTTACATGCTTTCCACACAAACCGATAACTTCTCATCCTCTCCCTATTTTCCTTTATATTAAACATCTTGCTTTGATTTATCATTACTATTTTCTAAAAGTTCTCTTTTCGATTTCGATATCATATTCCATCATATGTATCATTTACAGAAATCATTCAAAGGCAACTACCGTGTTTAGATTACAGTTGCTTTTCAAATAATTTTTGAAATTACCCCATTCTAGAATGAACTCCTGTCTGGACTTATCTCTGATTCTTTACGAAAAAGAGGCTGACACATTCTGTCAATTTGGATAACCATTCAACTCTGGTAGGGAGTTTGTCATTTTTCCAGTATGTCGCAATAAGCACCCTCACAGCTGCGGTTGCATACAAAATATTTTTCCTTATGCCCTTGGGGATGTCCGTGCCTGTAATACCCAGAAGAAATGCTTGACTAACTTAAGGCCCATTAGTTTTAAGGGGTCTCCTGTTGAGTTAAACCTTGCAGCCTTCTGTAACTAAATTACACAGCCGGTGAAGAATAAGATCCTTTCATCAGCCATGAAACTGCTACAGAGGCCCACTTTGTTAGGTGGTCCACAATACTAATTTATCAGAGCTCCCATTGTTCGGTCCCTGCTCGTGCCAACCTAGCAGTTCGAAAGCATGTCAAAGTGCAAGTAGATAAATAGGTACCACTCCAGTGGGAAGGTAAACGGCGTTTCTGTGCGCTGCCCTGGTTTGCTAGAAGCAGCCTAGTCATGCTGGCCACATGACCCGGAAGCTGTACACCGGCTCCCTCGGCCAGTAAAGCGAGATGAGTGCTGCAACCCCAGAGTCGGCCAGGGGTCCCTTTACCTTTGCCTTTATGGCTGGAAAAGGGGATAAAATGTTCAATTAGCTGTAGTATCTATAGGAAGCAGAGGGGGGAGACAGTGGCGTAGCGTGGGTTGTCAGCACCCGGGGCAAGGCAAGTAATTTGCGCCCCTTAACCCGTGGATTTGCGCCCCCTAACCCGTGGATTTGCGCCCCCTAACCCGTGGATTTGCGCCCCCTAACCCTACCCCTAACCCTAACCCCCAGATGTTGCGCCCGGTGCGGCCGGCCCCCCCTGCACCCCCCACGCTACGCCACTGGGGGGAGATCTTCCCCAATCAAAACCTGTGTAACAGTGAGGTTCGCCAAACAGATGATTCACCATTAAGTGGTACCTCGGGTTAAGAACTTGATTCGTTATGGAGGTCCGTTCTTAACCTGAAACTGTTCTTAACCCAAGGTACCACTTTAGCTAATGGGGCCTCCTGCTGCTGCCGCCACGCGATTTCTGTTCTCATCCTGAAGCAAAGTTCTTAACCCGAGGTACTATTTCTGGGTTAGCGGAGTCTGTAACCTGAAGCGCCTGTAACCTGAGGTACCACTGTACCTTATATATTTAAAATATTCATACACTGACTTCCCACCCTAAGGCTAGCCCCTAAGGACAGCCTGACTGTCAGTTAAGAATCTCATGTTGGCAGCAAGACCTGCTGCTGTCTCTCCCCCCGCCCGGCAAGACCAAATGTAGTGTTGTGTAGCGGTTAATGTGTCGGACTAGGATCTTCACTCGGCCACAAAACTTGCTGGGTGTGACCTTGGCCAGTTACTGTCTGTCTGCCTCACCCTACCTCACAGGGTTGTTGTGGGGATGATGATGATGATGATGATGATGATAATAATAATAATAATAATAATAATAATAATAATAATAAAGGTAAAGGGACCCCTGACCGTCAGGTCCAGTCGTGGCCGACTCTGGGGTTGCGGCGCTCATCTCGCTTTATTGGCTGAAGGAGCTGGCGTACAGCTTCCGGGTCATGTGGCCAGCATGACTAAGCCGCCTCTGGTGAACTAGAGCAGCGCACAGAAACACCATTTACCTTCCCACCGGAGCGGTACCTATTTATCTACTTGCACTTTGACGTGCTTTCGAACTGCTAGGTGGGCAGGAGCAGGGACCGAGCAACGGGAGCTCACCCTGTCGCAGGGATTCGAACTGCCGACCTTCTGATCGGCAAGTCCTAGGCTCTGTAGTTTAACTCACAGCGCCACTCACGGTGCATAATGTGTGGGATCAAGCTGGCGAAGAGATGTGGCTAATAAAATGGGCCCAACCCCCTCAGCCCTTAAATCTTGTGATTCAGGGATAGCAACATCAGCCAACCTTACAGGGTGAGGGTTCAGAAATGTAGAGTTTGGACATCTGAAAGCCCTGCATCGCCGTCATGTATGATTGCTGTTACAAGGAAGGATCAGTCATGGTGGTATTGGTCCTTTACTTTTAGGGTTTGTTATTACATTAATAGGTTGCATCTTCCTCCAAGGAACTCAAGATGGTGGACAGCGATCTCCCTCCTCCCCATTTTTATCCACATAGCAGCCCTGTGAGGTAGGTCAGGTGGAGAGACAATGAGTTGTTTCCAAGTACTGTAAATCTTACTCAGAGTAGACCTAATGGCTTTGTGGGGCCTGAGTGAGGGCTTGTCCACACTTACATTCGTCCTATGACTAGAAAGCACAGGTGCTTTTTTTGTTTTGTTTTGTGAAATCGTTTTTATTTGATTTTTACAGATAGAAATTTATAACAAAACCAAATACATATCCCTACAGAGAAATTTCTCTGACTCTCGGGACTCCCCCCCCCCCCATGGGTCCTACTGTCAATGTTTTCAGCTGCATATTATTTCATAATCTATATTTTATATCTATCCATATTGTCCATAGTATTTGTTACATTACAAGTGAGATTAAAACCCTGCAAATGTTTCCATCTGCTTACAATGGTTTCCTAAATAAATTATAAAATTTCCCTATTCTTTCTTGAAGTTTTTGTCTTCTCAGTTCCTGAGCTTTCCGGTAGTTTTGCCATTTCGGCGTAGTCCAACAACTTGGTTTGCCATTCCTCTCTGGTAGGGACTCCTCCTTCCTTCCATCTCTGGGCTAATAACATCTGTGCTGCTGTTGTCGCATACATGAAGAGTCTTTTCTGTTCCTTTGGGATGTAGGTACATACAATTCCTAACAATATTACGAATTATTTTGTTTTGTTTTGGTTTTGGGTTTTGGTTTTTGCAGTTCACTATTTTAGTTAGGGGAACTAAATGCAAATGAAATCTTTTTACGATAAATCTCGGAGCATTCAATAGCTGGAAGCTGAGCTGATTTTTGCACTCAGACTTCCCCTCTGTGGCCCTGTCACCTTTTCATTTTAATGAAAAGACCGTACAGATTGTAGAGTTTTGAGCGGTTTCCCACTCGTTCCCTACTTTCTAGACATTGGGTCCGAGCAGTTTTTGCCGTGCTGCTTCCCCACTGGAAACCCGACTCTCATACCCTCCAACATTTCTCCAATGAAAATAGGGACGTCCCATTCCATAATGATAATTTTACTATTTACACACCCTGCACATCTTACTGGGTTTCCCCAGCCACTCTGGGCAGCTTCCAACATATATAAAAAAAACATAAAAAAACATTAAACATTTAAAAAAAACCTATACAGGATTGCCTTCAGACGACTCAGGGGTCGGATAACTCCATACACTCCAAAATTTCTCCAATGAAAATAGGGACATCCTAAGGAAAAGTGGGACATTTTGGGATCAAATCAGAAACCAGGATGGCTTCTCTAAATCAGGGACATCCCTAGAAAATAGGGACCTTTGGAGGGTCTGCATTCTTAGCTCTAAATCAGAGAAAACGTCAATCCAGAGAAAACAGGACTGATGTTTTCTCCCATTTAGTGGTAAACGTTGGGTTTCCCCAGGGGAAAGTAGCAAGGCAAGCAGGGATTGTGACTGACCCCTTAGTCATGATTGCAATACCTTTCCAATCAATCTAGGATTAGCATAGGCTACAGACCACTGAAACTGACAGACATAAGTTAGTGAGGTCCATTCATTTCAATGGGCTCACTCTGAATTGAACAAGAATGGGCTGCCACCCAGTGAAAATAACATAAAAGAGTCGCTTCCAAGTAAGTTCTACTCAGTGTAGGCCTACTGAAATGAATGGACCATAGTTAGCCATTCAGTGGGTCTACTCTGAGTAGGGCTAGCATGGGATGCAATGAAAATATGCACTGCGTTAACGGAAATTGCTTGCGAAAAAGAAAAAGTGTAGTAGTCAAAACTCCATGCAGGAATGTGAAGAATATATACATATAAATATAAATATACATACAGATATATGTGTGTGTTTTGATTCAAAATACGGTAATACAAAAGGGGGAAAGTGCATCAGTCAACAGGTTCAAATCAGTTTCAGTATTACAAATATAGTCATAAAATAACATCATATTTTCAATTCAGGTAGCTCAGCCAGAAAGAGTGGCTGCTACTTTGCTGTTGTTATCAATTCTCTGCCCTTCACCCAGGGTGGGATATAACATTAAAACACAATACTAAAATCAGTTTAAAATGATTCACAATCATAGAAATAAGGTGCATCCTAAAATAACAACAACAACAACAACAACAACAACAATTTATTTATACCCCACCCATCTGGCTGGGCTTCCAGCAAAATATTAAAATACAATAATGCAGTAAAATACAGTAAAATATAAAATACAGTAAAAACGCACAAGTGTCAAAAGCCAGGGGGAAGAGGTGCATCTTCAGCAATATTTGAAAGCTGTGTAAGGAAGGTGCCAAACACTCCTCCTTGGGGAGAGAGTGTCACAGTTTAGGGGCCACCCCAGAGAAGGCTCTGCTCCAGGCCATTCCCCCAACTCAAACTTCCTAGGGTGGAGGAATTACTAAGAAGATCCCTTCTGCCATCTCAGTACCCTTGAGAGTCTGTAGAGAAGGAGGCGGTCTTCCAGATATTTGGGGCCGAAGTCATTTAGTGCTTTAAACACCCATGTGAGCACCTTCAATTGCGCCCGGAAATGAACTAGCAGCCAGTGCGGCTGTTTTTAAAACAAGGAGATCCATGTTTCCTTTCGGAAGCAAGGCACAGCAGAGTGTCTTTATGATATATGGTTTCTTTACACATACAGTGGTACCTTGGGTTAAGAACTTAATTCGTTCCGGAGGTCCGTTCTTAAGCTGAAACTGTTCTTAACCTGAAGCACCACTTTAGCTAATGGGGCCTCCCACTGTTGCTGTGCCGCCATTGTGCGATTTCTGTTCTCATCCTGAAGCAAAGTTCTTAACCTGAGGTACTATTTCTTGTAACCTGAAGCGTCTGTAACCTGAAGCGTATGTAACCCGAGGTACCACTGTATCTGCAACCTGAGCCTATGGTGGAGGGGTTCACAGCATTGACACCCCAAGAGGGTCTTGCTTCTCCCATAACTGCAGGGGTAGATTCAAATAGACATCGGCCATCGTGCACTGACCCTCTCTCCAGCTTGCTGACTTTACCAGTCTGCCACATTTCCCCCTAGGTCTTGTCACCTCAAATTCAACTCTATGACTCTACACTCTGTCTTCTAACTAACTCAGTCGCCCATCTGGCACAGAGCTCCCCCTTCTCTGTCAACTTTCCTAATGGCTCATTACCTTCCCTTTGTTCTCCAAAAGGCTCATCTCCCAGGCAATTAACTCATCAGAAAACTGGCCTGGCTAATATTTTAAGATGTGCCTTGATTAAATTCTAACACCTACTTGGGCCCAGGGATTTAGGGGAGTCTGGTATCCACAAACTCATAACTCTTTTAAAAAGAAAAAGAAAACCAGAAACTGATGGGGAAATGTGGAGAATAGAATTTACAAACTGGAAAATCTGAAATGGACAGATTCATCCATTTCCAATTGCATCCAATGTTAGTCCAGAAGCACATTTAGGGGAGCACAACCAGTTCAGCCACACTGAGTGCGGAACCTCAGTGTCACCATTGGGGGAGCCACAACTTATGCTAGAGAATGGAAGGTGAGATGCAGGAGCACTGAATTTTGCCCAGGGCACTGCTGAAATCTGAGACCTCAAGGTCTCCCATTGGTTCGTCCTACCCAGAGTAGACTCTTTGAAAACCATGGACATGACTAACTTCAGTCCACTTATTTCTGTGGGTTGACTCTCAGTGTAGCTTACTTGGATACTACTCAGTGTCTCTATATTTTGGCAGATGCTAGAGTTATCTTTTCTCGCTCTCGTTGTCAGAGATTATCTTCTCAAATGTGCTGAGAGATTGGCCGTCCGTCACTGGGGTTTCACGTTCACGACCGGATGCCATGTACACGGATGACACCGCATTGCAAAGGAAGCGGCCCTCTCTGCGGTCACCGTCTCGTGCAGAGTCATGACACTTGGTTTCCAGGTACAGACCTAAAGATATGAAGCTGAGAACATTTAAGACGAGAAGATTTGGTTAAATGCAACCTTAGCAAATGTCTCACTTCTGGGTACTTGGGGTTAAGAGAGCATTGGCGTACCTGCGGCTTTCTGATTCTCTGATTCAGCAAAAGCAAAATGTCACAGATTATTCGGATTCCATTTTTAGGCGTCCACGTTCTGCATCAAGAATTGGGGAAGACACAGAAAATGAATTTGATAATTCAATTTTGGGGGGAAATGTTGAAACCATTCTCTGCTTTGGAGCAATGAAGCATGATTTGAATTCAGGAGATCAAGGGGAGGGGGAGAGAATTTCAGACCCGTGGATCAAAAGTATACCACCACAGGGCTGTCTGTCTGGCCCTTCGGACATTCCCACCCTCCTTGAGGGTTTCCGTCTGCTGGGAATGGGCCCTTGAATTCTGATAATGCCTCTTGCAACGTAAAATAATACAATACAGTGATCAGTGGCGTAGCGTGGGTTGTCAGCACCCAGGGCAAGGCAAGTAATTTGCGCCCCCTAACCCGTGGATTTGCGCCCCCTAACCCGTGGATTTGCCCTAACCCCAGATGTTGCGCCCGGTGCGGCCGGCCCCCCCTGCACCCCCCACGCTACGCCACTGACAGTGATCACAAACAAAATGGTGCGTGGTGAAAATATGGGACTCACTCCTACAAGCAGCAGTGATGGCCACCAACTTGGAGGGCTGTAAAAGGGGATTTGACAAGTTTGAGTAGGAGAAGGCTAGCAAAGGCTACTAGCTGTCTTCTCCCTCCACTGCTGGAGGCAGTCTGCTTCTGAATACCAGTCTCTGGGAATCTCTCACAGACAGGTCGGGACAGAGACCTTCTGACCACAAAGCAGATGTTCTACCACTGAGCCACAGCCAACGAGCAGAGAAAGGTGATGGTCCGGACTTGTGTGGTTTTCAGTATGGTTTCTAAGCAAAATTTTGCAGAGAAAGAGGGAGGGAGAGAAATCATGAGAAGTCTTTTGGTCCCTCTTCACCTTCTTGACATGAGTCTTCACCTGCTTGGCCTTTTGTGTTGACATTTTGTGATACCTGCAGAGACGCCAGGGTGCCTTTCTGATGAAGGGGCCGCCCCACCCCCTGACTTCTGCAGACAAGCAGTCTCTGACGTCTCTCCCCCATGGCACAGGTGATGAGAATGACATCTAAACTTCACTGCACTGGGCTTCCTCAGCGAGGAATGACAGCACAGGGTCCATGCGCTGACATTTCTGGAGTCAACTCCCAAGGCTGGTGGTTAGTTTGACGTCAAGTTGAGTAAATTCTTACCTTCTGGGCCTGCACGGTTTCTTTCCCTTTCCCCCCGCCTCTCTCACACATAGAGAGCTCAGTGTCTGATGGGGCCCTTGTCACATAAACCACACACTTGGGGGTTTTCTACAGGAAATGTCAGCAACACTAGTGAGCACTAGCTGGGAGCCAGTGTGTCTTATTTTTGCTGCCCTATGTGGATTAAAACCCTCTCTCTCACACACACCCATCTTAGTTCTTACTGTATGCTGAACAATATTTATTTGTCTGTATTAAATTTCTTCTCCAGCCTTCCTCCTAGAGGAGCAAAAATCAAAATGTTAAAAACAACGCAATTTTAAAATAACATAAAAACCTTTTTAAAACAACTAAAAACCATCTATTTTTTAATATATATAAGGAACATCTAAAATCATTTCAAAACAGTCACATATGCTCCCGGTTGCTAATTTCAAGGTTGCTATGGCCAGGCGCTATCAGCCATACAATGCCCAGGGGAACAGGAAAGTCTGTCAGTTTACCCCATGTTGGGCAAAATACTTCTGCATTTGCAGGGGGGGTTGGACTAGATTGGGCATGCCCCAACTTAGCCCTCCAGATATTTTGGGACTACAATTCCCATCATCCCTGACCACTGATCCTGTTAGCTAGTGATGATGGGAGTTGTAGTCCCAAAACATCTGGAGGGCCAAGTTTGGCCATATCTGGACTAGATGGTCCCTTGTGATCTAAGGTTACCAGATTCTTTCCAAAGAATCCGGGAAAAAATTTTTTTTTGAAAAGGGGGGGGGGAGTTATTTAAAATGTTTTTTTAAAAAAAATATATTAAAAAGTAATACCTTCTGTTCTGTGGTCTCCTCTGTTGCATGGCCTTCCTCTGGGCCCCAGCCTGCTCTCTTGGCGCACTAGCCACCATGGAGTAGGCTCTGGTCGGGCCTGGGCTCGGCCACGTATCCTTGCCCTCCCAGTGCTCTCCTACCTCTCCTTCTCAGCGGCGGCGGCAGCACACTAAGTTTGGGGCTGCCCTCTTTTTTCTCCTTCCTCTTTCTCTCTCTTCCTTCTCCTTCTCCTTCTCCTTCTCCTTCTCCTTCTCCTTCTCCTTCTCCTTCTCCTTCTCCTTCTCCTTCTCCTTCTCCTCCTTCTCCCTGCGTCGGCTCTGGGGTTTTTCTGGCTCCAGAGCGCCACTAAGCAGTCAGCTGGGTGGCCAGATGCTCTCGCTCCTGGCTTGATTTGGGTTGTGGCGGGGGTGTGTGTGTGTGTGTCAGCGGTTCCCCCAGTTGAAGCTCCAGGCGTCCTTGGTTCCCCCTCGGCAGTGGCAGTGGCAGCAGCAGTCTCAGCAGCCCGGAGCCAGCCTGGTAGTGCAGTTGGCTCTGGCTGGCTTCAGGAGCTGCTTGCTGCCGTGGCGCCTGCCATTTTGCCCCACCAGAAGTCCCCATATAATGTGTCTTGTGCTGTTGAACCAATCACACAGCATTCATTCCCTATTAATAAACCTACAAGGCTTAAAATATAAATCTGGGGACATTAAATGAAATACAGGGACATTCCGGGGACGGATTTTGTCCAGGGACAGATTTGTAAATCCGGGGACTGTCCCCGGGAAATGGGGACGTCTGGTAACCATATTGTGGTCCCTTCCAACTCTACAGTTCTAGGATTCTCTGATCTTGGAAGTTAATAATGACCAGTCATCTTGTAGTTCTGTGCGCACAAAAGTTCTTAAAGTCACAACTTATGGCTGCACCTCACCATTTGGCAGTGAAATGACGTGCATGACAACTGCAAATCTTAGTCCCTAGCTGGTATGTGTACAAAAAGTGCTTTAATATTAAGATTCTTATTTCTGATAAACTCATTGACCACAGAGAAGTATGTGGATCAGCTCACCTAACTAAGCAGCTCTGGGTTTGAGAAGAAACTTTGAATCAATTACCTCTACTGTTTTTTATCACAAACGTTTGATGCGGTGGTGGTTGCCCCTTCCAGATCTAACACCCCCCCCCTTTGACTCATAGGATCATAGGGCTAGAAAAAGATAATGGAGGTCACCCAGTACAACTCCACCCCAGTCTTTGCAAGATCTGCAACACAGGAGGCAGCCACAAGCATCTCTGGCTGCTGAAATGCCTCCAACAAAGGGGAGCCCAGGACACCTTGAGGCTTGAACAGAATAGAACTTATCATTTGGGAGTTCCTCTTCAGGTTTGGGCCAATTCTGCTTTGAGCGGACCAATAGCTGGACCAATGGTCAACAAGGCGGTTTCTGTTTGTGCTGTAGAGGGAAGTAGTGAGGGACAGCTGGGGCTCATCAAACCTGGTGTTAAAACCAGGAATGGGGAGAGGGGGCAGTTAAATGACTTTCCCGAATTCCCAAGTCCCCATCACAGCCTCTAACTAAGGCCAGGACAATGACCGTTGACACAGGCACCGCACACACAAAACAGCAAAGAATATCAGAAAAGAAAACTGTAGCAATCAGAGCTGGATTTAGGTTTGATGAGGCCCTAAGCTACTGAAGGTAATGGGGCCCTTTATATGTCCAGCTGTCCTTTGTCAACAACAAATTGTCGCTTTTTTGTGTGTTGAATATATGCTATATGGTAATTTATGGACCTAATAGGTATCTAAAGCCATTTGCCCATTTGCAACCAGTCCACGCAGAATGTAGGCACCCTGTATATAGAAATGAGCAAACCAGTGATATTTTAGGGAGCAGGTGGGGCCCATTACTTACGTCATAGGAGCCTACACAACACAAACACTGTTGCTGTAGGTAGGTTTCATTTTTTTTTTCATCTTATATTTTGGAAATGCACATCCAGTTTTTCCCCCCTTTAAATGTTTTGGGGGGCCCCAAGAGAGTGGGCCCTAAGCTTTAGCTTGTTTAGATTATACGTAAATCTGGCACTGGTAGCAATAAGTGGATACCATGTATTGTACTGTTTTCCCCTGACTATCCAATATTGTTGTTGTTTAGGTGTTTAGTCGTGTCCGACTCTTCGTGACCCCATGGACCAGAGCACGCCAGGCACTCCTGTCTTCCACTGCCTCCACAGTTTGGTCAAACTCATGCTGGTAGCTTTGAGAACACTGTCCAACCATCTCGTCCTCTGTCGTCCCCTTCTCCTTGTGCCCTCCATCTTTCCCAACATCAGGGTCTTTTCCAGGAAGTCTTCTCTTCTCATGAGGTGGCCAAAGTATTGGAGTCTCAGCTTCAGGATCTGTCCTTCCAGTGAGCACTCAGGGCTGATTTCCTTCAGAATGGATAGGTTTGATCTTCTTGCAGTCCATGGGACTCTCAAGAGTCTCCTCCAGCACCATAATAATAATAATAATAATAATAATAATAATAATTTATTATTTATACCCCGCCCATCCAGCTGGGCCTCCCCAGCCACTCTGGGCGGCTTCCATAGAAACCAAAAATACAGTAAAATATCACACGTTAAAAACTTCCCTGAACAGGGCTGCCTTAAGATGTCTTCTGAATGTCAGGTAGTTGTTTATCGCTTTGACATCTGCTGGAAGGGCGTTCCACAGGGCGGGCGCCACTACCGAGAAGGCCCTCTGCCTGGTTCCCTGTAGCTTTGCTTCTCGCAATGAGGGAACCGCCAGAAGGCCCTCGGCGCTGGACCTCAGCGTCCGGGCAGAATGATGAGGGTGGAGACGCACCTTCAGGTATACTGGACCGAGGCCGTTTAGGGCTTTAAAGGTCAGCACCAACACTTTGAATTGTGCTCGGAAATGTACTGGAAGCCAATGTAGGTCTTTCAAGACCGGTGCTATATTGTCTCGGCGGCCGCCCCCAGTCACCAGTCTAGCTGCCGCATTCTGGATTAGTTGTAGTTTCCAAGTCACCTTCAAAGGTAGCCCCACGTAGAGTGCATTTCAGTAGTCCAAGCGGGAGATAACCAGAGCATGCACCACTCTGGCGAGACAGTCTGCAGGCAGATAGGGTCTCAGCCTACGTACCATAATTCAAAATCTATCCAATATAGAATCAAATAATTGCCAAAATCCAACAGTTGGTTCCAATGGCTAATGACTCCTCTGGAAGGGGGAGTCCAGGGCTTCCCCTGCCTCCATAATCCCTGATACATAGAGTCACGTACACCTCCCCCCTCCCCAGGGAGTAGGAAAAAGATAACAATGGACCAGGCAACTATCCCTTGATGGAGTTTGCTGAAGCCAGGTATTCACAAAGCCCATCTTCAGGAAAACCCAGAGAGCAAGGATTGGTGTAAATAGTTTTATTGTTCTCTTGGTGGTGGGTACTTAGAAGGTGTTCAGGAACTGAATCTGATAACAAGGACGAACGATGGGCTCATGTTACTGTGCAAGAGTCCTTCTTAGTGACTCGTTGGTGATGTATCGATGATACATCTGGAAATGTATTATGGGAAGGAGGATGGGAAGGTCTTAAAAGTCCATGCAACCCCATGCTCTGGGTTCCTACTCTTTGTGTGTTTGAACCTTGTTGCAACAAATAAAGATCAGGTCTACTGACCGCTGTTTGCTTCTTTAACTTGGCTGGAGATTCCTTCTTTTGCTGACCAGGAGAGACCCAAAAGATTTCTTCTTTTGCTGACCAGGGGAGTGGCACCTCGATGAGCTGGACAGCAGAGTAAACCTGCACCCAGAATTTTTCCGTAACACTGGGAAAGTACCCCATGTAGGAAAAGCAAAACTCTAATCATAAACCTCTGCTGCCTTATGAGATACCTACCTGAGCACAAATGAGTCGAAATGACGGCCAAAAGACATCACCCATGTCCAGTTGTGATCAGTTTCATCTGGGAAAAACTTCCTTGAAAAATCTTTCTGGCATTACAAATGGCAAAAGTATAACAGAGGCGGTCCCAGACACTGCGCTGGCTTCAGAATTTTCCCAGATAACATGCTCGAAAGCTTAGTTTGCAGATCCATATCTATTAATAATAAGATAAATCCATGTTGTCAACAAAAAGAGGAGCAAAATATTCACCTCCTTCTAGAAAACATTTTCCCGAATTGATAAATGGCCACAGAAAGAGGCATGGCAGGAACCTTTTTTATATTGAGGGCCACATTTCCTCAAAGATAATGTTATGGGGGCCGCAGATTGGGACAGAGGCAAAAGTGGGTGAAGCAATGGATAGGAACATAGAGAACTGCCTTAACCTGAGCCAGACCAGTGGTCCATCTAGCTCAGTACTGCCTACACTGACTGGCAGTGGCTGTCTGGGGTCTCAGATAGGGGGCATCTCCCAGCCCTGTCTGGAGATGCTGGGGATTGAACCTTCTGCATGCAAAGCAGATGCTCTGTCCTTGAGACACAGAAACTTAAGAAGCCTCCTTAGACTGGATCTGACGGTTGGCTCATCTCTCTCAGCATAGTCTACACTGACTGGCAGCAACTCTTCAGGGTCTTTCCCAGCCCAACCTGAAGATGCAGGGAATTGAATTTGGGACTTCCTGCATGCAAAGCAGATACTCTACTCCCAAGGCGCAGAGCTTCCTCCCTCAAAACATCAGAATTTCCCCGTGGTTCCAGGACCATTCAAGCAGAGTTCCCTGCCCTCGCTCGGCTGCCTTTCCTAGCCACAACTCGTTGGTGTTGCCCCTCCTGTGCTGACTTTCAGTAAACATCTCCTGCTGAAGACCCACGGAGGCAGGAAAGCGACGCTGAACATCTGAAACATGCCACTGAGTTCGTCAATCAGTGTTTCCCAAACTTGGGTCTCCAGCTGTTTTTGGACTACAATTCCCATCATCCCTGACCACTGGTCCTTATAGCTAGGGGTGATGGGAGTTGTAGTCCCAAAAACAGCTGGAGATCTGAGTTTGCGGAACACTAGATCAGAGGATCATTGCCCTTTATTAGGCTACAGCTGCCTTTTTCTGTATCGCTTGAACGATGCCTGCTGCTCTTTGAACGTAAGGAGAGTTCTGAAGCAGGATCAGGCCAAAGGCTCATCTCATCCAGCACCCTCACAGCAGCCAACTGGATGCTTCTGAATTATTATTATTATTATTATTATTTATCTGGCTGAGTTTCCCCAGCCACTCTGGGCGGCTCCCAATCGAGTGTTAAAAACAATACAGCGTTAAATATTAAAAACTTCCCTGAACAGGGCTGCCTTCAGATGTCTTTTAAAGAGAAGATAGCTGCTTATTTCCTTCACATGTGAAGGGAGGAGGTTCCACAGAGCGGGCGCCACTACCAAGAAGGCCCTCTGTCTGGTTCCCTGTAACCTCACTTCTCGCAATGAGGGAACCTCCAGAAGGCCCTCGGCGCTGGATCTCAGTGTCCGGGCTGAACAATGGGGATGGAGACGCTCCTTCAGGGCCTGAGCTCAACAGCATCTCTCCCCATGTGATTTCTAGTAACTGGCATTCAGAAGCATTCTGAATCACTAGTCCCCTTCAATAGTCTTCTCCATGTCTAATCCTGCTTTAAAGCCATTCAAATTGGGTGGCTGTCTCTGTCTCCTGCGAGAGAGAGTGCCACAGTTGGGCTATGAGCTTTGTGAAGGACTCCTTCCTTTTGTCTGGATCTTCCAATGTTCTGCTTTATTGGACGTCCCCAAGTTGCAGTGCCAGGAGAAAGAGAGGGGGGGGGGAGAGAGAGAGAGAGAGAGAGAGAGAGAGAGAGAGAGAGAGAGATATTCTTGCTGGGCTCCGATAGCCAGTGTGGTGTAGTGGTTAAGAGTGACAGACTCGTAATCTGGTGAACCGGGTTCGATTCCCCGCTCCTCCACATGCAGCTGCTGGGTGACCTTGGGCTAGTCACACTTCTTTGAAGTCTCTCAGCCCCACTCACCTCACAGAGTGTTTGTTGTGGGGGAGGAAGGGAAAGGAGAATGTTAGCCGCTTTGAGACTCCTTAGGGTAGTGATAAAGCGGGATATCAAATCCAAACTCCTCCTCCTCCTCCTCCTCCTCTTCTTCTTCTTCTTCTTCTTCTTCTTCTTCTTCTTCTGATTCCCCCTCATGTCTCTCGCCTCAGGGCTTCCTGTTGAGAGCTGTGGTACGAGAGGGCCATACGGACACACCATACAGGAAATGACATGGCTTTCGTTCCACAGAAAACACGTGGGCTGCTCTTTGCTACAAAAATGTGTCGAAAGAAGCGAAAGGGAGACAGAAGAGAAGTAGAGGTGAGAGACCTTAACAGGCACAGCGTTCCCAGCCAGCGCACCAGAGGGCTAGTTGTGGGAGAACTGTGGGCCTCCATCCCCAGCGGAGGAAGTGAAGAGGTGACTGAAGGAAATGGAAGCCAAGTCTCACCCCAGATTAGATGGCTGCTGGCTTTGCTTGGCGATGCTCTGGCTGTGTGTGGAACTAGCAGAATCCGCCATTGATGGTCAACAGGAAGGGAGACCTTGTTGCTCGTCAACTCTTGCTGGTAAGTTTGGATCAGAGTTTTCATATTCCTTAGGGTTTGAGGTTTTGGACTACCTTGGTTGATAGCTCTTTTCTTGTAGTCCAGGGGAGTTCATAGAACCATGGGACGCAGGTGGCGCTGTGGGTTAAACCACAGAGCCTAGGACTTGCTGATCGGAAGGTTGGCGGTTCGAATCCCCACGGTGGGGTGAGCTCCCATTGCTCGGTCCCTGCTCCTGCCAACCTAGCAGTTCAAAAGCACGTAAAAGTGCAAGTAGGTACCACTCCAGCGGGAAGGTAAATGACATTTCCATGTGCTGCTCTGGTTCACCAGAAGCAGCTTTGTCATGCTGGCCACATGACCTGTCTGCGGACAAACGCCGGCTCCCTCGGCCCACAGAGTGAGATGAGCGCACAACCCCAGAGTCGGTCATGACTGGACCTAATGGTCAGGGGTACCTTTACCTTTACCTAGAACGGGAAGCATCATCTAGTCCAACCCCCTGCAATGCTAAAGAATCTCTGACTGAGATGGCACTCTGCATATGCTCCAAGGCCCTGTTGAATTTGAGGTTAGCTATTATCGTAAGTAAAAGCCTAGCATTCTCAAAGGCCTCACTTCAGATGTCCCACTGCAGCATAAGAACATAGGACGACGGTCCATTCAGCTCAGTACTGCCAACACTGGGTGGCAGCAGCTCTTTGGGGTATCAGGCAGGGGGTCTTTCCCAGTAGAAATGTATGATCTTTACCCAGGTAATGCCCAGATTATTGACTCAGCCTTTCATAGGAACATAGGAAAGTGTTTAAACCAAGTCATGCTGTTGATCCATCTAGCTCAGTATTGTCTACACTGACTGGCAGCAGGTTTCAGACGGGGTCTTTCCTAACCCTCCTTGGGGATGTCAGGAACTGAACTGGGGACTTTCTGCATGCAAAGTTCTACCACTGAGTTCAGTCCTTCCTTTAAGATATAGGAACATAGGAAGTTGCCTATGATTCTGACTAGCAGGTATTATCCAGAGCTTCAGACAGGTTGTATCTCCCAATCTTACCTGGAGTTGCGAGGGATCAAACCTGGGACCTTCTGCATGCAAAGCAGTTGCAGTCCTGCTGAGCTACAGCCCTTAAATGTCAAATTTACATTCTTAAGCTTAGGAAACCAACAGATGACTTGTGAAAATTATTCCCACCCCTCATTTTTCCTACATCTTCTTAAAAACAACTGCAGGGAATCACCACTAATTTTCAGCATGAAGCTTAGGACATTGCCAGAGGCTTCAGCTAAGGTGTTCTTGCATTGATACCCTGAAAATGAGCCTAATGGTTAGGAGGAAAGATACCATTGTGTTCAGAATGTGTCTCCCCATTTCCAAAGTCTCACCTCAGGGTTCAAGAGAACTATTGCATTATGAGCAATAGAAAGACTTCTTACATAAGATAGGCCAAGCGGTTCAGTGGTTAAACCAAAGTTTACTGAGATAATTTTATTTGTAATACTGAGAACTTCCTAAGAACTACACTTTGCCATAGCTGATATAATGTCTGGCTATCCTATCCATCTTACCTATTCTACCTTGTCTACCTATTTTATATATCCTGTTTTTCTATCTTTGCATAACTTAACTATCCTCTTCACCATAAATGTCAATCTATCTGTTCAATCTATTTCATATCCCTTTCTATTCTGTCAAATGCATTATCTGTCATTTTACCTATCTTCCTATGCTATCCTTTATTTTCTATATTTGCAACTTACCAATCTTGTCTATATTTTGTCTATTGACCCACATGCTACTTTCTACCTATAATTCCATAACTTTACAATCCCATGCCTATCTGTCTATCTGATCTGTTCCTATTGTACCCTCTCCTTTTTCTCCATCTTTACAGAGCATATCAGTCTTTTATATCCTTTTGTTTATTGACCTGTGTGCTAGTTTCTATTTTTTTTACACAACTATCCTAGCTACCATTTCTATATATCATTATCAATCCATTAAATCTATTCTATTTACTTACAATATTCCAACCTGTCTTCTTATCAATTCCTTCTATCCCTTTGTTTATTGAACGGTGTGCATTTTCTATCCATCTCTATATAATTTAATCTTACTTACCGTGTATATCAATCTAGCTATCCAATCTATTCTTCCTAGACAGCCAATCTGACTGCCACCCAATCCTGCTGCCTCTTTCTTTTCTATCTTTCCAGATCTTATTTATCAATTTATTACGAACTCTTCACCTTAAGGTCCCAGTGTGGGTTACAGCATTAAAAACAACATTAGAACAAATTAAAACAACTAATATTATCTATCATTTCATTATTGAGCCATGTGGTGGTTTAAACATTTCCCATTGATCAAAACATTGAAACCGCATCAGCTGAAAATAAGAATTATACACTACGAACATGCCTAACTTTCCGCCGGACAAAAGGGGTACATCTGGTGCAGTTCTTGTTTGCCATAGACCACTAGGTGTCCATTTGCAAGCCTAAATGGCAGCAATTAGTGCTGGGTTAGGCCATAATAATTTCATGAAAAGAGGGAGAGATTTGGGGCTGTTTTCAGGGGGCAGACACATTTCAGTTTCCATACTGCTCCAATTGGTTTGGTAGTCAGCATCTTTCCCTTTCTCCCAGTAATGCCCCATTCCAAGGGGTGGGTGTGTCATGATCCACAGGGATGTCTTCCACTAAGAATGATGGCCGAAACAAGAAGTGGCCAGTAGTTTGGCAAGGCTTCAGGACCACGGATAGCACCCCATAAGGCGAGACATGTCACCCAAGTCTTCTCAGCAAAGTCCTCAAGGATTTATAGTAAGGCTAGGTAGTCATTAACTGGAATCCCCACCCCCTGAGTGCCCCTTCAGGCCAGTTAAGCGACCAGTGCCTTTTTCTGTAGCTTTTTTTTTCTGTTGGCTTCTTTGAGGCAATGGAGTTTCCGGCTCTGTCAGTCTTTGTTTGGGGTTCTCTTGATCTCCCAAGGAGTCTGTGAACCAGTGATCAAAGGCTGTCAAGAGAGATGTCCCTGCAGGGTTCAAGCTCTGGTGCCCACCAACCCACATGGCATGGCTGTGGATTCATAATCTCATCAAAGCTGCAGTTGCTGGAGGACTCAGAGTAGAGCCATTGAAGTTAAAGAACACACTGGAAAGCCAATGCAGCATAGCGGTTAGCATGTTGGTATAGGACCTGGGAGACTAGGGTTCAAATCTCCACTCAGCCATGGAGCTCACCACACAGCCTTGAGACAGCCAAAAGCTCTCAACCTCACCTAGCTCACAGAGTTATGAGGATTACATGAGGAGAGGGGAACAATGTACTCCTACTTGAGCTCCTTGGCGAAAAAGGAAGGATATAACTGTAATAAATAAAATAACTTAGGTTAACTGATTTCAATGGAGCGCTGTATTTTTCTCCCAGGGCCTGGGCTAAGCCGCGGTGCCCATCATAGACTCAAAGGGGCAGCTGCAAAGAAATATGTATTTATAGTCCTCTTTCCTTGCTCACCTGGCTTGACCTGTGCTTTCTTCATCACCAGGAATTCCCCCGAAATCCTGTGGCAAATGTGGTGGTGGGAAGTGCTGTAAGGACAAGCAATGCCATCAATGCCGGGCACTGCCAATGTGCCCAGAAGGGCAGGAACTGAGATGTTCAGGTAACCCTTGAGTCAATCCCTTCTTGCTGTAAGTCACAGGCCTTCCACCTTGGGTCCTCCAGGCGTTGTGAGACTACAAGTCCCATCATCCCCAGCCAGCAGAGCCAAGGGTCAGGGATGATGGGAGTTGTAGTCTAACAGCGTATGGAGGACAAGACGGACAAGAGGTAAAACCTAGCAAGGTTAAAGGGTCTGGTCTGGCAGAATGTGGTGGATCAGGGCTTGGAACCTGTCAGAATGCAATAGAGTAGGGGGCGGAGCCTGTCAGGGTATAGCAGGACAGAGGGTGGAGTCTGGTAGGGGGTGGTGTATCTGAGGGCGGAGCCTGTGTGGTCTGCCAGGTTCTGAGCCTGAACAATAGGCGTGATGGACATCTAATGCCCTATAAAATATATTGTGTAAGGGTGTATGTGAATTATTGGGTTGTCTTTGTTTTTATTTTTCATTATGTATTTTGTAGGGGTTTTTATATTGTAATCTTACGTTGTGAACCACCCTGCGATCGATGTGTATAAGGCGGTATACAAATTTTATACATAATAATAAATATGTTTTACTAGGGGTTTTTTTTGGAACTGAGTATTGGCTTATCGTATCAAATTGTTATACCATCTCACTCAATTTTATAGTTCGCCGCTTATTGAAAACTGTTTTGGAGAGATTGTACAGACATTTACTAAGCCGAAATAGAGAAAATGTTGCTTTGTTAGAAAGAGTAAAAGCACAGCTGGGAGCCTCTCAACAATATGTAACCACCTCCCCTCTTCCTTCTTCCAGGCACTATTGACTTCAGATATTTCTGCAGCCCATGCCCAAATGGAACTTTCTCTGATGCCAAAGGCAGCTGTTGCAGACCTTGGGCAAAGTAAGTCATTCTCTGCTTTGTAGCATAAATAATAATAATGCTATTTTATTATAGAAAGGGATGCGGGTGGCACTGTGGGTTAAACCACAGAGCCTAGGACTTGCTGACCAGAAGGTCGGCGGTTCGAATCCCCGCGACGGGGTGAGCTCCCATTGCTTGGTCCCTGCTCCTGCCAACCTAGCAGTTTGAAAGCACCTCAAACAGGTACCACTCCGGTGGGAAGGTAAATGGCGTTTCCATGCTTTGCTCTGGTTTGCCAGAAGCAGCTTAGTCATGCTAGCCACATGACCTGGAAGCTGTACACCGGCTTCCTCAGTCAATAAAGTGAGATGAGCGCCGCAACTCCAGAGTCAGTCACGACTAGACCTAATGGTCAGGGGTCCCTTTACCTTTTTATTTTATTATAGGAATATACGAGAGAGACCATTGGTCCATCTAACTCAGTGTTGTCTACACTGACTGGCAGCAGCTATCCAGGGTTTCAGACAGAGGACTCTCCAAGCCTGGAGACACAAGCAAAACTGATGCTCAACCACTAAGCTATAGCACACCTTGAGTGCATCACTCATGTTCCAACCATCTTTCTTTCCTTCCTTTGTAGCTGCAAGACGTTGGGGCTTCCAGTTCGACGACCAGGAAACACAACTCATAACGTGGAATGTGGCGACACGAGACCTGTCACCGTGGTTATGCAAACTGGTACGGTTCGGTTTTCTGTATCTGAAATGGGCCTAAAAGACGTACACATGGGAATCGCAGAGTTGTCTCCGACACAGTTCTACTCAAAGCAGACCTGTTGAAATGAATGAATCTGTCTGTGGTGCCTGTTCTCTTCAGTGGGTCTACTCTGAGTACAGCTTGCACTGAATACAAGACACAGGGAGAACATGGACACAGCGGGACTGGATTCCAATTACGGCTGTTGCCAAATCTCACACACTTGGAGACGTTTTTTGACGCACACGTTTTTGATGTGGCCCATGCAGGTGGTGAAAATGGGAGGGTGACCTGGGCGTTATTCTGGGGACAGGAGCAAAGATGTCCATGAGGAGACACAGAGATGGGTGTCCTTGGGGCACAGGAATGATGGTCACGGCTAGCAAGAGAGTTCTCTTGCAGGTGGCAGCAAATATTAAAGACATATTTCGGTGTTTGTTTTGTTTTATATATTTAAGTTCATAAATACGCTTCAATGTCACAACGTGTAACAGGTCTTCTTCTTCTTTGGCAATCACTCGTAGCCGAGTAAGATTGTCTTCCATAAACACGGTTTTAACAATGAGCCCATAAGTGACTGTGGGGGGCAATTCTGGATCCACACGTCCTTCCACAGTGGGGACATTGGTTTCTGGGTGGGAGTTGATCACGGTGTGGATTTGCCAAGCGTGCCTTCCTCTTAGCACGTTTCTCCCTTGCGTCCTGAGTTCGAGTGTCTTCAAAGCCCATGACACCTTTGGTAAAGGCTGTCATCACTGCTTTATGTTAGTGCCTATCTGATCAAAAAACCTGAAAACGAAGGGGGAGAAAAAAAGATACTGTTAAATAAAGAATGTCCTAGAAACAGATATCATTAATTCATCTATTACAATATTATGAGCCCATTAATAACTGAGTAAAGAAGAGTATATAAAATAATACCTAACTTTTAAAAAGAAAAAAAGGGGGGATACCTTTAAACAAATAATTTTTCTCATCTTTTATAAGAAGATTTAAATCTATAGATGCTCAAGAAAGAAAATAATGATATAGATTAATATGAGAAAAAACCAATGAAAAGATCAATGAAATGGAAGGTTAGAAAATATAAATTATGAACACAGATTAATTACAGATAAATTACCCTCTTAAAATGCTATGTAAGATTAAAGTAATTCCAAATTCTATAAATTAAACTCTCAACCCAATTAAACTCCAATTAAAACAGACAAAATGGATTAAATATATGAGAATGAATTATACGGAGGAGTGTTTTCTTCAGCTTCCTTGTTTCAAAAATCTAGTGCTTGTTTTTAAAACCTGCTGCAGAGCAGTGGCGTAGCGTGGGTTGTCAGCACCCGGGGCAAGGCAAGTAATTTGCGCCCCCTAACCCGTGGATTTGCGCCCTCTAACCCTACCCCTAACCCCCAGATGTTGCGCCCGGTGCGGCCGGCCCCCCCTGCACCCCCCACGCTACGCCACTGCTGCAGAGAGGAGGGAGTTATGCAGTGTCCTCACGCTAGGAATGAGGAACAAGTCACCGGGTTCTGAGCTTATATAGGGCCTGGTGTGCTGGGATTGGCCCTTGGGAGGTCAGCTGACAGAATGCTCAGGTGGCTGGTATTGCAGCCTAGATGGCGCCCTTGAAGCACATCTAGGGAGTTGGAGCTCAGCCAAAGTTCCGTCGACAGGTCTATGCAGCAGATTATTATTATTATTTAGCAGCCAGTCACTTTAATGTGAATTTATTTATTTATTTGAATGGTGTTTTATGTTTGAATACTCCCCGGGTGTTTTATGATATGGTGGTAAAATAATGCTCTTATAAATACATAAATCTATGCACATTAATTCTTTAGATTCCACAGTGACGACTGTCTTGACCATTGTGACAGCAACGGGCCTCTCTCTTCTCATCCTGCTGACGTTCTTTTTAATCATCTGCGTATGGACACAGAAGAAGAAACTTCCCCTGGTGGAAGGTCAGTGTAGCTTTTTGACCCCCTCTTGGTGCCCACCCAGAGTTCCCTCCTAACCTAGCCATGGCGGTATCAGTCAAAAGCCTAGTGTCAAAGGGCGAGCCGGCAGTAAATCACAGTGCTCAAAGTTGGCACTAATTCCTTTATTAGCAAAAAGACGATCCTCACAGACTTGGCTGAGTGTCAGGCCTAATGAACACCGCAGCTCGTCTCTGGGAGGTCTTACCCCACGAATCAGTTGCTGTGACCGAAAGCCCCCACCTCCCCACAGCTAAGTCCCCTCCTTTCTAGGCCTTTCCCCCAAGTAATCAGAGACTGCGCCTGCGTGCAGACTGCTGCTCCTCCACCCATTTCAGCCCTCTTCTGGTTCTGGGAGACAAGTAGGGAGGGGAGCTTGTCACAGCAGAAGGGGGAGACACCTGCAATTCTTCACCAGCCTGACTCATCTCTGCCTCTTGGCCTCTCTCCCCCCTCTTCCTGTTTCAGCTTCTGCCTCCGATTCTGGACTTCTCTGCCACCGACTCTCCTAGCTCACTAAACCCTGTTACCTCTTCCAACACCTCCTCCTCCTCCCAATCTTCTCCCTCTGACCACTCATCATCATCCCACCAACAGTCCCTGGTCTCTGAGCCTTCTTCCCTTAGTGGGTCCCCAGCTGGTTCCCCACCACCACCATTCCTCTGCATCCAATTGCATCCATGACACCTGGACTACACCAACTTCCAGTAGGGTTGTGCTCTGGATCTGACCCAAGCCCGGATCCAGCGCCAAATCACCCTGCATTGAGTGGAGAGACAGCCCCAGTCAACTCAGGTTGGGTTGTCCCACCCAGAGCGATCTGGACCTGCGCTGGTTATGAGGCAGGGGAGAAACAGAAGATGCAGGCAGTCTCTGCAGGGTCTGCTTTGGCAAGGCTTCCTTGCAGGGAATGTGCTATCAAAGCAGCACCCAGCAGGATTGAACCCAGCACCTCCTTCTCCCTCCACACCCCTCCCAACCACAGGTTTAATTATTGCATGTCCTCATTTTTTGTGCCCATCAACCCTTGCTTGCCTGGTTGGAGGGTACTCCACCTACTGCATGACAATAAAATTTACATTCATTGCTCCACCCACTTTGGCCTTTGGCCCCGCCCATCTCTGGGGCATGCCAAATTTCCCAGGAAGGAATGTGGTCCTCAGACATCCCTCCTCCTTGTCTTACCATTGGTACCTTTGTCCTGCAGAGCCTGAATCCGTCCACCCTTCAAACTTCCTAGGATCTCATCATGAAGACACCTGCAGTTGCCAGTTCCCAGAGGAAGAGCACGGGGAGAACATGGACAAATGGAAGGCCTCACAGATCTCTTTGGCCCATTGAAAGAACTTGGGGCGAATCCACAAGCATGTGCAAAACTCGCCCCGCAATATCTAGGCGGCTGAACTATATGAATGGCAGCTATTATCTTTGTTGTAGCAATGATGGGGCTTTGGGCGCACGAGCTGTTTCCCTCTAGGTTGGCTCCTTCACTGCTACCAGCTGTCTCTAGATCAGCTCACCTGCTCCACACCCTCTGACTTTGAGAGCTTTCCTTGCTGGCTAGGGAAATCAGGTTACGAGGAAGGATCTCCAGGAGATGGAAATTCCAACCCTGCTTTCCCTATTCACCCATCCCCAGTTGCAACTGCTGGAACAAGCCACCCACCTCGCTTTCCTAGGCAGGGTTTGGAAGCTGGAGAATGCAGCAGACATCCTCATGGGTAGGGCAGCAGACGTCCGATTTTTTTTTACAAAAACACTGGTCCTATGAGTACTCCATGGGTATGAAGCCAGGGAAGGTGGGGCCAGAGGGCAGGGCGGAGTCTGGCGTATATTGGAGGTGGAGCCAAAATGTGACTGGGAGGGTTGTGGGCGGAGCCTTGCAGAATCTGACTTCCCAGACTTCCTTCCTGGTTCTCTGAGAGAGGAGGGTCTTCTCCAACTACATTTCACTGGGAGCAGGCTAACTGAACTGAATGGACCTGAGCCAGCCTTGCCCATTTACTTTCAAGGGATTTACTCTGAGCAGGATTAGCTCAGCTCAGAATGCCATTTCACTGGTCAGATCAGCAATCGACCGGCCAGTTAGCAACCCTGTCTATGTATATTGGTGGGGGTGGCAAAACATGGCCTGGGCACAGGCATATGATTTGTGGTACTCAGATAGAATGACGTGCCCTTCATGCCTAGGACAGCTTTCCCTTGATTGGCATGCTCCTGATGTTGTGGGCAACGTCTCCCATTGTCCCTGACCATAGGGTGAGGCAAGGTGTAGTCTAAATCATTTGGAGGCCCCTGGCTTGGAGACACCTGCTCTAAGAGCCTCTCCCTGTTTGGTAAGCAAGACTCAGCTTAGAATCTGCAAAATGGCAATCTTAACAGGATCCCCCTGAGCTTTTCCCCACCCTCTGGCACAATGTGTATCTCCAACTGCAGGCTGCCTGGAGGCTTTTCTGCTTATCTCACCACCCCCATAATGACGTCCCTCCTCATGCTCTGTTCTGGAGGCCGTTGCCGTGAGCTTTCCTTGTTTCGAGAAACCTGCTTTGGGAAACCTGAAGGCGTTTTTCTCTCTCTTTTACTCCGCTGCTTCTTCCACAGTTTCAAAGGGTGCAATTCTGACGCAAGGGAAGAAAGTTTGCTTTCATCGCCAAAGCAGCGGCGCCACCCCCATCTCTTAACGAGAATCGCCTTTTCTTTTTTTAATTTTTAGAAAAGGAAGGGGGGGAGGGCAACCCCAGAGCCTTGAGCTGCGCTTCCTTTGTGAAACTGACAATTCTCCGTTAAAACAATAAAGCTTCAGCTTCACTCATTTCTTTCTTTCCGCTGCTAGTAAAGAGACTGTGGAAATTCGCGACTGTGATAGCGGGTGACCTCATGGACACTTTCCCTTTCTCTGAAACGCCCCGCGACGGAGTGCGTGCCTCTTTAAAATGTTTTCAACCGTTCGCCGTGACTCACAGCTTCAGGTGTTTTCCCCACTTGAATTTCAGGACCAATCTGAAGAAAGGATGGTTTTGTTACCCGGCTGGAAGCTGGGGGTGTGCTTTGTGCTTGCACACACTCAGCGGCGTAGCGTGGGTTGTCAGCACCCGGGGCAAGGCCCCCTAACCCGGGGCAAGGCAAGTAATTTGCGCCCCTAACCCCTAACCTGCCGCCGCTGCCAGCTTCTTCTTGCTGCTGCCTGGGCTGGTCGGGTGTGGTTCTCTCCCGCGCTCAGCGCTGCGCTGGGCGGCCGCTGCACTGTCCCTCCCCCAGATAGTCCCTCCCTCGCTCTCTCTCCGCTCCGCACCGCACGCCTGGCACCCTCCCCCTCCACAGTGGGCGGCGACCCGGCAGCTCGGATCGGATTCGCACAGCCAGCACTGCAGTGAGAGAGAGTGAGTGAGCCAGGTAGGGGCAGAGAGCTGCGAGTGCGAGCGCGCCCCCCCCAAATGTTGCGCCCGGTGCGGCTGCCCCCCCCTGCACCCCCCACGCTACGCCACTGCACACTCTCAGACAACTTCTTTCAACCCCGCTCAGATTCTGAAGCTGCGTTAATCTCGCAAAGGTGGGACTGGCATTTTCACAAGGGGGGAGAAAAGCAACAGGGTGAGGAAGGAGAGGCTACAGTCCGGTGCATTCATGCAGAAGGCCACTGGTTCAATCCCCAGCATCTCCAGGCAGGGACGGGAATGACCCTGTCCAAAACCCCGGAAAGTTGCTACCAGTCAGTGCAGACAATACTGATATGGCTTGGGATAAGCAGCTTCCTGCGTTCCTATGAAAGGTGGAGTTAACAGTTTGGGCACAACCTGAGTAAAGATCATACGTTTCTATTGGTGTTTTGTTAGAGAGGATTTCATGGTGAGAGGTCACAAGCTGGACTGCTGGCTTACACAGAGGCTCAGTAGGGGCAGCTGGCCAGGCAGTGTGTGTCACTGGCCGCAGCTCAGTGGTGGGGCATCTACTCTGCGTGAAGAAGGTCCCAGGTTCGATCCCCGGCATTTCCAAGTAGGGCTGGGAATGTCCCCTGCCTGAAACACTGGAGAGCCTCTACCCATCAGCTTACACAATGTTGAATTAGACATGCCAGCGGTCTAACTTGTATAAGGCAGCCTTATGTGAAGGGACGTAGCACGGTGGCAGAGCATCAACTTTGCATGCAGAAGGTCCTGGGTTCAATCATAAGCATCTTCAGGAAGAATTGGAAGACATCCCTGCCTGAAGGCCTGGAGAGGCGCTGACAGTCAGTGTAGAGGATGTATTGATTGGCAGCAGCTCTCCAGAGTGTAAGACAGAGAAGGAACCCTCCCATCGACGGTGACCTGGTTCCCTTTTGCCTGCAGTTGCCAGGGCAGTGGCATAGGATGGGTTGCTGGGGCTGGGGCAGGGCAATTGGGTGGACTGGGCAGCTGGGTGGAAGCATGCCCCTGGGGTGTGTGTGTGTGCTGTGTCTGCAAAACACATGGCTGCTGCTGCTGGTGGTAGTAGTTGGCTGTGCACCTTCTCAGCTTGATGGCTCTGCTGCCTCCTGGCTTGGCATGCGGGCATCCCTTCAAGGGCCATGAGGAGAAGGTGGCACCACCCCAGGCCCGAAACGTAACTTGCCTCCCTGTGGCTCTGGAAGGCGTTGGGAGCTCAGCCACATGCCCTCAATAGGAGAGCCTGTTGTGGGGGTGCCTGGTTGTGCCCCTCTCAGAATTTTGTGCCCCAGGCCACTACCCCTCTGCACCCCCCCCATGCTATGCTGCTGGAGCTGGGATTTGGGAATTCCTGCATGCAAAGAAAAAGTTCTACACTGTACTCTACATCTGGAAGCAGAGCATAGTCATCTGATACCTTTCTCTATGAATTTTGTATCATTCTCTTTAAAGCTGTCTAGGTTGGTAGCCATCACTCTGGGTAGTTAGCATAAGACAATGCAGAGTTGGGAGGGGGTAGTTTCAGAATTGCCGGGGGCTGGCGTAAGCAAGAGGAAAAATATTGGCGTCTTAGGAAGCAGTTTGCAAGCACAATGTGGGCTGGCAGTCTGAATCCAACGCTGGCTGCCATGGGAGAGGCAGGACCCTCCTGGAATGCAAAGATTTCCACCCCCCTAGGCTCAAGGTTGTATATTTGTGTCAATAAACGATGTATCATAAAGACACCACAGTCCCTGCTGTGCCTCGTTGTCCGAAAGGAAACACAGGCCTTGGTAAGGGCACCTGGTAGCCCTGGAATCTGGCATTGTTCAGAGATTGGGGTGGCATGCAACAACATTACTCATCTGCTAGTTCAGTTGGTATAGAACATGAGACTCTTAATCTCAGGGTTGTGGGTTTGAGCCCCACGTTGTGCAAAAGATTCCAGCATTGCAGGGAGTTGAACTAGATGACTTGCAAGGTCCCTTTCAACTCTACAATTCGATGATTCTGCGATTCTGTGCTCTGCTCAACGAATGATCAAGCAGGGCGTTATTGCATGTTCCACATCACACAGGGAAGGAAAGAGGGCAAGGATGTCAATTTCCATCATGCTACTGACCGCCCCACCCCTGAATATCAATCTCAAAGGGAAGGCACAGGAGTCAAGCAAAATCCCAGAATTAATCTGGGTCTTGACTATGGGCAGATGCATGTTTTTTTACACCATGTTTTCTTTTCTTGTTGTTGTCTTGAGAGACAATGGAGTGCACCTCCAGAGGTGAAGTCAAACCTCTGCCTTAGCAGCATTGAAATGACCTCCCTAGGGCGCAAGCCTGGGCAGTTTGGTCCTGGGCTGCCCAGACAACGAGATCCTCCCTCCTAGCCTCGCTGATGCGGTCCAAGGAAAGCAGAGCAAAATATTTGGCACCAGCTTGGCTGCAACTGTCTTAGCGACTCCACTCCGGATTTGTGTCGGGTTTACTCGTTATTAGCCTTTTCTTCTCCCTTAAAACATATCAAGAAGAATTTGTGTAAGAAAAACAAAAAACCCAACACCAATCATTTTTGACATCTTATAAGGGATGCCACAGACTCCATTTTTAGAACTGCTGAAAGAAGTCAAGGACCGGGGTTGCTTTGGGGTTTTTTTCTCGTCGTCCTTTATAGGAAAAAAGAAGGAGGGCTTTGGAAATACACAAGCGATCTTGCTTTTAGGAGCCCCGGTGAGAGAGCTTCTTCTCTTCAGGGAGGGATTCGCCGCAGCTCTGGCCCGCTGCCAAGGCCTTGCCACTCTCCCCGGGCATCTTGGAGTAATTCATGAGCTGGCGCAGCGGCTTGGCTTGCTCCTGGGAGGCCGGGAGATTGGGCGGGAGGCTGGACTGGAGATGGAGGGAGACCATCTGCGAGCTGGTCAAGGGGCTGCCTGCCCCGTTCCCACTGGCCGCCAGGAACTTGGACCCAAACGTTTGCTGGAACCAAGCCGCGTAGGACAGGTCCTTGGAGGGCGCTCCGGCAACAGCAAGGCCAGCAGCTCTGACCCTCTCGTCGTCGCCCTCGGCCTCCGGGTGCCTGTCCGAGACCGGTGGGACATTCTTGACGATATACTGGTTGCCGCTGCTGCAGACTTGGTTGCCCCGAAGAATGGTTTTGACGGACGGGCAGCAGGCGAGGTTGGGCACGATGGAGATCTGGATCTGGGGCATGGGCAAAGTATTCCTGGGGACCCCCCTGCTGGGCACAATGGTGACCCCTTCAGAGTGGGCTGGTGCCTCGCCCTTGGCTGGCTTCTCTGGAGATTTGACCGGCTGCTTCTCCGCCGGGCGCCCGGGGCTCATGTTGTATGTGCTGTTGCAGAAGCTGCTGTTTTCGGTGAGGGACCGGTGGCTCCTGAGAGAGCGGAGGGATGTCCTGCTCTTGGTGGGCCGCGACTGGTTGCTGTCTGTGCCCACCCCGCTGTACAGCAGGGCAAAGTGGCAGAGTGACTCCAAGGGCAATATGTTCTGGATCTTCTGGCTCTTGGTGAAAATCTCGATGGCCAGATCTGGGAAAGGCCCACAGAGAGAGAGGGTCAGGAATAGGGGTGGTGTGGGGAGAGACCCAATGCAGTTTCCGCCATTAAAGGCAACTTACCTGATTCTCGTTTTTGAAAGGCAAAGCCCAAAGCTAGCTATCTTTCAGAAATTGGACACTGAGATCCCACACTGAGGGCCTTCTGGTGGTTCCCTCACTGCAAGAAGAGAAGTTACAGGGAACCAGGCAGAGGGCCTTCTCGGTAGTGGCACCCGCCCTGTGGAACGCCCTCCCACCAGATGCCAAAGCAATAAGCAACTATCAGACCTTTAGAAGATATCTGAAGGCAGCTCTGTTTAGGGAAGCTTTTAATATTGGATGAATAATTGTATTTTAATATTCTGTTGGAAGCTGCCCAGAGTGGCTGGGGAAACCCAGCCAGAAGGGTGGGGTATAAATAATATATTATTATTATTCTGAATTTCGCTATGCAGCTCTTCAACTGAGTAAATTTGCATGCAAAAATGTTTAGTCATAACTTGGTTCTTGAACTTAATCCATTCCAGAAGTCCGTTTGACTTCCGAAATGTTTGAAAACCAAGACACGGCTTCCGATTGAGTGCAGGAGCTTCCTGCACTCAATCGAAAGCTGTGGAAGCCGCGTCAGATGTTCAGCTTCCGAAAAATGTTCACAAATCAGAACACTCACTTCTGGGTTTGCAGCGTTCGGGAGCCAAAATGTTTGAGTCCCAAGGCATTTGAGAACCAAGCTATGACTGTATATCCTAGGTAGGGCATCATATAGCAGTGAAAAAGGTGTACAAAGATTCATTACGCTAAAGAGAGTTGCTTTGCAAAAATGTGTATATAACGGCAAACAAAAACGTGTGCTTTATGAGGAATGCACCCCAAAATGCTGATGAAATTCCACAAGGACTCCACAATAACCACAAACTGATGTGTAAATGTGGAGAACTGAACCGCAAAGTGGGAAGCGGAGGGTTGTAGTCAATTGCGGATCCTACTGAAGTTTATGAACATGAGGCTAACTTAGGCCCATTAATTTTCATGTGCCTTCTCAGAGTGGGGACTGAACTGGATACAACCCTGAGGAACTAAGAGAAACTGAATCGAAGAGATCCACCCATCCCTTCTCAGGAACTGTGCGATGCAATGTTTTTGGTTTCCTTTGTTAGGTAGAACTGAGTCTGCTCAGTCTGCACCCAGAACCTCCCCAACAAAGAGCAACTTCCAGGCTCCCCTCCATTCCCTTCTGGGGGCTCTGGGCAGGAGCCAGTCTAGGTAAAAAAAGGGAAAGGACCACTGGACAGTTAAGTCTGGTCAGAGGCGACTATGGGGCTGCGGCGCTCATCTCGCTTTCAGGCCGAGGGAGCCGTCGTTTGTCCACAGACAGCTTTCTGGGTCATGTGGCCAGCATGACTAAACCGCTTCTGGTGCAACGGGACACCGTGATGGAAGCCAGAGTGCATGGAAACGCCTTTTACCTTTACACCGTAGCGGTACCTATTTATCTACTTGCACTGGTGTGTTTTTGAACTGCTGGGTTGGCAGGAGCTGGGGCAGAGCAACGGGAGCTCACCCCGTCGTGGGGATTTGAACTGTCAACCTTCTGTCCAGTATATCTGAAGGAGCGTCTCCACCCCCAACGTTCTACCTGGAAACTGAGGTCCAGATCTGAGGGCCTTCCGGCGGTTCCCTCACTGTGAAAAGCCAAGTTGCCGGGAACCAGGCAGAGGGCCTTCTTGGTAGTGGCACCCACCCTGTGGAACACCCTCCCACCAGATGTCAAAGAGAACAACAACTACCAGACTTTTGGAAGACATCTGAAGGCAGCCCTGTTTAAATTGCTGCTAGAATGGTATACTAAAGATGAAGAAGTTAAATCGGTTATGATACATTGGGCCAGAGATTTTGGACAGAATATACAGCTAAGTGAATGGATAAAATTATGGAATGAAAGGTTAAAATTTACGGCTTGTACTGCGATAAAGGAAAATGTTATGAAAATGATATATAGGTGGTATATTACCCCTGTAAAGTTAGCAAAAATGTATAAAATGTGTAATAAGTGTTGGAAATGTAAAGAGAAAGAAGGAACTTTTTATCATATGTTGTAGGAATGTAAGAAGGTGAAGGGCTTCTGGGAAATGATATATAATGAATTGGAAAAAATGTTGAAATATACATTTGTTAAGAAACCAGAGGCATTTCTGTTAGGAATGGTAGGAAATGAAATAAATAGAAAGGATTGTAAACTTTTCCAATATGCAGTAACAGCAGCAAGAATACTACTGGCTCAAAAATGGAAACAAGAAGAATTACCGACGATGGAAGAATGGAGAATGAAGTTAATGGACTACGCAGAACTTGATAAATTAACAGGAAAGATCCGATATCTACGGGATCACAGGTTCACCGAGGACTGGAGTAAATTTGCAGATTGTTTGAAAAGTACATGTGATGAGTGGGACGCGGGTGGAGCTGTGGGTAAAACCTCAGCACCTCGGGCTTGCCGATCGCATGGTCGGCGGTTCGAATCCCCGTGGCAGTGTGAGCTCCCGTCTTTCGGTCCCAGCTCCTGCCCACCTAGCAGTTCGAAAGCACCCCTAAGTGCAAGTAGATAAATAGGTACCGCTTTATAGCGGGAAGGTAAACGGCGTTTCCGTGTGCTGCGCTGGTGCTGGCTCGCCAGAGCAGCTTCGTCACACTGGCCACGTGACCTGGAAGTGTCTCCGGACAGCACTGGCCCCCGGCCTCTTAAGTGAGATGGGCGCACAACCCTAGAGTTGGACACGACTGGCCCGTATGGGCAGGGGTACCTTTACCTTTACATGCGATGAGCAAATAACGCTTGTGGGTTTGCAAGAAGCTCTGTGAAAATATTTGAAATATTGTAAAAAATGGAATAGGGAGGGGGGAGGTGTGATAAAAGGCAGTATAAAATTAGGAAATGTGTAAAAAAAAATCAAAACGGAAGATTGGCAGGAGAACTGAGGGAAGGCCAAAAGAATATATTTGTGATAAAAATTTGGTATGGTTGTATAAATTTGTACTGGAAAATGAATAAAAAAAATTATTATTATTTAAATGAAGGCAGTCCTGTTTAGGGAAGCTGTTAATGTTTGATGCATTACTGTATTTTAATATTTTGTTGGGAGCTGCCCAGAGTGGCTAGGAAAGCCCAGCCAGATGGGCAGGGTATAAATAACAAACTTATTATTATTATTATTATTATTATTATTATTATTATTATTATTCGGATTGGCAAGCCTAAGAGGCTCCGTGGTTTAGACCACTGTGCCACCCGCTCCTCCCTAGGAGCTAGGCTACAGCCACCTGGGCACCAACGCTGGGCAAAGGACAGCTTGAAAAAGAATGCCAGGTCCAGCTGGCTGAAGCTGGTATTTTGGATGGGCTGATCGGCAGCCGAAGCCCTCCTGGAAGCTTGGGCAATTGCCTGACAGCACCTATTCCTGGTGCCTGGACCCCTACACAGCTATAGAAGCCGTGGCAATCCTGGGCACCTGGTCAACTCTGTTCATGGAGGAGTTGGCCTGTTTCTGTGCTCCTGAACCCCTCCATTTCCCTCATGGCTGCTCAGCTTTGCTTACCCAGAGTCTCGTTCACCACCGTGGGAATGATGCTTTTCAAGGCGCTGCAGTTGGTGTGCAAGGCAGGGTTGGCGTTCATCTCCAGGAGCCAGACCTGGTTTAAAAGGAAAAAAGGGGGGGAACACATTTGTTTCTTTGCATACAAGCTGATTTGCCGGATCTCCAGCTCTGGCCCTGAAATCCAGGCTGCAAATCAGGGCCGAGGTGTGCATCTAGTTTAAAGCTTCAGGATCCACTGGATCCTGCCTTTGAATCCTGAATCTAAGACTCTGCAAGAGAATTATTGTGCAACAACACAGGTTTGGTTTTTTTTTTAAAAAGAAAATCCCTACAAATCTTGGAAACTGTAGTTTACCCCTCATTGAGCTATAATTCCCAGCACCCTTAACAATCTAACATTTCTGGGATTCTTTGAGGAAAGAGATGTGCTTTAAAGGCATGTGTGTGATCCCTGTTTTGTTGATCCTGGATAATTCACTTGGTTAGAACATGGTGGTGATAATGCCAAGGTTGCAGGTTCAATCTAGCTGCGTATTCCTGCATTGCAGGGGGTTGGACTAGATGATACTCAGGGTCCTTTCCAACTCCACAGTTTAATGATTCTGGGTTCTGTTTCCCCACCCCACAATTTTTTTCCGTTTTCCAATTTGACCAGTGAAAATGTTTTATGACTGCCACTAGGGGGCACTAAAGTCATTTCTATTTTCTCTCGTAACCGCCTCCCCCCCACAAATATCTTTCCTGTTGCAACAGAGGCTATATAAACAAGTTCAAGGAAGCTAAGAGTTTAAGGGGAAAGTGCCAGCCATATATTTCTGCAAGCAGAGAAGAAAATGAGCAGTGCAGCGGTGGATTCAGGAGAGCGGGGGCTTCCTTGGAAGTGTGACAAATATCCAGAAAACATTTGACTCATATAGAATTGTTTTTATGCATATGTAGTTGAATTAATCATAACTGGCTATAATTTATTTAAGTGGGTGCTGAAGATAATGAAGATTATGATGCCCTTTGATCTCATGGCCTGAGCATCCAGTTTTAATTGCTGTGTTGTTTTAATGGGGATGTTCTATTGCACATTTTCATCATGGCCATTTATAGTTTAATGTTTAAATAGGATAGTTTTGCTGTGGGTTTTGCCTACGATAGATATATTTAAAATTATTCCGTATTTTAAACAATGCAGTGCAATTTTTTTTTTGTGTATGTGTTTTGTAAACTGCTTAGAAAACATTTGGGCAGGACATGGCATATAAATCATATATCCACCTAGGTCTTACACAGAGTAGACTGAAAGTAACAGACCCAAGTTTCTCATGTTCATCGATTTCAATGCATCTATTGTGAGTAGGGCTAAAATAGGACACAAATCTCTCTTCTTATATTTCTCTATTAATAATCATTGGGTTGTGTGCAACAAGCCCTACTCAGAGTATGCCCATTGAAATGAATGGACCTAAGTTAGTCATACCCATTAGTTTCCACGAGTCTACTTTGAGTGGAACGAAAATGGGATAAAATCCATTATTATGATCAATCATCAAAGAGTTGTAGTCAACGAACATTTACTCTGAGTAGACCCACTGAAATGAAAGTGTGTCGTGGTCCTTAATTTCAGTGGGTCAATAATAAGAAAAGTTAATTGACCTATATTATTATTATTATTATCCTATAGAGCTACCTGGATTTCAGAAATAGCCTTTGCTCCATGAATTTGCCTAATCCTCTTTCAAAGCCATCCAAATCGGTGCCCATCACTGCCTCCTGTGGCAGGGAGTTCCGTAGTCCAACTATGCACTATGTACGTACGGAATCTTCCAACATTCAGCTTCACTGAACGTCCACGACTTCTAGTATACCCACGCCATATAATGTCCGGAGGCCAGCAGCGGGTGGGTCTAGAGGGACAAAGTGTGCAAAGCGACGAGTGCAAATTCTCCCTCTGCGCATTGGGCTGGTTTCTACATGCCCCTCTCAATCCTCCATCCAGGAAAGAAAGAGGCACGATCTGAGTTCAAGGACACATTCCAGCCAGGCCAAAACTCTCAGGGGAGGTGTGAAGCAAGGCTGGTGAGGGGATGTGGCTAGGCAGAGAGACCCGAAGGCTCACCCCATACAGCCACCATTCCCAGATCTATGGGTTCATTATCCATCAGAAGAGTCCCTTGACTGTCCTCCTCAAGCCCTGACTCTGGAGACTCGCGCCTCTCGATCCGCGGCCCACTCAGCCGAGGATGCGGCCCCATGACTGTACCTTGAAGTCTTCGTCGATTAAGAAGTCACAGCCAATGAGATCAAAGTAGCCCATCTTGCACTCAAGCTTGGACTTGACCGCCAGGAAACACTGCAGCATGATCTCTTTCATTCTCTTCTGAAAGACACAGAAGGACGGCATGATCCTGGCAAGTTTTCCCCTGCCCCACAAGACCTCTTGCGAGTCAGGGGAAGCCACAAAAGATCTAGATTAGAGGATCCGCTTATGTCCAGTCCTCAGGTGGTCCCCAGCTCAGCCCTACTCGGAGTAGACCCATTGGAAGTCACAGACACTTGCCCACTCATGGTTTATATTTATTTATTTTTACACCCCAACTTCTTCTTTCCTGAAGGAACTCAAGGTGGCATACATAGTCCTCCTCCACCCTGTTTTATCCTCACAACGACCCTGCGAAGTAGGCTAGGCAGAGAGAGACAGTGACTGGCCCAAGGTCATCCCCAGTGAGGTTCATGGCCGAGAATAATAATAATAATAATAATAATACTAATAATAATACTAATAATAATAAATTTTATTTATACCCTGCCCTCCCAGGACAGAGCCAGGCTCAGGGTGGCTAACACCAGTAAAATTACAGTAAAATCATGAAAACCCAATTTAAAATACAGGTTAAAATGCAATTTAAAATGCAGCCTCATTTTAAAAGTAGCCCATAGATCAAAACCATAAGGGGAGGGAAACATAAGGGTCAGACTGAGTCCAAACCAAAGGCCAGGTGGAACAGCTCTGTCTTGCAGGTCCTGTGGAAAGATGTCAAGTGCCGCAGGGCCCTAGTCTCTTGTGACAGAGCATTCCACCAAGTTGGGGCCAGTACTGAAAAGGCCCTGGCCCTAGTTGAGACCAATTGAACCACCTTGCGACCTGGGACCTCCAAAATGTTGTCATTTGTGGACCTTAAGGTCCTCCACAGGGCATACCTGGAGAGGCGGCCCCATAGGTACGTGGGTCCTAGGCCAAGAAGGGATTTGAACCCTGGTCTTCCAGGGCCTAGTCCGACACCCAGACCACTACACCACACCAACTCTCAATGGGACCTAATCCATTTCAATGGCTTGTTACTCAATTCAAAGAGCTTCTCTCCATGAGCAAGAGCGGCCCCCACCCTTTCCTGACCCCCTTTCCCATTCTGTGTCATGCCACGCCCCGACAGCAGCCATTTTGTGTTAGACTGAACCCTCAACGGCAGCCATTTTGTGGCTGGTGTCCAGGAGCACTTTCTCAACATCCCCAAGATGCCCATTGGCAGGTACGGTCATATGGGCATCTGCACCAATCAAGTTCCACGAGGCTCTCCAATTCGGTCAGCTGGTGGCGTTGGCTTATGCGGTCCAGTGGGGGCATAATGGTTTAGAGCAGGGGTCAGCAAACTTTTTCAGAGAGGGGCCGGTTCACTGTCCATCAGACCTAGTGGGGGGGGGCAGACTATATTTTGAAAAAATAAATAAAAATGAACATATTCCTGTGCCCCACAAATAACCCAGAAATGCGTTTTAAATAAAAGGGCACATTCTACTCATGTATAAACACCAGGCAGGCCCCACAAATAACCCAGAGGTGCATTTTAAATAAAAGGGCACATTCTACTCAGGTAAGAACATGTTGATTCCCGGACCCTCCACGGGCCGGATTTAGAAGGCGATTGGGCCGGATCTGGCCCCCGGGCCTTAGTTTGCCTCAGCCCAACCTACCTCACAGGGCTGTTGCAGGGATTAAATAAGAGGGAGGGGGAACCAGGGGATACAAATACAATAAATAATAATAGAGAAACAGTGGAGCAGCGTGAGAGAACTGGAGAACTGGCCGCAGATGCTGCTGCAGCAGCTGTGGGATGGGCAGAAGGAAGTGTGGAAACTCACAGTGAACCCATTGAAGACCCAGTCCTTGGGGAGCCCTTTGATGTGCCTGAACCTCTCGTTGACGTAGTTGTTGAAGCGCTCCATGCGCCACACCGTCTCCTCCTTGACGTGGCTGTACATCGGACTCTTCTTCTGAACGTACTGCGGGGAGTTGGCAGAGAAAACAGGCGCCCTTGTTAGGGGCCGTGCATTGTAGCGCTGGATCTGTGCCTCCCCCCCGAGGACAAGGGTCTGGGCAAGAAACAAAGGGGAGCGGGTTTGCAGGACAGGGAGCAGGAGGGTGGGCAAGCGGGGGGGGGGGAGCCGCTAGGATTGCTTATAAGAACCTAAGGTGGGATCAGGCTAAAGTCCCATCTAGCCCAGCCTCACATTAACCAAGCAGATGCCCCAATGGGAAGCATAGCTGGCAACTTTCCCCTTTTCTTGCAAGGAATCCTATTCGGAATAAGGGAATGTCCCTTTAAAAAAGGGAAACGTTGACAGCTATGCTGGGAAGCAGGACCTGAGCGGCACAGAAACTCTCCCATCTTGTGTTTCCAAGGAACTGGAATTCATACTGCATTCAGAAGTGGAGTTTGGACACAGCTGTCATGGCCAGGAATATAACCCGCCATGAATTTCTCTTACACCCCCCCCCACTTTAAAGCCATTCAAGTTGGTGACTGCCGCTACTTCTTGACGAAGTGGATCCCACCGTTTAACCAGGTGCAGGGTGCTTGTATTGACTGATTATTTCAGCTCTTACAACCCATCCTTCCTCCCTGGATGGAGCCCAGAGCCACAAGACAATAAAACCACATTAAAAGAGAGAGAGAGAGAGAGAGAGAGAGAGAGAGAGAGAGATATCAACATTTGACATATGCTTGATGCTTTGAATCCCTTGGATTCCACCTAATTTCACTCAGATTTTGTGTGGATTCAATTTGTTTTAACGCTGGCTGAAAAAGAGGGGCAGAATTTTCTGCAATTTCTCTCTCTCTCTCCCTTCCGCATAATATGAGAACCCTAAGGCTTCATCCAGTAGCCCTCCAAATGGTGTAGCATTAAAGCCGCTAGCACACTTGCAAAGCTAAGCAGGGTCTGGTCTGGTTTCAAATTGGATGGGGAACCGCATGTTGAGATTCCTGCATCGCTAGGCGTTGGACAGGATGACCCTTGAGGTCCCTTCCAACTAGTCTATAATTCTATGAAGCTGAATATTGGGAGATTCAGGGCAGACAAAAGGTCTTCTTCATGTGGCCCAGAACTAAGTGGAGGAATTAATTCCCCAAACAGGTAATGACGGCTTTCAAAGACGACTGGGCAAATTCATACGGGATGCTCCATGATGCATTATGATTTACTGTTTACAACTATATTACGATGTTCTTGTTTCAAGCTGCCCAGAGGAGTTTTTTTGTTATTGGGTGCACATGCAAATATTGTCCATAAAATAAAAGGCGTGTGGACACAAATCTAGGAACCTCAATCAAACGGGCAGTTTTCCAGAAAACAAAGGGGTGAATCTTCCACAGACCTTCTGTTTACGCATTTCTCAGCGAAGGGGCAGCAACAGGGGGAGCCTCCAGGTCTCTCCTCTTTGATTCCATCCACCTGGCGGATCCCCACTTCTTAAATATGAAAATTCAAACCATTCCCTCCTCGCTCCCACCCACTCAGGTGGGACACAATTGGGGGCGGAGAGGCAGATTTCTGTGCCGCCCTCGCCACCTGCTCTGCCATGAATTTCCTGGCCTCCTCCCCACCCCACCTCCCGCCGATGAGATTTGCAGGTACTCTTTTGAATAACAACACCTGGCCCTCATTTCATGTCCTTTGTGGCAGCGGGGTCTCTCCGCAGCCAGCATGGCACCGCAGCGTTCCAAATCCCAAGCTGAGCAAACAGCTCTGTTCAAGGCAAAAAAACCACAGACAAGGCGCCCATCTTGCCAAAGCCATTAAGCTGCAGGAAGGCGATACCAAGTGGGCTGGGCTGGCAGGGATAACATAAGCTCCAGCTGTCCCTGTTTACCAGGGATGGATGGCCCTTGTTTTCTGGTGCCCGTCCTTGGAGCGAGAAGAGAAATCAATTCCTGTCTGTGTTTCTCCTCTTGGGCGAGTGTGACGTATTTGATAACAAATGGGGGAGCCTTATAATCAAAAAGCCCCATTTCAGGCCTTGCTCCGATCATGCCTCTTGCTCAAGAGGCCTCAGAAAACTATTTATGAATTATTTCAAAACATCTATATGCCGCTTAATCGTAAACGCCCTGCTCTCAAATCAACACCACAAAGCGGTTTGCAAAATGTTACCTGGGTGGCTTACAAAAACGCCAAATTTAGATCTCTCTCATCTCACCCGAGCCCTCGAAGGGAGACGGATGAATTTCCAAGCCTTTCCTGCACATAGAAATCTAGATGGTCAAGGGGGTAGGTATCGTTTATGGCACGGGTTGTGAGGAACCTGTGGCTCTCTGGACATTGTTGCTGCTGTTAATAATGGTAATAATTAGTATTAATCAGCTGCCTCCTCACTCCAGTGGCCCCAAGTGACTCACAAACACAAAACCAATCACAACAGGGACAGCAAATAAAACCTAGAAGCACCTCTGTAGGAATAAAAGGCAGGTCTTACAGATCCTGCTCCTGTTGAACTCCAACTCCTATCACCCCTGAGCAAAAGTGATGCTGGCTTGAGGCTGACAGATTCAAACAATGTATTGCAGGCCGCAGGTATTGTCATATATTTTGATGACCTTGGCCTAGCTACTTAAATTTAGCACCTGATGTTTTTGAGGGCTAGGCTTAGAGACGGGCGAATCTTTCCATTTCAGTTTTCCTCAATTTCCTGCTTTTTGCAATCTAAAGATCAGTTCTTCACCTTCCCGCATTGATTTGCAAATACCTTCTTCTTCTTCTTCTTCTTCTTTTAAAAAAAGAAAGTTCTCATGGAAACTCACCAGCATTTTAGTCTACATTTTCCCCTAATTTACTATGTCATTTTGCCTACCATTCATTTTCTTTTTGGAGGCAATTTCCCTTAATATACTGCATTTGGAAGCATGTTAATTTCACCGATAGATGCCCTTATTTGTTTATTTCATAAAACCCACACGGCACCTGATTTGCAAAACGGGCAACAACCACCTCAAAGCAGTTTTGCAAAAGAAAAGAAAAGAAAATGAAGAGAAAACAGACTTCTAAAAGGTTAAAATGTAGTAGACTAAAAGCAGATTAAAACTCGCAACAACTTTCTAAACGGCTGGATAGGCATGCCCAAACAATAAAGGTTTTTAGAAGGCACCAAAAAGAGGGCAGCGAAGGGGCCTGTGTGGTATCGACAGGCAGGGAGTTCCAATGGCTACATGCTGCCACATTCTAAGATCGCATTCTTACACACTTTCCCCACACTTTCTGAACCAGATCGCAAAATTCAGAGAGGTGCGAATTTCAAAGACTGCCTGGCTTCACGTATTGTTTGGGTACGATGCCTGTTTTAATGCAACGCTCCATGTTTGAGAGAAGGCCCAACTATTTCCTGGTCCACAGAATCCTGCCTCCCGCTCAAATCCCGCCCCCCTCTCTCCCCCCTCACCTGATTGGTCAGATGAGAAGTGAGGTCTTCCGACTTGGGGTCGTAGTTGAGGCATGTGAGGCGGACATAGCCGTGGCCAAAGAAGAGCATGAAGGGGCATGTGCAGGCGATGAGGAGGTACGAGCGAACATCAAACTTCTTCCCCTCTAAGAGCAGCGGCTTATCAATATACCTGAGAAACCGGAAGGATATGCATCTCTGTGGCACCTGAGCTTCTGAGGCTCTTCAAGTCTCGCTCATGCCAATCTGCTTAATTTTATTTTTTATGTTCTAATCTATTACATTTTATTTATTTATTTATTTTAAATATAAATTTCAAAATAAATCAGAGAAAGCGCATGGAAAGGGTAACTTATTAACACAGCAGGCACAAGACAGCTCGATAACTATGCATCCTCATTATCTTAATATTTCCTTCCTCTGTTACAGTTTCTTTATGGGGGGGGGGTTTCCATGCAAAATTCTTCCTTCCAGGGTCTCGGGGTGAAAAGATAACTCAAAAGGTCCGTAGTCTAAAACACAGATTTCCAAAAGAGGTGGTGGTATAACCTGGGATGGGGTGGGTGGGTTTCAAAGTTCATCCGTTTGGTTGAATTAATTAAACTAATTGGATTTTTGAATGCATGTGCAGCTAATGGTTACTGTTTCAAACTGTATTGCATTACAGTGGTACCTCAGGTTACAAACAACTCAGATTACAAACACCTCGGGTTATAAACACTTTGGGTTACAGACTCCGCTAAGCCAGAAATAGTACCTTGGGTTAAGAATTTTACCTCAGGATGAGAACAGAAATTGCGTGCTGGAGGTGCGGCGGCAGCGGGTCTCCCTATTAGCTAAAGTGGTACCTCAGGTTAAGAACGGTTTCAGATTAAGAACGGACTTCCGGAACGAATTAAGTCCATAACCAGAGGTACCACTGTATTATTATTCTTCCTTCCTGGATTGTGTGAACCAGCATAATGAATAATAAAGGTTGGGTTGGGGGCACAAGGGTTGAGTTTGTGGAACCAAGGGGGCGGTGACCTGAAAAAGTTTGGGAACTGCTGCTCTAGAATATATTGAGGACAGGAAGTGGGTATTATGATCCTTTATGCTTGTATAGCCAATAAAGGCTTTCCAGATTTCTAAGATTGGCAGAGAATAACTAGAGAAAATGGAATAGACCTCCCAGCCCTGTGCACAGCACACAATGCTTCTGTTTTTCAAATACTACTTGAATTGTTTTTGATAATCGTAAGTGGACTGATTAAACTAGCCGTGCAATTGTCATGCTTGCAAGGAAAGTGGGCATTAGCTGATCTCATGTTTGTTTGATTTGATTATTCTGGCCTGAGGCACTGTGTGTGTGTGTGTGTGTGTGTGTGTGTGTGTGTGGTGCCGGATTTACGTATAAGCTAAACAAGCTATAACATAGGGCCCCACTCTCTTGGGGGTCCCCAAAAAATATTAAAGGAAAAAAACTGGATCTACATTTCCAAAATATAAGATAAAAAGCAAATAAAATAAAACCCACAGCTTAAAAATTATTTCACTATTAATATACTTCTTCTTAATTGTATTTCACTATTAATATACTTCTTCTTAATTGTATTTCACTATTAATATACTTCTTCTTAATTGTATTTCACTATTAATATACTTCTTCTTAATTGTATTTCACTATTAATATACTTCTTCTTAATTGTATTTCAGCTCAACATTTACTTTGATAAAATACGTAAGTTGTTATGTGCAAATGGCTTTAGTTACTTATTAGGTCCATAAATTAACATACAGTGGTACCTCGGGTTAAGTACTTAATTTGTTCCGGAGGTCCGTTCTTAACCTGAAACTGTTCTTAACCTGAAGAAACACTTTAGCTAATGGGGCCTCCTGCTACCGCCACACCGCCAAAGCATGATTTCTGTTCTCATCCTGAAGCAAAGTTCTTAACCTGAAGCACTATTTCTGGGTTAGCGGAGTCTGTAACCTGAAGCGTCTGTAACCTGAAGCGTATGTAACCCGAGGTACCACTGTATAGCATATATATTCAACACAAATAACAGCGACAATTTGTTGTTGACAAAAAACACCTGGACATATAAAGGGTCCCATTACCTTCAGTAGCTTTAGGGCCTCATCAAACCTAAATCCGACCCGTGTGTGTGCATGTGTGTGTGTGTGAATTTTTGCATTTCCACTTCTGTAGGAAGCCAGTTAGACGGGGAGGGGCGGGGGCAGGTGAATGCAGCTGCTCAGCTCTCTAACAGCTTTGGTATATAGCATTAGAGACTTATTCAGCTCACACAATGCAAAGTCTTTGGCGTGCATTTCCCCTTTTGAAGCTCTCCTTAGATGCCCAGACAGAAATAATCTCTGATCTGTCTCTCTTTCTTTCTCTCTCTCTTCACCACCTGTTAAAATGCTAATGATCTGTCTGTGCCGATGACACGAAACTTTAAGAAGAGAGAGAAAGGTACTGGAAATGAAACTAGGCCGACTGAGGAAAGGACTCTGATCATACAAACGACAGGAAGTCCTTAGACCGGGAACGCTCAAGCTCTATATGCCAGGAGAAATAAAAGGAATAAGGGGGGGGGTGTGTGGATATCCTGCTGTTGACCCAATGTACCCACCCGCTAAAAGGGACGCGGGTGGCGCTGTGGGTTAAACCACTGAGGGTAGGACTTGCCAATCAGAAGGTCGGGAGTTCGAATCCCCGCGATGGGGTGAGCTCCCATTGCTCGGTCCCTGCTCCTGCCAACCTAGCAGTTCGAAAGCACATCAAAGTGCAAGTAGATAAATAGGTGGGAAGGTAAACGGCGTTTCCGTGCGCTGCTCTGGTTCTCCAGAAGCGGCTTTGTCATGCTGGCCACATGACCCGGAAGCTGTACGCCGGCTCCCTCAGCCAATAAAGCGAGATGAGAGCCGCAACCCCAAAGTTGGCCACGACTGGACCTAATGGTCAGGGGTCCCTTTACCTTTACCCACCCACTAAGACTTTCCGCAGTTGCTCTTACGCAAAATGCAGAATCCCGTGCAATCGCAGAAAACGGGATGGCACTTTGTTAACCCCTTCTGTTCAGACTCTGAAATTTGCACAAATACAAAAGCATTTGGGGGAGGGGAACTTAATGGTTTTTTGACACACATATCGCAAAAAAGCTCAGTGAAGACTGAGTAAGCTCAGTGGCTGTGGAATGCTGATTGAATGTTTGGAGGAGCCCTAAATGGAATGGAATCTAGAACAGGAATTCTAGATGCTAGAATGGAATCTAGAACAGGAATTCTAGATGCTAGAATGGAATCTAGAACAGGGATTCTAGATGCTAGAATGAAATCTAGAACAGGAGGCCTCCAGGATGCCACACTCTGCTATTCCCCCCCCCCCCGGTATGTGGGGTGTTTAATGGGGAGTTTGATGCAAGTCCCGACTTTTGCAGCCCATAATGGGGGGGGGGGAAGGGATGCTCAGGCCCAGAAGAGGTGCCAAATGGCTCTTGGGTTTCTCACCAGGCCACACCCCCTTTCACCAGGCCACACCCCTCCCCAGCCAAGCTTCACGTCCTTCAGAATGGCTGGGATGTGTCACGGAACTCGACAGCATCACTTGCTTTCCTGGATGGAGGGTTGAGAAGAGTGTCCTGTGTTCAGGAAGCAGCACATGTGCAAAGGTTAAGATTTGCAGCAGTTGCTCCTCCCACTTTTGCCACCAGCTCCACCCACTACTGGCCTGTGGCCCCTGGAAGGTAGCCTAGTAAAAGATGTGGATGCCGGGGGTGAAAAAAGCTGCCTGTTCCTGCTGTATTGGTTGCATTCCAGGAGCTCGCATTTCTGCAAGATGACGGCCCGAGAAGGAGATTTCCCCAGCCCACCCGAGATCCCGGGCTTCCTTCACCTCAAGCGCACCGGTTAAGTTCCCCGAAGACCACCCAGCAACATCTTTCACCAGCCAGCTGGAAACTTGGGGCAGTGGGTTAGCAGAACCTCCACATCACTGCGTTCTCTACCTTTGAACGATCCTCGCCGGGGGAATTTTGTAAGGCAGTTTCTTGTACATAGGATCTTCTTCGATGCTGAGGAGCTTGGCTTGCAAGCTGTTGACCTCGGATTGGTTTCTGAGGAGGAAGATCCCCCGGCCTTGGTTCGAGCTGGTGGGCTTGCAGATCCAGATCTGAGGCTCTGTGGAGAAGAGGAGAAACACAGGCAGGTGCCTGATGGGTCTATCTGGCCCATCATGGCCTCCTGGGCTGTAGCTCAGTGGTGGAGCACCTGTCTCACATGCAGAAGGTCCCAGGTTCAATCCCCAAGGACATCTCCAGGTAGGATGGAGGATGTCCCCTTCCTGAAACTCTTGGAGAGCTACTGCCAGTCAGTGCAGGCAATACTGGCTGGCTGCTCTGATTCGGCCTGTGGACCTGTGGGAATATAATGGGGAGGCGGAGAACCATGTTTGCCACCTTGAGCTCTCTGGAGAAAAGGTGGGAGATAAACACAGCAATAAAAGGAAAGGAATTCCAACTATCTCCATTGGGAATAGTTTCCTTTATCTGGAATCTACAACCACAGCCCAATTCTGATCGAAAACTAGACAGTGCTTGAGCTAAGCAGGAGTTTGGCAGGATAGGGAAATGGTCAAATGAATTTATTTCCGCTTGGGAGGATGTGACTTAGCTCTGAAGCTCCTGACATTCACCTTCATATATTTCAAAGAATATCTCTCTCTCGTCCTTGGTATCCAGGCGGAAAGTCTCAGGGAAAAAGTCCTCCATTCTCAAAACCCTGCAAAAGCCCAGGATAAGAAGAAGGGGTTGGAACTTGCATGCTCCTCGTGAAGAGATCTGCGCCTCTCCAACTATGGATGGGTGAACAACCTCCCAGTTTGGGTTTCTCCTTTTCCCAATATTCAGTTAAGTTCTCCATATTTCCACACCTGTTTGCCATTTGTTTAGTTACCTTGAAAGCCCTCTTGAAAACTCACCAGCGAATTTCTCCTAATACGCCCTCGTTTGTATGCAATTCTGCCTGACGTACACATTTCCACAGAGCCATTTCCCCTAATACAATGCATTTTTTTTTTTATGGTCTTGGCAGAAATAAAAAGGTAAAGGGACCCCTGACCGTTAGGTCCAGTTGTGGCTGACTCTGGGGTTGCGGCGCACATCTTGTTTTATTGGCCGAGGGAGCCGGCATACAGCTTCCGGGTCATGTGGCCAGCATGACTAAGCCACTTCTGGAGAACCAGAGCAGCGCACGGAAACGGCGTTTGCCTTCCCGTCGGAGCGGTACCTATTTATCTACTTGCACTTTGACGTGCTTTCGAACTGCTAGGTTGGCAGGAGCAGGGACCGAGCAATGGGAGCTCACCCCATTGTGGGGATTCGAACCGCAGACCTTCTGATCAGCAAGTCCTAGGCTCTGTGGTTTAACCTACAGCGCCACCTGCATCTGCAATCAAATGCATGGTTTACCCTAGTCTGTGCACCTTTTGCACACATTGCTTGGGTTGAGAGCTGCACTGCAAAATTCAAGGTAGATTTCGAAGGATTGCTGTGTTTCGGTTTCCGTATTGTTTCAGAAAGTGTTCTGCTTTTTATTACGTTCTGTATTTTTAATAGATATACTGCAAACTGGCCTGTGAGCCTCGGACGAAGGGCAGTATATAAATTTAATTAATAAAAATAATATAAATAGGTTTGCTTTTAAATGGAAACTGAATCCAGTTTATTCCACACACCCTACCCCATCACTGTCGAAACACTGGGTCCATATTTCTAGAAGGTGTGTTTGCCAGGCAGCCCCACTGCTGACATGCCCCCCCCCCCCAGTGTGGAAATTGGACAACTTTCCTCTTCAGCCAAGGCAGTTCATAAACCTCCATACCCTCAGCTGTGTGTCACATGATTCCTCATGATGCGATCCCAACCAATCAGAGAACACAATGATGCCACAAAGCCAAATAGCTCCAGATTTGAAACCCTGTCACACGCTGACATCTGGATTTGAGGTTTTGAATGTCGGCACAGACTACATTCTGTTCTGGAAAGTTGGCTACGGCTGGGGGATGTTTTTTGCAGGGTGCGTGGGAGAGGCAGTTAGATTATACCTACTTCCCATTGTCTATTTTTTTTTTTTACTAAACTTTGTCCCTGAGGCGTCTCCTGGCCTCCTAAAGCAAACATCACCCATTACTGGGAATACAGCTACCAAGAAGCAAGAGAGGATTTTGCAGCCTGTGTAATTTTTGCAAATTCTATGCATATTTTCACCTTCTTTTGCATAATGTTGTGATGTTTGCTTTTGCTGCACGTAATAATTCACTACAGCTGCACCATATGCTCCCCAGTGAATAGTTTTGGCATCAAAAGGGAGCTGTTAAAGGAACAACCCCCCCCCCAAGAACCCCCACTACCAATCAAGTCATCTTCCTTTTTATGCCCAATGATAAATGCCACTCTGCTGCCCCCTCTACATGCCCCTCATCTGCCCAAGGGCCACAGTCCTTTCTAGACAAGATTCTGGGGGCCGCATTACAGTGGTGGGCAGAGTCAGATGAAAAATGTGTGGGGCAAGCCATGTGAATGTTATCTTTGTATGGTAGGCTACACATGCATACCAACACCCTTCTCTAGCCTCCAACCAGCTGAGAAAGAAGCATTATGTGGGTTCGAGGACAAATTCCAGCCAGGCAAAAACACTCAAGGAGATTGTGAAGCAGGCCCAGCGAGGGGCGTGGTTTGGCGAGAGGAAGGCGTGGCCTGTGGAACATCCCAAGGGCCCGATTAGAGAGGGCTAGAGGGCCACGTCTGGCCCCTCTGAGCTCGAGACCCTTCCCCCTTGAACAACATAAGGCGCAGGGAGGATGTGCTTAAGAGTTTAGGGCTCACTTTGTGGTCCTGCTGATCTTCTTCATCACCCGTTCATACTCCCTCAAGTTCATCAAAAGGCCGATCTTGGTAGTGAGGATCTTGTTGTTAGAGATCTGGTAAAGAAGCTGCTCTCCTGCAAAGGGAGGAATAGCGAGAGCCAGGGTGGAGCATGAAGGCTGGGTCAACCTCTCTCACACACAACACATCCTTTATTGATAACCTTTGGGCCAAGCCCAACAACAAGGGTGCAGAGAGCCTGCCGACTCCAGCTGCTGCTGGACTGCAGGGGTGCCAATGAGAATAAAATATTGTGGGGGCCAGGTAAGCCCCGCCCCGCATAATCGATCACATGACATGGTGCACACACACCATTTGAATAGGAATGCTCATCAGCTTTTCTGCATTGTAGGGAGCTAGACTCTATGGTGCTCATGGTTCCATTCCAACTCTATGATTCTCTGAAGAACAGCACCCATCAGGCTGTAGCTAATGGTAGTCAGTAGACCCACTGATATGAATAGACCTCAGTTAGTCATGTCCATGGATTTCAATGGGTTTGAAAATCATCCCTGACCACTCTTCCTGTTGGCTGTGGTTGATGGAGGTTCAGCAACATCTGCCGAGCCTCATGTTCTCCACTCCTGTGCCCTAAGACCACTAGGGCAAAAGGTCTTTTTGGTGGTGGCTCCCCCAGGCCTCCTTACCTTCTCTGAAGTTGAAATAGGTGTCCCGGCACTTAGTCTCACACCACTTCAGGATGTAATCATCCCTCCGGTTGTCATAGATACGCTGCCAGCCTTTGTTCTTGCAGAAGGCGTTCAGTCTGCTCAGAGGAAGGAGAGAAAACAATGAGGTCCAGCAACTTGTTGGGTTTTTTTAAAATAAAGAACGACAGCAGCCCTTGCCTTCACCCTCAGAAGAGTCTGGCTACTGGATCAGGCCAAGGGCCCATCTAGTCCAGCCTGCTGTTCTCACAGGGGCCAATCATCTGATGGCTGCAGGAAGCTGGGGATGAAGGCATCAGCCCTCCTTCACTCATAAGAACATCAGAAGAGCCATTCCCTGGGGGATTCCCTGGTCCTGAATGGGGTAACTGTGTCCCTGAAGGACCAGGTGCACAGCCTGGGAGTCATTTTGGACTCACAGCTGTCCATGGAGGCACAGGTTAATTCTGTGTCCAGGGCAGCTGTCTACCAGCTCCACCTGGTACGCAGGCTAAGACCCTACCTGCCCGCGGACTGTCTCACCAGAGTGGTGCATGCTCTAGTTATCTCCCACTTGGACTACTGCAACGCGCTCTACGTGGGGCTACTTTTGAAGGTGACCCGGAAACTGCAATTAATCCAGAATGCGGCAGCTAGACTGGTGACTGGGAGTGGCCGCCGGGACCACATAACACTGGTTCTGAGAGATCTGCATTGGCTCCCAGTACGTTTCAGAGCACATTTCAAAGTGTTGGTGCTGACCTTTAAAGCCCTAAACAGCCTCAGTCCTGTATACCTGAAGGAGCGTCTCCACCCCCATCGTTCAGCCCGGACACTGAGATCCAGCGCTGAGGGCCTTCTGGCGGTTCCCTCATTGCGAGAAGTGAGTTTACAGGGAACCAGACAGAGGGCCTTCTCGGTAGTGGTGCCCATCCTGTGGAACACCCTCCCTTCAGATGTGAAGGAAATAAGTAGCTATCCTATCTTTAAAAGACATCTGAAGGCAGCCCTGTTCAGGGAAGTTTTTCAATATTTAAGGCTGTATTGTTTTTAATTCTTGATTGGGAGCCGCTCAGAGTGGCTGGGGAAACTCAGCCAGATGGGTGGGGTATAAATAATTTATTATTATTATTATTATTATTATTATTATTATTATTATTATTATTATTATATTCCCCAGGATAACCAATAGGGAGACAGCCAGGACTGACATCACTTGTGACTTCAATCACCGAGTTGAAGAGGTTGCTTCTCCCTCCTCCCTCCTCTTCCTCTTTCCTTGTGTGCTGTGTCTGTTTTACACTGTGAGCAGAGGCCCTGAGGACTAAAGGGTAGCATAGAAATGCTGTCAATAAGGAAATACAAGACTCTGGGGAGCCACAGGAAGAAGCACCCATGACGGAGGGGCAATTCTTTCTGCAGGCGTCCTTACATATCGATTCCGTTTGCTCCTCCAATATAATAAAAAGGCCCCAGGTTGGGAGGCTCCTCTGGCTTCTTCTCCTCTGGGTGATTCATTCGGGGCGATGCTTTGGGAACGCCTTTCTGCGCTTTGGGTTTGGTTTCGTTTGCCAGCTCCCCTTCGGCTAAGTTGGAATTGCCTGGAACCAAGAGAGAAAAGCATGGGGGAGTCAGGTGGCTCCAGGAAGCCCACAGGCAACAGCCCACCCTCGCTGTCATGCATACAACCCTCAGAAGGACCTGGCTGGATCAGGCCAGCATCCTGTTCTCACAGTGGCCAACCAGATGCTTCTTATGGGAAGCCCAAAATCTGGTCCTGAGCACAACACTCCCCGTTGGTGATTCCTGGCAACTGGGATTCAGGGGCCTCCTGCCTCCAGCTGTTGTGGGTGGGCCACCGAAAGCTTGATGGGCCTGGTGTGACTTTGCCAACCCTGCTCTAAAGTACCGTATTTTTCGCTCCGTAAGACACACCTGACCATAAGACGCACCTAGTTTTTAGAGGTGGAAAAAAAGAAAAAAAATATTCTAACGAAAGAGTGGATGTACGATTTTTGTGGTTCATGCTGTGGCCACAGACATGTTATGTGATTTGACAGTGAGTGTGGGTTAGCCCAATGCAAAAATCCTGAGGATCCATGGGGATCCGTGCTTTGTAACCACGATTTTGCACCATTGTGGCCCCATGAAACAATGGATGTGTGGGTTTTTTTGGTGCAGGCTGTAGCCATGGACATGCTATGTGATCTGATGGTAAATTTGGGGTGACCCAATGCAAAAATCCTGAGGATCCATGTGCTTTTACCTCCCCCCTCCCAGGCAGCCTACTTTATTGCTAGCGTCCCTTATCTCCCTCCTGATCACTTGCCGATCAGCTACTCAGTGGCTTCCTTTCAACACCCCCTTCCCTCTTGTTTGCCTTAGCGTCTTTTCCTTAGCTGGAGCAGTTTTTTGCTCCTCCTTTTTTTCTAATTTCTCTCCTCATTGCTTGTTTTAGTATTCCTGTCTCCTCTCCTTGCAAGTTCGCTGTTTTTACTCCCCCCCCCCCCACTCCTCTGGCAGCCTCCTTTACCCGCAGCCTTATCTCCCCGCCCAATCGCTTGCCGATCAGCTGCTCAGCAACTTTGTTTCAACACCCACTTCCATCTTTCTAAAAAACCCCACCACAATCTGTTTTTTGCCCCTAGGCAATTTGGCTCCAGGGACCACACATTTGCCCCATAAGACGCACAGACATTTCCCCTACTTTTTAGGAGTAAAAAGTGTGTTATATGGAGCAAAAAAAATACGGTATGTGCTCCCTGCCAGAAGAGACCCTTTCCCCAGATACGCTTGCTTTGACGCCCATGTTCACAGGTCTCCGCTGAGCTGTTCAAAGTTCACAACGTGTTCAAGGAAGGCAGAGTCTGCTCTCCAGAGACCAGGGTGTAGCATCGTGCCAATTAATTTGGGAAGGGGGTCGTTGCAACTGTGCGACGCCCAGGATGAGAGTCGGCTCCATCAGGTCGGAACTAATTGGCCGTTGCCTCTTTGAAGGCCTCCCATTCTCATGCTCGAGTCCTTTGTGAGAGCAACGCCAGCTTCGCTTTACACATGCAGGCAGCCAGATATGGGTCTGGGTTTGGGGACAGTGTGGGTCGGGGAGGAGTGGAGCAGGGAGGGCACATTGGGGGAAGCAAGAGGGTGCCTACTGCTTTGCTTCTCTGGTTGCAAGTCTTTCTCAGTTTGGCTTTCAAACATGCTCATGAATTTCTCCCTTGTACTTGCGACACACTTGGAATCTGCAGAGGAAGAGGAGGAGAGAAAAAGCCATTGGGCCCTGAACCAATACAGTGGTACCTCGGGTTACATACACTTCAGGTAACATATGCTTCAGGTTACATACTCTTCTAACCCAGAAATAGTACCTCAGGTTAAGAACTTTGCTTCAGGATGAGAACAGAAATCGTGCTCCGGGTACTATTTTTACCTCAGGATGAGAACAGAAATCACGCGGCAGCAGCGGGAGGCCCCATTAGCTAAAGTGGTGCTTCAGGTTAAGAACAGTTTCAGGTTAAGTACAGATCTCCGGAGCGAATTAAGTACTTAACCCGAGGTACCACTGTACTAATAATACCAATACTGACCACAATACTCAAAGATAAATGGTTTTGCGAAAAGACCCATCTCCCCCAACGTTTGCCTTCTAAATTCTGGAGGAGGATTCTGAGGGACGTGGCAGTGGGCTCTTCGTGGTCATTCATATTTTGTGGCTTTTCATTTGGAATTGCTTCAAATCAACATTTCCTCCGTGGTGGCTACACTACTGTCTCTTCAGCACAGCCACACCCACCCTGTATATTTAAAGCACCATAGAATTAGCTGTAGAGCAGGAAGGGACCCCAAGGGCCATCTAGACCAACCCCCCTGCAAGGCACAAAACACAGCGAAAAAATCCCTAACAGAGAGCTATTCAATCTCTGTTTTTATTTTTGGAAAAACATTCTGCATGCAAAGCAAGTGCTCTACCACTGAACTAAGATGTAGGAAGCTGGAATATATAGAGTGAAACTATTGGTTCATCTAGCTTACGATTGTCTACACTGATTAACAGTGGCTTTCCAGGGTTTCAGATAAAGTTCTCTCCCGGCCGTACCTAGAGAGGCCGGGGATTGAACCTGAGACCTTCTGCATGCTCCTCAACTGAGCCGCAGCCCTGCCACTAAGGGAAGAGCTTGTTTTTCAGAGAGAAAGGTACCGCACACCTTTCTGCCCATTAGCTCGCTCATTGAATCGACCAGCACCTGATCTGCCAGAGCATTTTGAGAGGCAGAGCGGCCAATTTGCTGCCAATAATGAACAGGAGGTGCCCAAGCCAAGTTATTTAATGAGACACGGCCAGCTTCCAAATCGAGGGCAGCACCAGAAACGCGAGTGGGTGGATTCAATAAAGTTCAGAGAAAGGAGGACAGAATTCTTTGCTAAGTCCTGGAAACCAGGTTGAAAATCTGGGTCACAACTTTCCCCTAGGAACAAAGGAAGCCGCTTTTTACCATTGGTCCATCAAGCTCAGTATTGTCTACACTGACCGGCAGCAGCTCTCCAGGGTTTCAGGCAGGGGATAATCCCAGTCCTACCTGGAGTTGCTTTTAAGTATTCAACCTGGGATGTCTTGAATGCAAATCTCTGCCGCTAAGCTGTGGCCGTTCCCCAAAAGAAATGCACCCATTGAAGGTTCAACAGCAGCAAGAATACTCATCGCTAGGTATTGGAAGACACAAGAATTACCCACCCGAGAAGAATGGCAGACGAAAGTGATGGACTATATAGAATTGGCTGAGATGACTGGCAGAATCCGGGACCAAGGAGAAGAGTCGGTGGAAGAAGATTGGAAAAAATTTAAAGCATATCTTCAAAAATATTGTAAAATTAAGGAATGTTAGAAAGATATTGGAAAAAGAAAGTTAGGTGGTTTTGGTAGAAATGATATAAAGGATTAAGTAAAAATGAGTTGATGAAATTGACGAAAGAGAGGACGTTAAATTATAACATATGAAATTAAATTACTTAAATGAAAATTAGGTTGGAAGGATTTGCTGAAACAACGATTTGAACTAGAATACAAAACTGGGAGGTGTGAGGAGGTCAAGGAAAGAAGTAAAGGAAGAAAGTTATATAAAGGTTTAATCTGTTCTTTTTCTTTTCTTTTCTTTTTAAGAGAATGTATTTTTATTTTTTCTCTGTTGTTGTATTCTCTTTTTGTATTTGGTATTGTTCTTTTTTTCTTTTTGTAACTTTTAAACTTCGAATAAATATATATATATATTTTTTTTTTTAAAAAAAGAAGCTTCTGCTTTGAACTTTTGTAATTATCCTGCACTTTCCACTCAGTCTGTTCATGAAATGCAGCCCGAGATCAGAGGTGGTGGTGGTGGGGAGTAATTCAGTTTAGTTTGCATATTAACACCCCCCTACCTAATTTGCGGGGACGCGGGTGGCGCTGTGGGTTAAACCACAGAGCCTAGGACTTGCTGATAGAGGAGGTCGGTGGTTCAAATCCCCACGACGGGGTGAGCTCCCGTTGCTTGGTCCCTGCTCCTGCCAACCTAGCAGTTCGAAAGCACATCAAAGTGCAAGTAGATAAATAGGTACCACAACGGCGGGAAGGTAAATGGCATTTCCGTGCACTGCTCTGCTTTGCCAGAAGCGGCTTAGTCCTGCTGGCCACATGACCCGGAAGCTGTACGCCGGCTCCCTCGGCCAATAAAGCGAGATGAGCGCCGCAACCCCAGAGTCGGCCACGACTGGACCTAATGGTCAGGGGTCCCTTTACTTTTACCTTTACCTAATTTGCATTTCGGAAATTCGGACAATCGGTCCATCTAGCTCATTGCCACACTTTCCTGAATTTTGCAAGGCAGTTCTCCAGCCACAAAATGTGGACCAAAAATTTATGCATTGAGGAAAGGTGTCCATAAGAATGCAATTATGAGTGAAAACAAACGAAAATGTATTATATTAGGGAAATTGCTTGCAAAAAAGAGAAAGACAGACATATCAGGCAAATTTGAATAGAGAACTGTGTATATTAAGGGGAATGTACACTGATAAATTTCCGTGGGGATCATTTTTTGAAAAAGAAATATGGCAACTGAAATTGACACTTTTGTCCTTTTCTACCTGAGACTCGTAAAAACTGGCTTGGTCTAGTCTGTGGACATTCACAGTCCAGGAATACTTGGCTGTCCATGTGGAAACCTTTGACTTCTCATAGTTAATAGTTAGATATTCATTTCTACCATAATCTGCAAATCCAATAAGCAGCTGTCTTAAGCCTCAGATGGATTTCCGAGATTAAAATGCCATTGCTTGGGCAGGAGGTATGCCTGGCTCCAGCCTTGTCATTATTTATGAGCCAGCCCAAGAAGATTTTGTTTTGTTTTCCTGGGCATCTGGGCAGCATCACTGATATGATTGTACTGCTAAATCTGTTTTTAATACGTCCATGTGATTTTATGACCGCATTCTTTACTTGCTTGAAAATCGCTTTGGGAGTTGGGTGGGTTTTATTTATTTTTGGTAATGGGAAGCGATACATAAATTCAAGAATCCCACTCGATAAACCTCACCTAACAAAATGGAAACTTTAGCGGTGCTTTGCTTACGCGGGCGAAAAGGTACTCAGCCCAAAGTTATGGGACAATCAGCCAAGCACTGAGTAGAACTCATTTGGATAACACAGCTTTCCACTGCCTGCTATTAGTATTAGGGTTTTTTTTTTTAAAAAAAAAGTTCATTTATTATTATTTTATTATTGGTTTTTTTGAGGTGGGGTTATTGGGTTGTTGTTTTTATTTTGATTATATATTTTGTGCTTTTATATTTTGATTTTTGTTCTGTGAACCGCCCTGAGACCTCCGGCTATAGGGTGGTATATAAATTCAAATTCAAATTCAAATTCAAATTATTATTATTATTATTATACCATGCTTCATTGGAAGATCTCAGAGGAGTTCACAAGATACAGGATAGAAGCACAAAATAGTTAAAAATGAAAACAAAACAATAAACCTCTCCCACAAACACATTATTCTAATAGTAGTGCCTGGGCTGCCATCCCCTGTCTTTGCCCCACCCTCCAAACTTAGACTCCAAATAAGTTTTCTTTTGCTAATAGAAGACTTTTTTCCAAGCCCAGTTGCGGCATGCGGGTAATTTGAGGTGTGTTGGAGCAAGTATGGAGCTGGCCCATTGTGGGTGAATGGAGCCCTCTCCCACCAACCTCCACCTGCCTTCAAGCCACCAGCCCTGCCCATTCATCTTCTGCCTCCCTTTGGCCCTTGCAGAACTCAGCGGGGAGGGACCATCAGTCGGCGCCACCTGCCATTGGCTCCGGCCCCGCCTGTCATGGGCCCTGGCTCCGCCTACTCTGGGCGCCCCTTCCGCCCTACCAGCCATCACAGGCCCATCTCAGGTTGGTGCAAGAGGCGGTCTCTTTGCTCACCTCTTTGCCTATTGGACGGGGCGCTTTTAACCCTCCGCCTGCCATTTCCCAGGCGTCTTCCCGCCGCGGCTCTCCCCTTGCGGGCCTCACCTGCTTCGGTGTAGTACGGATACCAACGGAAGCCTAAGCTGATGGCGGCTGCTCTTTCACTGGCATCCAAAGGCCTTTCATCCATCCATCCTACATAAGCCAGAGCAATTGGGTCAGAACCGGGAGGGCGCTGGCTCTTGTTTCGAAAGCCAACGCGGCCGAGTGGTTAGAGTGCCAGCCTAGGATGTAGTAGAGACCAGGGCTCAAATTCCCAGCTCCTCAATAACTTTAGGCTGGTCTGTGGTGGGAATAGGGGGGCTCCTAACAGCTCTCAGCACACCTAGCAAACTACAACTCCCAGGATTCTGTGGGGGAAGCCATGATACTGCTTTACGTGTACAGTGCCGATGGGCCCCGGGATAAATATCTCTGCTTACAGCTCTCTCTTTTACGTAATTCCTCCAGTGCCTTGAAGAACAGTTGAATGGAAAGATGCTCAGATCACAAAGTTCCTCTGATGGGCATTCTTATGGTTCAGTCAACCTTTACAAGGGACCAAGCTTTTAATGTGGTGGGCCTTTTCTTGTGGAACTGCCTGCCAATGGAGGTTCAGCAAGATTCATTCCTGCCTTCTTTTGGATGCCTCTGAAAAATTGTGTTATTCAGTCGCCTTTGATGCATGAATTTCATTTTACCAGCTAGTAGTATTTATCAATGCTTTTAATGGATGTTTATCAGAATGGAACTGTTTATGTGGTATATAGCCTTGCGCACGCTCTCTCTCTCTCTCTCTCTGGGTGTGTGTGTGTGTTGTTGTTGTTGTTGTTTATATATAAAAAGTGTGGCCTATAAGAATTTCAATAAATAAAATTAAAGTGGAGCAGTGATGCCATTGGGCTTCTGGCAGGGGTTCCCAGGATAAAGCTAAGCACAAAATGTAATATAACCTCACTTTGTGGCCAATTTCAAAAATGGAAAGGATGGAGGCACAAGCTCTTTCAATGCAAGGTGATGAATTCCATGTTGCTAGTTGTTTTAAAGCAGAAAATGGCCGGCTCCCTCTAGCAGCAGATTTTACCTATCAGGGATCCTGTAGTGAGGATCTTATCAATCAGGGATACTCTTGCAGCAGATTTTACCTGCGAAGGGACACTGTAATAGGGACTTCCTGCATTGGCTAAATGGGATCGGCCTAAATAGCCTCTGAGATCCCTTCTGATGACTCATTGAAGAGTTCGGCACTTTGAGCTGCTCCTTCCCTGCACATTGGCTCATTTAATTATTTAATCAAAGCTCTTGAGCCAAACGTTGCCTGGCCAAGGGAGAATCTCCACTCGAGGCTCATTAGTTCTTTCAACTGCCTCTCGCCGCTTAATGAAGAGGCGCTTTCTGTGTTCAAGAGCAAAGCTGTTTCTTCAAGAAGCAAAGGCTCGTGGAAAATTAAAGAATTCTTTTTTTTAAAAAAAAAATCCTCTTGGGGCAGCTTCCTCCAAAGCGGAAACGGTCTTGTCATACAACTATCCCTTTGCTGGGCCCGGCTCTACCATTAGGCGAGTGCAGAGGCTGCTTCAGGTGGTTGATTTTGGGTGTCAGGAGCGGTTGGCTAATTTATGAGGGAGAAGTGCTTGTGGGATTTTCTGCCTGGGGTCCCCCAACCTCCAAAACTGAGGTGCGTGTGTGGCCCCTCCACCCCTTGCCCTTCTGATCCCACTGGGAGGGCAGCCAGAGGTAGGTGGGAGTGGGGTGTCAAGGTGGCTTCTGTTGGGATCTGGGGCTGTGGGGCTGACCTGAGAAGCACGTTGGTCTTCGAAGTGTCAAGAGAGGCGGGAAGCTGTAGAGCTTCTTCTTGCAGACCTTTTGTGAAAGGGGAGTCGGTGTTGAGGCTCCTTCCCGCTCTGAAGCCATATCCTCTAGAAGCTGACTCACACACAGATCATAATGGGGAGGCTGTGATGTCACCTGTTGACTCAGGTGCCCTGCCCTATCCAGAACTCTCCCCTGGCTGGCCAAGCGAGGAGGGGGTGTGACTGGGAACCTGCCTCTGCTTCCATCCTGTGAAAAGCCACTGCCAGCCAGAGTGGGCAGTAATAAGATAGCTGAGCCCTCTGCGTAAGGCAGCTTCCTTCAGTGGGCAGAGCACCTGCCTGGCATGCAGAAAGTCCCAGGTTTAATCCCCAGGTAGTGCTGTCCCCTGTCAGAAACCCTGGACAGTCGCTGCCGGTCAGTGTTGACAATACTGAGGGAGATGGGCTATGGGCTTGAATCCACAATTCGTTGATTTAATATGGGTTGCAGTCAATTAAGTCCTACTCTGAGTGCACAGGCTTCAATGGGTCTACTCAGAGTTGCTGTTGTTGTTGTTATTTACTTATACCCTGCACATCTGTCCGGGCCTCTCTCTAGCCACTTTGGGCAGCTTCCAGTAGGATATTAAAAACACAGTAAAACACCAGTCATTAAAAACTTCCCTAAACAGGGCTGCCTTCAGATGTCTTCTCAAAGCCAGATAGTTGTTTATTTCCTTGACATCCACAGCGCAGGCGCCACTACCGAGAAGGCCCTCTGTCTGGTTCCCTGTAAACTCACTTCTCAAAATGAGGGAACCGCCAGAAGGCCCTCAGCGCTGGATCTCAGTGTCCGGGCTGAACGATGGGGGTGGAGATGCTCTTTCAGGTATACAGGACTGAGGCTGTTTAGGGCTTTAAAGGTCAGCACCAACACTTTGAAATGTGCTCGGAAACATACTGGGAGCCAATGCAGATCTCTCAGAACCAGTGTTATGTGGTCCCGGTGGCCACTCCCAGTCACCCATTCTGGATTAATTGCAGTTTCTGGGTCACCTTCAAAGGTAGCCCCACGTAGAGCGCGTTGCAGTAGAGGAACCGCCAGAAGGCCCTCGGAGCTGGACCTCAGTGGCCAGGCTGAATGATGGGGGTGGAGAAGCTCCTTCAGGTATACTGGGCCGAGGCTGTTTAGAGTAAGGTTGGCATTGGGTACAAAATGGCAATGGTCATCCCCTCACGCAATTGAGAAGGATTTCCTGTTTTCACTCACCATCAATGCTGTACCTTTATGCTTTAACAGGCTAAGCAGATGGCAACAGTCCTCCGCCCTCTAGGAGCTTACAGTCTAACGTTTTAGCAGCCAATGGAGAGAGAGACAGGAAGGACAGAAGAGGCCAGAGGAGTGGCAGTGAGGAAAATAAGTTACACCTCCCTAGGCTTCAGGCCAGGATGAAGGTTTATGCCAAAATCACTTGGGGAGGGCGCTTTAAGAGAGCTTCATTTCCAAAATCCAATATGTCCATTGGGGATGAGTGAATCGGTCCATTTTGATTCATCTGCGTTTTGCATTTTCCCAGCCTTTAGCTCAGTTCTCTGCATCGGTTGCGATGGTTTCTCCCTGCATGAAATCTTGTATTTTGAAGCACGGCTTTTTGTGCTGATCGCACTCCTGCCTGCCTGTCCCAATGTCCCCCACGGTATGCCAAACAACCCGTTCAGATTCCTTGCCCCCGCTGTGTAGCAAGCACAACAAATGTCAAAGAAAAGCCTTTATAGTTCTGCGGTTCCAGTCTATGCACTCTGCCGCTATTGACGGATCCCCTATGAAGAGAGCATTTGCCCATGCGCAGGGGGAATGCGCCTGAAGATTTACTCGGCTACTTACTAGTTTTCCAGTCTGTGAGGATTCATGAGCAGCTGTGTTCAAAGATTTAAATCTCCCAGTTGAGAAATCAACTGGATACAATTGGGTATCTGATCAACTTTTTATTAGGGAGCAGGTCACGCTACAGTTCTGAAAAGGCGGCCTGTGCAGCCTTTAGAGTGGCAATTTTAAGGAGAAAAGTTTTGTGGGGATGATCAGTGAAATTCTTCAGGGGAGCAAACTCTTATCTGATGGAATGTCTGGCTTTCATGATTATTTTAACTGCGTACTGTAATTTATTCTGATTTATGCATTTTGGGTTTCTGCAATGGCTTCAGCCACACAAATAAATAATATTCATATTCACACTGTGTGGTGTGTTTTTTTTAAGTCCACATGGAAATTTGTCTGCATTTCAGTGCAAATTTCTCCTAACAGACACTTTTTTCTTTGCAGTTTTGCCTAATCTGCCCAGTATTTCAAGGCATAAATATTTATATTTTCCCAGACGTTATCTTCACAAACATGCACATTTTCATACATGCTTTATCCTAGTACAGTGGTACCTCGGGTTACAAACACTTTGGGTTACAGACTCTGCTAACCCAGAAGTAGTACCTTGGGTTAAGAACTTTACCTCAGGATGAGAACAGAAATTGCATGGCGGCGGCGCGGCGGGAGGCCCCATTAGCTAAAGTGGTACCTCAAGTTAAGAGCGGTTTCAGGTTAAGAATAGACCTACAGAACGAATTAAGTTCATAACCAGAGGTACCACTGTATATGCATTTTTGTTCCCATAGTTTGGCTGGATAAATGCACTGCAACATTCAGAGAAGTACAGATTTTGAAGGATGGTTGATTCAGCTCACTTCTGGTTTCAGAAAGTGCAGGTTTGCTAGACTCTCCTTTAAATGCAAACTGAACCAAATTTCTCTCTCCCGTCTCAAATATCCTTGTGTAGATGGCAATGCTGCAATATGGCTCACCGTGTGCAGCTAGTTTGATCTCCATGCAAACAGAGGTTTGCATAATGACTTAATCACTCCACTACCTATTTTCTTATTTTGCATACTTTATTAATTACTGTCTCCTCCAGGGCGTTCAGCTTATCATTATGTGACTTTCCTCCTTTGCAGATCAACATAAGTGAAAAACAGCAAAGACCGTGCTGTCATAAGCAGCTGCTTCAGTTGGACTGGTCCTGAATTTGAGGGCTGGATCCAGCTTTTACCCTGATCTGAATTTAACCCCTGGTTAACCCCTGTAGTGAGGATGCCTGTGTCTCTTCGCCCCACCCCCCATTACATTCTTACACCAGTGGAGCTTTCAAGGTGTACCCAAACAACCTGGGATGTTCTGGGGCTCCCTCAACCCAATCTTCCTGAATTCTGGCTTGACCCAAATCAGTCTGATTTGGTTCAGGATCCAGGATTCGACCAGATCTGGTACATAGTAACCTCCCTGGGACTTGTGGGTATAGGACCAGTAAACAAATTTAAATATTAATATCAGCAACAACAACAACACAACATAGTCCCACTAAATTGCTTTTTCACCCTGCACTGTGATAATCAGAGGAAGCAGAATATGTTATACCCAAGATGTATTTTATAAAAAAACCGACCAGAGCCCTAATTAAACACCAGCCTCGCCTTCAGATTGATTAAGAACTGAGTCTGGGTTGGGTTGGGTGGTCCCAGGTCCAGCTCAGGTCCCAGTGATTTGGGGATCACTGATCAGGAACTGGATCAGGTCTGTTGTACACGCGCAGCCCTAGAATTTATATTCCACTCATATAAGGGGTATAACATTAACTTGGCAAAGTTTGTTTAGGTTGTTTGTTATACTAACCCCAGAATACCCAAATGTGTATCGTGTGTGTGTGTGTGTGTGTGTGTGTGTGTAATTTTCATTTTCATTTAATTACATTGTTTTCTCTCTGTATATCTCTCTGTTAATACACTATTGAATTTTTACTTTTAAAGGGAATATCACACTCAGCTCTTCAGCCAAAACGGCTTACAGATTTATTTATTTTTAACCTACAGTCCTTGCGTTCAGGTTTACAATCTAAGAAGGCATGACACATAAGGAAGACGGGAAGAGGAGGGCAGAGGAAAACGAGCGAATGCATGAGAAGGACACATGGGACTAACTGCATATCCTTGATGCAAACACAACAGCCATGTCTGAATAACTGCTGTGGGCTGATTTTTTAAACACCTCTCTCTCTTTTTGCTTCTTTTCTCACACACCCCTCCACCTCCATTGCTGCTCCTGGTTCCTCCTCCCCCCCCCCCCACGGCAGTGGCGGTTAAGAGCCATTTTGAGACACTTCATCCTGAAACCCTGGCTCAAGAGATACACACATCAGTGACAGGAGGCGCGAGAGGGGAAGGAGCTCCCGTTCCGTTGAAACACGTTCCCGTCTCTGCCTAATACGGGGAGGCTCCGTAATTACAAACATAAGGAGATCAAAGAGGGCTGTCCCCCGGGATTCTTCCCTTTCAAGATTAAAGACGCACTTTCAGGCTCGCTGTATATATTTTGACACACATTATTAAAGCATAAGCCCCCAACCTTTCTCCCTCCCAGACTTTGCATTTGTAGTCCCCCCCCCCCTCTCCACCTCTCTTGGTGGCTAATTATTACCACAATCCTCCCCGCCCCCTCCGTCGTGTATTCAAAGTATTAAATTGGGTTTTAAAAATACCAGCTGCTGGTTGTGTTGTTGGGCATGTACTGTTCTGGCTTTTATCCTCCGTTGTGGCGAAAGAGGAGAGCAAGCAGGTGCTAGACTGTACAGTAAAGAGCAATGACTTCCCTTAGACTCATCCTCTCTTGAAATGTCTCCCTAAAAATTAGAAATTAAGACTATCTACCAAATTTAACATCCTGTGCTCAAACTGGAGATGCAACGCTAAACATGACAGGCAAAGCGCTGGGAAGCCTTGTAGGCCCTTTGGGGATATGCTGGTTCGTGAATCCATGTTTAACATGGCACAACACGAGGGCTAGCAGCTCCCGGCATTTGAGAATGGGAAGCAAGGGGTTGCATTCTGTTCTAGTCCCGCTCAGAGCAGACCCATTGAACTTAACTGGCAAACCGAGATTCAGTAATTTCAGTGTGTCAGCAGGATACCACCCAAAAAGTTTGGGCAGAGGTTTTGAGTTTGGAATCATCTTATATAAACTGAAGCCAGACAGATGCTCTACTCATAGGGAGGAGGCAGCCAGGCCATGTGGGAAATCCAGATGGCAGCTAGACCCAGCAACCCAGCGCAGCTTGAAGGACTGAGTCAAGGCAGATAAATTAATGGTGGACCCTTTCAAGTGGTTTGACCCAAGGAGCTGTCCAATGCTACCAGGTGCTGATTCTATCCCTGATTCCTAACCAGCTGGTATTGCATTGGTTCTGCCTGCAAAACCTTTGTTCTAGAAGGCAAATGAGTACTGGAGCCTGAAAAGCAGTCAAATCTGCATTCTAGGCCCCACCAGGCTCTGCCCTGGATCTCCTCTGCCTCCTGTTTCCAACAGAGACCCAGCAGACTGTGCCAGGCTCCGCCCCTGAGACCATATGGTTCCATCTTGGCTCCGCCCTAACCTGGGCTCCACCTATCCCAGCCGTATGTCAACTTTGGGGGAAGGGTCAAAGGCCAAAGGTCACTGGTTCCATCCCTGGCGCCTCCAGTTAAGAGAAAGGTTGTCTGTCCAGAATTTGAAATGTTGCACTCAAGGGAGGGGAAAGGTTGATGGGAAGGCCACTGTTGAGTGGTGGCTACTGCTAGACCTCAAAGCAGACTCTCTGAAGTTAATCATCATGACTAACTCCCCATGTGGGGATGAGGAAGCCAAGCAAGGACCGCCCTCCGCCTCCTTCTCCCAGCGGTATGTCCCACTGGGCGTGACCCCAATGTGGGGGTCAACCTGGTGCCCCTGCCCCAACTGGTCTGGCTGGCAGAGGCAGTGTGCCTCTGAATGGCTGTTGCTGGGCAATGCAAGTCAGTAGAGCTCTGTTGCATGCAGGTCCTGCTTGCAGGCTTTCCAGAGGCCTTTGCCACTGTGAAAACAAGAGGGGCCTTTGGTCTGATCCAGCGGGGCTGTTCTTATGAATAGCAGTGAGAGGGGGCTGCTGCCTTCACGCCCCACCTGGGGGCTTCCTGGAGCCATCTGATGGGCACTGTGGGGAAACAGGATGTTGGGACTAGACGGGCCTTTGGCTTGATCCAGCAAGGCTCTTCCTATGTTCTCACGTTGCCAGGTGGCCTCAAATTATTCCATTGTTTCAAACTCAATTTCAGCACAGTTCCAGGTGCTATTCCTTTTATTCAAATGTTTCCAACCTGCACTCTTTTGCGATAAACCAATATCCACTTTATTGCCAGGACTGTAATAGGACAATTAGCAAACCAATATTGCCAGGGAAATAAAATAACAGGGCTTTGTCTTTGTCTTTTTGCATTTTTATAGCATACAAATATTTGTGGCGCGCGCACACACCTGCCCCTCCCCTCTAAAAAAACCCCCTCAGCTAAATTGCCCTATTAATGAAGCTACCATCTTCGCTTCTAGCCAAATTGCCTGCTAATGGGACCTGTTTTTATATACCCCTTCCCCATATTTCTAATTTGCTCTTTTATAAGTCTCACTTGGACGATTTCGGTTTTATGAAGTTCTTGGCAAGGGGAGGGAGAACGAAGCCTCTGCCTTTTTTCTTTTTTGCCTTTTTTGATAGACGCTGAGCGGATATGTGGAATACAATCCCAAAACTGATCCATTTGAGATGAAATGCATGGAAGCAGACCTGGTGCGTCCCATGAATATCAGCCTCTGGTAATGCCCACCGATCTGCCACCTTATCTGCTGGCAACTGGAAGCACGAGTTGTACAGTATAATGTGCCATTTTTGCAGCTCCCTTTTCAGACATTGTCTTGCTGGCCTGCCTGACAACAGAAGTCATCTGGGCCATGGGCTGTTCTGGGGGTTCGTCAAATCTCCCAAGCACCTCCAAGGGGGGCACAAGGGAAGGACAGGGGAGAGAGTCATGTTGTGCTAGCAGGTTCTGTTGCGCCGGCTTCCATTAGTGCAGCAACTTAGTTGACTCTGCCCCATTGGGTTGTGTCCAGTGCTAGTCTTACCCAGAACAAGCCCATTGAAATCAACAGACCGAAGTTAGCCATGTCCATGCATTTCAACGGGTCTACTCTGAGCAGGATTAGCATTTGGTGCAAGCTATAAGGTTGGGTCCAGTGCTAATCCTCGCCCTGTTTTTTGGTGGTGATATTTTATTGGAAGTTTTTAGACCCTTTCAAACTGCATTTTCCATTGTCGCAACTTGCCCTGGGACAGGCCTCAAAGTGGAAGGCAGGTAACAATTTAAGAGAATAATGACACTTGGGGTTTCGTTTTTTCCCCAAAAGGGTGCAAGCAGCCTGTTGTGTGGACGCCACTTACAGGGTAGGAGAGATGGTTTTCAAAGAGTCCAACCCAAGCCAAAAGTAGGGTAGTGACATGGGCAGATCGGACACTGAGGAACGATGGGAAGAACCAGCTGAGGAAGCCCCAAGGGAAGAAAGCTCGTAGCCCAGGAAGTGGTGGTGGGACAACAGGGAGTCCCGGAGAAGACCGGGAAGAGGAGGTGATGGAAGCTGAGGAGGTAGCAGGGCTTTGTGCGCTGGGAGAGTCCAGAATCAGAGGCAGACATGAAGCAGGGGAGTAGGAGAAGAAGGCAAAGAGGCAGAGATGAGTCAGGCTGGTGAAGAGTCAAGGGTGTCTCCCCCTCCTGCTGCAACAAGCTCCAACCCCTCTGTCTCTCTCAGACCACTCCTCATTGCCCCACTACCTTTGGTGGTTCCCCAGCTGGTCCCTCCCAGCATTCCCCTGCGCCCAACCAGTAAGAGGTGAGGTGGGGGTTGCTAGGGTCGGTTGTCCTCCCCCCGCACCCTGCTTTTCTATCTAACCCGGGATTCTCCTGGTCCACCCCTGGAGATCCCTCAAGGGCTCTGATTACCTCCTCGTCCTCTGCGCTTCTTCCTCCGCTTGCCAGCGCCGCCCGCTAAGACCCCCTTGGGGTTTACCTTCGAGCTGGAGTGGGACATTGGGAGTGGGTTTCTGGCGGAGTGCTGAGTGGGCCCGGGCGGCCTCGCCTCTGTGCCGGCTTCCTGGCCATGAGCAGGACCCTCCTCACACCCTCCTTCATCCTGGGACGAGCTCCCCTCCAGCGAAACCTCGCTGCCTCCCGCCCTTGGGCCTGCAGCCTCCAGTGGGGTCCTTTCCGGAGACGGTCTCTGGGCTCGGCCAGTCCTTGTAACCGGGTCTCCTTTAATTGGGTTTGTCTCAAGGTCCCCCAAATTCATTCCGGAGGGACCCTGGAGGCCCAAGGCCTCTGCTTGCTCATTGCTGCTCAGTTCAAAGTTGCTGACTATCTCCGCGATGGGCTCCAGTCTGATGGCCATCTCTTCCGACCTCAGCGGAGGCTGCGGCCTGCTTTCCTCAGCGCTCACATCCTCGCCTTGCTCGCTTGGAAGACAGAAGATTGATCGCTTGCTGGGGAGCTCCATGGCCGATGCCCATCTGTGCTCCGGACAGTGGCTGTGAAAACAACCAAAGAGGAACTGCAAGTTCAGATAGCAATGGAGCCAGTGCGGAAGAGACCAGGGTTTGAATTCATCACCCCACCGTGAAGCTCACCAGAGTGGCATTGGGGCAGTCCCTGCTTCAGCGTGGCCTACCCTACAGGGTTGTTGTGGCAGTAAAATGGGGATGGGGAGCGAACAACGCGGTTCGAATCCCCGCAATGGGGTGAGCTCCCATTGCTTGGTCCCTGCTCCTGCCAACCTAGCAGTTCGAAAGCACGTCAAAGTGCAAGTAGATAAATAGGTACCACTCCGGCGGGAAGGTAACTGGCATTTCCGTGCACTGCTCTGGTTCGCCAGAAGCGACTTAGTCATGCTGGCCACATGACCCGGAAGCTGTACGCCGGCTCCCTCGCCCAATAAAGCGAGATGAGCGCTGCAACCCCAGAGTCAGTCACAACTGGACCTAATGGTCAGGGATCCCTTTACCTTTACCTAATACCACTTTAAACAGCCAGGGCTCCCCCCAAAGAATTATGGGAGATGTGTTGCACAGAGTGCTGAGAGTTGTTAGGAAACCTCCTATTCCCATGAAAGAACTACAGTTCCCAGAGTTCCCTGTGAAGAGGGATTGGTTGTTAGGCCACTCTGGGAATTGCAACTACTGAAGGGAATAGGGCTCTCCCTAGACACTACACAACTAGATGGCCCAATGGTCTGACTTCACACCAGGGAGTCTTCTGCGTTCCCATTTCCTAATGGAAGAGCCAAACCTCAGTGGCAGAGTATCTGCTTTGCATGCAGAAGGTCCCAAGTTCAATCTCTGGCTGGGAGAGACCCCTGCCTGAAACCCTGGAGAGCTGCTGCTGCCAGTCAGTGTAGACAGTACTGAGCTAAGCAGACCAATGGTCTGACTCAGGGCAAGGCAGCTTGCCTATGTGATAAATAAAGACCCAACCCAAACAGAAAGCAAAGTAACAGAAGCTCTAACCTTAACTTGGCACGCCCTAAATGCTTTAATAAAGCATTTGTGGGTTTGTATTCCAGCCGAGCCATACGGAAGTCTAAAGCCGGCCAAACTCCCCGCTTCCCAAGCAGACTCGGGGTTTCGGAGGCTCGGTGTGTGTTTTTTGCTCTGCGCTCAGGCGACACCAGCGTCTCAAGCGGCCCAGCCCTGGCACTCTGAGCATCTATAGGCAGCAAACTATTTTCCCCTCTTCCTGGGCAGCTCAAAGGCAGGTCTCAGCACTATCAACAAGGGCCAGTCGCCTAGCAACTGCTGCCTAGGAACTGTTGCTAGAATTGTGAAGGATTTCCTGCATTAGTGAGCAGGCTTGATTTCTGCCCCAGGGACTGTGTGGTGCATGGGTTTGAGGGCTCTAGCTTTGCAGTGGCACAGTGGGCTCTTCTGAGTCCCGGCGGGCCTTTGCCCGGCCTCCCACAATGCCCTGGGTCAATGCGAGCCAGAGGCACTGTGGGAAATCAGAATGGCAGTCAGTACTGGGCCAGGGGATGAAACTAAAGGGAAAGTGGGGTACCCGCGGAGATGGAAGCACATAGGCCCTATCAGAACAGGGCTGGCGCTGGACATCATGAAAAGTCCTCACTACCATGCACCCGTGGTGTGCCAAGCTTGTTCCAAGGCATCCCAATAAATTGCCACAGAAAACTTTCCACTCTGGAATGCTGGGAAGGCAGAATGACAGCAGGACTCCACAAATCTATACAATGATGGCCTTGGTCCATCAAACTCATGATTGTCTACTCTGACTGGCAGCTGCGCTGCAGGTGTTTCGGACAGGGCACCATTCCCAGCCCTACCTGGGGAAGCTCTGCCCTTCCCCATCCCTCATAATGGAAAACAAGTGAGTTTGGAATTAGCTGCGGAAGCCTGAGTGGGCGGAGTCAGTCCGGGGCCTGAAGGTTCTTCGCAGAGAAGGCTGTCACCTGCAGTTCAAAGGCTCGCCACACGGGGCAGCTGTGCGTAGATCCTGGCAACACCAAGGGCATTGGGAACCTGCTGGGTTTTGTATGGAGCTCTGTGCATGCCCCGTTGCCACAGGGTCCCAGTTCATGTCCCGCCCCCGTTCACATCAGCAGTGCACATTGAAAAGCCGCCACCTCAACAGCCAACTTGATGTGATTGTGAACATGCTCATAGCAAGATTCCTTTGGTGTGAGGTCTCCATGGTCAAACTCTGGAATTCGCTCCTATGGAAGGTAGTGACAGCCACCAACTGGGATGGCTTAAGAAGAGGATTTGGGCTCCCCCATTCTTACCTTTTGCCCTGTGCTTTTTAGGAACAGGTCCATGTTTTAAAGCAGGGGTCGGCAACCTAAGGCCCATGGGCCACAAGCAGCCCATGGGAATCATTTAACCAGCCCATGAGCTGCCACCAAACCAAGCCGCCCACTCGGCGAGTCCCCGCACGTTGCGATAAACTGTCGCAGCGTGGCACAGGGACTTGCTTTTGCGGCGCCGGAAATCGTGTCTGCGCAGATGAAAACGCAGGGCCCACAGAGGGATCTCTGCTGGAGTGAACCGTCCCAGGCAAGGTAAACCTTGCCGACCTGTTTTAAAGCACTGTGTCCCAGCGCTTCCTCCCCTGACCCCGCCTCCCCTATGAAAACCCGCTCTTTAATACTGAATTGGAGCAAATGGCAATAAGGGCTTTCCACAGAATTGCCATTTGCTCCAATTCAGCAGTAAAGAACAAGTTTTCACCAGGGCAAAAAAACAGCAACAATACACCAGCATTCAGATATGGACCTGGAAAGTGGGAGATTGGGGGGGGGGTCTCTACCTCTCCACATGTGGAAAAATGACAGGACATGTGATATAAATATGGTAAAAGGCCTTATGGGTATTTTCTTTGTCTTCCTCTCTTCTCTTTTTTCTCTGGTATTATTATTATTATTATTATTATTATTGTTATTGTTATTATTATTATTATTCCTGTTTTGTAGATTAGCCTAATTCTTACTGTACTTTATGTAAAAAAAAAAATCCAATAATTTTTTTTATAAAAAGAAAGAAAGAAAAAGAAAGCCCAGATCTGTTACCTGAGCAAAAGTAAGTATGAATGAGCTCTTAGTCAAATTCATGGAGACTCTCCAATGGCTAGTAGCCACAATGGCTATGTTGAACCTTTCCTGTCGGAGGCAAATTGTCTCTAAATAATACCAGTTGCTGGAACTGCAAGTGGGGCGAGGACTGCTAAAGTCAGGTACTACTCGCAGACTTTCCACTGGGACACCTGGTTGACCACCATGAGAGGAGAATGCTAGACTAGATGAGCCTTTGGCCTTATTCTGAAGAGCTTAAGTCCTTCCTCTGACTGCAGTATGTGGCAAATCTATTACATTTGAAGCCTTCTTCTGGATGACCTGTTTATTGAGCACACATTGCTTATTCAGAGGTTAGACTACGGTATTGATGGAGTATTCTCTCTTATTGGTTTCTGGGGAAGTTATACCTGATTTGCTTGTGGGATGGTGATACCATAATGATTCTGATATGCTCTCTGGAGGACAGGGTGTGGACCCAGAGCATCCCCCATCCTGCACTTAATGAGATCATATAACAATTCTGGGTCTACAAATTAGAGGAACAAGGAATGGCCCGAAACCACTTTATTCTTCAAAGCCTCTGAAATAATGTCTAGGTCTCTGGAACTGCCTGGATCATGTGACCTTAGGGCAAGTCCTCAAATGTCCAAATTCTCAACACCAAGGAAATAAATTATAAATTGTTGACCTAGGGTGCTGTAATCCCCTTTACTTCTGCAAACCCAAATTTCCAGTTATGCGATTGTATGCGTAATGCAAAATCCGGACCATCTGCAGGCGCCCCTACTCATTCTCCTCAGTTGGGGCCATGGGAGTGTGTTCCAAAGTCCTGCCTTAACAGCATCACTGCAAGAGACCCTCTCAGTGCCCACTGAGACTGGTGATAATAATATTATAATAATAATTTATTATTTATACCCCGCCCATCTGGCTGGGTTTCCCCAGTCACTTTGGGTGGCTTCCAGCAGGATATTATAAACACGGTAAAAGATCAAGCATTAAAAACTTCCCTAAACAGGGCTGCCTTCAGATGTCTTCTAAAAGTCAGATAGTTGTTTATTTCTTTAAAATCTGGTGGGAGTGCGTTCCACAGGGCGGGTGCCACTACCGAGAAGGCCCTCTGCCTGGTTCCCTGTAACTTCGCTTCTTGCAGTGAGGGAACTGCCAGAAGGCCCTCGGCGCTGGACCTCAGTGTCCGGGCAGAACAATGAGGGTGGAGACGCTCCTTCAGGTATACTGGTGAGGAAAGATGGCAGGGAGACCAACAGCCTAATGCTAGGCTTGTCCACATCTTCCTCCTTGCTGGGTTCTACAAGTGGCAATGTTGAGATTAAGGAGCAGGAGGAAGCACACAGACAGGGCTACCCTCTGGATTGAGTGGGACTAAGAAGACCAGCAGGTGGGTTCCAACTCAGGGCAGACTGAGGTTGGTCTAAGCACCAGCCTCCGCTAGGCCCGCAAGCACTTTTGCAGAACTGCAGCTGGTATTACGCACACCAGGTTCACTGGCCTTTCTGGGTTGCAACCGAGCTTTTCAGATCATCATTTGTTCCTTCTCCACTGAGCAGCAGCAGCTTAAAGCACGGCTCAGGCAGAGCCTTTGAAATTGTAATGACACCTTTGATTTCCAATCTGCAGGCGGAGGCCAGGGCACCGGAGACCAGGAGCGAGGAGAGGGAAAGGGGGGAGGGAGAGTTTCGGGAGACAATGGTGGGCGTCGACCATTTCCAGAGGCGCCGCGCCGGGGATGAAAAATTATACGGTCCTCGACGCCAACGGAATGACAATGGCAGGGTGGCGGGGAGCGTTAGGGCAAAACACACCCGGGGAGGGCTGCAAAGTCCAGAGCTGTGGAGGCGATCGAAACAAACCTCACTTGCTGCTTCCTTTTGGAAACTAGGCATCACTTTGGAAGTTTGGAAGAAACACACACATCCCAAATTAAGCATGCATGACGGACAGAAGATGAATTTTCAGCGGGGACCCTGGGAGTGCCCCATTGAAAGACTGTAAGATGAGAACAGCTAGTTTTCTCAGGGGCCAACCAGAGTCCATTGTGGGAAGCCTGATAGAGCTGTACGTGAGTGCTGCAGCAACTCTGCCCGCTTGTGATTTCCAGCAGCTGGTATTCAGAGGCATGATGCCTCTGGCATTGGAGGCAGAACAAAGACATCATGGCTAGTAGCTAGTGGTAGCATAGCTGCCAACTTTCCCCTTTTCTAACGAGGAATCCTATTCGGAATAAGGGAATTTCCCTTTAAAAAAGGGAAACGTTGACAGCTATGACTGGTAGCTCCATGAATTTATCTAATTCTCTTTTGAAGCCATCCAAGTTGGTGGCCGTTTCTGCCTCTTGTGGGAGGGAGTTCCATAGTTTAACAATATGCTGCGTGAAGAAGGAGTTTTATCTATTGCAAATCATCCAACAGCTTCATTGGATGTCCAGGAGTTTCTAAGTGTTACGTGAGAGGGAGAAACACTCTTCTCTCTGCACAATCTGAAAGGGTGCCTTTCCTTGACCTGCTACTTTTCTAGGTGCAGGGATATTTGAAACATTTAATCTGTTCTCGCAATGTCCAGTCACGGGAAGCCGATGGGTGATTCCTGAGCGCAACAATATTCTCTCCACTTGCAATGCCTAGCAGGTGGAATTCAGAGCACTATTGCCTTCAACAGGAGAGGTAGAACATAGTTATAATGGCTAGTAGCCACTGATAGTCTTCTCTGTGGATTGGCTAACTCTCTTTTAAAGCCAATTAACTTGGTGGCCACCGCTGCTTCCTGCAGGAGCAAGTTCCATAATTTAACTAGGTGCTGCATGGAGAAGTCCTCCTTTTTGCCTGCCCCGAATCTCCCAGCATTCAACAGGGCAGACACTTGCCTGACACAGATGCCTTGGAGCCACGTTTCGATGGATTTGAAGTGGTACTCCATGTCCCCATAGGTGCTGGAGACAAACTTGTAGGAATCAAAGACTTGTGACTTGCCTCGTTTCCACCTGGCCCCTAGGCTGCGCTCTCCATACCCCAACCAGATTTCCACATGGACAATGTCGTGGGGCTGCCTTTTTCCTGCAGAGAGGGAAGGAGTACATCTTGGGAAACAGCCTTTGAAAACTGGCGTGTTTAGCTACACCTGGAAGGGGGTGAGGAAGAGGGGAGCCTTAATGCATCAAAATTCTGGCACTGGAGAATCCCCTCAGCGCCTGCCCTAGGAAGAGGAAGAAAGCGGATTCAGGTGGTCCCATGAGGGGTGTGCGTGTGCTGAAGGATTCAGATGAAGACAGAAACCGGGGTCTGAATGGAGTGGCAAGACATTTCGAAGCCAAGATTTTGAGGCCATCAGGCACATTTGGAATTTTGAGGAAGTGCTTGCTGGCGGTCATGAAATGGCTTCCCTGGGCGATGCGGAACATCACAAAATGGCTGCCATGAGGTTATGGCATATTATAAAATGGCTGCTGGGGATGTGGTATATCACCAACATGGCACCTTTTGGGTGCAGCCGTGCTTGCAAGGCCTTCCCCTGGTGCCCACAAGGATGTTCAGTGCTCCCCTCACAACCTTCGATTCCCTTGGAAAAGTACATAGAGTTGAAGGAGGAAGTTTGGAGAGCGACACTTTTTCCCACTTTGTTTTTCAACTCAGTGTGCTTCTCAAGGCTCGGATTAAGTCTATTGGATCTCGCTTTTGCCCAGTTCCCTCGGAAAAGCCAGGTGTGTGTGTGTGTGCTCCTGCTTGCTCGGTTTCTTTTTCGGAGCAGGGAAGTTGACCTGAGGGATGGGAGGGACAGAAGTGTTCAGATATCACCTGCTGAAACATAGAAATGTGCCCATGGGAACCCCCCCCCCCAAAAAAAACCCCAACGACAACTGGTGAGCTTGAGATAAGAAGAAAGGCAAAAGGATGGGAGGAAGATTCAGGAAAGGATAGGAAGAGGAATATGATGGACAGCACAGGCCACATTACGTTGTGTGTCAAAGTAAGTTCCTGAAATGAAGATGAGATCTCCTGGTTTCAGATATTCCTCGCTGGGTAATGTAATAGGAAGAGTGTCATACTGATAAGCTTGGTTTCCTAAGCCCATGCAGAAGCCAAACTCTTCTGTCAGGTCCCACATTACTCTCCGGATGAACCCACAGCAGTCCAGGAAGAGCGGAGAGTTGTATTCTGGAGCTGGGGAAGAAATTGAAGCAAAGGTCAGCTGGAAAGTGGAATATTGTTGAAGCAAAATGGCAACCTCAAGCAAAGCGTCCAGAAGGAAAATGAGCAATGGGGAACAGATGAGCAGACTCAGCTACGTTATTCAAGAAACAGCATGCAACACCAGATGGCACCAGAGAGCAAAATAATTTCTAAGCGATTTTCCATAGTGTTTTTTTCCCCCTTTAACGATTTAATTTCTTACTTATTTATAGTGTTTCTTTTCCTGCGTGTAGATTCACCCCAGGTAAGAAGAAACTCCAGCATCCAGCAAGTTTCCCACAGGCATCTGGTCGGCCACTGTGAGAACAAGGTGCTGGACTAGATGGGCCTCATCCAGCAGGGCTCTTTTGACGTCCTTATGAAAGAAAAGTGTTCTGAGGGATTGCTTATTTCAGCAGTATTTTGATGTCACAGGGAGTTTCCTAAACCCTCGCTTTTCGAAAACAAAACGCCTGGGAAAGCAAATGGCTCTTACTTCCAGCTTGATGGTATTTCTTTGCGTAAGGCACGCCGATGTAACTCTTCGCTTGCTCGAGAAACTTCATCCGGAGTTGCCACTGGTCATCCGGATCCAGATTTCTGGGTACAGGCACTTTCTTCTGAGCAACCCTCCTCAGTTCCTCCTAGAACCAAGGGAAGTGAGCGGGGAGTGAAATGGAAGCAAACTAATGATTGCTCAGACTTTGGGGCGCATTGCTGTACATGACATGGGAAGAACCTTTAAAGCCTCTCTTCCTTCCTCTCCCTCTCTCATAAAGAACCCAAGGAGAGCTCTGCTGGATCAGGCCACAGGCCTCCCTTGCCAAACCTCCCATAGCAGGCAATTGGCTGGCTCCAGGAAGTCCACAAGCAGGCCAGAAACGCAACCATTAGGCAAAGCAGCATACAAGCATGTGAATATTAGGCAAGCTTTACCAATGAATTTTCATGAGGGTTCTTTTAAAAAGAAAGAAAATTCCCCACTCCCACCCCACCCTGCTCTCCTGAACCCAGGACCCGGGAGCGAGTCCTCCATTAGCAACAACCGAACAGCCGCTTTGCTCCCTGTGAAATCCTGCTGATTTGAGAGAAAGAGGGAGGTGCACACACACAGCCCCCCTGGGATTACAAAAAAGGACATGCCGCCGCTGTCAGGACTGCACCAACTAAGCCGACACAAATCCTGCATTGCAGGGGGTTGGGCTAGATGACCCTTCAAAGAGTGTCTCTTCAAACTCTGCAATTCTGCGATTCAGTGAATAAATCCCAATTATGTGGAAATGGGAAAAGCAAGCTAGAGACTGGAAAAAAATGAGAAACTGAGAGAAATTGAAATGGGCAGATTCCTCCGTCCCTACATGTAGCCCTGATGATACTGCTGGACTCAAATGCCCATCAGCTCCAGCCTTTGTGGCCAAGCATGGGAGTTGCACTTCAGAGACTCGAGTGGTGCTGTGGTCTAAACCACTAAGCCTCTTGGGCTTGCTGATTTGAATCCCCGCTACGGAGTGAGCTCCCGGTGCTCTGTCCCAGCTCCTGCCAACCTAGCAGTTTGAAAGCACACCAGTGCAAGTAGATAAATAGGTACCATTGTGACGGGAAGGTAAACTGTGTTTCTGTGCGCTCTGGTTTCCATCATGGTGTCCCGTTGTGCCAGAAGTGGTTTAGTCATGCTGGCCACATGACCCGGAAAGCTGTCTGTGGACAAACGCTGGCTCCCTCAGCCAGTAAAGCGAGATGAGTGCCGTAACCCCATAGTCACCTCCGACTGGACTTAACCATCCAGGGGTCCTTTACGTTTGCCTTTTACCTGCAGTGGCTCTCCTTCCTCAGACCCAATTCTGTGCATTTCTGAAGAGCAATGAGAGACATCCTCTTGCACAAGCCCTTGCAAATGTCCACTAGCTGCTGCTTAACTTTGCCAATGTGAATACAGGAGAAGGGAAAATCTCCTAAAAGGCCATCCAGGCTGGCAAATAAGCTGATTTCAACAGAGGCCACAAGATGTCACTGTAGAGTCGTCTCTGTTTCCTTCCCACCTGCTCTGCTCTTGCTACAAAATACTACGGTATTCTTATGCTCAACCCCACTTTTCCAAGCAGGTAAGGAGTCCAAGTATTCACTTGGGTTTGGTTGTTGGGGAAGGGGGTCTTTGGGGAGATTGTTGGTGCTTCCTAATATTTGTGTGTGTTTGCAAATATATAGGTTAAGCCAGTGCTTTTATTCTAAAAAAATGTTTAGGGGTACTCTCATTTTCCTAAAGGTAAAGGTAAAGGCACCCCTGACCATTAGGTCCAGTCATGGATGACTCTGGGGTTGTGGCACTCATCTTGCTTTATTGGCCAAGGGAGCCGATGTACAGCTTCCGGGTCATGTGGCCAGCTTGACTAAGCCGCTTCTGGCAAACCAGAGCAGCACACAGAAATGCCGTTTACCTTCCCGCCGGAGTGGTACCTATATCTACTTGCACTTGACGTGCTTTTGAACTGCTAGGTGGGCAGGAGCTGGGGCCAAACAACGGGACCTCACCCTGTCACGGGGATTCAAACCACCGACCTTCCTTCTCATATTGAAATACTGCCCCTCAATGAGGCCAAACTTAGATTTATAAAATGATTAGGGGTATGCGTCCCCCTGCGTCCCCCCAGAAAAAAAGCACTGGGTTAAGCAGAGGCAAGTAGCACAAACTCTCCAACAGACGATAAAAGTCCTCTGCTTCCACATCAAGATACCCAGGTGGATCCAGAGGTCAAATTTAACTCTCTGTGTCTCACTCAGACTTAGGGATGGACAGATTCTTTTGGTTTCTCTCATTTTCCCAGTCTTCAATTCAGTTTGCCACATTTCCCTGTCAGTTTGAGAACTTTGTTTTTAAGGCCTGACAAAATCTATCAGCATTTTATAGCACACATTTCTCCTCCTAACATGTGTATTTTTGCAAAGGAATTTCCCCCCAACTGAATGCATTTCATTTTATTTTCAGGAATAGATGCATATATGGGCACACTTCCTCCTAATATTAGATACATATTGCCATGCCTTTGGCTGGAGAACTGCACCACAAAATTTGGAAATGGGTGAATCTCGAAGGATTAGTTGCATTTTGGCTCACGGAAGTGCAAATGAGGAGGGTTTTCTACTTAGAGTAGACCCAGTGAATAGAACAGGCATGGCATAAATGAAGCTGAGTGTTGAAGGATTCATGACAGATAAAAGAAAGTACTTGGCTAAAGTGTGGAATTTGGCTGCTGTGGGAACAGAATGATAGACTAGATGGTCCATTTGCCTGATCCAGCAGGCTTCTATTATGTCTAACTTGAATTAATTAATTTCAGTAAAATTTACTAGGAGACAGCCTCAGATTGCACTTGGGTTACCTCATCCTTAGCTGGGAGTAAGGAGAAGGAAGTCTTCCTCTCTCTTCTGAGGGGGAATCTACTTGTTTAGAACTGTTCCCCAAATAGTTCTGCATCACAATGCCAGTTACCTAAGTATTTAGTTTACCTAACAATAGGAGGTGCCTGGTTGGAGCCAGCAGACAGGTTTGACCAACTTTCAGCCGGCCTTCTGGTCCCATTAACCCTCTCCTGTCTAACCACCAATCTGACGGCAATAATTCAATGGTGGTGTGTGTCTGTTGCTGCTCTGTTCCCCTTCTCCCCTTGCCAGAGGATTAGCAGAGAGTGCATTTCTCAAAGACCCTCAATTCCTTTAAGGCTCAGGCATACACACACACACACACACACACACACACACACACCCTGGTAAGAACTATAAATCTGAGGCTTTGTTAAGAGCAAAACTCAGAGGGATCTAGCTGTAGTTTAGAGCTGGTAAAGACCAGCATTCCTCAACCTGGTGCTTCTCAGATGTTTTGGAATGAAGATGAAGTTGCATTTCTGCACTCAAGTGTCACAAAATGAGACAACGTTGTTCATCAGGGCCTTCATGGGGCTTCTGCATGTTCTGGGGCCTGCCTGTTCCTGGCCAGGACAGCTATCCATCATCCTTGATCATAACTGCTTATTACTGCACACTTTTCTGTTTAGAAGCACAGAAGCTGGAGGAAAGTTGGCAACTTTTACTTGGCTAAACCATGACATCTGGGGATGGGGTGCGGGTCTAATTACCGGGGGCACAGATAAGATATACCTGCCTCCCTCAAGTTTAGAAGACAGATATATACCGTATCTAGTCCAACAGCCTTTGGGAAGATCACAAACACCTCACTAAATGCAGTTGCAAAAGCGAGAGTTTTCCCATTCTCCTAAATGAGATTAATCTACTTTAGTTGACCAGTAGGGGCCAGTTTTAGCAAGCAAGGGGTGATTTTAACAAGCAGGAGTGGAAGTTAAGGGTTCCCCAATTTAATTATTATTTTTTAAAAGCTACTTTGCTTCTAATGTGTTACAGTAAGAGGAATTAAGCTACTTTGCTTCTAGTGTGTTACAGAAAGCGGAAGACTGGCCTTCCATTCTACAAGGACAGAGAGATTTGCTAAACTGTTACACTGTGCACTAGCACAGTGAATTGACTGCATGCACCATCCCATGAAATCTAGCCTCCAGATTACCCACTCCCTCCCTTGCTTCCTTTGAATTAGAGAGGCACCTTTGTGCAGCCCTGTGTTAACAGCCCTGCCAGGGAGCTGTATATAACCTTGTTTGTAACCCTACTGCAGACTTGTATTAAGAGAGCCAGAGGAGGGTGGTTCATTAAGCCGAATGGGGCAATACTCCACCAATCTCATCCAACCTGCACCTGTCTTTGCTTCTTACTTTAACCAATCCGAAGGTGGGGGGTGGGGCAAAACTAGAATTCATTGGTTCTGCCTCTCATTGGCTCTGGCGCCACCTACTGTCGGGCTCCCTGCCTTCTTCCCCAGTGTGCAACCAGCCACCACTGTGAGGAGCCCTGGGACAGAGTTAGTGGCAAGTGAGAGGGATACAACCCCCGAACCCAGAATCCCGTGTTTGAAGGTGACACGGGAAGGCGGAAGGCAAAACAAAAAACATGACACAGCCAGTTCCTGTCTTCTTGTTCTTCTCCCTGCCTGCATTTCCTGGCAGCCACAGGTTAAAATCTCAGTAGCTCTGTTGATGTGGGAGTCACCTGCCAACCGCGGCTTCCTGGCATGCTACCCACACTCATATTCCTAGGGGGTGTAGCTTCATAGCAACCAGTACATAACATCTGATGCCTATATTTGAAACTGTGAGGGGCGGGGAAGCGGAGGCAGGGCGAAGCGGGGAGGGGGGGAGCCAGAAGAAAAGCAGGCCTCTGAGTCCCTACGCCAACCTTGTCTCCCCCCTCCAAAGTTCATCCTTAAGCAGTGGAGGCTGGTGCATTGGGGCAAATGGAGCAGTGCCCCACCGACTTCAGCCTCCACCTGCCTGCCTTCTCTCTTAGACCCAGTCCACCTGCCTGCCATCTTCTTCCTCCTCAATCTCAATGTTGCCCCTTGCAGAAATCAGCAGGGGGAATTGGAGGGTGGCTGCAAAACCAGAATCAGTTGGTTCTGCCTGCCAGTAAGAGCTGTTTGTCCGTGGAACGGTCTCCCTCGGGAGATTGCGGACTCTCCTTCCTTGGAGGTTTTCAAGCAGAGGTTGGATGGCCATCTGTCATGGATGCTTTAGCTGAGATTCCTGCATTGCAGGGGGTTGGACTAGATGACCCTCGGTGTCCCTTCCAGCTCTAAGTTTCTGTGATTCTGGTCTCCTGCTCCAGCTGCACTGATCTCAAGGACTCTGTGCCAGAAAGGACGCTCTCCATCAGTTTGAGGTGGGGGAGGGGCTGTTAAAACCACAGCCCTGCATGACTAGCAGGGAAAGAATCAGGAAATGGGCTTTAGCTGGGGATTCCTCCTCCTCCTCCCTCTCTGCCATTCCCCACCAGCCTCAACTTTGGGTGGAGTTAGCCTACCTTTCCCTGACATTGCTCCAGATCCCGCCAGGCGCCCAAAGGACAGGTTCCAGCTTGCAGAGCAGCAGCCAAGAGCAGAGGGGAAGTGAGGCTGGCTTGAAAAGAAGTGGACCTGGAGTCGCTCCTCAAAAGCACTCGCCCCAAACATAAGAACATAAGAAGAGTACTAAGGCTGGATCAGGCCAGTGGCTTATCTTGTCCAGCATCCTGTTCTCACAACGGCCACTGGGATGCCTTTGGGAAACTGGTATGCAGGACCTGAGCGTAAGAGCTACAGTACCTATAGCAGTTTCACAGTAAATCCCTCTCCCTAGGGAACTCTGGGAATTGTAGTTTTGGGATGGAAATGTGGGTCTCCCAACAACTCCCAGCACCCTTCCCCAGGACTCTCTGGGGGAATCCATGGCTGTATCTAGTTGTTTTAACAGTTCTTTACATGGGTGGTGTGGGACACGGGTGGCGCTGTGGGTTAAACCACAGAGCCTAGGACTTGCCGATCAGAAGGTCGGCGGTTTGAATCCCCGCGACGGAGTGAGCTCCTGTTGCTCGGTCCCTGCTCCTGCCAACCTAGCAGTTTGAAAGAACGTCAAGTGCAAGTAGATAAATAGGTACCACAACGGCGGGAAGGTAAACAGTGTTTCCGTGCGCTGCTCTGGTTCACCAGAAGCGGCTTAGTCATGCTGGCCACATGACCCGGAAGCTGTATGCCGGCTCCCTCGGCCAATAAAGTGAGATGAGCGCCGCAACCCCGGAGTCGGTCACGACTGAACCTAATGGTCAGGGGTCCTTTTACCTTTACATGGGTGGTGTGGATGGATGTCCTACTGCACAACAACAACAACAACAACAACAACAACAATTTTATTATTTATACTCTGCCCACCTGGCTGGGTTGCCCCAGCTACTCTGGGTGGGTTCCAACATATATAAAAGGCATAATAAAACATTAAAAACTGCCTTAACACCTTCAGATATCTCCCAAAAGTTGTAGTTACTTATCTCCTTGGCTCAGCAGCTGCATAGCTCCATACCCTCCCAAATTTCTCTGAGGAAAATTGAGATGTCCTAAGGAAAAGCGGGATCAAACCAGAAACTGGGATGGCTTCTGTAATTCCGGGACTGTCTCTGGAAAACAGGAAGCCCTGGCGGGGCTGAAATGCCCTGAAGTGCCCTGAGAATGAAAGATTCAAACAATAGATGCCTCTTTCAGAGGGGAAGAAGACTTATGGGAGACAGCAGGACTTCTTTCAGTGTAGCAAGGCTGAAGCGAGAAGCCTGCCAGGCATCTTCCTTAGGATCACAGACTTGTTTGATTGCATTCTGTCCACTGCTGAGTTCTGGGTAAGGACTCCTGAAGCCTGCAAGATATATTAGATTTTCTTCTGTGTCCAGACCCCAGCCTTGCATCAGCCACTGTTTAATGCTTAAACAAGCTGTGTAAAAAGGGAAGTGTCATCTCCAGGTTGTGCTGGAGGGAGAAGGAGATGGCATGGCAGTCCCAGGTGCCCTAAGAAGTCAAGGCCCACTCTAGAGGTCACCTCTGGATTTAATTGCATAGGATAGGTCTTTGGAACCTCTGGATGTGGCTGAACTGCCACTCCCAACAATTCCTTTGCAGCATTTCCAGGGCTGGGTTTTAATCGCATTATCCAAAATGTTTTTGTATCCTCTCCTTTTTTAAAGAAATAAAGTAAAATACTACTGTTTGATGTGTTGTTCCTCAAACCAGCTTCACACTGACTGCAGCCCTTAAGCCATTCCTAATTCATCACATTTAAGAATATAAGCAAAGCCTGCTGGATGCATAGCTGTCAACTTTTCCCTTTTTGTAAGGGAAATTCCCTTATTCCGAATAGGATTCCTCACAAGAAAAGGGAAAAGTTGACAGCTATGGCTGGATGAGGCCAATGGCTCATCTAGTCCAGCCTCCTGTTCTCAGTGGCCAACTAGGCGCCTCTGGGAAGCTAAAAGCAGGACCCAGAGCACTTGAGCCCCCTCCCCAACTGTGGTTTCCAGCAACTCCTAGTGAGAGCATAGCCATCTTGCTTAGTAGCCCTTGATAGCCTTGAATTTGAGTAATCCTTTTTTTAAACCAGGCCATCACTGCCTCCTGCAGGAATGAGCTCAACAGTTAAACTATGAGCTGTGTAAGGAAAGCAGATTCTTCTATCTCTCCTGAATCTTCCAGCACTTGGCTTTGTTGGATGCCACTGAGTTCTAGTGTCATGAGAGAAGGAGAAAAACTTTGCTCGAGCCACTGTCTTCTAATGGATAGTGTAATTTGTGAGTTTGGAACCATTGTGCCAAAGAATGGGTAAAGTCATGCCAAAGGCATGTTTTGGTCTGCCATATTGATTCAAAATGACGCTTGGAATCCAAACGTCAACAGAGACCCCACCCCACGTCAGGTTTGGCAATGGTGTCTCAAGAGGGAGCCAAACCTATGCTTAAAAACAGGTGAAGTCATGACAGAGCTATGGTTTGGTCCACCATCTTGAATAAAAATGGTGACTGACATCCATTGATGAAGACTGCCACCCCCACCTCACAGGAACCCCGATGCCAAGTTTGGCAATGATGTCTCAAGAGGCGGTCAAACCTATGCCAAAACAAAAAACACAGGCAAAACCCCAGTGAAGCAACATTTGGGCCCTCCATCTTGATTCAAAATGGTGGCCAGCATCCCAGTTGCCAGAAAAAGGGTTGTCCCCACCTTCTTGAGTTTGGTGATGTTATATATCAAGAGGAAGCCAAAATCCAGCCAGATTGGGGGGGGGGGGGTTAGAAATAATTTATTATTGCTATTACTAGAAACAGGCATTCAAGACAAACCACTTTCCAAAATATACAGCCGATTCTTCTTTCTCTCTTTTGCTTTTTTTAATATTACATTTTTATGGTGTTTCTTACAGAGATTTTACCCTGTAGATCCTGCTCTGGGCAATTTCCTCCCTCTCGTTTTGAAGATTGAAGACAGGTGAAAGAAATAACCAAGACACAGATGATACCAAGAGTGCCTTGGTCTGTTCTCAGGAGTTCCGCAGTGCGCTTCTGAGATGTTTATTTGTCCTCCGGTACCCGGCTTTGCCGAGGGTGGGGGTGAATGGGAAAGAAAATGGAAGAGACTGCGTTGGGTTAAGGAGACTTGAGCGGAGGAGGCATCTGAAGCGGCTGCTTTTCTGATGTCCTTCATTTTCGCTTGTCAGAGAACATTCCCTGCGCGTAAAGTCTAAGGAAAGGTGACCTTCAGTTTGCCAAGCAAGATGCAGAATGAGATGACAAGAAGCGTCCTGAGAACGCTGGGATTTGTGGGAGGGAGTGTGCCGCAGCAAAGATGGAGTGTGCTCTGCTGCCAAACTGCAAAGGTATTGTGCCTGGACCTTCTCAGTCTATTAGGGTGAATGGGAACCTGCTCCATCAACCTCCGTTCCCACTCAATCAGTCCCCACCTGCCTGCTTCCTTCCTTACAACCAACCTAGTGGGTAACCCTGCCTGCCAGCTTCCTTCTCTCTTCCTCGGTCCAGTATACCTGAAGGAGCGTCTCCACCCCCATCGTTCTACCCAGACGCTGAGGTCCAGCGCCCAGGGCCTTCTGGCGGTTCCCTCGCTGCGAGAAGCCAAGTTACAGGGAACCAGGCAGAGGGCCTTCTCGGTAGTGGCACCCGCCCTGTGGAACGCCCTCCCACCAGATGTCAAAGAGAAAAATAACTACCAAACTTTTAGGAGACATCTGAAGGCAGCCCTGTTTAGGGAAGCTTTTAATGTTTAATAAGTTATTGTATTTTATGTTTTGTTGGAAGCGGCACAGTGTGACTGGGGAAACCCAGCCAGATGGGCGGGGTATAAATAAATTATTATTACTATTATTACTATTATTGCTATTATTACCATTATTACCATTATTACCATTATTACTATTATTACTATTATTACTATTATTACTATCAGTGCTGCCTTTGCATAATAGTGGTTAGAGTGCTGGACTAGGACCTGGGAGGCTGGGTTCAAATCCCCCACTTGGCCACGAAGCTCACTAGGTGTCCTTGGGGCAGTCACTGCCTCTCAGACTAACCTACCTCACAGGGTTGTTGCAGGGATTAAATGGGAGGGGGGACCATCTGTGCTGCCACCTTGAGCTCCTTGAAGGGGTGCGAATGTGCACAATGGCCAGCTGTTCTGCACATGAACCACTCACATTTCGCTTTACACACACACACACACACACACACACACACACGTGGGGAGAGATAATGGAATGGAGTATATGGGAAGTGGTCGTGTCCGGCAAGCACCTGGGATTGGACCTCCACACTGTGACATCCTCTCACAAGTTTCACCTCTCCCTTCCTAAAGGGAAGCCCTCCAGAGATCAAGTTCTTCTGTCATTTTCAATAAAAGAGGACCAGGGTGGGTGCAGAGAGAAAGTGAATCTTTGCGCTTTTAAAAACCTAATTCACCTACCAATAAAGTGGATGGATGTTTCGTATACAAATGTACTTACAGTGGTACCTCTGGTTAAGTACTTAATTCATTCCAGAGGTCCGTTCTTAACCTGAAACTGTTCTTAACCTGAAGCACCACTTTAGCTAATGGGGCCTTCTGCTGCCGTCACGCCGCTGGAGCACAATTTCTGTTCTTATCCTGAAGCAAAGTTCTTAACCTGAAGCACTATTTCTGGGTTAGCGGAATCTGTAACCTGAAGCGTATGTAACCTGAGGTACCACAGTATTTGATGTGCTTATTATCAGCAGCTGGTTAATTACACAGGATTAAAGCTTGCGTGCCACAGAGAGTGGTGAAGGACCCCCCCCCCTTGACATATTGAATTTTCTGTTGCTTTTCCATGAGTTTGCAAACCACCTGCTTTGGAAACAGCAGGGGAAGAAAGAGCAAGGGGCAGGGGAGAGACAAATTGGGCATCCCACCCCCACCCCCCGTTTTCTGCTGTCTGCCAAGTACTTGCCAGCAACAAAGACCTGGTTGTGACCTGGGGACTGTCTAACTTGCTTGAAACATCACTCTGGGCTCCTCTGCTCAGACAGAAGGCCCACCAAGCCTTTCTGGCAACGTTTGGGACTGAGGCGGGTCAAGCCTATTGATCTCCAGAACAAAGACGCTACCCGGGATGGAGTCGACGGGGAGGGAAGGGCAAGGGCAGAGTTCTTCAAAGTGGGTGAAGGGGCAGGCAGGCAGAAGGAAAGGAGGGAGGCTGAGAAGCTGCATCTGGGAATTGGCGTGGTTGTGCGTGGGAGAGAGTCTAGTTTGTTTCCAGGAATGCAAGACCTGGAATCAGCCAGAGAAAAAGGCGCCTGCCTGCCTTGGTATCTGAATCAGTTTTACTGGTGAAAACTTTGACACCTCCCACCCACATGTACAGAGCTACAGTGGTGCCCCGCAAGACGGAAAACCCGCTAGACGAAGGGTTTTCCATTTTGGAGGCGCTTCGCAAAACGAATTTCCCTACGGGCTTGCTTCGCAAGACGAAAATGTCTTGCGAGTTCCTGCGGGTTTTTTCCCCTCCCCCCCTTTTCCTAAGCCGCTAAGCCGCTTATCAGCTGATCCGCTGATAAGCCGCTTAACAGCTGATCGCTAAAAGCCGCTAAACCGCTAATAGCGCTAATCCGCAAAACTGTCAATGGGCTTGCTTTGCAAGACGAAAAAACCGCTATACGAAGAGCCTCACGGAATGGATTAATTTCATCTTGCGAGGCACCACTGTATTGTGCTTTTAACAGCCAGTCATTCAACCAGTGCAACACCCTGGCATCACTGAAGCTGCCTGCCTGCCCCCGGTTGGATTTCTGCTTCTTGCCTCCAGCTGATGCTGTCTTCTGAGAAGTGACTGAGCAGCTCTGGTCACGTAAGCTCTCGGAAGGTTGCAGGTTCAAATCCTGCAGCTGCCCTAGAAGGTGCGGAGGACACAGGAGCCTACTCCTAGGGGGCAAGGTCCCTTTGGCCCCCCTCAATAAAAATATTAGCCCTGTCCCCCAGTTGATTGGCATTGCCATTCAAATTGGGTGTGTGTGCACACCACATCATGTGATTGATTATGTGGGGTGGGACTTCTCTGCCCCCCCCCCCGATATTTTACCTAAGTTGGCACCCCTGGCGGAGGCTCATGCCTCGGAAATTTGCATGGTGGGGGAGGAAGACCCATTGCTCTGTGACAGTTGATATGCAGCTGACCCCACATTCTCCTTAGAATGACAACATTGAAAGCTGTTTCTCTTGCATGGAAATGGGTTCCTTTGGTTCATAAAGAGTTTTGTGAGGTGTCTTGCAAAAACACTTTCCAGTGGTACCTCGGGTTAAGTACTTAATTCGTTCCGGAGGTCCATACTTAACCTGAAACTGTTCTTAACCTGAAGCACCACTTTAGCTAATGGGGCCTCCTCCTGCCGCTGCACTGCCAGAGCACGATTTCTGTTCTCATCCTGAAGCAAAGTTCTTAACCTGAAGCACTATTTCTGGGTTAGCGGAGTCTGTAACCTGAAGTGTATGTAACCTAAAGCATATGTAACCTGAGGTACCACTGTACTCAAAAACAGACCCTCATTTAGAAAAGACACCCCACAACTTATTTGGGTGGGTGGGACAGTGGGAGCTGCCTTATACAGATCATTGGTCCATCTAGCTTAGTTTGGTCTTCCCTGACCAGCGACAAGTCTCCAGGGTTTCAGGCAGAGAGTCTCTCCCAGCCCAACCTGGAGATTTTGGGGATTGAAACTGGGACCTTCTGCATGCAAAGCACATGCTCTACCCCTGAGCTACAGCCCTTCCCTTAAGACACAGGAAGCTGCAATATAACAAGTCAGGCCACTCAATATTGTCTACACTGACTGGCAGTGGCTCTCCAAGGTTTAAGGCGGAATATATTGTTGTGAGGCTTTGTTTGGTTTTTTTGCAGGTGGAAGAGGGGTCAGGCTTTATGCCCGAGTCCCTTCTAATTCCTGGAACCAGCAAGGATACAATTGTTGGAATAGCCAGTCCAGCTTCTTGATAATGGCCCTGAGTACGGGTTCTTAGGATGATAAAGGAAGTGGTTCTGTGCCAGAGGGCAAAGGGGTGGCTCCCTCAACTGGCTGGCAGTTAGAAGGACAAAAGGGGCACTCGAGATGTGTGAGGGCTGGGTTAAAAGCAGGAGGCAGGCAGAAGTCTGAGAGAGCGAGAGGGATGCTTGATTTCCCCTTGAATCCAAGGTTGTAGCTATGGGAGAAGCAAGATCTTCGGGGTGTTAATGCTGCGAGCCCCTCCATCGTAGGTTCAGGTTACTAAACAGTATATCATAAGGACGCCACTGTCTCCGCTGTGCCTTAATCCAAGGAAACCAAACCCTGGATAAACGCCTGGAATCAAGCACCACTCAGAGATTAGCATGATGTGCAACTGTTTCTATATCTATATCTAACATTCAAGGTATACATGTATTAGACCATACCTTTCTTTTAATTTAAAAAAAACCTAGAATATTCCATACACAATGCCTGCACAATTTGGACCTTGCGAAAAACAGGATTCTCAAGGTCCGGGGAAAGGAAATGAGGCTGCTGGATATCAAGAGAGTTGCATCCTGCTGTCCTCAGAGTATACCTTTCCCTCTTGTTCTATAGATCACACACACCTCCCCTCCTTTCTGTGTTTGTCTAACCATCACTTTGTGTGACACATCACAGTGTCTTGCAGACGTGAATGGTTTGCGATGGATGGGGGTATAGGTAAAGGAGACGTTGGCTTGTAAACAGAACTCACTGCTCTAACTGAAAGTGACTCCTTCTGTTTGTCGAGCCTCTCCTTGGCTCACCATCCTCGTAACAGTGGCTTAATATTTGTCCTCGGAGGCTTGGAGTCTATGCATAGCAAAGCAAACGTACATATCTGTAGTTTGCGTGTGCTTTACTGCTACTCCCTTCAGCCCCCCCCCCTCTTCGGATTTTACAATGTTTGCAGGCAGAGAACTGCATCTCCCACAATTCCTTGCAAGGGGTTGGATTTCCCGGGGAGGATAAAGCTCGGCTTAAGTGTTACGTGGTTGTTGCTGGGCTGAGGTGACACAGCATTGAGGAATCTTTGATTTCTGGCAGGCAAAGAAAGGGGATGTCACCTGGGAAAGCATGTCATAGCTCAGTTACAGAGAGCACATGAGGAAGACCCCTGATTTGCTAACCTGGAGATGCCGGCGACTGGTGCTGGGACCTTCTCCAGGTGGGGGGAACCACATTTTTGAATGCTTCCCTATGGAGAAATCTCTCTGCAAGTGGAAAGCTAGCATACCTGGGCTGAAAATGATTTCCCTGCGGATCCAGCTTTTATTTGCGAGTCAGACCACTGGTCCATCTAGCACAGTATCTGCATGGACCGGCAATGGCACTCCAAGGTTTCTTTTTTTGGGGGGGGGGTTAATTCCAAGCCCTACCCAGAGAATGACGCTGGGGGCTTTGGCGTGCAAAGCATGCGTTCTCTTAACCACTGTGCAAAAGGCTATGAATGCATCCGCGGGCTGCTGCGGTGGAATGAGGAAGCAGCTGCAGGCGTGAACATGCGGCGGGGTGGAAGCTAAATTCCATTTAAGCTTTTAATACCCCCTCCGGCATCAAAGTATGGCAAAGGTTTCTGTCCCCTTGCACTTAACGTGGCCACTCCTGTGGATTGTACCACTGCAAACTGCAGGGGTGTGTGGTGGTGGTGGTGGTGGTTCACTAGGAAAGCCAAGAAATGAGAACGTCCGAGGGAAATATTCTATAGCTGAATATTCTAATATACTGGTTTTGTATCCTACTGGTCTCCAGGGGGGAAGGCAGTTTTCAGGGCAACAGGAGATGACCACTGGGTGATACACCAGGAGCAGGAGTCTCTCTTCCCAGAGAGTGTTGGTATAGGACCTGCGTTCAAATCCCCTCTCAGCCACGGAGCTCACAGGGTGACCTTGAACTAACCTCCTCTCTCTGCCCAGCCTACCTCACAGGGTTGCTGTGAGGACGAAATGGGGAATGGGAGAATCAAGTTTGCTACACAGAGCTCCCTGAAGGAAGGCTGGGATATAAATGTAATAAATAATAATCAGATTGCCAACGCTGTAGTGTCTCTGTACTGCAGTCCTCCAGAACGGGAATATCTGTGTGGTGCACCTTGCTTGCCAATGGCACTCTTACTGCCTTCACTCCGAGGCTCCGCCTGTGCAACAGATCCTGTGTTAGAGGCAAAGGTTAGATTGGGTGACCCCCTGATTCTTTGAAATGTCTCCTGACGAAGCGCAAAACCTCCTCTGTTTTCAGACCCAGGTATTAGTCGCCTGAGAGTAAACCGGCAGGTTCAGTACAATTCCAGCTATCTGGCAAGGGTATTCTCTGTATGAGAAAATGCTTTAAATACAAAGTTGAAAAATAAATGCAATACGAAAACCAAGTTGGAACGTCACATTTTATTTGAATTGTACAGCTAAGGAGTGTTTTATATACAGAAATGAAAAGAAAAAGAGAAAGAAACCCAAACAATTTTTACAGCACGCTCAGGAATATAAATGAGCAGCCCCCAAAGTCAACGGAATCACATTTGATTTGCGGAACCAGGAAGAAAACAGATGGGATGCAGGCACCTCCCTCCCAGGCATGTGGTGTTTGGTGATAAAACAGGACCTGGAATATTGGCAGCACAATATTCAATCCATCAATACGAACTGCGGTAATTAATGGTAATTGAGAAGGCAAAGCTGCCGTCTCCTTCTCTCTTCTCTCTCCCCCCCCCCCATCTCGCTTTACAATCTGGAGCATTTCATAAAACACACCCCACCCGTCCTCCCAAACTGGCTGGGCTGGATAGAGAGGGAGAGAGAGAGAGATTCTTGTGAGTCATCTCACCAGAGAACATATTTCGCTTGGAGACATTGGAGGTTCTTTAAGGTAATTAGCAGAGAGCAAATGTTAGAAAAGATGGCCAATTTGCTTCAATTCGGAGAACACACTTGCGTACTTCAAAGACGCTTGGAGGAGGCAGTGGGGAACGGGGAGCTCGGAACCACCCAGAGGAATGTGAGACTCCCCCTCTCTCTCCTACAAAAGGAAGAAGCTGAGCACAAAGAGTTAGGTTTGCTTGGGGAGTCTATGGTGTAACATTGCCTCCATTTTGTAGGCCTTTCTGAAGAGGGACATGGAGGGGTAGGTCCACATCTCGGAGGCTCTGGATGTCCCTAGCAGGGTTTGCAGAGCCTCCTTAGACTCTGAGACTTTTGGGGGGAGGGGGGAGCCTGGGAACTAAAAGTTGATGCCTGGCAGATCAGGGCGTAGAGTTTGGTTTGGAAGGGGTGGAGCCGGTAGCATCTGGTGGGGAAGAGGACAGTACCTGGGGGTCCAGCGAGACAGACAGGCAGACAGAAAGAGAGAGGCAGTAAATAGGATTTGCTCACAAGTCAACCTGCCTACTTGAGTCAACATCCCTGAGAAACTCCTGCCTATCTTTTGCCTATTAGAGTTAGCGTCTTTCTCTTTTGTTAATGACCTAGCGTGTGCTCACATGGGCTACATCAGAGGGGGGCCTACCAGCCAGTCTGGTCAACTGGGCTGGCGGCACCCCGCCCCTGGTCAAAGAAATCATTCATTGAATGGAAGGGGGGGCCCTTGTCAGTTGGGGAAATGGTCCCAAGTTCACTCTCGGGAGTTAGTTTTGTTTGACCAGAGAAGGGAGCACAGGACACCCTTTGTTCTCCCCAAACTGTCCATAGAGATCTCTTTGTTTAATGTCTGATCAGTTCCGTTCCTATGTAGAGGAAGGTTAGAAAGATTTGCCTCCCGGGCCATGTGCTAGTTGCACGGCAAGGTGTGTGGAGGGGGTGGCGGCAAGGGATGCTGCCACTGCAGGTTTTCCAGAGTAAATATTCATGCGTGCAACTTTTTCACAGCTCCAAGTCAGGGCTGTGTGTGTGCGTGTGTGTTCATGAAAATAAACAATTAACATTTTCACACTTGGGACATTCACATTCTGAAGTGAGAAAAGCTGCATTATTTAGCCGGCAATTCTTACCGTCTGGCATAACTCCTTCCTGCTTTTCTGTTCTTCAGTATAAGTAGCTATGCTTGGAGAAGGCTAGGCTAGATTCAAGGTTCATCCAATTGTAGAGTTGGAAGGGACCCAATGGGTCATCCAGCCCAACCCCTTGCCATGGAGGAACTACAGCTTAAAGAATTAATCATCTGTTGTCCATATGATGTCCTCCAAACCACACTTTCCCTACCTCGGTCTAGATTTTCTCATGCCCTCTCTTTTTTTGGAATACCCCTGGTGTAAAAAGAATGCAAGCTGAGGGAACGGAGAGGGTAGGAAGGCAATGATTTGGAGGAGAACTTCATATGGACAACGCAAAATTAATGGAGACAAAGGAAAGTTACTGTAGCATTAAGCAACAGAATGGCTGAGCCCAGCACTGATCTCTTTTCCTTCTTTTGTTAGGCCATGCAAATGCATGCAAATCAAAGCAACAAACAGTTGCTTTAAGATGCCACCTTAAAGACCAAAGAAATGCAATCCTTTTGACTGGAGATGCCAAAGATTGAGCCTGGCTCATTTTCCATGCAAAGCAGGCACTGTGGCTCAGTGGTTTGTGACACCACAGGCATGCAAAAAATAAAACAAAAAGTGCTTAACGTTGCATTGGAAGTTGAATTAAGCTTCTTGAGAATCTCATCTTTTAATTAAGACAACAACGGTGCAAGTTTCTAGTCCATATGGGTACAAAGGCAAGGAAGGGTAAGCAAGGGATGTGGTACATGCAGTTACACCTTTGTAGGAGGAGTGACAGGTAGCTGGGTACTACTTAGACAAGATGAAGCTGTCTAAAATTGAGCCAGGTGATTGACTGATCCATCTACAGCATTGTCTACACTGACTGGCAGCAGCTCTCCAGGGTTTCAGAGAGGGGACATTCCCAGCCCTATGTGGAGATGCTGGGGATGGAACCTAAGACCTTCTACATGCAAAGCAGGTGCTCTGTCAACAAACCACAGTTCTTCCGCTTACGGCAGCAGCCAGATCGTCTCCGTAAGTGTCTCATTTCAGCTTTACAGTCTAGGAAAACAGGAAGAGGCCTCTGTGTTGCTGTTGACACAGCTAAATATTGTGTATGCTGGAGCTGAAGAACCACCTCCTATCAGCAAAGGCAAGCTTGGGTGATAGGGACATGCGAGGCTGTTCACCTGTACAACCTCTCTCTTATCAAGGGTTTTATTCCTCTCTTTAAGACTTTATGGGGCTGACATGAGAGCGATAAAGGTGGACTTTGGGCCCATAGACTCAAACGGGCACTTCAAACACACCCAGGCACCCGATGGAACAACCTCTGGCACACACCCCAGAGCTGCCCGCCTAAAACAGACCTGTCTTCCTCTTTCTTTCACGGCGAAGACTTTGCCAGTGCCATCGACGGCATTACCAGACAGTATTAGACAGGGATAGCTAAGATCTAACTTTGTCTGGTAAGACAGCGATCGGCACGCCATCGGCCCTGTGGGAAGACAAGAGTTGTCAATGGCAGATGGAGAAGGAACAAACTAGACATCCAGGCACCTTAGGTAAACTTGCATACTACACACGCATACACGAATTTTGGAGCACAAAAAAATGAGTTAGAATTCTACAACTCTGCTTTCCAAGCAGGAGTAAATGTAAGAATGTAAGAAGAGACTGCTGGATCAGGTCAGTGGCCCATCTAGCCCAGCATCCTGTCCCCACAGTGACTGACCTATGGAAAACTGGCAAACAGGATTCAAGCAAAAGAGAACTATTCCCTCCTGTGGTTTTGTAGTCACCGATAGCCCCTTCCTCCAAAAAATTGTGCAATCCACTTTTAAAGCCATCCAAGTAGGTGGCCATCACTGCTTCCAGTGGAAGTGAGTTCCACAGTTTAACTATGAGCGACATGAAGAAAGATTTCAATTTATCTGTCCCAAATTGCCCAACAATCAGCTTCAATGGATGTCTGTGAGTTATAGTATTATGGGAGAAAATTTGACTCAAGTGTGTCTCTTGATCCATACAAATCATTTGGGAGTCTTCTTTTTTTACATGCTGGGGCTTCCTTAGAAGGTGAAAATAATAATATTGGTCTGCTTTAGAACTCTTGTTCCGACAAAAGTCAATTTGCAGGGTCAATCCACATTTCACACCATTTCCTCAACTGTTTTGCGAGCAGTTAATCAGTAACAAGGCATCTCAACGGCAGGTCCGGTTCCCCCTTGCCTCCCTCCCTCCCGGCTCTTCTCCTTTGGCTACTTAGCGTTTGCCATGAATAATAAATCCTCAGAAGAAGGAAGAAGGAAAACCAGCCAGCCATCGAGTGCAAACCCACTAGTGCGGAGACAAAAATAAATCGCTCTTCTATTCCAAGCAGCTGCTGTTTCCGAAAGTCTCTCCAAAACTCTGGAACGGCACCGACCGTCGGTTGAGTGGGCCTGAAATCATCATTCAAACACAGGCGCACACAGAGCCTCTTCTCAAAAAGTTTTGTCCAAGAGTTTTGGCTGTTAATCTGAATGTAATGCCCGTTTTCCACGCTGATGCATGGAAGGCTGTTTCCTTGGGTGAAGGAGAGTCTCTGGCTGCATCCACACCACCCATTTAGAGCACATTTAAAGCAACGGCTTCCCAACAAGAATCCTGGGAACTGTAGTATGTTAAAGAGGATGGGACTGTAGTTCTGTGATGGGGTAAACAACAGCTCCTGGGATTCTTGTGGGGAACTAATGTGCTTCATATGTCTATTGTGGGAGCAGCGTTTCAAGCTTCAGAACAGTGATGCATGGGCAATATCGATTTGTAGGACAGAATAGCCTTCCTGAACCAGGAACCCCCCAGATGTTTTCAGACTACGACTCGCAGCAGCCACCCAAAACATCTGGAAGGCACCAAGCTGAGGAAAGCACCAGGACCAGAAGCCTGGATTGTACGGTGTGGGGAAGGAAGAGCTGTTGGCTACTGGACAACTTGCCTGGCCCCCATTCGTTTCAATAAGGCTTGAGATGAAGGAGACTCTCCCACGTAACTGATAACTTTCTGTTGACCATGCTTCACAGCGCATGGAAATGATGTTGCGCACCTCCTCTTCATTTTCATGTGCAAGAGCACTCCCCAGCAGCAGCACTGCCATGGACTGCCTCACATCAATAACCAGCCCCAGATTTTTCCACTCTGGGGAATCAGATCTCTTGGCCAAGTCCTACTTACGGATTTCCTGCTACAAAATTCACCTGAATTTTGCACCCCATTTTGCTGCTCTGTTCAAGTCCCTGCTTGCACCTTGGCTGACACAGACCTCAGACTGCCCCTTCTCATGTTCTTATGAGTAACCAAGAGGGAGCGTGGTTACCTCCATGTGCTGACTGTGGGCTTCCTCGAGTTGTCTGACTGGCCACTGTGAAGAACAGGATGCTGAACCAGATGGGCCTTTGGCCTGATCCATCAGCCAGGCTCTCCTTGTCAGTCTCCAGCATGACAGTGTAAGCAATGAAAGATCCTCTTGTAAGTTTGGAGTGCATTGTGGGAGACTTATGGGGCTTAAAACACACACACACACACACACACACACACACACACACACACACGAAGATCCAGAGATACATGCAAAGCTGAAGTAGCCCAGAGTCTGAATAATGCTGCTGCCATGGTATACCTGAGTGACGGGGTGGCTTAGCTTCCTGCGATTGCTGCTCCTGCTTGCCAAAACAAGTCCTGCCAACAAGCAACCATTCTTAAGTCTACCGCTGGGTGTGGCATAAACCTATTCACTGTTTCTAAGCTCTCAAATAAATCATCTCCCAAGAAAGGAGAATGCTGGGGAAAGGTTGCTCCTGAGTCAAATGAGGGGATGCAGTTTATCTAAGGTTGTAGCTGAAGGAGTGCTGATATAGCTCTAAAGATGCAGGGATGGCATCTTCATGATTCCTGGAAGAAGGCAGGTGGAACTGCAGAACAAGAGCAAAGTTTCTGGAGGGGCCTAATTGGGTGTGACCCAAGATGACTCACTGGGCTACTAACTCACTTGCACCACCTCCTGCAAGTCACTCCAGCTTCTTGAAACACAACGCGGGAAGCAAGATTTATTCCCTGCTTTGAGAAAGACAGGATAAACTGGGTGAAACCACCATTCCAGTAATCTCTATTATTAATGGCATGCACATCCCAACTTCCTTGCAAAGAGTTCTGGGAAGCATGCATAAAATGATTATCTCCTTTTAGGCCCTTTAAAGTCCCTTTACTTTGTGCTGACTGAGGGCTGCCTTCAGAATTAAGGGAATTTCCTGGAGAAAAGTAGACTTCTTTTAACTAGCAAAGGGGGAAACGGGTAGGATATGCAAAGGGACAGGGAACACACAGCCTTCCACTCCTTGGGGTATCTGGAGGGCTGTTCCACCATCCTTCCATAGGAGTGCTGCTTTTAAGTTACACCAGAATTCTAGCAAAAACCAAGAAGAATAGAAAGGCTACATGATTTATTTGGTTTTGACCAAGTTTTCCCTATACCTTTCCTGCCAAGAGTGGGGCCCAAACATCTACCTGAACTTGCTGCCCACTGGCACCAGATGTCAGTTCCACCCAGACTTACCTCTTTGCTCTTGGTCATGGAAGCTGTCTGATGACTGCAGCAGTTTGGCTCACCCTTTAAACATCGTTACCAGACAGTGTTAGAGTAGATTCAGAAAATCCAGCACTGTCTAGTAAGATGCCCACAGAGGAGCATCATCACAGCGGCTGGTGGCAAAATGGGGCATCCATTAATGTTCTTGCAAGAATCCATTTCTTATAGAAATCTATGAGTAAAATATCCCCCCTTTCCCATCTGGATCATGAAGTAATTACCTTTTATGTACAATGGATAAACTGGAGATCTGACTTCCAAGAAAGGAGTGGGAAAATCAATTATTATTATTTTGGGGGAATGCGGGTAGAGGTTTAAAAGAACCCAACCAAAGGAAATGAAGATGGGAATGTTGGATTTGATCTCAATTTGGTAGTATCCATGTCAAGGATGAGGAACCTCTGGCCCCTCATGGGCAACACTCAGCCCACAAGGGTATTTTCCACAACCCATGTCCACCTTCCTATCTGAAGTCAAGTACAGGGCAGATAGAGACACAGCTGCCAATGGACAACCAGGAGCCTTAAATGAGGTCAGCTGATGGGTGGTAAAGCCCATTTCTCAGGCTCTTTAAAGCACCACACAAGGCTCTTTGGAGTCCAGACTTCAGGTCTTCAAAACACTCCTCATTGTGACATCAGGTGATTGACAGGTGGGTTGTCCCATCCACCTGTCAAATCTGGCCCGCAAGACTAGGATCTAATAAGTGTCTGACCCTTATTGGGTTCCTCACCACCCATTTACATGGTCAGAAAGGTTAACAGTGAGTTTAAAGCAAAGTATTCTATTATCCATCGCTAGCAAAACAGTGCCTAGATTTGGGGTTTTGCAGAGATTTGGAAGCAGGGGAATCTCTCTCTCTCTCTCTCTTAATCTGTAAAGCACAGTAAGCAAGGAAGACTGGGAACCTGCAACAGCTATGATCATTGCAGCCAGACTAGTCATAGCAAGAAACTGTAAGTCAGATGACAGCTTGCAAAGGTAAAATAAAAATGTATAAGATACAGCATTGTTGACAAAACTTACATATTAGAAAATAGATACTGAAGGACCTGCACCCAAAACATATCAATCTGCTAGTTATTAGAATGTGAAATGCCAAGAACATTGCCCATCCTTATATATTATTTTCACGCCTATAATTTGACATTGAGCCTAAAATATAATTGTAACCAAGGATACCTAAGAAGTTTAAGCAATGTTGTTTATGCAGCAATTGACTCATATATCCATGATATTATGAAACTATATTTATATTTCATGTTTACATTTATCAAGGATACAGTGTATTTTTTCTGGTAGGTATCTAAGTTCTTTTTCAGTAACACCCCCAATGTAAGTGTGGGCAGTAATTTAAATGAACAGTACCAGAGGAATGCGTGTGTCTTTGAGAGAATGAGGGACAGACACACAGAGAGATTTATTTCTCACTTTGCACCTGCCAGGTGTGGAAGAACACCTGTGATCAGAGTTGAACTATCTAACAGCAATAGCAGCTTCCCAAAGACATCCTTGTAAATCATTATTTACAGCTTCTTTGAATAAGGAAGCTGGTGGTTTGAGGTCTTAGGGAGGGGAAAAGATGAAAGAGGGATCTGAGAGTGGGGGAGATTGGCAGCCTGTGGCTCTCCAGATCTTGTTCTGCTTTCAAATCCCACCAGCCTCAGCATGGCTAAGGGGAACACTGGGAGGGTCACAGGTTCCCGATCTCTGATGTAAGGGAGCCTTTGGTTCAACACTTACGATGGCTATGTTCTACCACTATCATTGGAGGAAGTGTCCCTTTGAATAGCAGGTGCTTGGAATTGTAGGTGGGGCGGGTTGCTGATGCACCTCGGTCCTTCTTGTGGGCTTCTAAAAGGCATCTGGTTGGCCACCAAGAGAACAGGATGTTGGACTAGATGGGTCTTTTCCTGATCCAGCAGGATTAGGGTTCAATGGCGGCCATGTAGGATTTCCTTCTCAGGATCATGTGGATAGCTCAGTTGAGACTCTTAATCTCAGGGGTGTGGACTCAAGCCCCATGCTGGGCAAAAAATTCCTGCATTGCAGGGGTTGGACTAGATGACTCTTGTGGTCCCTTCCAATTCTACAATACTATGATTCCACCCTGGAGACCATGAGAAGGCAGCTCCAAACTTAGAAATGGGTCAAACCCAGAGGAATTCTATGTGCTTGTGAGCCTGACTTCAGATTTGCTCTGAATTGTGATCAACAGAGCCAGCTAAAGGCTTTGACAGGGAGGTGAAATCTTCAGGCAAGGCCTCCTCCTTAACCACAAGTCTCCTTAACATGTAAATAGGGATGAGGGGAGAAATTTGATGATGAACCTAATTCACACTTCCCAATACTATATGAGAACTGAAACACAGCAAGCCTTCAAAATCCACATTTCTCTTAATTTCGCAATGCAGTTCTCCAGCTGAAAAAAATGTGTACAATAATGCTTACACTGGGGTAAAGTGTGCACATTGGTGAAAATATTACACAAAATGTATTACTTATGGGGAAATTGCTTTGCAAAAACATGTATGTTAGGCAGAACGGCATACTACGGTGTATGCTGATGGATGCAATATGCAGAACCGAGGCTAGGATCTGTAATATGAGAAACTGATGAAATCAACAGATTAGACCACCTCTTCCTGCAAGACACAAATTCACAGTTTTCCTCCAACTGAATTTGTGCAAAGGGAGAAGAGTAGCCATGTTGGGATGGAGGGAGGATCAATGAATCTTGGACACCAGCAACATGCCCAATCATTGGGTCCTGGGCTCCAACTAAATTTCCAGTCAGTGCATCTTGAGCTCCAGCCAACTGCTCAACCAATTGAACTTGGGTTCAAGAGAAACATCTGATCAGGACACTCTGTGGAGCATCCTTCCTGTGGGTTGCCAACTGCAAGGCCAGGTATGCCATTATTATGACTGACTGGGGCCTTTCCCACCCCCCACCCCAATCCTTCAATTATCTGAATTGTTATCATGCATTGCCCTCCCCGCCCCACCCTCGCTGGTCACTAACCTTCTGGCTTCTGCATTCTCCGTTGGCGTTTTCAAATGCTGGGCATGAGAGGCCATAATCATCATTACCAGGCAGTATTAGAAAGACAGGAAACATCCAATGCTGCCCAGTAAGATGGCAATGACATCCCAGGATCGTTGTTCGTGCAAGGAGCAGTGAGGACAGTTAGCCGGAATAGGGGGCTAGTTATCAAAAGGAAATGTTAAGGAGAGAGAATGTGACAAGGAAAGTGAAGTGCAGGCTAAAAGCCAGTGCTAAGACGGTGTTGTTACCTTTCCCCCGTGCCACGTAATAGATGCTACATTACAACAGAAGAAAATCCGGATGGCAGAATTCACCAGATCTTTATTATCTTTTACCAACAGCTTGCAAAAAATATTTCAAATACAGCTTCTCCCATTTTCAATTTCCCTCCAGTTCTTGTATTTCCACACACACTCACACACTCTCTGACATCTATCCAGGCAAGCAAGAGACATTATCAGTGGCAAAAAGTATCTGAGGGGGCTGCAAGGGATCCAGTTAAACAAATGGGATCCAGATCACATCTCCAGTTAAAAAGACCAGATCACGGATTGAGGGAAAGACCTCTCTTCTGCCTAGGAGCCTGGACAGCAGCTGCCAGTCAGAGTAGATAGCTAGACAGTAGATACCCAGCTAGATAGTCAAATCATAGAAATTGGAAGGGACCCCAAGGCTCATCTATTCCAACCCCCTGCACTGCAGGGATCACAGCTAAGGAATCCCTGACAGATAGCCATCCAACCTCTGTTTAAAAGCCTCCAAGGAAGAAGAGCACACCTCCTTCAGAGACAGTCTGTTCCACTGTTGAACAGCTCTTACACTCAGAAAGTTCTTCCTAATGTTTACCCAGAACCTCCTTTCTTGTAATTTGGATTCACTGGTTTACCTTCTGGAGCAGAAGAAAAAAAGCTTGCTCCATCTTCCATGTGATAGCCATTCAGACAGATGAATATAGCTTTCATATCACCTCTCAGTTTTCTCCAGGCTAAACATACCAAACTCCCACAACCCTTCCTCATAAGGCTTGGTGATCTGATCTAAACCAGCTTCCTGGTCAATTAAGTCATAGAGCAGACCCATTGAAATTAAAGAACCTAAGTCATGTCCATTTACTGGGCCTGCTCTAACATCAGATAGACCATTTTAGTCCTTACTTCCTTCCCAACCCAACTATAAAGTGTGTGTTTTGCACCATGGCAGTAAAGTGACCTTTGCAAACGAGAGGCTGAACCTTGATGCCTTAAAAAGGAGTTGGGGCATAAATTTTTAAACCATTGTACCATGAATCTCAGGAAAGTGCCCCAGGTACAAGAAATCAACAAGCCTCTCTGTGTGTGAATGTGTGTCCCTGTCTTATATAGAATGTAGAGATACATTTCATATTATATTAGAGGGACAAATGACTTTCAGTTGCATGCAAGGGCAAAAAGATTCTCAGAAAAATAATATTCAAGATTCATCGGCAATGTGGAAGAGCCTCTGATTTGTGCTCAGAAGGTTCCAGGCTTAACAATTCACAGTTAAACTATGGAATCTGCCTGGGATTTTTTTAAAAAAATATTAGACAAATGCAGGGAGGATAAGGCAAGCAATGGCCAATAGCCACAACGGCCATGGTTTCCTTTCACTGCCAGAGGCAGCATGGCTCTGGATGCCAGTTACTGGGACCCACAATGAGGAGAGTTCTGGTTGTGCTTAGGTCCTGGTTGGCCACTGGTTGGCCACTGTAAGAACAAGAGGCTGAACTAGATGGACTTTCTGATCTGATTCTGCAGGGCTCTTATTATGCTCCTACCCCTCCAGGTAGGACCGGGAAAGCCTGAAACTTCATAAAGAGCCTCTGCCAGTCAATGTACAGCAGGAATAGATGTTGTGTGGTGGACAACACCAGTAGCCATGCTTTGTGGGGCTTCTGGGAGTCGGATTACAGCTCCCATTGCTCCTGATAGTTGGCCATGCTTTGTGGGGCTGATGCAAGTTTAGTCCAACAACATCTGGAGCTTCCTGTCTCTCTTTTAAAACCAGTCCTTTATTCAGAACCATAAGGACTAGAGTCTTTTTAGGGTGAGAGCCACAGCCCAATGGCAGAGCACCTGTTTGGGCCCTGAACATAACTATTGGCACCTCCAGGTAGGGCTGCGAAAGATTTCTGCTGAAAGCCTAGAGAACTGCTGCCAGCCAGTGTAGACAATAAACCACAGAACAGACAATGCCAGAAGGACCAAGTTTGCATTCCCCCATGTATAAAGCTCAAGGAGCCAAATATTTCTGACACAGTAAGTTCCTGCCTCTTCAATTCAGAGCTGAAGCAAATTATTCTGTAAAGATTCAATATATGTCAGATGTTAACATTTGCCCCCTTTCAATAGGGATTCACTCCCCAAGTGTGAAAGTTTACCTCAGGATATTGAGGTAAACGTTACCTCAGAATGTTGAGGTAAATTTTACCTCAGAATTTTGAAATTTGAGTACTGTTGCTTGGCAGGTACCAAATGCATGCTCTGACCAGCCACCAGCTCCCTGGAAACATCCAACACAAACCATCATCTCATGGTCAGAGGTGCAATCCTGACAAGTGCAAAGCCTTATTCCGTGTCATCCTCTATCATTGTTGGGTTGGGTTTTGCCTTGTTTGGCTAACTGCTTTGTTTCCCTATCGTGAGTCACCTGGAGAATTTTGTAAGGGCAGCCCACAAAGATGGCTGACAAATGTCCACTCCTAATCAAATACGTTTTGTCAAATTTTTGAAGATAGGCATCATGGGACTCCAGATGGAGCAGGCAACAATCAGGTGAACACTGAGCAAATGTCACAATTGCTAAGGGGTGATGTGTAGAGTATTCAACATCCAAACTGACAAGAGGAGAATTTTGAGGTGAATTTTTCAAGAATAAATTAGTTTCGGTCCTACTTGCAAATGGTGAACCCATTGAGGGAAGCTATTGCATTCTCTTCACCACCCAGCCCCAAAAGTGCATGGCTACACCTCCTCTCCTCCCAGTTATTAGGTAACTGTCAAAAAAGATAAAGCAAATCAAATCCCGTCGACAGGCAGCCATGTTCCATTTAGCCTGCACAAAAGACAGACTTTTTTCCCTTTCATTCCCCCCGCCATGTTCATTTCACCCCCCTGCAGCATCAATAATTCATGGATTTAAAAGGAAAAAAAGATGATAACCAGTGAGAAATTTAAGCAGCAGATGCTCTCTCTCCATTAGAAAAAGAGAAATAAGTTTCAATTCAGGGGTGTTATTTTTCTTTAAAACATTTCTGCTTTGTTCTGTAAGGACAATGGCGCAGCGCTAGTGTTTTGACACTGCGGATCTTATAACAGCCGCTGGTGACATGTTAGCTAACAAATTGGCACAAATGACCATGGTCGAAATAATTACATGGTAAGGAGAGGCGAATCAGAGAACAAATCTCCGTTTATCAGGTCCAGGAAAGACATTGTAACAAAAGGGAGATATGTAGATGTTTTGCAAATTAATCAGCTCTAATCATCCCTTTTTAAAAACGGGAGGACTTTACTGAAAGGGCACTGGTGCCAGCTAGACCCCAATTAAAGTGAATAAGGGGGGATTAAGGACACAATCTGGTAAATGCACTTAGCACCAGGGAGTGAGTGCCATTGACTATGGTGCAACTTGCTTCGGAGTAAACATGTATAAGATTGCACTGTAAATAGTTGAAGTCCAAGTACTGGAGGGTTTAAACCCACATTCACACCATGCATTTAAAGCACTAGGATACCATTTAAAACAGCCATGGCTTCTTCCACCAATGAATTCTGGGAGCTGTAGTTTGTTAAGGGTGCTGATAGTTGATGGGAGACCCCCCCATCCCCCTCACAAAACTACAATTTCCCGGAGTTGTTTAACAATCAAGCCCTCTTCACAGGGAAGTCTGGAAATTGTAGCTGTGTTGAGGGAATAGAGCTCTCCTGACAACTCCTTAGCACTCTCAAAAAACTGTGACTCCCAGAATTCTTTGGGAGGAATCCATGACTGTTTAAAGGTGCATGCTGTGAATGAGGCCTGAATGATCCCAAGTGTGGTTAGAGCTTGCATTGAATAACACAATAGCTGCTTTATCTTGATGCAAGCTATTAAGAGGAGGTGCTAGCCATGCATTTTTTACAAATTCATACCAAATGGATGATCAATATTAAAGAAGAGGACTGCCTTATTAAGCTATCAGGGGTCTACAGAGTTGCCACATGTACTGTCTTTCAGAGGGCAGTCCTCTAACTGAAGGCTGTCTGGTCTATGAGTGGTTTAAAGATTGAGAACCCTAAGGAGGGAGATCTGGTAAACCTTGTAGTTGTCTGTCAGCAGTTGGCCTCTGGACCACAGACTAAGCAACCACACAGACCTTTTGCTCAGAGTCATGCTGAGATGCCCAGCCTGTCTATTTGAAATACAGGGTTGCATCCAGCGCTAGCCTTGACCACAGTGGACCCGCTGAAATGACTGGACATAACTTAACTTTGGTCCATTTATTTCAGTGGGTTTATTCTGAGTCACTGGATATGTTCTGAGTCACTAAACTTACACCTGCTGCTAAAAATTAACATATGCCAACACGATGCAAATCTGTGATTCATTTCTGCTTTCTTTGGGTAATGTGTGAATAGCTACCCTAGAGGGGTATGTAAACACATCACAGGAATAATTAGTGGGTGTTATCACCAACTCCAGATGTCATCTCTGTATAGATACACCACTGACCCATAACAGAAACACCAACCCTTAATTTCATACTTCTGCATTAATCCTCAAACATATACGGCTTTTGAAAGAACCATGGTTTAATTGTGGTCTACCAAACCCCTAATATCAGGTTTGTTGTTTATTTAATTATTTGCAAGCACAGGACAGTCAAGCATTGTTCTTTGGGGGTTGCTTGGTGCAGTATGACACTGGTGACCATCTCCCTTCATCTCCCTTCCTTTCTCCATCCAGCCGCGGTTGAGCATTTTAGCTGCCCCACCAGCAGAGATTATTTACAAATGGGGGAGATGCTCAGAATTCTGAGTTGTACGGGGGCCATGTCCTCAAATTCTAGATGATGGCTCTCATTAGTGAGTCTATAGAAAGACTGGGTTGGCAGCTCTGTGAACAAGGATGAAGATCTAAAACAGAATGATGTTCTGGTCCCTATATCCAGATGTTATGGAAATTGACCATGGCTCAGTGTTGGGGGCTGCTCTTGCAGGGCACATTTGACCCTGAACAGAAGAAGAAGAAGAAGAAGAAGAAGAAGAAGAAGAAGAAGAAGAAGAAGAAGAAGAAGAGGAGGAGTAGTAGTTTGGATTTGATATCCCGCCTTTCACTCCCTTTAAGGAGTCTCAAAGCAGCTAACATTCTCCTTTCCCTTCCTCCCCCACAACAAACACTCTGTGAGGTGAGTGGGGCTGAGAGACTTCAGAGAAGTGTGACTGGCCCAAGGTCACCCAGCAGCTGCATGTGGAGGAGCGAAGACGCGAACCCAGTTCCCCAGATTACGAGACTACCGCTCTTAACCACTACACCACACAGGAGAATCAAACACTTTTCCTTCATTCATTCATTCTTCCACAGTCAAAAGCAGCCTGGGATAATTTGAAGGCAGTAGTGGGGAGAGTTGCTGTTGTCCTTAGGTCCTGCCTGCAAGCTTCTCATAGGCATCTGGCTGGCAACTGTGAGAACGGGACCACTGGCCTGATCCAGCAGGGTTCTTTTCTGTGTTCTTATTCATCATACTCTCCTTAAATGGCTTCAAAGGGGAATCAGTGGAAGCCTGCTGTCTTATTTCCAACCAATGGGGTGTGGTTCTGCCTGTCATTGGCTCTGGCTCCACCTACTGTTGGTTTCCCTACCTTCTGCCCCATTAGATCCAGTGAACACAAGCCTTGCATGTATGCTGTGCTGAGTCATTGTCTTATACACTGGACACGGATCAGCATGCAAAAGACTGGCCCTGACTTCCCTACCTGGGTGGCACTTGGGAGCAGAAGTGGGATTTTGGGTTGCCAAAATCTGATTTAAAAACTACAGAGAGAGAGAGAGTGCAGTGTTTTTCACAAGCTAGCCTGAAGATCTTGCCATCGCTCCCTGTTACGGCTGTATAATCCACCCGACAGCTAGCCAATCCTTCCATCATCTTGCTCAAGCACAAATAGCAATACACAGAGCAAAAATAAAGAGTCAAGGAAGCCTCTGTACTCTTGTCCCACCTCACCTATTGCCAAAGCATATACAATAATATATTTGTCTGCCTTAGATTTTCCTAGAAGATTAAGAACTCAATGGAAAGGGGTCTTGTGGTAGGAAACCAAGGGGATTGGAGAACAGAAAGGACGCAAAGGGAGAAAACTTTGTCTGCCATTTCCTTTGCCAAGCTATTTTTTAAGTCACGCATGCAGGAATCTGAAAGACCCAGAGGTCAAATCTTAGATTTTGGAAGGATTTACAATGGATTTACGCCACTGCCTTTAATATCTTTTATTTTCACACACCCTTGAGGAGGTAGCATTCTCCATTCTCATCACATACGTGGCTTCTACACGGTAATTAATGCAAGCTTAGGAGCAATTATTATCTTAAACTGCTAGCTTATTTTCATAATTACTGGCTTAAATGGGCTGTACCAATGTGATTTCTCCTCCCTCTCTTCTATTTGGGCTAAAGCAATTAGATTTGTCTCCATCCCCGGTGAAACACTTGTTTGTTAAGTATTTTATTGGCTTGCTCTCTCAACAAAGGGCACATAATATTAGGAATTTCAGCAACAGAAGTCTCATCTGGCTTAAACTTTCCAAGGATTAAGGCACAAGTAGTGGGGACACCTCTTTATCCCTCCTCTTTAATAAGAGATGAAGTTATTGACAGCATGTTGCCTTGCAATGGCACCCCCAAACCTGCCACTTAGGGTGGACTGTCTCCCCCAAAGAAGGACATTTGGAGATTTGAGGTTGTTGGATACAGCAGAACCCTTTCCTCGATTCAACAGAATGGAATGCCCCCAAAGGCATTAAGTTGTGAATTATGGAGTCCATTAAACAACCAGCCTGGAAGAGGAAAGCAAACCACTACCTTTCATTTCCCCCATTTGAATTCCTCTCTCGCACCCAAAAACATGCTCCTTTAGCTTCTTCCTATTTAAGCAGATCTGACTCCGTTCCAAAACATCCAGCAAAGTTTTATTTCCCCCCTTTCCCAGCTGAAGTGAGATGGCCTGTCCTTAACACATAATTCTTCTCCTATCCCCGGTCGGTCTCGCCCACTGACCGTGCTAAGACCTCCATTTCGACAAGGGCAAAAAATAAACAAAAATAAACCAACCTTTCCACGTTATGGCTCTCGGTGTAGAGCCCATCGGAGGCTCCCATCAGCAAGATGAACGACACGCACTGAGCATATGCTCGGCCATTTCCTTAACTGCCAACATGGCCATAAGCAATAAGAGGCATATAGATACCGTGTGCTAAGTGAGGCAGGGGATAGGATGATAGTGGAAGCAGTTTCAATTCAAGAGGTGTTCTCTCTCTCTCTCTGGTCATTGTCATAAAATACTAAGAGGTGGGCGAAGCAAGAAAAGGCCTTGAGGGGGAAGTACCTCCCCTCCACCCGCAGGCACCTGCAGTAAGGTGTGAACGCTTAAGGTTGGTCTATCCACTCAGGACACGGAAGGAGAAGGAAGGGAGAAAAGAGGACAGCAAGAAGGTAAGGGCTGTAACCTTACCATGGCACAAGATTAAAGCAAATAAGGTCATCATTTTTTTAAAAAAATAAATAAATCATAAAACAAAAAAAGCTCTCCGTTTTTAAGCCCTCAGCAAGCGCACTATTTCCAGCTGTTGGGTACCCATGAAACATAAAACCAACCTATTCGTTACCAGGGTTACAGACCTCATTTAGTTAATCATCACCATGATGACCAGGGCCCAAAAGGAGAGGGGTTGCAGGAAAGGTGTGGGGGAAAGAGGGGGGAGGAAACAAAGAACTTTAAGAAAATAAAAAGCTACTACTTTCTCTATCTGGGATCCCATTCTTTTATCTGCCCTCATGTCATCCTCCCCACTGGTCTTTATTCCTCCTTTCCTTTCTGTAGTACAGAAAGGCCAAGTTTTGAGCAGCGCTTTTCGAACAGCCAGGTATCATTTCTCCTCCAAATGGGAAAGGTGGGGCCTTTGGTTCATACTGCACCAGGTTGCTCAAGGTCCAGAGAGGAATGTGAGTTGAGAGGGGGAAAAAACGGGAGGGGAGGGGGATCCCCGCACTTCTAACTTGTTAGTTAACCTGCCCGCCTGAGCCTTAATCAATAGCCAGGGACTCTGAAAGGAACAAAGAACAAACACAGAAGAAAAGCCGAGCCCTTATCTCAGATCCCCATCAGATAAGCCATACTGGAGTCCAAAGGGACAGGCTGGCCTGTTCAGCCCTTTCTGAGTTCAAGAAGGAGCAAAGGGATGTTTCTGTGGCTTCTCTACACTTCAGTGATAGCATTCTTGCTTTGAATTTATTTTAATTTGTTCCCAACACCATCATTATTTTTAGGAGGCAGAGGAAGAAGGGGAACCAAGTAAACCCTGAACTCTAATCAAAACATGCATCTCAGGGTAATTTTGGAATTAAGTCTCTTTCTGCGTGTCTTAAGGGAGCAAGCCTATGCATGTCTACGCAAAAGTAAGCTCCACTGAGTTCCATGGGATTAGTTCTCAGTTCCTTTAAAGTTCTGTACTCACTTACCCGGGGAGTAAGCCCCATTGAGATTCATTGGGACATACTTCTGGGTGGACGTGTACAGCACTGTGCTGTAACAATCTGTTTAGCTAGCAAGCGGTCTGGATTCAGATGGCCCCTGTTATAGACAAGGATGCCTTGTGTCTTTCACCTCTTGATAAACACATTCCAAAACCTCCAATTAGCCGCTCTTGCAAAAACACACCACACGGAAGAAAGCTCTTAAATTGACATGTGATTGCTTTCCAATTTGCATTAAAAGAAAAAAGAAAATCAAATGCGTTACAGGGTTCCCGATGAGACAGGCAGCCAGAGATCACACACCCTTGACCTTTCGTTTCAGGAGATTTTGGTAAAGGGGATGTGTGGAAGCCCCAAATTCGTTTGTGACGATTCAGCAGAGAGAGGGGGGTGGGGGGAAAGTACCCAATGCAGCCTCTAAAGAAATCCTAAGAGCTCCTCAGAGAACCATCAAAACAAACATTTACCAGCTTCTGGGAAAACGATATTGTTACCAAAAGCAATTTGCAAACACTTTGTCAGAACGCAGCATGAGATAATTAAGCATATTTGAATTTACAATTTAGATTCTTCTATTAAGGTGGGAGAGGGGGACGCCCAGCAACCTCATCTTTGTTCTTATTTTATTTTATTTACGTCTTCCAATTTCAGCAAAGATTTATTGTTATTATATTATTTGTTTTGCCAGTTTCAATTTTTCTGTCATCACTTGCTCAGGGCAAGCTGTATAAATGCAGGGTGTTTCAACCGTTCACATCAAAACTTCTCTTAAGGCTGCAGGCTTACTATACATACTGATCTGGGAAAATGCTGTTAAACACAGTGCCGCTTACTTCCGAGTAAACATGAATAAGATTGCACTGCGTGAGCAGAAACAGGCACCAGCAAGGCTGTATTTGGAGTTTAAACCTTGCTCAGTTTTAAGCCTGGATCAATATTATTTTCAATAATTATTGTGGGATTCCCTAGTACAATAGCCTGTGTGTGTGTGCGTGCGTGCGTGCGTGCGTGCGTGCGCACGCATGCCATAGGGGACCTCGATATCTATGAAAGTCTATCCATTGTTAAATCAGATTACAATAAGAACTCAAGGGGGAATGATTATGCTATACTACCCAGTGAGGAACTGACCTACACACGTAGTTTTAGTCCTAGTTTTAGTCCAACAGATTGAATTTTTTGTTGTGCAAAATGGGCACTCCAAAATTCTCAAAGCTATTTGCTGTGGATGTCAACAGGTTTCTTGATGGGAGGAGGTGAGACAAGGTCCCCCCCCCCTCAGAAAATTCTCTTGTGAGAAATTTCAGCTCATTTCATGCTAGACAAAATTGAAGGAAAACTCTACTGTTAGTTCATATTGGTGGATGAGGGAAGTTGTGGGCAGACAAAGGAGGATTGGAAGGGGAAAAGGTTCAAGCCCATTACTTCCTTCGATGATATTAAAATAATATCAAAGAATATTAAAACTGGATCCATGCAGATGGTGAAACTGGTCAGGGGAGCATTTAACTGAATTTTCTCCAGGGGAGAAACCGTTCAGGAGAAGCGTAAAAAATAATAACAAGAAACGGTATGTACCAGCAAATTATTTTCTGAGAAATTTCAGCTCAGCTATGGTTGAAAGGGGAAGTTAACAGTATATAAAAAGGGAAACTTGTGGCACAAACATGTGCATAGATTATTTTCAAAATAAGAAACCCTGGGTTCAACAAGTTAGTGAGTACAAGACTGCAGCTTTAAATAAATAGTTGTATTTATAGTTAGAGGGGATTGTAGAAAGCAATCTTTTGATATTTGGATATCTGCTGATAGACTTCCAATACATAAAGATTTGTGTCATTCATCAACATTTAGATGAGCTCAACAGCTGCTGCTGTTGTTTTTCTTTTTTAATAATACTAATAGTAATATTAATAGTAATAATAATAGTGATTTTAAAGGTGCAGTCCTCAGCACACCTACATGAGAATAAGCCCTACTGATGTCAACAGAACTTACTTCCAAGGTTGCACAGTTAAAATTCCAAACTGTTTTGAAAAAAAAAATACTATGTGCTCTTTGTTGGGGTTCAGGTCATATTAAACTTAGTGGAACTTACTGTACTACTGAGTAATTGAATCCACAAAATTAAGCAACCTATATTTAGCACCCTAACCTGATTTTCACCTAAAAAAGTTTTCTTGGGAGTGTCATGGATTTTCATGAAACATTGCTCTAGGATGGAAGTCCTAAAGATACTATTTCCCACTTCGGGGGGGGGGGGAATGGAACTTACTCCAGATTAAATATGGTTGGGATCAGGTGCCCATGCTATAATTTAAGCAAGTACTTCTTCAAAGGTTCAACCATTCAAGTTGAAGGCACTATTAAGGTGTAGGATATATTGATAGGGTTTAAAATGTGAATGTGAGATACTACAGAATTTTAGAGTCGCAGACACGGGGAAAACAGCCGTTTCTGATCTACCAGTTTGGAGGATTGCAGAGTTGTTCATTCAAAAACTGTCCATCATACCTTAGTGCACACATTAAGACCCACATTTCGTTTTCAAATTAATAGCTCTCTAAAGGCTGCAATCCTACATCCACTTATCTGGGAGAAATAATCATTGAAGCCAGCGGGACTTGTTTCTTAAAAGACTTGGGCAGGAGTGTGCCATAAGCCTATTTGAGGGAGCACCGATGTGTCACAAGTTCCCCATATTTCAGACAAGAGCTCTTTTGATACAGCACAAACAGCTTGTGCTGGTTGCCTTTCTGATAATTCAAAAATATCTGGAAGAGCGGGAAATATATGGAAAGCCCCTGAACGCAACAAATCCGGTAATCTCACCTTTGCCACGTGTTCACTAGAGGGCCTTTACAAAAAAGGAAAAAAAGGAAAAACCCACCAAATTTGTTTTTGCAAAATGATTTTAGCAAATGCCTTATCCTGCATATTCAGGTGCCCTGAATGAGATTGCATCCTCAGACTCATGCCCCCACACCCCGCTTTTGCAATATGGAAATGATAATACTACGGCCGTAAGGAAGGCAACAAGATCATATACGTGTGGAACGCCTGAAACGTTCAAGAATGCTACAATCCTGCTAAGTTTTATTATTATCCATTCAAACCCAGGTAGGAGTTTTGACCTTGAGTTCAGTGAGATATCAGCCTGGAGCAATCCTATAAACTTTGTAAGGCTTATGCAGGCACAACAGGATAATGGCCCCATTAAATATCGGTACTAGCCATGCAGTACAAGTCTAAGCTTCCTTACTCAGGAGTAAATCCCTAGTAAATCCCTAGACTTACTCCCTAGTAACTGTCTGAAGAATTGCAGCTTTAGAAGCAGGTTTATATTGGAGAAGGGCTATGTGGAGAGGGATGAAATCTAATTAACGGGCTTTGATGGAGGTAAATATAAAAGAAGTTAGCCCTGCTGACAGATCCCTTCTTTTTCTGTAATCATTTTCTCCTGGCTTCTGTGTTGAAATGTAATGAGATTGGATAGTATTGAAATCAAGATTGGTTTCAGGAGACCTTTCGAAAAAGGAAAAAGGAAAAAAAGCAAAGAACACCAAGCAAATCAAAACCATTTCTTGTCTTGTGTGGCCACCCCCACCCCCTGCTTTGGAAGAACACACAAAGCAGTCGTTGCCAACCCAGTGCTCTCCAGATGTTTTGGATTCCCAAACTTCTGGAGGGCACCGGGTTGGTGAAGGTGGACACAGAGGAACCTTCCAGAACCTTTTCCAAGAAGTGAAAGCCGAACAGAGCGCTCTGCGTCAACTCCCCTAAAGTCCACAACGCCCAACTGCCTTTTCCTGCTTTTGGAGCCAACAACGGATGACGAGAACCATTTTTGCGTGCTTACAAAACACACACACATACACGTCTTAAAACTCTCACCCGGTTTACTGTGTCAACAGCACACACACACACACACACACACACACAAGCATCAGCAGCCCAACAGGCCAAAGGAAAAGTTGACAAAGAGTCAAGGGTTTCTTTTCTTTGAAAGCCATTCTTTCAATCATTTTCCTCCTTTTTGATCATCCACTCAACATCCCTCCACACCGACTGGCACAGAGGGCTTCAGATCTAAGGAGTTATTCCCCCCTCTGAAAGAGAATCTGGTGTCTCTTTCTTTCTCAGTGCCCAACTCAAAGCAGCAAGTAGAGACAGGTTAGGCATAGAAGCGGAGCTCTGGTGAGAGAACTGGGAGAAAGATTATGAGGAAGCAAAGAGGCTCTCTTATAACACAGGGATAGACCTGCAGCGGTTATAGGAGGCAGCGGAGAGGAAAGAACGAGGAGACCAACTCAAAATGGCTCCTTTAAGCCAAACTGCAAACACTCTGGACAGAATCGAGATCTCTGCATCCTCTAGTGAATTGCCAAAACCTTAATCCAAGAATCAAATCCCATCCTCTTTACCACTTACACATCACACCATTATTTACCATTTTAGCATTAAGAGAACAGAAATTACTGCTTTCCAATGTATGTGCTTTTAAATATCTGTTACCCCACCTGCGCTTAAACTGCTCCCTGTCCTTGTTAAACAGGGTCACAACCATTTATTTATCTTTTAGCAGTGGGGAAGGGATAAAGATGGGAAAGAATTAAGCAAGGCACAGCTCGCCAACAAGGAGTAGAAAGACATTTAGGATTCAGTGAGAGATACAAACCATGGGCTGCTTGGATCGCTCTTCATCTCTTGGTCCACCAAGTGCTTTCCACCCCCCTCGCCTAACTGCCGTGATTCAGTCATCACCACCGATCCCAAATCTGCCTCCTTTGTCAAGATCAGGGCACGAGAGACTAAGGTTTCCCCCCATTGGCTGCCTCCTATTGAATGCCTTGCAACTTTGCTGCTACCTGCCCCAACTGGTTTGGCCAGTTGTGAGGTGAACGTTTGGATTTGCGAGGTTTCAGCCATCCCCACCCCCCTCACCTTCCATCTCAAAGCAGACAAAACCTGATACTTCTTTTTTCTTTTTTTTTAAACAAAACTTCCTTCAGTCTACCTGGAGAAAGAAAAGAGACAAAAGCTGGAGGGGGGGGGAGCACACCTAAGCAAGACGACTTAACTGCAGCTCAACCACCACCATTAAACTCCCGTTTAGTGCACATCCACAGCGGGAATTTTTCAACCTACAGCATACGAGGACCGCAAAGCCATTACAACGACTTTGGCACAAGGTGCCAGGTAACCTTTTCCCAACCCAAGACCGCCAAGGATCGTAAATCAATAAATACATGCATTGAAAAAGCAAGTCACAGCAGGCCTCTTGTGAGTGACTTTGGAGAGTCGGCTCTTCCCACGTCTCAGCAATTTCTCAGGATTTCTCGGCAAGGAGTTTCGCAGGACGTAGACACGGCTGGGAGTTTGGGGGGTGGTGCTGCAGAAAGCACGCAAGGAATCGGAACAGCTTTGCTATATCTACGCTACCAAAAAGAAAAGAAAATCCTTAAAATAAAATTTAAAGTTTTTTAAAAGGAAGGGGGAGCCGCGATGTTGCCCGGCCATCATGGAAGCCTCAAGCATCTTACTTGTTTAAGCTGGAATACAGGAGAGACGGAGAATGTCTAACGGCTCAGCTTACATGTACTTCCTCGACCCCTCCCTGAGCAGGTGCATTCTTTGCTCCCGACCAATCTCCTTGCCTCTAGCCATGAACAGGTGTGTCCTGCCATCTTGGGATAGGCCAGGCGAGGAACCGTCAGGCGTGATGTAGCCACGGACCCCACACAATAGGCTTTCGGAGCCTCCCCACCTCCAAAGGATCTTTTCAAATATCGGGGGGGGGGGGGAGGAAGTTAAGTTGATGTGTGACATATGCATACTGTATCTATCTACCTACCTACCAACCTAGCATGGCCCGTTGCTCCCATTTTCCCTCAACCTTCATATCTGTTGTTTTATTTAAGAAATGTAGGCTAACTGGTTGGAAAGGGGTCCCCGCCACCAGCAGGGTGTATAACCTTGTGGCAAAAGAAGTTCAGTTAGTCTCCCCCTCCAAGCTGCCACGACTGCCATAAGCCAGGGAAGGAGGGGAAGGTTTCAAATAAGGAAGTCACTTTCTGTAGCGTTCAGTCAGAGTCATCCAAGGTTGCAGGTTTCTTGCAGGTGTGGGTTGATAAACTCCACCCTTCCATGATGTGCATCAGAAATGGGGAACCTCAGCCCAGAGGCCAGACGTGGCCCTCCAGGCCTCTCCACCTGGTCCACGGATCCTGGCTGGAATGTGTCCTTAAATTCTGATCATGCCTCATGGTTGCCAGGATGGAGAGAAGTGTGTGAGCGTGTGTAGAAACGAGCCAACTGTACGAAGCTAAACATTTACATATGTGCCTTTGCCTGCTTTTGCCTCGGGCTCTGCCCACCCCTGGCATGTGGCCCCCAGAAAAGAATGTGCCTAGGGTTGCCATATTTCAAAAAGTAAAAACCGAGACACTCCAAAAGTTGCTGAACTTTTACAATAAAAACCCTGACATTGAGCTTTTTTTACAAAAACGCAATTTTTCGATTGACTTGCCTAAGATCCAGGACAAAGCGCTGTCTTTCAGAAAATTTCCCCAGATGTCAATTCCACATTTGAAATCCCAGTAATGTCCAGAAAAATCCGGATATATAGCCCAAAGGGTGGCAAAAGGTTCCTGTTCGCTACTGACAGTCATTAGAATCCCTATGGTCCACCGTTGTCTTCTAAATATACAAAATGAGAGTCTGTACATCACCAGCGTTGATGTTGGATTAATCTACCAGTCCAATCTGGGTTCTGTACATCCAATGAGGAGGGAGGCGCCATTTTTGTCCTTTGCCTCAGGCAGCAAGATATCTTGGGCTGGTCCTGGACACTTACTAGGGCTCCAGCCGGAGGTCTCTTTCTAGCCCTAATGGAGATGCTGAGGATTGAATCTGGATCCTTCCATACGCAAAGCAATGTGCTCTACTACTGAGCTATGGGCTGTCCAAACTAAAATATGTGAAGTTATTCTGGATATATGCCCTTGCTTAAGAGCTGAAGGAATGCCTTGTTGGATGAGCCAAGATCCCCCCCCCCATCTAGTACTCTTGACAAGAACCTACACAAATTTGGGAACTGGGGGTAGGCCTTGAGAGAATTTCCCAAGTGTCACAAGGAAGAGGCGGTTCTCTACAATACAATAGGGTTGGGCAACTGGAGGTGTGTGTCTTCATGCCAATGGGGCACTGCCCCACCAACCTTAGCCTGCCCTCAGCCAGCCCAGACTTCCTGCCCTCCTATTTAACAACCAGTCGAGGGGGAGGTCTTGGTTGTAATCTTCCTTCTCCTTAGTCTCAGTTTTGCCCTTGTAGAACTCATTGAGGAGGAGCATGGGGGAAAGATTATAATAAGTTGACTCCACATGTCATCATCTCTACCGCTATCTATCATTTGCTCTGGCTTTGCTTGCACTTGGGTTCCTGCCCTACCAATCTCAATAGGCACAAGCCCCCACTGTAGGCAAATCCAACACCCCAACCCCCATCTAGCCAACAACATAACTCCTAAACCCAAAGCTCATAAACACTGTTATCCAGTTTCAGCCAGTTTCTCCCAAACTGGGACACAAGCAATGGGTTTCTTAAGTTCTTTTCCTGCAGTGTGAACAGCAAGACAGAGTCCTTTGGCCTATTTTGGAACCTGGGATGCTCTGAGACATAGGCAAAGGGCTGTTAATTTCTATTATATTTTTTAAAAAATGTAAAACCACTTTTCGCCCAAAGTAAATGGGTTCTTTAAGGCCAACTTCTACAACCTGAACAGCAAGGGAGGTGCTGGCAGAACCCCATGTCCTATGATGTCACCTGGATATTGTCTCCTGGCAACAAAGGGCTCTTTAACCCCTTCTCTCCTGCAGCGTGCACAGCAAGGAAGGCCTTGCGAGAGAAATGTGAAGGCTCAAGGCACCAGTGCTATTTTTCTAGAAAAATAGGTGCCAGAACTCACTATTAACATCTCCCTTGTTCTCTTACACAGTGGTACCTTGTGTTAAGTACTTAATTCGTTCTGGAGGTCCGTTCTTAACCTGAAACTGTTCTTAACCTGAAGCACCACTTTAGCTAATGGGGGCCTCCTGCTGCTGCCGTGCCACACAATTTCTGTTCTCATCCTGAAGCAAAGTTCTTAACCCAAGGTACTATTCTGGGTTAGCGGAGTCTGTAACCTGAAGCGTATGTAACCTGAAGTGTATGTAACCCGAGGTACCACTGTAATAGTAAAGGTGCCCACATGAGAGGTGTCAGAACTGAGTTCTGTCGGGTTCCAGCTGAAAAAAAGCCCAAGATTCTACCAAAGCATCTTTTCTGCTGGCGCAGAGGGGAGTGGGATCATAACTTTGCCCTTTTCCTGCACATCCAAGTGATAGTGGATAGCGCCAATGGTTGTGCCCAGCAGTCCTTTTTCAGAAGAAAATATGCCCCCACTGTTGAAAAATTCACCTCAAATATTTTTATCAGTGTCGTTTTGTGCAAGCCACCTTGAATTGCATTCTGGGGAAAAGGCAGAATATAACAACAACAACAACAACAACAACAACAACAACAACAACAACAACAACAACGGGCCTGCTCTGAGCAGGATTAGCATTCAATACAGCCCCATAATTGTACAATAGAAAGGGCTTAAGGAAATAAGATATGCCTGCTGGATCATGCCAATGGCTCATCCAGTCCAACATCCTATTTTCGCAGCTTGATGAAGTCCGAAAGAAAGACCTGAGGACAACAGCACTCTGCCCACCTGTAATTCACAGGAACTGGTATTCAGAGGCATAGTGCCTCTGGAGGAGCCCCTGCAAACACTTCATTGAGTGCTACAGATCATACCTGATTATAGTGGTGCATTGGCCCCTAACTATATAATGGGGCATGTGGCTACTCTGTGAGAACTTAATAAACGTCGTGATTGCAAAGTATCCACACAGAGGGTCAAAGTCTGTGCTCTGTTCACAGATCTAGGGTCCTTCCCAATGCTTATGCACACTGGAGGGGGAGGAGTCTACATGAATTGAGCACGCTCAAATCTTCTGAGACACACTCGGGGTTCTGTAGCAGTGCTCTACCACTCAACTGTGGCTCATTTACAGAAAAGTGTGCCTGTTCTGTCTCTGCCTAATCTACTGTCCTCGGTGTGTTTCCTTCCATTTAGTCTCCCATCAGGGTGAGTTAGTCTGCCCCACCTTTAATCAAGCCTGATCTGGTTACTCCCAGTACAGAAGCAGAGCAAACCTTAGAGGGGGATGCCCAGTATGTCCCTACATGAGTTGCAGTTCTGGGCTCAGTGCATTGAAATCAGGAGCCGTGCTCAGAACAGGGACTCCTGCAGAGACACAGAGGTACCTCTAAGTGAACTGCCTCAGACTCCTCAGATCTTTTAAGAATCAATCTTTTTTTTGTGTATGAGTGAATTTTAATCTATTGGGGGGGGATGTGTGTCATCAATGAAAGCTATGGCCTTATTTTATTAGCAAAAAGTGTGCACAAAGGCAAAATAGTAGTGAAGATAACTTTCAAAAATACATGGGGTTAGGGGAAATAGTTTGCAAAATATATGTATATAGGGCAAATAGCCTTTTTTTTAAAAAAACAACAACAAATTTTCATGAGGACCTTGTAAAAAAATAATGATCACAACCTGAAATGGGGTGAGCTGAACTTCAGGTTGGGGGCGGGAAATGAGAAACTGAAAGAAATTGAAATTGACAGATTGATCTATTCCTAGTGGGGAATAGGATGGTAGATTTAAAACTTTTGCTTCAGCTGTCCTGTACATTTAATGCTACGATTCAGGAAGTGAACTCTATTACATTCATGTTTAAGGCGAATCTACATCATTTGAACTTTCTGAAGCAGAACTTATCCGAATTTTGCAGTGCAAGTTCTCTCACAAAGTAGTGCATACAAAGTTGCATAAGGTGTGCATAAAATGCATACATTTGTGTACATAATGTACAAAGTGTGTTATATTTGGGTAACTTGCTTTGTAAAAATGTCTATATGAAGCAGAACTGCATACAAAGTTGTGTAGGTTAGGAGAATTCACACTAAAATGTTGGTGAATTTTCACAAAGACTTTTTATAATAATAAAGTAATCACAAACTGGTGTGGAAATGGGGAGAATGGAGCTTAAGACTTGAAAAATGGGGAGGAACTGAAACTAACAGATTTGCCCATCCGTAACTACAATATACTCTGCTCAAACAAATACAAAATAAAGGAGTGAAATGCAACCTTGCAGGTTTTCTCCTTTCTCCTTGTTTTTAAGGGAGTTCGGTCCCTAGCTTCTCATGGATGATGTTGTTTAATGAAATGACCAATTATCATGCTAATTGGAAGAAGCACCTGGAAAATCCCCAGAAGACACAGCCCAGCAAATTGAACGCAGGCACCGAGAGTTTGAAAGCTTTTGCATGCTGAATGGAGCAATTTGTCTTCTGCAGGAGAACTCAGAGGACAATGTTGAGCTGTGGAGATTCTTGGGGAAAGAACGCAGCAAGCAGTGCTGGATTACCAAAGAGGCAGAGCAGACACCGGCCTATGGGCCCCATGCCTTTTAGGGGCCCTTCGACAATGAATCAAAATAATATTGATTTGATCTTGAAAGAAAATTACAATCAAGCCAAGAAGAAGCTTCAAGATAATTTGCAAGAAGCTTCAAGATAATTTGCAAGTTTGACAGCCTTAGGGGTTCTGCAGGGTTTAATCTGGCACTGGCAGCGTCAAGTTGGTGGGTCTCAAGGTCTGGCCTTGACATTTCAGAGTTTTAGCTTTGGGATCGCTTGAAGGCAGGACAAAATTGAAGAAGGTTGAGGGAAGAAAGCCAATTTAAATCAATTTACTGAATAGGGACACTACTCCAAGGGACAGCAACGCTGCTGGCCCTCCAGACATCACAGGGATACAACTCCCATCAGCCTTGGCAATTGGCCACTCTGGCAGGGGCTGATGGGAGTTGGAGTTCTACAGCAGCTAGAGGGCACCTGGTTCCTCAAGCCACCACTAAGCCATGAACTGGTTACTAGCCAACGGTGTCTTTGAGGGGATGAGCTAGAAATTAAAATAAATAAAATATTGTGGAGCAAAAAAGAAGAAAGGAACTTCAAACAGCTGACAGGTTCCAGAGTATGTTTCACAACAACAACATACAGCATTTTTAACGTTGGATGAAATGTGTCACTGTGTTTATCATGACGATCTGATTCCCCCTCTCCTTCTTCTTGCATGAGCCCCTTTGAAGTTCCCTTCGGTCCCTTGTAGTAATGACAGCAGTAAACACCTTTGCTTTTGTCTGATGAGAACAACCTTGGGGCTCGGTGACCTCTGCAGATCTCACCTCCTGACAAGGCTGCTGTGTTGCTGAAAGCCACGCCTCTTTGTGCATGCAGTGGCAGATCTTGGGCATCACCCAAAGGAGTGGGGCAGGGGCTTGCCCTGATGGGCTTTTCACTCATCAACGGCATACCAGCATTCCTAGTCACCTGTTGAAGGTGCACAGCCCTGGGGAGGACCCAATTCTGGTATCTGGAGCCTGCTAGGCTTCTGCTCCTTCTTTCTATCGCTAAGAACATACATGAGAAGAGCCTGTTAGATCAGGCCAATGATTCATCTCGTGTCCAGCATCCTGTTCTCACAGGATGCAGTTCTCACAGGAAGAAGAGTTTGGATTTGATATCCCGCTTTATCACTACCCGAAGGAGTCTCAAAGCGGCTAACATTCTCCTTTCCCTTCCTCCCCTACAACTAACCCTCTGTGAGGTGAGTGGGGCTGAGAGACTTCAGAGAAGTCTGACTGGCCCAAGGTCACCCAGCAGCTGCATGTGGAGGAGCGGAGACCCGAACCTGGTCCCCCAGATTACAAGTCTATCGCTCTTAACCACTACACCACATTGGCTCTCCCAGATGCCTCTGTGGAATCCCACAAGCAGACCCAGAACGCAGCAGCACTATCTCACAATTTGTGATTCCCAGGAAGTGGTTTTCAGAAGCATTACTGTCTCTGACCGTGGAGGCAGAGCACAGCCATCATGGGTAATAGCCACAGATAGCTTCCTTCTCCATGCATTTGTCTAATCTGCCTTCAAAGCCATTCAAGTCAGTGGCTACCACTGCCTCCTGTGGCAATGAGTTCCATAGTTTAACTATGCTGTGTGTGAAGAAGTGCACTGCTCTCTTCAAGATTAAGCAGTCGCCTCCCCTCCACACCCGCGAGGTGGTGCAGATTGGGCCCAGAGGGAGAAGCAAGTGACTAGGCAATACCAAGAGTTGGCAAGGGGAAGCAGGCTAAATTGGCATCCTCGGGCTCAGGCCCACGTGACAGATGGCTGCGAGCCCCCCCCTTTATATTACCCACAATGCCACAGAACTGCCCCTGCTCTGATCTGTATGTCAATAAGTCAATTCATTCACAAACACTCTCAGTATAATGCAGTTTTATTACTTAAATCAGGAAGTTCAAGGTGCCACCAGGCCAGGCCATCTCTCACCTCATCTCCATCCCTGCCTGTCTCCTAAGCTAGGCTAGAAGTGGAGAACTAAAACTTTTAACATACCCTCCAACATTTCTCTGATGAAAATAGGGACGTGGTATTCCATAATAATATTGTTTTATTTATTTATACCCCACCCATCTAACTGGGTTGCCCCAGCCACTTGGGGTGACTTCAAGCATATATAAAAACATTAAGAAGCTTCCCTATATAGGGATGTCTTCAGATGTCTCCTAAAGGTTGTTTAGTTACTTACAGCATTGGCTTAGGGGTTGCATAACTCCGCACCCTCCAACATTTATCCGATGGAAATAAGGACGTCCTAAGGAAAAGCGGGACATTCTGGGATCAGATAAGAAACTGGGATGGCTTCTGTAAATCTGAGACTGTCCCTGGAAAATAGGGACACAGAGGCTCTGCCTTAAGACAAGATTCAGTCCAACCTTGCCAGGCTCATATGACCTAGTCCTACAAATACAAAGTAGGGTGAATAGCAGCAGAGGCAAAGATAGTTACTTTCCCTGGATGAATTTCATGGGAAAGACCTGAGTGCAACAGGGAATTGCAACCCAGATGCAATTCCCAGCAACTGGTGTTCAGATGTATTCTGACTCCAGCTGTTGAGACAGAGCACAGCCATCATGGCTGGCACCCAATGATAGCCTTCTCCTCCATGAATGTGTCCAAGCCTCTTTTAAATGCATCCAAGTCAGTGGCCCCCAGTACACCTTGCGGGAACAAATTCCTGGAGAGTGGATCCTTTCGTAGTCAAGATGGCACCACCCACACACAAGAGGGAGGTATTAGCAGAAAAGAAAATGTAAGGAAACAGTCCTAAAGGGGATGCGACTCCCACCCCAACTATCCCAACAATGCTGGAAATTTTGTTTGGAATCGGGGCAGGGTGGGGAGGATGGAAAACCTGGTGGGATTCAAATGAAATGGAGTACCTGGAAAAGGGCACCGCTAACTGGCTGGCTGAAACCCTGAGCAGAAGCATTTTGCTTATTTCAGTGGGGGTTCCACTGGTTTAACTCAGAATTCCAAACCGAGAAGAAATTGGAAGCGTTGCTGTTTTCTGGCTGTGCTACCTGGGTGAAGTTCTTTAGCAGAAAGACGTCTGAGACCAGGAGATAGCTGATGGAAGGAGGTGAAAATCACTGCAGGCTTAAAAGGGGCATTAAGGCATTTCAGAGCTCCTGCTTGCTTTTCATGGGAGCAAAGTTCAGCTCAGGGCCCCACCTGCCCTTACAGTACCTGAAGCCAAAAAGGCAGTGAATGGTGTCTTGGCATGTGAAGCGAGCTGGGGAAGAGAGGCGGGAGGGGGAGGGTCAAGGAGGGGAAGGGAGGGGCCTTGGGCATTGCAGTGTCTGTAAAGGATCAGGCAGCTAAAAGCCCGTGTTCCACGCAGCATCATGTATCAACACCCATGACTCCAAGCACTCCCAAACCTTTGTCAAAGTTGGCATTTAACAGTTATTCCAACTAAACATTCGGAAAAACTTTCTGACAATAATAGCTGTTCGGCAGTGGAAGAGACTCCCACGAGAGGTGGTGGACTCTCCTCCCTTGGAGGTTTTCAAGCAGAGGTTGGATGGCCATCTGCCATGGATGCTTTAGCTGAGATTCCTGCACTGCCGGGGGTTGGACTAGATGACCCTTGGAGTCCCTTCCAACTCTAAGATTCTATGAGATTAATCAATGGAGCCATTAGCCCATTCTTTGTTATGAGCAATTAGAATGGCCCGAAACAAAGACTCAGGAAGGTGGAGAAAGCAGATTGGAAGATTTGCCCTCATTTACAAAGGAGATTATTGAAGTCTGCCTCCTTACAGCCATGGGGACTAGCAGTGTGCATTATTTTGTTCCAAATAAGAAAAAATATACAGTGGACACTCGGGTTGCGAACATGATCCATGCGGGAGGCATGTTCGCAACCCGCAGCGCCGCGTCTGCACACGCGTGGGTCGCAATTCAGCGTTTCTGTGCATGCGCAAAGTGCGATTTAGTGTTTCTGCGCATGAGCAAGCGACAAAACCTGGAAGTAACCCATTCCGGTACTTCCGGATTTGGCGCGGTGCACAACCCGAAGCATCTGTAAGCCGAGGTATGACTGTACAGTGGTACCTCGGGTTACAGATGCTTCAGGTTACAGAATCCACTAAGCCAGAAATATTACCTCAGGTTAAGAACTTTGCTTCAGGATGAGAACAGAAATCGTGCTCTGGCGGCGCAAGAGGCCCCATTAGCTAAAGTGGTGCTTCAGGTTAAGAACAGTTTCAGGTTAAGAACAGACCTCCAGAACAAATTAAGTTCTTAACCCGAGGTACCACTGTACAATGATTTAAGGGAGTGCAACCGTTTTACCAGCTCGCTGTGGCGGGAAGAGAGACAGGAAGGAAGAGACATGTGGGGTGGGGGTGGGTGGGGGGTCAGGTGCATTGTGGTCTTGCTTTCTGTGGCAGGCTCACATTCCTGGAAACATCGAAATTAGGAGGCTGGATTCCCCTCCAAACAAGCAAGCAAGCAAGCAAGCAAGCAAGCAAGCAAACCAAAAAACTGAGCAGGTCTACATTGTTCCAGTTGGCCACGTCCCAAGCAGCAAAAAAAGGGAAAAACTGATTCAGAGGCCCTTTGGAAGACACTCCCTATTGGCACAGACACCCACCTGGCTCTATCTAATCCTCCCCACCCTTGCATTTATACATTGAGCCACTCCTGCTGCCTCGCTGCCCTTTACTCCAGTCAGGGCGAACAAGCCCAAGAGGTGGAGGTTGTGGGGTGAAGGGTTGCCGGGCCGGGTGGGGAGGAGCGCATCCTCCTCCGTGATCCAACAACACCTTGGCGCCTTCTGCCCGGTGTCCCTCCCCCTAAATGGAAGGTGCTTTTGCCAAGAACCAGCTTCTTCTCTGCTCCCACCCGATCTGGCAAGCTTTGGGGGCGATAGGCTTTCTCGCCCTTTGTTCCCAGCTAGGATCGTTTAAGTGGAAGCAGGTGTTCTTCTCCGCCGCTAATCTCCTGTACACGCCTATGGTCCCAGCAACCGCTTTCACGTTCCAGATGGGTGATGGGAGACAGCTTTCCCTCCCACCCACACCTCCTGCGAGGGCGGAGGAGCTGCCGTGGGAGGCGAGGCTCCGATCGGCTCTCCATGCGGAAGCAATGAAAAAGAAACCATTCACATAGGCACTTAGGATTGCTGGGTTTCCACCCCACTCCCCTCCTTCCTTTGTTCTATCATCTCCTCCCCATCAACCCTCACCGCTCTCCATTTCCACCTTACAAAAGATTTGGGGGTGCCGGGGGGGGGGGGAGCAATGGAAAAAAGAAGCAACGGGAGCCAGGAGATGGGAAGGGTTTGGAACAGTGTTCTTATTTTATTTTTTTTAACGTTCACCCAAGGAACCTGCTGTCATTTGTAATTTGATTCCCTCATCCCATCGGCAGGATGTGAAGTACAAATAAAAATAGTACCTCTGAGCATGCACAGATTATACTGCCTTCCCTCCGGAAGAAGCGGGGGGGGGCGGGTAGCATACTATTTATTAAGGACCATCTAGTCCAGCATCTTAAGGGACACTGTGGGTTAAACCACAGAGCCTAGGACTTGCCGATCAGAAGGTCGGCGGTTCAAATCCCCGCGACGGGGTGAGCTCCCGTTCCTCGGTCCCTGCTCCTGCCAACCTAGTAGTTCAAAAGCACGTCAAACTGCAAGTAGATAAATAGGTACCGCTCCAGCGGAAAGGTAAACGGCGTTTCCGTGCACTGCTCTGGTTCACCAGAAGCGGCTTAGTCATGCTGGCTACATGACCTGGAAGCTGTACACCGGCTCCCTTGGCCAATAAAGCGAGATGAGCACCACAACCCCAGAGTCGGCCACGACTGGACCTAATGGTCAGGGGTCCCTTTACCCTTTAGTCCAGCATTTTATTCTCATAGTGGCTCCACAGATGCCTGAGGGGAACCAGCAAGCAGGAGCTGAGCTCAACAGCACTTTCCCATCCTGTGGTTTCCAGCAAATGGTATTCAGAAGTTTGACTGGCTTGTACCATAGAGGCAGAGCATAACCATCATGGCTAGCAGCCATTGATTGCCTTCTCCTCCATGAATGTGTCTAATCGTCTTTTAAAACCATCCAAGCACGGGGGGGGGGGGGCATACCTTAGTTCCTTAGTTTACCTATGCATTGCTTGAAGAAATACTTTCTTTTATCCATCCTGAGTCATCCAATATTCACCTTTTTTTTTGTTTTGTTTTTTTTTTAGGTGAGGCGATCAGAACTGTACACCATATTCCAAATGTGGTATTAAAAGCAGGTTTAGAGGGCGGCCATCAAAGCACGACTTTTGCCCTTTGAGCCAAGCTGTGTCTCTACACCTGCCCGCTACTAGTGGGTGAGAAATTGGATTCATTTAGCAATTAGCTTGCCCTTAATTTGCAAATTAGTTTGCACTTTACAAAACAACCTGAGAACCCACATGCAGCTGTCCTTTGAAATCTGCGCTTCTCCCAATTTTGCACTGCAGTTCTCCAGCTTAGCGATATGTACAGAAATGCATGTGCATATATTAGTGAAAATAACATATACAAATTAGGGGAGATGGAATCCCCCCCCCCAAAAAATAGGATCGATTTGCAATAAAATGCTGGGAAATTTTCATGAACATTTTTGGGGAAATTTCACAGACTGACGCAGAAAGAATTGAACTGACGTCTGGAAGAATGAGATGCTGAAACCGACATGGACAGATTCACCTACCCTTACACTGCACACATTTTAAGGAGGGTGAAACTTAGTGGAGACATGAAGAATAGCCTCCTTGGCTATTTTGAGCCCCACAAGATTTCACAGAGAGAAATGAAAGGAAATCCTAGCTCTGTGGCAAAATACCTACCGTATTTTTCGCCCTATAAGACGCACCAGACCACAAGACGCACCTAGTTTTTGGAGGAGGAAAACAAGAAAAAAATACTCTGAATCTCAGAAGCCAGAACAGCAAGAGGGATCGCTGCACAGTGAAAGCAGCAATCCCTCTTGCTGTTCTGGCTTCTGGGATAGCTACGCAGCTTGAATTCGCTCCATAGGACGCACACACATTTCCCCTTACTTCTTAGGAGGGAAAAAGTGAGTCTTATAGAGCAAAAAATACGGTACTTTGCAGTCCCAGCTTCAATTCTCGATGGCATCTCCAGGTAGGGCTAGGAAAGATGCCTTGCCCCAAACCCCGGAGAACTGCTGACCATCAGAGTAGACAATACTCTGGACCGATGGAGGGAAACCTCCTATGTTCCTCTGTGGCCCAGCCCAGACCCAGGTCAGCCACCTTCATCAAAGTCAGACCTACATCTCTCATTGCATTATTGCCAGATTCGGGTCTAGACATGGAGCCTGAAACAAAATCCGCAAGCATCAAATCAAGAACAGAAGATGGCACTGGGTGGTAAATCAGGGCTTAGAACTAAACCCTGACCTTCTCCTTTACTGCTGCCTCCATCACAGAAGCATTTTATTTTATTACACATTATAACTCTCTCCTCCTCCCAGCATCTCCAGTTGGATGAAGTATGAATCCTGGATTGCCTCCCAATGAAGTCTGACTTCTGGGGCCCAAACTTGCTTGGCTTAAGCCAGGTAACGTAAGACGAGCCAGCTGGATCAGGCAAAGGCCCATCTAGTCTAGGGGTCTGTTCTCACAGTAGCAAACCAGGTGCCTGTAGGAAACCTGCAAGCAGGAGAACTCAGGGATTGGGCAAAAGTTCGGTTCAGTTCACCTTTAAAAGCAGAATTTATTTAATTCACTGTTTCTGAAATGCAGCCATTCTGCACTTTTCCAAACTCTGGAGTGCTGTTCTTCGGTTAATTAATGTGTGCAAAAAATGCACAGTAGTGAAAACAGCGTACAAAATGCATTCTATTATGGAAAATATAAATACAGTGGTACCTCGGGTTACATACGCTTCAGGTTACATATGCTTCAGGTTACAGACTCCGCTAACCCAGAAATAGCACCTCGGGTTAAGAACTTTACCTCAGGATGAGAACAGAAATCGTGCTCCGAAGGCGCGGCAGCAGCAGGAGGCCCCATTAGCTAAAGTGGTGCTTCAGGTTAAGAACAGTTTCAGGTTAAGAATGGACCTCCGGAATGAATTAAGTTCTAAACCTGAGGTACCACTGTATTGCGAAAATATGCTTTACAAAAACATGTATATTAGACAAAATTGCATGCAGAAATGTGCACATTGGGGGAAATTCTCATGAAAACGCTGAATTTTCATGATGGTTTTTAGAAAATTCACAAATCAGGCCACATTCACACCAAACATTTAAAGCACTATGATACCACTTTAAAGTGTCATGGTTTCCCCCAAAGAATCATGAGAGAGCTGCGGTTTGCAAACGGTACTGAAATCTGAGGGGTCACTGCTACTTCTCTCACAGAACTACAATTCCCAGAACAGTTTAACAACCAATTCTTCTTCCTTGGGAACTTGGAATTTTAGCTCTCTGAGGGGTCTCCCAACAACTCTCAGCACCATTACCATTTAAAGGAAGTGGTAATGAAAGTGCTGTAAAAGTATGGTGTGGAGTTTGAACTGTGTCGATTCTGTACATGGACCAAGGGAGCTTTTTGGCCAGGCCCTAATCTGATGTTCTAACCACTACACCAGCTATTTAAAGCACTAAAATGTTATGGCTTTCCCCAAAGAATTCTGGGAGATGTAGTTCACTGAAGGAACTGAGAGTTGAGAGGAGACAACCCTCCCCCAATATTCCCCTCCTGGAGATACAATTCCCAGAGTTCCCTGTGAAGAGGGATTGATTAAGCCACTTTTAATGGGAAGCTTTTAATGTTTAATAGGTTATTGTATTTTAGTGTTTTGTTGGAAGCCGCCCAGAGTGGCTGGGGAAACCCAGCCAGATGGGTGGGGTATAAAAAATAAATTATTATTATTATTATTATTATTATTATTCCAGGAATTGTAGCTCTGCAAGGGGAACGGGGGTCTCCTCACAACTCTGGGTATCCCTCACAGCCCACAGTTCCCAGATTTCTTTGGGGGAAGCCGTGACGGCTTAGAGCGGGATCGTAGAGCTTTAAAGCTATTGTGCGGATGGAGGGCCTTGATGTGGAAATGTGGCAAACTCCATAGCGAGAAACTGCAAGAAACTGTAACCAGCAGGTTCGCTGGTCGCACTTCGCTCCTCTTCTAGACCATCGCGTGACTCTGTGAATGTAACCTTCCTTTTACTGTCACCGAGTGCCAGGAGGGGTGAGAATTAACGAGAGAGCTGCCTCAACCGTTCCGCTGCCAGGGGAGTCCTTCCTCCCCACCCCCGCCGCTGCTTTCTCCTTCACCTTCCTTTCCAAGCTTCAGCTTGTTTTGCACCACTAATGACTAGCGGGAGGACTGACTCACAGAGAGGCACACAAAGGGCCTCGCTGAATAGATTCCACCCCCGCCGTGCTGCATTTCCTGTGCCAGCTTCAAGCAAAGCTTCCTCCAGTCGCCTCCCTCCAAGGTGACGTTGGACACTCAAATTCGTGGGCACCTGCTTTGCCAGTGGGCATCCAAGAAAACAGAGCGTCGGAAGATTCCGGAAAGAGAAAAGAAAGCGCTTCTTCACACGGCTCATAGGTCAACTACGGAACTCACTTCTGCAGGAGGCTGTGATGGCCACAAACTTGGACGGCTTTTTTAAAAAGGGAAATTCACAGAGGATAAGGCTACCAATGGCTACCAGCCATGATGGCTATGCTGTGCACCCACAGTTGGAAGAAGTTTGTTTCTGAATAGCAGTTGTTGTAAAGAGAGCTCTTGGGTTCAGGTCCTGCTTGAGGTTTTACTACAGGCATCCGACTGGCCACTGTGAGAACAGGATGCTGGACTAGAGGGGCCACTGGCCTGATCCAGCAATCTCTGCTTATGTACTTATGTGCTAAATCAATGAGCACTCCGAAACTACGCAGTTGTTCTTTCAAGGGGAGCACAACCCTCTCAAGCATAGGCCAACTGAGATCTGGGAACCAGCTATCTCCAATACCTTCATCTTCTCTGGATTCGCATCCAGCACATCGCTATCTCCACACACACAGTTCTGGAACCTCATCTGCCACACCTGATTCAGAAGGAAGAGACAAATAGAGTTGGGTGGCCTTTGCATATTGATGGACACCTTGTTCCAAATCTTCTACTTGTGGGTTCCCCACAGCCATCTGGTTGGCTACTGTAAGAACAGGATGATAGAGTAGATGGGTCTATAGCCTCACCTACTGGGTCTCTTCCTATATTCAGTAAAGGACTCTGACGGTGAAAGTCAGTTCCTTCCATTTACAACTAGAGCTGGCCACACCTGATCTCCATTTCAGGATAAAACGCCCGAATTTCCTTGTCCTAGGGAACACTGCAATGTATCGCAACACTGGCATTCAGCGCCTTACCCCAGCGAACAAATAAACACAGGCATTATGTCCACACCCCTTGCTTTTGTTTTTAAAACGATCCTACTTCCTGAAGTTAGGTTTTATTGGGGGGGGGGGGTAAATACAATTTTGGGCTCACCAAGGCAAATAAAGCACGGCCTCAATCTCTGCAGCCATCTTGCCCCTCTGGGCTCACTTAACACACGAAACCTTGAGTATACCTAAGTTAAACAAATGGAATAATATGTTTGGGTTATTTTTAACCAGCACTATTCATGGCCATTCAGGTACCCCTCTCTGTCCTCTGCCCATTCCAGCAGGAGGAATGATCACAGGCCCTCCAAGGGTCCCTATTTTCCAGGGATGTCCATGATTTAGAGAAGCCACCCCAGTTTCTGATTTGATCCCGGGATGTCCCGCTTTTCCTTAGAATGCCCCTATTTTCATTGGAGAAATGTTGGAGGGTCTGGAGTTTTCCAACCCCCGAGCCGTCTGAAGGCAATCCTGTATAGGGAAGGTTTTTTAAAACGTTTTATGTTTTATTATGTTTTTATATATGTTGGGAGCTGCCCAGAGTGGGTGGGGCAACCCAATAATATGGGTGGGGTAGAAATAGTAAAATTATCATTATGGAATGGGACATCCCTATTTTCACCAGAGAAATGTTGGAGGGTATGTGATCAAGAAGAGTTCCAGGACACATTCCAGCCAGGCAAAAACACTTGAGGAAGATGCAAGGAAGGGCTGGAGAGAGTCTGGGGAGAGTCCCAAAGGCCAGTCAAAGAGGCCTGGAGGGCCACATCCAGCCCATGGGTCTGAGACAGATCATTGCCAAAAGGTTTGCTCTAGGACAGGGGTCAGCAAACTAAGGCCCGAGGGCCAAATGCAGCCCCCAGGCTCGTAAATCCGGCCCGTGAACCCTGCCACCCGCTCAGTCAGTCCCCACGTGCTGCAGACGCCTTGTCACATGGGGGCTGACTTCCGTGGCATGGCTTTGGATTGGCTGGAGGAAGCTCCTGCAGCCAATCAGAAGCACGGACGCCTCTGGCTGGGTGGCGACACTAGCACGGCTTTGGATTGGCTTCAGTACACTCCTGCAGCCAATCCAAAGCCTTGCCACCTGAGTGCTGAGGTAAACCTGGCGCGGCCATGGACGGAGAGGCTGGCGGGCGGGCAGCGGGACTGGACCGCACCATGGGCATCATGACGGGCGCATCGCAGGGCTTCAGCTGGAGCTTGGCGCGTGCCTGGCACCCAGCGCTGCTGGTGGTGGCGCGCTTGGCAGCCGCACTGGAGCAGCTGAAGGGCAAGCTGTGTGCCGCCTGCCCAGCACTCCATGTGTGTGGCCTGCCCGCCGACCTGGCCTTGGACGACGGGCCACAGCGCATGGTGCATGCCGTCTGCGAGCTCCATGGGGCCGGGCCGATGGAGCAGCTGCTGCTCGTCAACAACGCCAGAGAGCGGGTGGCGCTGAAACGTGCTCCTGAGCGCATGCAGAGTGTGTTCCTCCTCCAGGTCTGGAGGCAGCTGCAGGACTGGCTTGCACGACATTTATATTTTTCAGAATATAGTCTGGCCCCCCACAAGGTCTGAGGGACAGTGGACTGGCCCCCTGATGAAAAGGTTTGCTGACCCCTGCTCTAGGAACTGTTGCCTTTGGACAGAGCCATTTGCTGGTGCCTGCCCTGCTCTCATGTGCTAAGGGAGTGAGCCCAGAAACCTCACCTTGGCCATGTTCTCATTAGGTGGCTTTCAGAAAGCCACATTCTTCCCCAGCCTCAGCTCCCCCATTTGCCCTCTTCGTTTATTTTATAGGTTTGTATAGAGCGATATACAGGTGGCAACCATTTTGCGCAGGGCTTCCGTTCCTGACACCTGCACGCATTTGCGGAGCGCATATAAGCCCATCCTACCCCGTTCCACCCCTGCCCCTGGTTCTGCTCCATTTTTGAGCCACTTCTAGGTCGGCAGCAACCAGCGTGTGAATGATCGAGCATCAATCGTATGCGCATAAAATGGCCGCTGCCTGTATAGCGCAATGAACAAAGGATCTAGGCAGGGAAGATTAACACTCGAGAATGGTGTGAAGCAAGGCTGGCGAGGGATGCAGAGAATTCTGGGGGCCAGATCAAGCAGCCTGGGGGCCACTGCTGCATTATACACACATCCCTCGTAATGTGCAACTGCAACCCGTGAAAGCTTCCAGGGTCAGGTTTCTTCTCACTGCTCTGAGCAGCTAGGAAGCCAGCTTTTGCTAAACCTCAGATCAACCTTTTGAGCCACACCTCACCCCTGATTACACAGGAGGGCCGTGGCAGAGGTGCCAGTAGGGGGGGGGCTGTTCCGTGTGCTGAAATTGCATGAGCAAACATGAAAGATAGCTGGAAGGGGGATGCAAACACCACAGGCCACTTTCTCCCTTTCTTTTTTGCAGGTGTACAGGAAACAATACCGCCAAACAACTTGTTTGACTATTCAGCCATCTGCATTGACAGTACAAATACACTTGTTTCCCTAGATGAACTCGTAAGAGATTTAATTATATATCTCTCTCTCTCTATAGAAAGCACGTAGGACAAGACAAAGAGGATCCTCTTCTTTCAATTGATCTTTTACATCTCTGCCTCTTCTCTCCCAATATCCATACTTTCCATCCCCCCCCCCCCCCGCAAACAACATTTGAAAGAGGCAAACAGGTACACCTGCTCCATGTCAAGCGAACAAGAGGATTCGGGTATCGATGGTGACTGTGCCACTCCCACCGTGAAATGCATTTGCTTTGTCTCTTTCCATTTATCCTGAGGTTTGGAGTGAGGAATAAAAGCAAAGAACAAAGCAAAAAGCCAAACAGCTAACACTAGAACAGAGTGACATTTCATCCAATTGAAATTCCTTTCCCAGATTCAACTTGTTGAGCCTCAAAAGGCAGGGAGAGAGGAGACCTGATGTTTGGGGACTCTCATAATCTCTGACCATTAACAACTTCTGGAGGGCCGCGGGTTCCCCATCCCTGTTTCAGTCGGCCCTAATAAAAACCAGCAAAGTCACTATGCAGAGACACAGCAGGGAGCTCCCTGGACCCTTTGGTCCATGGAAGGGAGCCTGTGGCTGCCCAGCTGTTTGTAGACACCAACTCCCATAATTTCTGGCTACTGGTCATGCTGGGTAGGAACAGTGTGGACATCTTAATTGAGCCTCCATGAATTTGTCCAACCCTCTTTTACAGCAATCTAGGTTGGTGGCTGTCACTGCCTCCTGTGGACCTTCAATATCATGTATCTTCTTTTGGTTACATGCAGTGCCCTGAATAGTCCAGCATTCAGCTTCATTGGAACATTCATTCCCACATTCATTCTCTTTCCCCTTCTCTTTTGGGGTGAAAGGGGACCCTGACAGCATCCTCCCTGGGGGCCTATAAAATTCCCGATGCCAAGCGAGATGAGAGTGGTGCAGATTAAATTATGCCACAGACCACCACCACAAAAAGAATTGGTGAAAAGAGGAAGGAGGGGAAACAGAGAAACAAGCTTTGCATGGGGGATACAAATGAAGGAGGCAACAGCTGGCAGCTCATCCCCTCATCAGATTTGGATATCAAATAAATAACGCCCATCCCATGCAAAGGGCACAGAGCGGCTGTTAGGGGCAAGGCTGCCTTTCCGATGGTCTGGTTACAGCTGTCATTCTCAGGACTGACAATCGACCAAACACTTTTAGAACAGCACAGGGGACGGTTCAAAGCTCCCTTGGTGCACTCGGTTACCTTTTTGTCACCTCACATGAGCTCTAGGGAAAAAATCAGTTCCGTAAATTCCGAGTATGGGTTGTTTGAACCAAGGTGGGAGAGAGAAAAACAGCAATGGAAGGCACCTATTGACAGTCACCTGTTTGCATATACAGAAGTACCTCGGGTTAAGTACTTAATTCGTTCTGGAGGTCTGTTCTTAACCTGAAACTGTTCTTAACCTGAAGCACCACTTTAGCTAATGGGGCCTCCTGCTGCTGCTGCGCCGCCGGAGCCCGATTTCTGTTCTCATCCTGAAGCAAAGTTCTTAACCTGAAGCACTATTTCTGGGTTAGTGGATTCTGTAACCTGAAGCATATGTAACCTGAAGCGTATGTAACCTGAGGTACTACTGTACTGCTGATTGTAAAAAAGCAAACTAAGCTCATAGTGTAACACGGATTAGAGGATGGAGCTATAAAGTCAGGGGTGGGCTTGCTTCTGAAACCCACCTGAGATCATTTGCCGTGAGCAGTTGGTTTTCTGGCCAACACAATGGCCGGAGCAGAGCACCTGCTTGGCATGGAGAAGGGCCCAGGTTCAGTCACTGGCACCTCTCAGGTTGAAAAGGAAAAGACCTTTCTCTGCCTGGGAGACACTAGCAGTCAGAGGAGAGAGCACTGAGCGAGACAGAACAGGGCCCCCAAAGCAGCTCTCAGTGTCCGCTATGCTTGGGAACTGATTGTACGGACAGATCTTCTGTGGCCACAGATTTTCTTTACTCATTGGAGGGAAATCAGAGTAGCTGGTTTGTGCTCTTACAAGCTATAAATCACAAAACCATCAGAAATGTGAGCAAAAAATGCTAACTTTTTCCCTTTCTCTTTGCAATTTCTGCCCTGATCTTATACCAAAATTCCTGGCAGTAAGCCCCACTGAACACAGTGGGTTTACTTGTGAGAAGACACATGTAGTGTTGCATTGCACTGAATATCTACACTGCACCGAGTTCGCAATAAGAACTCTGAATCCAATCCAACATTAGTCTTACTCAAAGTAGACACACTGAAATTAATAGGCATGACTAACTTAGGCCCATTAATTTTAATGGTTCTACCTTTAGTTATCAGGGACGTGGGTGGCGCTGTGGGTTAAACCACAGAGCCTAGGGCTTGCTGATCAGAAGGTCGGCAGTTCGAATCCCCGCAACGGGGTGAGCTCTCGTTGCTCAGTCCCTGCTCCTGCCAACCTAGTAGTTCAAAAGCACATCAAAGTGCAAGTAGATAAATAGGCACCGCTCCGGCGGGAAGGTAAACGGCGTTTCCGTGCACTGCTCTGGCTCGCCAGAAGCGGCTTAGTCATGCTGGCCACATGACCCGGAAGCTGTACGCTGGCTCCCTCAGCCAATAAAGCAAGATGAGAGCCACAACCCCAGAGTCGGTCACGACTGGACCTAATGGTCAGGGGTCCCTTTACCTTTACTACCTTTAGATATAACCCTCTATAACTAAGAACCCTGTGAGAGCTGGGTGCTTGAAGTGAGAGCTGGACCATAAAGAAGGCTGATCGCCAAAGAATTGATGCTTTTGAATTATGGTGCTGGAGGAGACACTTGAGAGTCCCATGGACTGCAAGAAGATCAAACCTATCCATTCTTAAGGAAATCAGCCCTGAGTGCTCACTGGAAGGACAGATGGTGAAGCTGAGGCTCCAGTACTTTGGCCACCTCATGAGAAGAGAAGACTCCCTGGAAAAGACCCTGATGCTGGGAAAGATGGAGGGCACAAGGAGAAGGGGACGACAGAGGACGAGATGGTTGCACAGTGTTCTCGAAGCTACCAACATGACTTTGACCAAACTGCAGGAGGCAGTGGAAGACAGGAGTGCCTGGCGTGCTCTGGGCCATGGGGTCACGAAGAGTCGGACACGACTAAACGACTAAACAACAACTAAAAACCAGTGACTGAATTTGCCTTTTACCTCTACCCTCCCAGACACTTTTCCTTTTGTGCCATATCTTTAACAGCTTCTGGGCAGGAACTGTCTTATCAGTTATATTTGTAAGCCACTCTGGAAGCCTCTTTTGGCCATAAAGTGGAATAATAATATTAATAATAATAATAATAATAATAATTGCTAGGCGTATAAATCTCATTGCAAATTTGCCCTCCTATTGAAATGACTTTGCCCTCCCGACTTCTGAAATCTGCCATGGCACCCCAACTATCCGTAAACTGAGCCTTCCATGGTTCCCTGGGATAGGTTGAGAAGGAAAGTTTTAAATAAATTCCATCCAAGTCGGCAACTCTGCATTCCTGGGATACTTCCCCTGTTGTTTGCAAGAAAGGCTGTCTCCCATGGCCGGCAAACAGTTAACTGTGCCAGTTCTCCCATGCTCACCCCTCTGGAGACAATATTCAGAAACCCGCAGGCCCCTCTCAGCCTCCTTAGCAACACAGCTTTTGTGTCTGAGATTTCACCTGAGGTAATTGGCCTCCTCAGGGGGAAAAAAGGGGGGGACCCTCAGGTGTGGTTGTGTGCCTCTGAGACTGGAGGAAAATAACTCTTGTGTACAACAGTGCATGTGTTAATTTCCATTTCATTTCTGCCTTTCTTTACCACCACCGCCCACGCAAGCCAGTCCTGACTTCTTCTTTATAAACCTCTAGAACGGAGTCAAAGCTCTTCCATCATCTGACAAAAAACGGCTTTCGTTTTTTGAAAGCAGCAGATGGGAGCGCCTGTTCCTTCCCCCGTAGCCTTGGCTGCTAGGCAGATGCCTCAGTGCGCCTTGCATGGGCCGGATGTGAAAAACCGCCATCAGCATTGCCTTGGGGTCCCAGGCATTCATGTTCATTATTTTGGATCAGAAACCGGCCTGAGAAGAAGCCGACAGAAGCTCAGAAGGAGCGTGTCTGAGGACACCGGGTGGCAGCCAATGCTAGTCCTACTCAAAGTAGCATACCCTTCAACTATCCCAAACAGGAACATCCAGCGTTTTCATGTGAGAGCACAGCACTCATTTTGGGCACCATGATCTCACCCTCCAAAAGTGCTTTTTTTCAAGGCTAAAATCTCGTGCTGCTCCCCCAAACACGTGTTTTTGTGTGCCATGCTCTCATGCAAGAGCATGGCCCTGAAAAAAATGCATCTTTGGGGGCCGTGATATTGGCGGGTCACGTGACTCACAAAGGAGTGTGGCCCTGAAAGACACGCACTTGGGTTTTTCACGCATTCCGGTTGGAGGGAATCAAGTAAACCCACTGAATTTGATAGACAAAGGGTTGAACCCAACCAAGTCCTACTCATCCTAGACCAGTTCAAATTCATGGATCTTGATCAGTCATGTCCATTAAATGAGTAGGAATGAGCAGAATCTGCCTAGCTCCATGGTAGGAGGCAGTGATTCTTCTGAATACCAGTTGCTGAAAACTGCAGGAGCGAGGAGTGCTGTTGCTCTTAGGAAGCTTGCAGGATTCCTGGGGGCATCTGGTTGGCCATTGTGAGAGCAGGACGTTGGCCTGATCCAGCAGGGCTCTTTCTTTGTCCTCTTGGTTGGCTCCTGCACTAGCTTCTGGTCACAGATTGCTAGCACCAGAACCAATTACAGTGGTACCTCGGGATGCGAATGGGATCCGTTCCAGCACCCCGTTCGCATCCTGAATGGAATGTAATGCGCAGATCACGTTTTGTCACTTCCGTGCATGCGCGCAATGTCATTTTGAGCTTCTGCGCATGTGCGAGTGGTGAAATAATAATAATAATAATAATAAATTTTATTTATATCCCGCCCTCCCCTGCCGAAGCCAGGCTCAGGGCGGCTAACAACAATAAAACAGTACAAAAGTACAGCACAAACAACACTCTAAAATCATTCATTATGAAATTAATTCGAATCAAGCCACTGGCAACCATTGGGCTAACGCACCCCGTTACTTCCGGGTTGCCGTGGAGCGCAACCCGAAAGCGCTCAACCTGAAGCACATTCAACCCAAGGTATGACTGTAGTCACAGTATCTTTGCAGCGATTACGGTAGACTCGTAATCTGGGGAACCAGGTTCAATTCCCCGCTCCTCCACCGGCAGCTGCTGGGTGACCTTGGGCCAGTCACACTTCTCTGAAGTCTCTCAGCCCCACTCACCTCACAGAGTGTTTGTTGTGTGAGAGGAAGGGAAAGGAGAATGTTAGCCACTTTGAGACTCCTTCGGGTAGTGATAAAGTGGGATATCAAATCCAAACTCTTCTAAGCAAAGAGGCAAATGTACCTTCTATACTGGCCCGGGGAAGGCTATCGCCTTCATAAATGTACTTTCAGGCCTCTGAGAATCGTATGTTTGGTCCCGGTTTCGCAAACGGATCTGGCGCTGGAGATTTGTGAAGATCTCACACAAGCTTTCTACAATATTTTTTTGTACGGCTCTGATTTTTGCAGTGGTGAGCCTAGCCTGGCTCAGTGAATCGAGGCCGCACACCAGGCAGTCATGACGCAGTGTGTTAGCTCTCCAAAAGGGCAACACCCACCCGGTTGATCTGAGGCGTGGGTTGGCATGACTCAGGTTGCCTTGCACACCTCAGCAAGGCATTCAAAGGGAGTCACACGGACAGAAAGGGGCCTCCAGAACAGCCCTTTAGGGGTTGACAGGAAATAGGAATAGAATAATCTGTCAACTTCAGTTACTTTCAGTTGCTCACATTTACCCACTTTGAATTAAGTTCTCTGCATTTATTTGTGTGTTGTTGTTGTTGTTTTTAAATCAAATCATGAAAATGCACCAGCATTTTAGTGTGGATTTCTTCCAAAACATTTGTCTTTGGATGTGGTTTTGACTAACAAGTACGTTTCTGCCAGCAATTTTCCATAATGGGATGCAACTTTTGCTGTTATTTTCACAAATACAGTGGTACCTCATGTGACGTACTTAATCCGTTCTGGAGGTCCATTCATAAGAGGAAACTGCTCGTAACATGAGGCGTGCTTTCTCTAATGGCACCTCCTGCTGCCGCCACGCTGCCAGAGCGTGACTTCCACTCACATCCCGGGGCAAAGGTCGCAACAAGGGGCATTTGCTTCCAGGTTAGCAGAGCGCATAACCCGCAGCATTCATAAGGGGGACGGTACGTAACCTGAGGTACCACTGTATAGGCCTTTACACATGCACTTTACCCCCAGTATATGCACTGTTGTAAGAAGGGCCTGCTGGATCAAGCCAATGACCCATCTGGCCCAGCATCTCTGCTCTCACTGGGTCCAACCAGATGCCTCAATGGGAAAAACCACAGGCAGGGTCCAAGCACAAAGAGCCCTCTCCTCTCCTGTGATTTCCAGCAACTGATGCCTCTGGACCATGGACGCTGAGCACCCCGTCATGGCTAGTCTCAGTCTCCCACACTGTGGATTTTTTAGCAAGTATTTACTGAGTCTTTTTTGCAGGAGCCACAGGAAGTGCTGGCAGGTGCCGGTGGGCACCAGGTTGGCAATCCCCGTGGTAGAACCTGAATGGTGTTGCTTTGGTTGGGATGGCTGCCTTGGCAACACTTTGTAGGTCAACTAGAGCTAGAAAGAAGCAACGGACAGGCAATGTTCCCAAGGCTGATGTTCACTCTTCCTATTTACTGAGAATGACAAAAAGCAAGGGGGTTAAATCAGGGTCTGGGGCTCAGTGCCCTCCAGATTCTGCCTGGCCAAGCTGCATTTATTAAGTGATCCAGAATAGTTATAAAATCAAATTCTTTGTAACCAAATAAAATAAGCATTCCAAATTTTGTTTTTTAAGTGTTTAAAGGATTTCATGTCTGGGAGTTTAATCTGTTACAGGTCTACTTAAAAGAAAGCCCCACTTAGTTCAAGGGAAGTTACTCCCTGGTAAACCAGCACAAGAAATCCATATGCCATTAGTCTTCTTCATATACTATCAATCAATTTTATCCACTTCAGCAGTCTCTAAAGCCTTGAGCAATTATCCCTTTGTAGGCGGTATAATTATTTTAGCCAGGTATTGGAAAACTTACAATCTTAGCAGCAATTAAAGGATTAATAATAAGCAGTTTTAAAGGAAGCTGAATTCTGTTGTCCCAGATATGGAATGAAGGAACAGAGGAGTGCTGATAAAAGTTCTCTTCCCTGCAGTTTGATCCAATATGCTCAAGATCCGTGACTGAGAACCCCAAACTCAAAATTACAACCCCACTGAAGAAGCGTGAAATCAACAGGACCTGAGAGTATCAGGGCTGATGGCTCTATTTGCAGCACAGTAACTACCTGTCACCTCATTCTGGCCCAGAGAACCACATCTCCTGCTTTACAGAAAACAAGCCTGTGTTTATTGAGTCTTCTATGGCAGGAATAGGAATCCACAGGTATGCGGGGCAGACAACTCAGTGGTAGAGCTCAGAGGTAGAGCATCTGCTCTGCATGCAGAAGCCCTCAGTTGTTGTGGTGGTAGTGGTGGTGGTTGTTATACCCCACCCATCTGGCTGGGTTTCCCCAGGCACTCTGGGCGGCTTACAGAGTATACAGAACATAATAAAGCATTGAACATTAAAAACTTCCCGATACAGGGCTGCCTTCAGATGTCTTCTAAAAGTTGTTTACAGTGGTACTTCAGTTTACAACTGAATATAATCCATTCCTGAAGTCCATTCTTAAACCGAATCCGTTCTTAAACCGAGGCACGCTTTCCCAAATGAGGCCTCCTGCCACCGGTGCCCTTCCACCATTTGGTTTCCGTTTGTAGACTGAGGTAAAGTTCACAAACCAGGACACTACTTCCGGTTTTGCGGAGTTCGTAAACCGAATCGTTCGTAAACAGGGCTGTTCTTAAACCAAGGTACCACTGTAGTGCTTTAATCCCCAGCATCTCCAAGTAGGACTGAGAAAGACCCCTGTCCAGAATCCTGCAGAGCCACTACCAGTCAGTGCAGACATTACTGAGCTGCAGACCAGTGGTCTCACCAGGTATAATGAGGATTCCTATGGTGATCCCCTGCTAGAGCAATCCCTGTAAAAGCAGAAGGTCCCAGGTTCAATCCATGCAAATTCCTGGTAGGACTGGAAGAGACCTCTTCCTGAGACCATGGGGATGTGCTGCTGTACTAGATGCAGCAACGAACTGACTTTGTATAAAGCCCCTTCCTACGTTCTATAGTTCAAATGCAGCCCTTTGGGACTCTCTATCTGGCCCTTGGGCCTTTCCCCAGCTGATGCACCTCCCTCCCTCCCCCCACATTCCTTCCTTGCGGGGTGCTTTTCTCTGGCTGAAATGTGCCCTTGACCTCTGATCATGCCCCTTGCTTGCCTGGAGGGAGGCTAGAGAGGGATGTGTGAACGTGTTCAGAAACCAGCCCACTGTACAAAGGTGAGAACACGAGAAGAACCCTGAGGGATCTGAACAATGGCCCATCCAGCCCAGGATCCTCTTCTCCCACTGGCAAACCAGAAGGCTCAATGGGAAGCCCTCAGGCGGGCTGAAATATACTCGGAGTCGAGAGTGGATTTCATGCTCTTTATTCAGCTCATAGCAGTGAGGAGGAATGAAAGTTCCCCCAAAGTATCTGCTTTATATACAGTGGTACCTTGGGTTACATACACTTCAGGTTACATACGCTTCAGGTTACAGACTCCGCTAACCCAAAAATAGTGCTTCAGGTTAAGAACTTTGCTTCAGGATGAGAACAGAAATCGTGCTCCAGCGGCGGGGCGGCAGCAGGAGGCCCCATTAGCTAAAGTGGTGCTTCAGGTTAAGAACAGTTTCAGGTTAAGAACGGACATCCAGAACAAATTAATAATAATAATAATAATATTTTTTTATTTATACCCTGCCCTCCCCAGCCAAGGCCGGGCTCGGAGCGGCTTACAAGCAATAATAAAAACAAGTTGAATGATTACAACTTAAAAACAACATTAAAATACAACATTAAAATAATGAAACATTAAAATATTAAAATGTAGCCTCATCGCAGGAGGAGAAGGAAAGGAACAAAGAGAGGGAGGGAATCAAATTGGCTCCAAGCCAAAGGCCAGGCGGAACAACTCTGTCTTACAGGCCCTGCGGAAAGAAATCAGATCCTGCAGGGCCCTGGTCTCATGAGGCAGAGCGTTCCACCAGCCCGGAGCAAGAGTTGAAAAGGCCCTGGCTCTGGTTGAAGCCAATCTAACTTTTTTAGGGCCTGGGACCACTAGGGTGTTGCTATTTATGGACCTTGAGGCTCTCCGTGGGGCATACCGGGAGAGGCGGTCCCGTAGGTACGAGGGTCCTAGGCCGTGAAGGGCTTTAAAGGTCAAAAGCAGCACCTTAAATCTGACCCTGTACTCTACTGGTAGCCAGTGCAGTTTGAAAAGCACTGGGTGAATATGCTCCCATGGCAGAGACCCCGTGAGGAGCCTCACTGCAGCATTCTGCACCCTCTGGAGTTTCTGGGTCAGCTTCAAGGGCAGCCCCACGTAGAGCGAATTACAGTAGTCAAGCCTGGAGATGACCGTCGCATGGATCACTGTAGCCAGGTCGGGGGAGGAAATTACTGTACATTATTTACACAATGGGCTGCACGTGATTGGCTAATTTCAGGATTCCCCTGTAAGCCAATCAGGTTGTGGATTCACTTCCATCTGCAGCTGGATTGGGTGGCTCCTGCGGACCAATCATACTGCTGCATTGTTCTAGGACCAATCGGACTGCTGCATTCTGAATCCTATTTTTCTAGGACCAATCAGACTGCTGCATTTTGGATCCTATTTAACTCAGTACATAACACAGGCCCTGAGCACATCAGCAACTCTCCCCTCCTGTGTGTTGCCAGAATCTGGCATTTGGAAGCGCTACTGCCTCCAGATTCCCATTGTTTCTCTGCTCCCTTTTGCCTGGAGCCCCACACCGAGGCCCCTGAGTCATAGATGGCAACCTGAGACCGACTGATGTTCCTGAGATTCAAACTTGCCACCCTGAGTCATTGGGGGGGGGTGAGTCTGAAGCCAGAGCTCTAGGAAGCTACGTTGCATAGCAGAGCCGGCCTGCCCATGAGGCGGGTTGAAGCACCTGCCTCAGGCTACGGAAGCGCAAGAGGTGGCACCCGGCCCCAGCTCTTGCCTAGTTTTGTGAGAGCCAGGGTGTTCCACTGCCAGCAGAAATGGCGCGTGGTGTGGCAGTGGAAGTTTGCGGGGTGTGGCGCAGTGAGGGGGCAGGAAGAGGCCGCTCCTGTTTCACCTCAGGTGGCAAAATGGGATGGGCCTCCCGTTGCACAGTCTGAACGGTAAGAGAGGCAAACGATTTTGGCAGCAAAGATCTGATCAGGGCAACATGGCTGCCAGTGAAAGGTCAGAGTGGGGAAAGTTACTACACTCAAGGCAGGAAGGGATCAGAGCATAAAGGAGTGGTCTATTTGATCTAGGAGACAGAGCTGATTCTGTGCAATGCTGTCGAGGGGAAAGCAAAGGGAAGACACTCCGCATGTGCTCAGAGGCACTTAGCCTCTGGTGCCGGTATTTTTGCAAACACAAAATGATGGACTCAGGGGCAGCATGAACTTTCGCTTCATCTGGGAGGCCAGGGTTCAAATCACCTGGCTGACCTGGGGCCAGTCGCTGCATCTCAGCCTAATCTACCTTTTCCCGCCTGGCTTGGGAGAGCAGGGTCCTGACTGACTCCAGCTGCAAAGGCTGAGGCTGAAGAGACCAGAGACCATCTTGGCTGTGAGTCCTGGAAGACCTCCTCTCTGCCTTGCAGGCCTTTCCCCACCTGGCCCTGGAGAGTGAGGCCCAGACAGACTCCAACTACAAAAGCTAAGGCTGCTGAACAGACTCTTGGGCTGGAGTATTGCTTAGAGGGTTTTGGTAGGGTTGCCATATGTCCAGAAAAACTTGGATATGACCCCTTTTGGGGGGTCAACATGCTCATCTGGGTGGATTTTTACATTTTAAAGGAATGTCTGGGGTTTAGGGGCTCTGGCTTGGGCGGCCCTGTGCACCTGTTTCCCCAGCTTAGGCTGGCAGCAGCTTGGGCTGTCCTCTTTTTTTGCTCTTCAAGATGTGGCGACCCTCTTGTAGGGGGTTGTTGCTGCTGGATTTTTGTATCATTAGCTTAGACTTTTGTTGCGATTTACATGGCAATTACTCCATCTGGTTTTGCATTTTTTTAATGTTTAATTTATTGTTTAGGACGGCTTCTGTTATGCTGTAGTTATGTATTTTTTAATGTTCTAAGCCGCCTTGAGCATGGTTTGAACTGTGGAGAGGCGGCATGCAAATAAAATTATGTATGTTTGTTTGTGTGTACCTCACAGGGTTTGTTTGAGGATAAGACATAGAGAGGGGAGCACCCACTAACTGTCTTGAAGGAAAGGCAGGTTACTGATGTAAGGATCAATAAATATTTGCCAGTATTTGGCCAGAAGGAATTGTTTTCAAGTGTTACCCCGATAAGGTCCCTACTGTTGCTTGAAGGGGGTGATTTGACCCCAGAAGTCCACTGTTTGCATGTACATATCAGAAGAAAGACTCGTTTGACAGCCATTTCTTGTTCAGGAGCGATGGGGAAGACGATATCAGCAGAGACACCCCCTGGGGGAATTGATGTTCTCATCTCAGGCTGGGAAGGGGGAGGCGTTTGCTGCGAGCCCAATTAAAAGACCTCCTCTGAGGCACTGTCTCCGCAGCAGGTGATTCAACTCCAAAACAACAAGCAGAGCAGTAAGTTTTTTTAAAAAAGAAAAAGAAATATGCCCTTGGTGGCAGGTCGGCAAGAACAAGGAAGATGGGGGAGAAACAGCTCAGCATCCCAATACCCAACCAGCCATCAGCCAAATATATCTGCTGACAACTAGGATTTTGATGGACAGGTGTAATCAAGTTTTTTGGGGGGCACAGTACACCTGAGCTTTCTGTTGCTGCATCAGACAGATGCGGTATTCTCTGTACGGAAGCAGCTGCAAGCTATTTCTGAAAAAAAGAGGGCATCATTTACAGATGACTGTGGGAGATCTGTAGTCCCTCTTGCATTTTCAGATCGCGTGAGGTTTCATTGCAAAGGGCTCAATGGCTCAGCGGCAGAGCGGAAGGTTCCCCAGGAGGCCATCCCTGCCACCACCAATTAAAACAAATACTAGAGAGGCAGATTTGTTTTCCATTGCTCTGAAAAAGCAGGATCTGGACCAGTGGGGTTCAAATGTTTCGGAAGATTTTTCTCCCGATGGCATTGTGCGGTTTGACAGTAGGACGCATTGCCTCAGACAGGTGGTGGATTCACCTGTTTGCAAGAGGGTTTTTAACAGGGGCTGACTCGTGGTCACCTATCAGGGATCCCTGTAGCAGTGAATTTCCTGCATCGGCAGGGGCTTAGACTAGATTACCTCAGGCAACAGAGCCTGGAAAAGCCCTTGGCTGAGATTTTGGATCAGAGTCACTGTCAAATAGCATAGCCAGAGTTGGGCTCAAAGGACCCCGGTAGTTTTAAAGCACCTTCATAAGTCTAGACTGCATTTTATTAGGAAGGAGGTGTCACAGTTTGGTGGGGGAAAATGTGTTTTGAATGCAGGAGGTTTCAGGCTTGAGAGCTCTTGCCCTGATTGGGCTATAATGGGCCAAAGATCCAATTCTATATACGGCAGCCTCAAATGTTCCCAGGAGAGAATCCTTATTGCAAACGATTTAGAGGCATGACACAGTAGCAGAATGCTACATCCTCTGCCCTTTGCCTCCTTGTTGATTTGCTCCCTGATAGTTTACCTGGGTGTTATACATGATTACATCATACTGTTTGGCAGCTGTACCAAAGAGGTAAATGCTATGTTTATCCAGGGCTGAAGTGCAAAAAAATAAAGCTAACTTTTTCATTTAAAAGAAGGCATATCATGACATCACCCCATCAGTTAACAGGACAAAAACACCATCCCATTCACAAGTGATCCCTGACTGGGTGGGCTCACCGATGGCAACTAATTCAAGAAGCATAAAGAAGCAGGAGGAAGAGCGCTGAGAGCCAAATGCTTGCACAGAATGTGCTTTATAGGAAGAATTCCTGCCTCGCTGGTATCAGCTCGATACAAGACTCAAATATTCAGCACAGTCCTAATTATCATGATGCTCGATTTCATAGACAAAGATGCCCACGGAGGAGGTGAACGGCAAGAAGGTGTGAAAAAAGAGGTTGATGAATACGATTAAAGTGCCCAAAATGATTACATTGTTAGGGGCAGCAACTGCAAACTCTTCCATAGCCAAAAGGCACCTAACAAAGTGTTTTAAAGCAATGCCCGTGTTAGTTTTGCAATGCACAAACCAATTGTAAAGATAATATTCCATGTCAGTTTTCCACATGTCCGTACATACAGTTCTTATTTAAGATACACATTTAGTATGTGGCTTGAAATATGCATCTTTTAATGCTTTTACGTGTATTTTCCCCTAAACAGTGCATTTATTTGGAACCAAAGCTGCATTGCAAAACTGGGTAAAAGTGCACCCTCCAATTTCTATATGCATCCAAGAACTGTGAATTAAGTTGGTTTGTTTTAAAAGTCGAAGAAAACCAAATTTTCCCCCATTCTCAATTCCTGCTGTCCACATGGGAAGAGGGATGGAGGACAGATTTGATTTGGTTTACATTTAAAGTTGACTCTATCAAACCAGCGCTTTCCAGAACAATACGCCAACTGAAACACAGCCATCCTTCGAAATTCACACCTATCCAAATTTTGTGGTGCAGTTCCCCAACCAACATTATTCACAAAAATGCATTATTACTGAAAATAACAATAACAATACAAAAATGAATTGCATTACGAGAAAGTGCTTGCAAAAATGAGTACACTGGTCAAAACTGCAAACAACAATGGTGTTCGTTAGGAGAAAATTGCACTATTTGCATGAATTGTATGAGGAATTTTTAAATTCACAAATTGCTTCATAAATGTGGAGAAGTCTGCACACCTTATTTGGTGGGTTGTATTGCAGCCAGACCACAAGCACTGCGATGATCCAGTGAGGGGGCCGGGGACTTGACTGACCACCTATGTGTGATTGGCCTGAGCTGGCAGGTCTTAGGTGGGCCCGGGCCGGCTAATCAGTGCTGCCTGGGCCCGTTGCCATGGGGATAAATTGCAGCCCAGCCTGGCAGTCCCTTCCTCTGACCTTCTCTCGCCAGATCATCTTCATTTATTAAATTTGTGTACCGCCCTTCATCCACAGATCTCAGGGTGCTTCCCATGATAGCATACACGTTGGGTATCCATTGCCATTAAATCCATTAGTTTCAGTGGGTCTACTCTTGATCTATATAGCTATATATAAGATTTATCTACACATAGCTAAATAAAAAAGATAGCTATAGAAGCAAATGATAGGGAAGTGGAAATATATATATTTTCCTTATGAGTGAAACTGGGCCACATTTTTATTCCTTTATCTTAACTATTCCTTAATTAAAACAGGTAGCAGATAAAACTGCTACATGGCTGGAATTTGGCAGGCTCACAGTTGCTGACCCTTGTCTGATTTGAAGATGCCCATTCTTTCCTATGACTCGGAGGGTGTGTGGATGGCAGGGGGGGGGGTGTTGTCTTTGAAATCTATCAGAAACTCTCTAGGTGCCATTGACTTTCTCGTGCTCTGCCTAGTCCTCCCCTCCTCCACCTCACCCTTGGCACTGTGATTTCATCATCTCTCTTTCCTGCCTTCCATCTATAATTTGTTTTTCTGCTCACTTGTCCTCAGAGGAGCCTCATCTCCTAGGAATGAAATGTTTTCAGCTAATGCCTGTGGGGCCTCCTGCTGATTTGCTTTGCCCCCGCCCAGAGCATTTTGCCAGCTGGTTTCAAAGAAAACATGGAAATTCCAGCCCCCTGATCTCCTTTTTGCCTAGGTAGTTGGATCAGTGAGTCGAAAACATTTGTATTTGTGTGTGTGTGTGTGTGTGTGTGTGTGTGTGTGTGTGTGTAGCTTGGCATTCTATCCTTCTGTTGAAAGCATGGCAACCTGGACAATGAGTCACCAAATAGGGGTTGGCGCATGTGACCTGATGGATGAAAACCCCTCTGTGATATGGTAGCCGCTGCAAAGTGAGATGGCTCTTTATCTAGGCTTCCAGTAAACAGCTGGAAAATGTTTTTGGCCACTGTTGATGACTGGCGGCTACTAGATGTGGCTATGATGCATCACCTGCTCAATTTGGGGGGTAGGGAAAAGAGGGGGGAGGCAGGCTTTGGTGTTCTTCCAGTGTATGCTTGAGGTGTGCATTGCATGGATGGTTAGAAATAAATTACTTTGGAGCTAGAATGGAACAGGCAAAGGCCTGCAGCTGGTTGTCAAGAAACTCTCTCTGTGGGTGAAAAGACCTCTGAGACATGCTGTTTGCTTTGTAGGGACTTGATACTGTTTTTAAGACTAATACTGATTCTCTGGGAGTGTAAATTTCAGTCTTATCTGCTGTGTGTGTGTGTGTGTGTGTGTGTGTGTGTGTGTGTAAGTAGATATCTCACTATTATTATTGTTGTTGTTGTTATTTCATTTATAGCCTGCCTTTTCCCCATACTGGGACTTAAGGCAGTTTACACAAGCCAGATAAAATACAAAAAGCTAAAAAGATCTCAAAGGTAATCCTTAAAATGTACAGATTTAAAACAATCACCCCCAATTTATTCAAATACAGATAATAAAAACAGCACACCAATATTTCCTTAAATAAAGGGGGGGGGACCCCACCACCAGTCAGTTCCAAAAGATCTGCCAGAATACAACAGTCTTCAGATGCCAGTGGAAGGACCACAAGGAGGGAGCCAGTCTAGCTTCTCTAGGAAGGGAGTTCTAGAGTCTGAGAGCCACCACCGAGAGGCCCTCTAACCATGTCCCTCCCAAGTGTACCTGGGAGGGTGTTGGGACTGAGAGAAGGGCCTCCCTCAAAGATCTCAGAGCCCGGGCAGGTTCATGTGGGAGAATACAGTCCCACAGAGAACCTGGACCTAAGCCATATACAGCTTTGCAGCCAGCACTTTGAATTGCGCCCAGAAACTGACTGGCAAACAGTGGAGCTGTTGTAACAAGGGAGTCGTGTGCACACACACAAACGTGCTATATACAGTGGTGCCCCACAAGACGAACGCCTCGCAAGACGGAAAACCCGCTAGACGAAAGGGTTTTCCGTTTTGGAGGCGCTTTGCAAAACGAATTTCCCTATGGGCTTGCTTCGCAAGACAGAAATGTCTTGCGAGTTCCTGCGGGTTTTTTTCCCTTCCCCCCCCCTTTTTCTAAGCTGCTAAGCCGCTTATCCGTTGATCCGCTAAGCCGCTAAGCCGCTAAAAGCCGCTAAGCCGCTAATAGCGCTAATCCGCTAAGCCGTCAATGGGCTTGCTTCGCAAGACGAAAAAACCGCTAGACGAAGAGACTCGCGGAACGAATTAATTTAGTCTTGCAAGGCACCACTGTAATACGCAAGCATGCTATGACTTTCCAGGTCGCTTTCCTCACGAGGTAACATGCTGTTGAAGCCCCCGGCTCCTATTTCCTTTCACTGGGGGAAGCAGGGATCTGGCTCGTGAGCTTGGAAGACTGCCTGTCTACATAATCCCACTGTCTCAGAAAAACATAAGTGGCTGAGGCAATGGTTAACTCTTACCAGGGAATGAGAGAATATTCCCACCCACTCCACTCGTTCCTGGTGCATGATTAACTTCCCCCAATTATCTCTATCACACTGCTTGGCAGACCTAGTTAACCTTTTTCTTTTAGATCCGTTTCACTCAGAAGTTGCTCATTCTTGCTTAGAAAAAGAAAATCCACCCCCCACCCCCCCACACACACTCGGTCATCACGCTGTTTCTGAAATTCCAAAGTGGCAGGCAGCTGAAACACTCTAGTATGTGGTGAGAGCACATTTGATCGTCTTCGTTTCTCATTATCTTCCCTGCATCTTCTTCTGGAAGTCTGTCTCTGTCTCAAAGGCAGCTTCCTATAGTCCTGGGTCTGAGGCGAAGGGCCACGGCTCAGTGAAAGAGCACCTGCTTTGCACGCAGAAGGCCCAGGGTTCAAGCCTCGGCATCAGGGAAAGCTTCTTGCCTGGAAACCTGGGGAGGCTGCTGCCAGTCAGTGTAGGCAATACTGAGCAAGATGGATAAATGAGTCTCAGTATAAGGCAGCTTCCTGGGCTCCCACGTCCTAAGGGAAGGGCTGTAGTACAGTGGTTAGAGCAGCTGGTTTGCATGCAGAAGGTCCTAGGTTCAATCCCTGGTGGCAGCATACAAGATCCTTCCCCCTCCATAAAGGCATTTTGTAATCACAACCCTGTGAGGGGAGTTCAAGTTGAGAAAGAGAGAGTAACTGCCTCAAGGCTGCCCAGCAAACTTCATGGTGGATTACATAAGGAGAGCCCTGCTGGATCAAGTCAATGGACCATTGCATCTCAGCATCCTGTCTTCACAGTGGCCAACCAGATGCCACCATGGGAATCCCCAGAGACGGACCTGAGTGAGCCCAAACAGCCACCGTGATTCCCAGCCAGTGAAATTCATGGGCATACTGCCTCCAACAATGGAGGAAGGATTTGCATTCAGGTCCCCCTTGAGTGTCAGGGGCTGGACTGCGGAGGAATGGTGGGGACCACCCTCCCCTTCTCCTGAACCTTCCTGAGAACAGGAGAACAGTATAGATTTAGAACAGTGGTTTGCAGAAGGGCATAGTTCAGAGGCTGTAGAAGGGGAAAGCTGGGAAATATTGGAAGAGGAACATCAGGAAGAAGAAGATGCACCAGAGGACAGACAGCTAACAGACTCAGTGTCCTTGGAAAGCGTTCCTGATCCCCACCCCTCTCCCAGGACCAGGCATGCATTGTGGGTAGTAGAACAGAGAGCTCAGAGGCAGGAAGCTCAGATTAATAAAGCATTTAAAAATGGGGAGGGGCAGATTAGCCAACTCAAGGGTGACGCAGAATAGGGACTACATTGGGGAGGACTTTACTTGGACCAACGTCATTATAGAGAGAGAGAGACCACATTCCTTTGCCTCTCGCTATGATTATTGAATAAACTAATTGGTAAGAACTCTTCCTTGTTTTTCTCTGCATCTTTGCTGCCACCGTGGAAGGGATAGGATCCCCCGAAGCCTGACTCTGAGCCTGTTCTAACCCTAACCACTAGAAACTCTTTCCTCCCTTAGCCTTTTCTTTTTCTCTCCATATTTTTTTTTAATTAGAGCAGGATCCTTCTCCACAAAGCAAAAGCAGAAGCATGATACCTGCCAACCATTGCACTTTAGCCCATGACATCCTAAGCTTTATCACTTACTATCTTGTCCCAGGGGCTGGTGGGGGGGGGGTGTTTACTTCCACCTACTGATCTGGACGTTTTGCTACAATCAAGTGGTATATAAATGTTGTTAAGTGAAAATGGATAAATAGATGGACCAATCATATCACAGTAAAGTGGCCTCCTTAGTATTTACTGCATCTGTCTCTCACCTTCTTTCCATCAAGGAAATCGAGGTTTTGCAGAAGACTTAGATCAAAGATCATAGAACCATAGAGTTGGAAGGGACCCTGAGGGTCATCTAGACCTACCCCCCTGCAATGCAGCTGTCCCATACAGGTGGCACACATAGTTCTCCTCATCTCTGCTTGATCCTCACAACAAACCTGTGAGATAGGTTAGGCTGAGAGTGAGGAGCTGGCCCAAGGTCGCCCAAAGAGAGCTTCGCAGCCAAGAGGGGATCTGAACCCTGGCCTTTAACCACTACACTGCACTGCCTTTCATGTGAGTAACCTGGATCGAATCCCCACAGAGGGAGGACATGGGGAGGGGGAAGTGGGTCTCTGCCACTCCCCCTTCCTGGCAGAATGTGGGAGCCAAGGGCAAGGCAAAGAGTTTGCCATGGCAACTGTGTGCCCCAAAGGCATCTGAGCAGGAGGCAACCCATGAGGAACCACACCAAATAATGTGATTGCATTGTTCCATGAAGCCATGTTGAAAGCTTTAAAGTTATGTAGGTGTGTGTGTGTGTGTGTGTGTGTGTGTGTGTGTTGGTGAGTTTCTGGAAGAGATTTTGCACATCCAGCCAGACTGTGGGTGGAGAGATAAGGCAAAACAAAACACTCAAAGCCAGGCTTTCAGAAGATGAGGGAAGAAATGGGGGCAGCGGAACTTAAGGTGGGTTATTTTTAAAAGAGGAAGGGGAGGAGGGTGAGAAAAGGAAGAAGAAACGAAATACACGGGCAGGTGAATTCTCTACCGTGCAAAAATGGAGTCAAGGTAAGACACATTAGAAGAGCTTGCTGGATCAGGCCAAAGGCTTATCCAGCCCCAAAATGTCTTCAGGGGTTCACTCCCTGTCCCCCAGTTTCATTCACACCATTCTTCAAATTGGGCTGAAATGTGGTGACATTTGGCCCAGCTCTGACCTTGTGGTGTTTCAGAGCAGCTCAGCAGAAATCTGCTTTGCATGCAGGAGGTCCTAGATTCCATCGCTGGCATATCCAGGTAGAGGTGGAAATGCCTCTTGATCTGAAATCCTGGAGAGTTGCTGCCAGTCAGTGTGGACAATATTGAGCTAGATGGACCAGTGGTCTAACTTAAGGCAGCTTCCCATGCTCCTATGAGAGGCAGCAGCATCACACATTTTAATATCTCAGGTGGTGCACCCACTTAAGAAAACTGAACAACATCTGCTAATGGATGACAACTCACCCACATGGGCAGCTGGATATTCTCCTGAACAACAGGTCCTGTTATTGCATTATTTTTACCCTTGTGTGAGTTACTCCCTTGCTGAATGTCACCTCTCAACCCTGTCTCTTTTTACCCCTTAGATGTGTAAGGAGCAAGAGAGAGAGAGAGGCACAGACTGCCAAGCAAAGGGTTAACACACTCCAGGGATCTTTTTCCAGGTCCAGCCTCTAAGCTGGTAGTGGATCCGGTTCCAGAGCTCAGTTAGGTTCCTGTTCAAGCCTGGGTTGAACAGGAAAAACCTGTAAGCTGGTTGCTTTTGGAATCCTGGATTTTTTTTGCGGGGCGGGGGGGGGGGGGAGGGCTCGCTCAGGTAACCCAGCACATTAAGTTTCTGCTTTGCTTCCCAAAGCCTCTCAACGAGGAAAGAGAAAGCTCAGATATCCAGGCAAGGAAGAAAAAGAAAATAACTCCAGCGTTTGTTCACTGCATTGCTGCGTTGGCGTGAAGTTGTTTCGGTGCTGCCGTTAATTGAACAAAGCAGCTTAACTGGGAACGGTTTGGGAGTTTCATCTCTTTCTGAAACTGCCAAACTTCTGCCCAACTTTGTTGGCACATTGTCTGGGATCAATTGTGGTTCTGTTTGACGATTCCAAAGATCTGAACAGAGCTCGCTTCATTTCCAAAGGAGGGCCTGCCTTCTTTCCAACAGATCTTGTTGCCTGGTACAGAGTGGCCTCTTTTCTTCCAGTATCAGCCTACTGTTTGAACAAGATGATTCACATAAATGGGTACCAATCCAAGGCAAATAGAAGGCGGTGGCTTTCTACGGCTTGTTAACTCCTTAATCGGCCATGCTAGGGCACACAGATTGGTAATTTCCCCTCTTCCCATTAGAGGCAGGAGAGGAAATATGGAGGCCATATCCAGCCCCCCATCTGAACACCAGAAGAGCTTCCGATCACAAGAGCATGAACATTATTGTGCACTTCATCCACTTCTAAGCTGAGCAATTTTGGCAAAGGGCTCTTTTCTCTCCTGAAGTCTGTACAGAAAGGGAGGCTTTGGCAGAGTCCCTTGCTCCGTTATGAATCTTGGTCGCTTTCTTCCAGACTGAGATGGACAAAGGGCTCTTTTAAGTCACACCCCCCCCCATGTAGATGTTGAGTGAGGCTCTGGCAGAGTCCCTTTTCCAACTGGTTCCAAGCAAAGGACTCTTTAACCCTTTTTCTCCTGTGATATGAATGGCAAAAGATTGGGGGGGGGGGGGCTCCACTATCTTCTTAAGTGTTTTGCTCCCACAAGCAAGCCAAAATACAACGGACATGAAAGCAAGGCTAGGCAAATCTCTCAATTCCACTTCCTCTCAGTTTCTGGTTTTTCTAACCTTCTAATATATGAAGTTCAGATTTTCATATTTGCACATCAGTTGGGGGGCGAGGATCTCAAGCCCTAATGAATGAAAGGTTTCATAAACACAGATGGATACAGGAGAAGATTATCTTTGTTTTCAGAATGTTTACTGAAATGTACAATACTGTCTGTATGACGGGTTCGTACGTGCAACGTAGCCAATCAGTTGCTTTCAGTTGCGTTGTTGTTCGTTATTGTCAGTGTTATGAAAACAAATTTGCCCTAAAATGGTGGTGAATTTTCATGATTACTCTCCCCCCCCCCAAAAAAATCACAAATGTGAATTGAAGATTGAAAAAATGAGAAATCCAGAGAAACCAAAAACAAACTATTCACCCATTCTTACGCCCCATATGTTTGCATGCCCATTTGTCTGCCCAACTTTCCGTTCTGGGATCCCTTTGTCATTGCAGGCAGAGGAAGCTAACACCAGAAAACTGAAAGAGGGAAGGGCATCTAAAAGAGGATGTTTAGAGAATTTGCAACCAGTGCCCCCTTGCCCAAGGAATAGCACAGGAGGGGACTAGCACTGCTTTCCCTTGAGACATTTCCCTCTTGTGACATCAGCAGCTAATTCTCCAATCCCCACCCTCCTCTCAGATCTATTTGCATGCCGAGCAGCAGAGCACTGTCTTGTACTGAGGACAAGGGTCAAAGGCTGCTCTGCAGTAAAAGGTCTGGATGAAAAGAGTAGGAAATGAATGCAACTGTTGCACTGTGCAAAATATAAGCAAGCCAGGGCTGAACTGATATTACCTTTGCTGGTACCTTTCCCGGGAAAATCAGAGGCTCACTATGTCAGGTTCCTATTGGAAGACCAGACAAACGCTAGAACATTAGCAGTGGCAAAGTTTTGATCGGTGGTTGCAAGAACCAATGATCCCTATATTCTGAACAAAATGCTTGTTTAACCTGGAGGTAGGCTGTATGAACTGTGTATTGCTTTGTAACGATTTGCTGGGTCGCTGGACCGTAATAAAGGTCGTTGATGATGAATGCAACTGTACAGAGAACGAGAAAAGAAAAAAAGAAGCCAGTCTTGTTTGGAGACTCAACAGAGGCTCATACTGCATGGAGTTCCACAGTTCTCTCCCCCTGTGGTGTTGTGGGTTAGGTTGTGTTTTTTTTTAAAACCTGGGCATAAGCCTCCGAACTAGAGAAAGTTGCAGAAGAGGCCACTGCAGTCACTGTTGCCCCTTCACTAGTCGGAAGCGGAGCAGCTTGGGCAATTCTGAGCTGCAAAATGACCTGAGAAGAAAGGGTTACGTAGCCACTCCCTGCCTGATGCAGCCTGCCCTAGGGCTGCTTTGGGTGAAAGGGGGAATGGAGGGAGGGAGGGGGAACAAGGGAATGAATCACACAACTCTGTGCAAAGTCAGGCTTCGGGCTGCATGACAGGGCAGGAAAGGGAAACAGATTCTTCTGAGTTTGCGCGGTAGGGGGAAAAACATGGCCAAACCCATCAGTACAAAGCTCTTCACAAGATGCTTTATACCAAAGCAGACTAATGATCCATCGAGCCCACTACTGCCCACTCAGACTGGCAGCAGCTTCCCAGGGTTTAGGGAGAGAAGGGTCTTTCCCCATTGCCTGACGCCAGACCCGTATAACTAGAGATGCCAGGGACTCAACATGCACCATTGGAAATGAGCCTCAGTTGGTACTGTCCTCTCTGAAAGGCAGTGTCGGTCCAGGGTTCCAGGTAGGGGACATTCCCAGCCCTACTTAGGGATGTCAGGGATTGAACCTTGGACCTTCTGCATTCAAAGTATATAAATATTGTATTATTTATAGCCACTCGGAGCCCAGCTCTGGCTGGGGAGGGCGGGGTACAAATAAAAATTTACCATTATTATTATTATTATTATTATTATTATTATTATTATTATTATCTGCCACTGAGCTATGGCTCTTCTTCACAGTTCCACCGCTGAGCTGTGGCCTTTCACAGAGTTCACTTCACCAATGTATCTGGAGGGGTATAATGTCAGGTTAAAATAATGCCCTTCACTGGGGCAGGGACTGAAAAACAAAAGGGCAAAATCCCACGCTGATGACCAAAATGTCCCAGGAGGTGGTGGGTAATGTGTGGCCTCCACCAGCAGTTCAGTCTCCTCTGCATCCAAATTCTTCTGCCCACAAATCATTACATTTTATGGTATGAGCTTTCAGATCCACTGGCTTTAGTATCAACTGTTGTGAAGCTGTTGTTGAAATATTATGACTGTGTTGCCTCTGAAACCCTGGGGTGGTGTGGAGAACACAGCCAAGTTCATAGAGGCCCCCATGAATGACTTTTAGCTACAGGGAAACTTCACTTTCAGGGCCAGTATACCTCTACATCACAAAGGGTGGGAGCGAATGACAGGGGAGGCCTGTTGCCTTCATGCACTGTTCCCTATAAATTACTGGATTGGATGGGCATAATCCAGTAAGGGGTTAAAAAAAAGTCCCATAGAAACATCAGGTCCCATCCTGCTCCTGGATTTCATAACCAAAACCAATACTTTGAATACAGTTGATTTGAATCACTGCATTCTCTTCTTCCTTCTCTGATTTCCATTGCAAATTATGACATATGTTTCCGTCCCACCCACCCCTCAAAAAATCTGTTTATTTCCAAGCTGTCCTTTTCACTCCAGTGGGCCTCTCACCTTCTGAGCCCTCCTGGCTAGCATTGCTGTGCCGGGAACCTTTAGATTGGTGGGGGATCTAGAACAGGGCCAACTCTGTGGTGGCTCCGGTGCTCTGTACTTCAGCAGATACAGTGGAAGGATCCAGGCTTGAGCTCTAGAGAATCCTGGGGTTGTTGGGTGGGGGGCATGGCAGAAAGACAGTCTTCTGCTATCATGCAGAGGTAGGCGTGGCTGGGCACATGCCAAGGCCCACCCTCCCTGCCAGGGTCCCAGTCAACTCCTGGCCTTGCCACCATGGCCACTGATCCCCCTTATTGCTGAGGCTGCCTGCTGAACTGCCTTCTCTGAGCATGAAATCATTTCCCCTGCAACTACCTGGACTCACCTTCTGTACCATGGTGTGGAGAAAATGGATGGGAATAATATATTCTCTCCCCCACCCCAGCTCCCGTAATACTAGAAATCGGGAGTAATGTGGTGAAGCTGAATTTTGGAAGATTCAGGACAGGCAAAATGAAAGGAATAAACAAGCCTACGAGAATTACTGGATTTCCTCATCCTCTCCCAATTCTCCAACTGCTCAGATTTCTATAAAAGGCATCTGAAGGAAGACAGCATCTGTGGTGCTGTGCGCATTCCAAACGAATGCAAAATTGGTCTCCAATTGAGACGTCAAACTGGACGGAGCACTTTGCTGGCTTGAGTGAGATGCTGAAAGGAGATCAGGAGGTGTCGTTAGATAGGCAGGGGAGTCCCCTGGTCATTGCAATAACTGGCTCCTTGTGTATGCTGGTATTTTGCTTGTGGCTTCCCAGGTGCTTTTGAAGGAGGAAGGGGGAAGCAGTCTCTGCTCCCCTGCTCTCCCTTGTGCAATGCCACCATCAAGGAGGCTGCCAAGCAGGGGCGGTGAGGGGTGTGGCCTGGCAGAGGGGGTGTGGTCTGGGGAGAGTCCCAAGGGCCAGTCTGGGAGACTTGGAGGGCCACATTCATCTTCCAGGCCTAAAGTTCCTCACTCCTGACTGAATGGCCCATCATCTTCCCTGATAGGTAAACTCCCATTATCCAATTGCCCTTTAACCAATTCATTAGGGCAGAGACAAAAAGGGTGCCCTTGCCTTTTGCTGATAGGACAGAGTGTGTCAGCTGATACACCAAGACTCCACCCATAGTAACTTCCAGGATCAGGCTTGTAGAGCTAGACATTGGGACTGGTAGGACGGAACACAGGGAGACCAACAGTAGGTGGCGCCACAGTCATTGACAGAAGGAAGCTGTCGTCCAGCGCCACCTCCTAGGCTAGTTGTAAGAAAGGCAGGTGGGGACAAGCTGAGGGCAGAGTGTGGTTGCTGGGGCACTGCCCTGTTTGCCCAAATGGACCAGCCTCTACAGGAGCCTGACATCTCCGGGCATTCAATAGATCTCTGGCCTTCTCCTGGCTTCCCAGCTCTGCTTTTTGGCCTCACCCTGCCATTGACTGCACAGGAGTCGGCTCTGGCACCATCTGGTATTAGCTAAGCCTGGCTTGTGTAAACTCCTAGCTCCCGAAAAGAATCACAAGCCTCTCCCTTTCCAGGAACTCTCTGGAATTCATCCTCCAGGTTAGGAGGGATGGTAGGAATTTTAGATCCCGCAAGCAGATTGCTCTGTTTGTTTTTTATAGGTGTGTCCACGGAGGGAGGAGATAGAACGACCAAAGCTGTGTAATGACTGGGCTGCTGAGAGGCTTGTAAACGGTATAGATAAAAGAGAGAGAGAAATCTCTCTGCATAGATAGGTAGATGGATGGACAGATAGATATAGAGTTGCTCAGCCATGGGGAGAAATCACATGATGATGATTTCATTTATTAAGATTTCTTAACTGCCCTTCACCATGAGGTCCCAGAGCATGTTACAACAATTTAATTATACAATGCTAAAATAGGTTCCTAAGATCAATCAAAAGGACAGGGTAAAGAGGTGCTTCTTCAGTATATAATGAAAAATACAAAATGTCCAGATGCAGCTCTGTGTGGAGGGAATCCCCAGCTAGCAGGACCAATGGCCAGCTATGATAGGAGCTGAAGTCCAACAACATCTGGAGGGCCAGAGGTTCCTCATCCCTGGGTTAGGGAGTCAGGTTAGGACCAGGAAGACCTGGGCTCAAATTCCCACTCAGCCATGAAGCTCAGGAGGTGACCTTAGGCCAGTCACCATCTCTCGGCCTTACCTCCTAGCCTCCCAGCGTTGTTGGGAGGATAAAACAGTGGGTGGGGAAATCATACACCCTTTCCTGAGCCACTCAGAAGAAGGATGGGATTTTAAAAAATGGTTCAAGGCTTTAAAGAATGCAGAAGCAACATTTGGGGCTGCAGGATTGGCAGAAACCACATCTTCCTGGCACAGAGATCAGGTTCATATCAGGTTGCCACTTCTTTCTTTTTTAAATTGGCCTTGCTCCTGTGCCTTATAAAAGCAGCCTTAAAAGGCAGCAAAGGCAATTCCATCAATATTCAAGAAAGAAGGGAAGGAGAAGAGGCAGAGCAGGTGAAACATCTTGGCACAGCCCAGAGTTGATCTATGGAACTCGCTGCCACAGGATGTAGTGATGGCCACCAACGTGGATGGTTTAAAAAGAGGACTAGACATATTTGTGGAGGAGAAGTCTATTGGTAGCTACTAGTCTTGATGGCTATGCCCTGTCTCCACAGCTGAAGGCAGTAATGCTCCTAAACACCAGTTGTGGGAATCTGTAGGACGGGAGAGTTGCTGTTGAGCTCAAGTTCTGCTTCTGGGCTTCTAGTTGGCCACTGTGAGACTAAGATGCTGGATTAGATGGGTTATTGGCCTGATCCAGCAGGGGTCTTCTTAAATTCTTATGCCTTCACCTGGAGAACAGCTTTGGTGGGTCAATGAGCCAATGTTCTCAACCAGCCCACTCTCCTGACTGTTTCATAGCAGCTAGATCAGGAGATGCTGGCAACACATGTCATGTATCTGCTTGCTGAGAACAGATCCTGCTGCTACATTTCTGAGCTGCTCCCCACTTCACCCCAAAGAGAGGTACCTCCCAGAGGCACCAATTGCCTGGGGAGCTTGTAGCCAGGGCTGCTGCAACAAACAGCCACGCAAGACTTTGGGATGCAGAGACACGAGAGAGCATCAGAGAAGGGAGGGAAGGAAAGAGGGACAGTGGCCAGTGTTGCCTATGGCACCCCTGACCTTTGTTCAAGGCACCCCAGGGTGCCACGGTGCACTGGTTGAAAACCACTGGCTTAAGGCATACAAGCAAGTCCAATTGGCAACCTCAGCAGTGGGAGAAACCTTCCCTGTGGAATGTATGTGCTCTTAAAGGAGCAGGAGTAGTGTAGAATTGTGATTTCTGCTGGCCACAGCTGGGGCTCTCTAAGCAGGGTGTCAGGAAATCTAATCTGCTCTGCAACAAACGGAGAACAGGAGACTTGACTAGCAAAGGGATGCCTGGCAGTGGAAGAAGGCAAATGCTTTAATTGGGGCGTTAGGATTCTCCCAAGTGATAAGATAACCAGTCTGAGTTCTGCTGATGAACCACACGATGTGCCAGAAAAAGAAAGAGAGGGATTTTTTTTTAACATATGCTTTGAAGCATGTTGTAAATCCTCCGGTCTAATCTTAGCGGCAGGTCAGATCAGAGATGTGGGTTGGGGTTCTTTTTAAACGGATCTTCATTGGACATGTGCCAAGTATTAGATTGTTTCCATGCCAGGCTGACGTGGGCAAAGGTTTTCTCTGTCCTCCTGCCAGGAGGAAATAAGAGGCCATCCTGCCCTAACAGCGAAGGGCTGAGCCCCCAGTTTGATTCACATCTTCATGCGAACCTATGAACTTTACACTCGCTGAAAAAATGCACAAACCGAAACACAGCTATTGCACGTCTCTCCAACTTTTACACTCCAGCTGGAAATATGTGTAGAAATGCCTATATTATAGGCAAGTGTGCCTAAAACTACTGTAAGACACAAGGATGCGTTACACTAGGCAAAAATGGTTGCAAAAATAAATCCGTGTAGCGGTAGAAAAGCACACTAAAATGCTGGCGGTGTTTGGGGATTAAATGTTTTTTAATCACAAACTGATGGAGAAACATAGAGCACGGGACCTAAAAGTGGGGAAATGTTAGCATGGCACCAGCAGTTTGCAGCTAAAAAAAAAAGCACTTATCCGTGCAGTGCATGGTTAAAGGATGGAAGTCTCTGCTGCAACAGACCCTCCAAGTGTCCCTATTTTCCAGGGACAGGTCCGGATTTACAGAAGCTGTCCCGGCTTCTGGTTTGATCCCGGGATGTCCTGCTTTTCCTTAGCCCGCCCTGTGGAACGCCCTCCCATCAGATGTCAAAGCGATAAACAACTACCTGACATTCAGAAGACATCTGAAGGCAGCCCTGTTCAGGGAAGTTTTTAATATGTGACATTTTAGTGTATTTTTCATCTTTGTTGGAAGCCGCCCAGAGTGGCTGGGGAAACCCAGCCAGATGGGCGGGGTACAAATAAATTATTATTATTATTATTATTATTATTATTATTATTATTATTAGGCCGTCCCTTATTTTCATCAGAGAAATGTTGAAGGATATGGTGTTATGTGACCCCCAAACCAAGGAGAAACAACCTTTAGAAGACATCTGAAGGTAGCCCTGTATAGGGAAGTTTTTTAAATGTTTGATCTTTTATTATGTTTTTATATATGTTGGACACCACCCAGAGTGACTGGGGCAACCTAGTCAGATGGGCAGGCTGTTGTTGTTGTTGTTGTTGAAGTTGAAGTTGAATAGGGTGTCCCTATTTTCACTGGAGAAATGTTGGAGGGTATACTGCAGGAGGAAAAGTGATGGCCACCAACCTGGGTGGATTTAAAAGAGAATTAAACAAATTCATGGAGGATGAAGCTATCAAGGGCGGCTAGCCACTATGGTTCCAATGTTAAGAGGCAACAGCATTTTTGAATACCAGTTTCTGGAAACCGCAAGAGGAGAAAGTGCTCTTGTGCTCAGGGTTTGTGCTTGGTGGTTTGTGCATCTGGTTGGCTGCTGTGAGAATAGGAGAGCTGGACTGGATGGCCATTGGTCTGATCCAGCGCTCCTCTTTGTATGTTATTATGATCCCTATTAGTTGCAAGACTTTTGAAGTGAGCTGTGAATTTGTTTGGGCCCTGGGTGAGAGCCAGGAGGCTGGAAGTGGAGGTGTGTTGGAAGAATGAATAATGGTCTATATTTATTCATAATTTCTACCGATGTAACATTTGCATTCATAACCTCATGCCTATTTGTTTATATATATATTGAATTTTTATAACCTCATGCCTATTTGTAACGTTGAGGCTGTCGCTGCTTTAGTTTTCTGTACACTACTGAAGAGATATTTTTATACGTTAAGCAATATGCAGATGGTCTAAATAAAGACGTGCATAAATAAATGTACCAGTGGGAAACTGAGAGAAACAGAAATCAACACGTCTCTGCCTCCCTATTCTCACTCCAATCAGAGTCACATGACCTCAGTGGTCCTTACTCCTTAGTCAGATTCTGTCAAGACTTTCACCTGCCACCTGCAGTGATGGGGCTGCCCCAACCTTTTCCCCTTTTGACTCGTGCATCTTTTAGATTGCAAGAAGCCTGCTGGCAGGGACTGTCTTGCTTGTTCTTTGCTCTTATTGATTTTATGTAAACTACTCTGGGAGCTCTTTTTGGAGGAGCAGTGGGAAGTGGGTGCGGGGGAGAGATACTACTGTATTTAATTTTGTGGTTTTCATTGTGTGCTTTTATGTTTGGCTATTGATTTTGTAAAACGCTTTGCAGCTTATCACTGATACAGAGGCAAGCAGATATACACCTCATGCTTCAAAGGAAGCTCTAAGCAGGTTGCAACGAAAAAAATAATATCACAAATAAATGCAAGAAAGATTTTGCATTTTAAAGCGTTGCCGAACAGATTATTTGCAGCACTATCTATCATATGCCCATTCAGAAGGGAGTCAATTTCCATGGGGCTTACTCCCAGGTAAATGCCTATAGCATTACTGCATGGCAGTACAATCCTAATTGTGTCTACTCACAAACTAACCCTATTGAATTCAGCAGGTTGCAGAACGTTATTCCAACTCAGGGTAGTCCCATTGAGCTGTATCCAATTAAGACATAGCTGTCAACCTTCCCTGTTTTTGCAGGGAATTCCCTTATTTCAGCGCCGTTTCCCGCTGCTTCCTGCTGCTATCCCGGATTGTTAGATATCCCGTAGACTGTCTCCAGGACAGGTGAGGCTGCTGATCCCTTATTTTCAAATCCGAAAGTTGACAGCTATGCTGCTGATCCCTTATTTTCAAATCTGAAAGTTGACAGATATGAATTAAGACCTACTCCGAAGAGTCATATTTAAATTAACAGGTCTGAGCTAGTCATGTCCATAAGCTAATCGAAACCCGCATTGGACATTCGGGTTCCAAAGAATGTTTGCAAACCGAACACTCACTTCCAGGTTTGCGGCATTCGGGAGCCAAGACGTTCGACTCGCAAGGCGTTCAACTTCCGAGGTACGACTGTATACCAGGAGTGCACTGTTAAACACTGAAAGTATTTAGATTTTTAAAAAGAAGGCAGTTATTAAAAATTAACAATAATTACGTAATGGTTTTCAGTCAAGCGACCAATATAAATATCTGTACGCATGCACACGGGTTCAAAGAGAAGAGCCTGGAGGAGAGTGAAGACAATTATGAGGTGATGCAAGAACGCTCAGAGAGATTAAGCGAGACGTGTGTGTCACATTACTATTCACAGCACACATGGAAACAAGATCGAACACAAAAGAAGACAAGATCCAGTCGGGCTAGGTGTGTCTTTGACTTTCCAAGATTATAAATTGGCAAAACAAGATGGATGATGTAGATCCAACACCTAAGTAGGACAAGGACTTTCTGTAGCCAACAAGGCACTCCTAGTCCCTGTTGAGCCCACGTCTGATGGCATCAAATCTTTTGCAGGTTCTTTCCAACTCTGCAGCTTCAGGGCAGAGTCTCCGTTTCTGTTGACGCAGGGCAAGTTTTGAAGCTGTAACAGAACGTCCAAGAAGACTGACTACAGTTTTCCATGATATTGGGGGGGGGCACTTATGTTTCACTGTAATTGTAGTTATTTATTTATAAAGATATTTATATACTGCTATTTCATGGAAAGAAATATGTCAAAGTGGTTTACAACAGTACATAAAGCCATACCATATATATATATATGAAGTTAAAATGAAACATCAATAAACTATTGCAGAAATACGTATTCTTAACTGCCTGTCTGAGCCTGGAGGAACAGAAATGTTTTCAGCAGGCAATTAAAAGTTGTTGTACACCATGTTGATGTTTTATGTGAGATGGCAACATATAAATCCTTCGATTAAATAAAAAAATAAAAACTTAAGCCTCTGCAAAACCAATGTAAATGGACTTAGAGTTGGTGGATGAACCCTAATTAGTAATGTCTATTAGTTTCAATGAGTCTACTCTGAGTAAAAACAGCATTGGCTACAACCCTTGATATTTTGTGTGTTTCATTGTATTTGGTGTTTTATTTACTCTACCGCAAGCCACCACACTATACACACACACACACACACACACACACACAAAAACACCAGGATTGTTGTGAGGAAAAGAGGGGGAGACGAGTCAAATTTTTTGAGGGGGAAAGGTGGGATATAAACGTAATGATTAAATAAATAAATAATGCATATATTACCCAAAACTACAACAATACATTATATTAGGGCAAACTGCATGAAGAAATGTGCATAGCATGGCAGGCAAAACCGCATATTAGAAGAAATCTGTACTAAAATGCTGTCAGATCTTCATGAGAGCTTTTTAAAGAGCAAACGGATGTGGACATGTGACAGACTGAATATTGGAACCAAAGAGGAATAGCGATAAACAGAAATTGGCATTTCTAGCCAGCAGTTGTTGTTTTCTCGTCTCTTTTTGAGTAGGGCTCGTGAATCACAGAATCAAGGAATTCTAGGGTTGGAAGGGATCCCAGTGGCAATCTAGCCCACCCGTGCAAGGCAGGAATCCCAGCTATAGAATCCCTGGCAGATGGCCATTGAACTTCTGTTTAAAAACATCCAAGCCAAGACCACCACCTTCTGAGGTAGCCCGTTCCACTGTTAAACAGCTCTCACTGCCAGAAAGTTCTTCCTAATGTTTAGATAGAAACTCCTGTTTTGTTATTTGAATCCATGGTTCAGGTCCTACCTTCCTGAACCTCCAACAGTCAGAAACGTGCTAGGGACTGCAGTGGATGAATTGGGGATGACTCTGCTTGCCTGAAATCTCTGGCTCAGGAGCAGAGAAGGTCTGTTTGTATTTGTGTATGTGTTATTTATTACCTCCAAGGAGATCACAACAACCCTGTGAGGTCAGTTAGGCTGAGAGCTTCGTAGCCACATTGAGAGTTGAACCTTGGGCTCCCTAGACCTAGTCTGACACTGAAATTATAAAACGATGGTTGGCATCCTTCTGACTCGGGAGACAATGGAGGAGCGTGGCTAAAATTACAGTGGTACCTTGGGCTAAGAACATAATTCGTTCTAGAGGTCCGTTCTTAACCTGAAATTGTTCTTAACCTGAGGTACCACTTTAGCTAATGGGGCCTCCCACTGCTGCTGCGCGATTTCTGTTCTCATCCTGAGGTAAAGTTCTTAACCTGAGGTACTATTTCTGAGTTAGCGGAGTCTGTAACTTGAAGTGTCTGTAACCCGAGGTACCACTGTATAATATATAAAATTAGCAACCTTTTTCTTTTCTGCCTTCACCTGCAAGCAAAGGCCTTCCACCTTTCCAAGCAAAAGAAAGAAAGAAAGAAAGAGAGAGAGAGAGAGAGAGAAAAGCCATCCTCATTAAGATCTTGCAACAAGGTGGAGCCTTCCAAATGCAGACAGCTGTTTTTGGGGCGCTGCCGTTGATCAAGCCTCTCTCACGCGCTATCAAGGTTTCGGCTCGCCGGCGATTCCAGAAAGGAACACGTGCAATTTCTTTCGTTAGGGAAGGCTGTGTTGCAGGGCAGGGGTGTGTGGGTTTTTCAAAAGAGCAGAGAGTGCCCCACCTGGCCTACATACCTGGCATAGGCCAGAGACAGGTGTTGGGTTTCAAACCGACACAAGTGCTGACTCAGAGCTGACACGCACTGGCTTCCCATTGGCTGCTTAGCGGGCCAAGGTGCTGGGAGGGTGCTGGGGGTGGGGGGAAGCGACGCACCCACAAGCCCCAGCAGGCTGCTCTCAAGAAGGAAATGCTAAGGGAGAGAGGAGGACTGGCTTCGGGCAGGGCTTTGTTAACCCCCTGCAGGCCAGGCAAATGGCAAGAACTGTGCTCATATTGGCCGGGGGGGGGGGGGCAAACAATGATCTCGCCCAGGGCTGGCCTGATCCTGAGCTGTTTGCAGCAGATCGACTAGAATAACTCATCAGGTGACCCTTTTTAACCATGCACAGAGAAGCATCCCCACCAGCTAAACAGAATGCCTGCAGATCAAGACACAGCGAAACGTGGTAGAGAAAGAGATGGCAAGGATAATAATAATAATAATAATAATAATAATAATAATAATAATAATAACAACAACAACAACAACAACAACAACAACAACAACAACAACAACAACAACTTTTTATTTATACCCCCCCCTCCCCAGCCAAGACCGGGCTCAGGGTGGCTAACAACCAATAATAAAAACAAGTTGATTAAAATACAATTTAAAAGATTAAGATACAATGTTAAAACATTAGGGTGCAATCTCTTCATAGGAGGAGAAAGGAAAAAGAGGGGGAGGGGATCAAACTGATTCTAAGCCAAAGGCCAGGTGGAATAACTCTGTCTTACAGGCCCTGCAGAAGGAAATCAGATCCCGCAGGGCCCTGGTCTCATGAGACAGAGCATTCCACCAGGCCGGAGCCAGTGTTGAAAAGGCCCTGGCTCTGGTTGAGGCTAATCTAACTTCCTTAGGGCCCGGGACCTTTAGGGCTATATATGGACCTTAAGGTCCTCCATGGGGCATACCAGGAGAGGCGGTCCCGTAGGTACGAGGGTCCTAGGCCATGAAGGGCTTTAAAGGTCAAAAGCAGCACCTTAAATCTGACCCTGTACTCCACAGGAGCCAGTGCAGCTTGAAAAGCACTGGGTGAATATGCTCCCATGGCAGAGATCCCGTGAGGAGCCTCGCTGCAGCATTCTGCACCCGCTGGAGTTTCTGGGACAGCTTCAAGGGCAGCCCCACATAGAACAAATTACAGTAGTCAAGCCTGACTTAAGGATAAGCATAAGTCACAGGTTTATTACGAGCATTTCATGCTTCTATAGCTCACTTGGTTAGAGCGGGGTGCTGATAATGCCAAGGTTGGAGGTTTGATCCCCGTAAGGGATAGCAGCATATTCCTGCCTTGCGGGGGGTTGGACTAGATGATCCTCAGGGTCCCTTCCAACTCCCCGCCCCCATAATGACTGATGGTTAAACTGCTGGTTTCTGGTCACTAGTAAACCACAGCCTTTGGGATCTTTTTCACCTCGAGAGGGATGCAACATCACCAACTAGTGATGAGAGAACCTGCCAATTTCACTCTGTCGATTCCCCATTTTTCCAATCTTGAATTGAGGGTTTCCCAGAGGTATCTGGCTGGCCACTGTGAGAACAGGGTGTCATTGGCCTCATCTAGCAGGATCTTCTTATGTTTTTCCTGTGGGTGTCTCCTAGCAAGCATATTTGTACATACAGTGGTACCTCGGGTTAAGTACTTAATTCGTTCCGGAGGTCCGTTCTTAACTTGAAACTGTTCTTAACCTGAAGCACCACTTTAGTTAATGGGGCCTCCCGCTGCTGCCGTGCCGCCGGAGCACAATTTCTGTTCTCATCCTGAAGCAAAGTTCTTAACCTGAGGTACTATTTCTGGGTTAGCTGAGTCTGTAACCTGAAGCATATGTAACCCGAGGTACCACTGTACAGTAGTACCTCGGTTTACAAACTGAATCCGTTCCGGAAGTCCGTTCTTAAACCAAAACCGTTCTTAAACTGAGCTGCGCTTTCCCTAATGTGGCCTCCTGGCGCCGGTGCCCTTCCACCATTTGGATTCAGTTCTTAGACCGAGGTAAAGTTCGCAAACTGGGACACTATTTCCGGTTTTGCAGAATTCGTAAACCGAATCATTTCTTAAACTGGACTGTTCTTAAACCGAGGTACCACTCTACAGTTTTTACACCTAAACCCATTTTTGCCAGCCGCTTCTCCTACTAGAAGGCATTTGTGTATATTATTTTCACTAACATATTCCTTTCCATGCATGTATTTACCTAATACATGCATTTTTGTAAGCACTGGTTGGTTGGAGAACTACATTGCAAATTTCGGGTGTGTGCAAATTCTGAAGGATGGCTGCGTTTCGGTTCAAATATTGTTTGGGAAAGCCCAAAATCAATCCACTCAGCATGGAATACAAAGTGAATAGAAGTTCTCCCCCTCCCCCCATCCTTACGATCAGAAGGCAAAATGAGAACTCTTAAGTATCCAGAAGAAGAAAAAATCTTTAAGCTCAGCGGGTACGGAAAGCTAACTGCATAATAATTATAATTTTTTTATTTATACCCCGCCCTCCCCAGCCAGAGCCGGGCTCAGGGCAGATCACACCAATAAAATTACAATAAAACATAATGGGGGGGCAAACAAACAAAAACCAGTTTATTAAAATACGGATTAAAATACAATTTAAAATGCAGCCTCATTTTAATAGCAGCCCATAAATTAAAACAATAAGGGGAGGGAAACATAAGGGTCAGACAGAGTCCAAACCAAAGGCCAGGCGGAACAGCTCTGTCCTGCAGGCCCTGCAGAAAGATGTCAAGTCCCACAGGGCCCTAGTCTCTTGTGACAGTGTTCCACCAAGTCGGGGCCAGTACTAAAAAGGCCCTGGCCCTAGTTGAGATCAATCTAAGCACCTTGCGGGGTGAAGTGACTGCTGGAGTGAAGGGAATGGGGGAGGAAAGGAACGAAATGACATATGCCAGAAGATGGCATGGGTGCAATCAGCCCAGTTTTGTTGCATGCTCTGCCAATAGAGCCGTTCCAACTTTTAAATGCCTCCTAAAAGCTTCATAGACTCATAGAATTGTAGAGCTGCAAGGGACCCTAAGGGTTCCTTTTCTGTTCTGTAAGGTTTATGCAGGCAATTAAAAATACAGCTTTCCACAATGGTTATCTGATTTCTGATTTTGACTTTTTATATGGCTTTTTTATGTAAAGTTGTTGTGAACGGCTTTGGTATTTTCTTTATGAACTAATGAGCAGCATATAAACATTTTCAGAAATGAAATAATTCAATGCTGCTGCAATATTTTTGTCACAGAGTCTGAGTTTGGAGTGCCGTACACTTTGCCTGCCAGGAGTCAGTCGTATTGAGTTCAACCTGAGTAGACATGCATAAGTTTACGCCGCAATGGCTGGGAAAGTAGGGGGTTGGATGGGCCAGCAGTCTGACTCAGCAGCGCCTTTTCTTCATTTGATTCCAGTTCCCTTTTTACAAAAAGCCAGACTCACCCAAAGCCACTTCGTTGAGACAAGAAGGGTGGGGTGAGGGCAGGAGGAGACAGAAAACTATTGTGGGAACAAATTGTGTTTGGTAAACCATTAACAGCACTTTCCAGCAAGACAGAAATGTGGCGATAACCTCATATAGTCCTCTCTCTTTTTTTAACATTAACCCATGAATGATCCAAAATAAACAGAGCATTGCAGTGTTGAAGAAGCATTTGTATTGGTGCTGCTGTTTATCAGGTCTCACACTTTGGCTGCAATCCTCTGAGCACATTTCCCCAAGAGAGAGACCCTCAGTGGGACTTCCTTCTGAGTAAACATGCATGGGATTTGGCCACATCACTATCTGACCCTCTCACCACAGTAACCTCAGGATGCAAACTTAGGTCACAACCACACCATGACTTATATCACTTTAATAGCCATGGTTTCCCCCAAGGAATCCTGGGAAGTGTAGTTTCCTTGCCACAGAGCCAAAATGCCCAGCAGTCTTAGCAAATACGGTCCCCAGGATTCTTTGCAGGGAAACCACGACTATTAAAGTGATATGAGTACTTGAGGGCCTTCAATGCGTGGTGTGGCTATTGCCCTAGACTGGAAATGCCTCTAGTTATACAGAGAACAATCCTCTATTGAGAAGGCCATGTGGTCCAAGTCAAAAAATTATTTTAGAAACCCTAAGAAAGGGAGATCAGGAGAGACCTTGGAGTTGACCATCAACAGGTCACAACACCTGGGCAGCAGACTAAGCAGGCAAGCAGGTCACATGGCCACAGCCTCCCCCATTATGGTAAGATGTACAGTGGTACCTCAGGTTACAGACGCTTTAGGTTACAGACGCTTCAGGATACAGACTTCGCTAACCCAGAAATAGTACCTTGGGTTAAGAACTTTGCTTCAGGATGAAAACATAAATCGTGCACTGGCAGCACAGCTGCAGCAGAAGGCCCCATTAGCTAAAATGGTACCTCAGGTTACGAACAGTTTCAGGTTAAGAACGGACCTCCAGAAAGAATTAAGTTCTTAACCCGAGGTACCACTGTACAGCATTAAATTATTGCAATTCTAAATGTGCATCTATCCATATAAATTAGCAGTTTCTTTTTCCTTTGTCCTATTTTGCCCTCTGCTTTCGTGATCCATGTCATAGGGTGTTTCTGTCATGTCCAGGGGGTTCATAATGTCCAAGTGTGGGGGGGTGTTGATTTTGTTTGCATTCAGTGGCATAGCGTGGGTTGTCAGCACTCGGGGCAAGGCAAGTAATTTGCGCCCCCTAACCCGTGGATTTGCGCCTCCTAACCTGTGGATTTGCGCCCCCTATCCCTAACCCCCAGATGTTGCACCTGGTGCGGCCGGCCCCCCTTGCACCCACCACGCTACGCCACTGTTTGCATTTTAATGAAACACGGCCCTAATTCACACCTCTCCAACAAGCGTGCAGACTGAAACATGAATAGCTACTGAAATTCACCCTTCTCCAAATTTTGCAATGCAGTTCTCCAACTGGTCAATATGCACAAAAGCACATAAGTTAGGGGGACGTTTGCTCAAAACTGTATTTTTCATGAAAGTAGCATAAAAATCATAGCAGAGGAAACTGCTTGCAAAAATATCTAGGGTATTAGTTAAAATGACACATGAAAAGGTGTTTATTGGGGGAATTGCAGTAAAATGCTGGCGAATTTTCATGAGGGTTTAAACAAAACAATAAACAAAAATGCAAATTGCTGCAGAAATATGGAGAACTGAATTTTAGACTGGAAGAAAATGAGAAACTGAGAGAAGCCAAAATTGAGAGAGCTGCACAGCCTTGTGCATAAGTGGCTGTGCTAGATAGGTCACTATGGAGCTATGTGCTCTGCACATCTGCAATTCCATGAACCTAAGAAAAGTCTAGGGACGCGGGTGGCGCTGTGGGTTAAACCACAGAGCCTAGGACTTGCTGATCAGAAGGTCGGTGGTTCGAATCCCCGCGACAGGGTGAGCTCCTGTTGCTCAGTCCCTGCTCCTGCCAACCTAGCAGTTCGAAAGTGCAAGTAGATAAATAGGTACCACTCTGGCGGGAAGGTAAACGGCGTTTCCGTGCGCTGCTCTGGTTCGCCAGAAGCTGCTTAGTCATGCTGGCCACATGACCCGGAAACTGTACGCCGGCTCCCTCGGCCAATAAAGTGAGATGAGCGCCGCAACCCCAGAGTCAGTCACGACCAGTGGCGTAGCGTGGGGGGTGCAGGGGGAGCCGGCCGCACCGGGCGCAACATCTGGGGGTTAGGGTTAGGGGGCGCAAATCCACGGGTTAGGGGGTGCAAATTACTTGCCTTGCCCCGGGTGCTGACAACCCATGCTACGCCACTGGTCACGACTGGACCTAATGGTCAAGGGTCCCTTTACCTTTACCTTTAAGAAAAGCCTGGCTGTTGGTTCAGGCCAAAGACCCATCTAGTTCAGCATCCTCAAACCAGATGTCCCATTGAGAAGCCTGTAGGCAGGAGCTGACTATTACAATGTTCTCCCCACTTGTGATTCTCAGCAATGGTTATCCAGAGGCAGATTGCCTCCAACAGCCATCTTCAGCACATCTTTAAATATCTCCACTTCCAGATTCATGCTGAAATTTGCTCACAAACAGGCAGAAGCCAGCCAATCGGCTAGTGCCTCAAATTCTTTCTCTGTGTATACAGTGGTACCTCGGGTTACATACGCTTCAGGTTACAGACTCTGCTAACCCAGAAATAGTACCTCGGGTTAAGAACTTTGCTTCAGGATGAGAACAGAAATCGTGCTCCGGCGGCGTGGCGGCAGCAGGAGGCCCCATTAGCTAAAGTGGTGCTTCAGGTTAAGAACACTTTCAGGTTAAGAACGGACCTCCGGACCGAATTAAGTACTTAACCCGAGGTACCACTGTATATAAAAAAACCTCATCGGTAAGCGACACTGCTATGAAATATTGTAGTTACACAGAGCCAGAGAGTTCTTTCTGGGTCTTACACAGTTCTTTTGTGGAGCATACTTCTGTATCTATAATAAATGGCCCCGGTCTTTGCCAGAGGCACAGACCCACAAAGTTTGGGTGACCAGATAGGAGAAAGGACAGGCAACCCGCACCTTTAAATGGTTGTGCTGAAGAGGGCGTTTTAAGCAGGTGGAGCTGCTCCAAGTCTCTATCCGCTATGCCACACTGCTTCTCAGTTTGTGTGGTTTTAATAACAGCAGGGATTATAAAAAATACCAGTACTGAACTCAGCATGCATTCTGCTCCCGTTCCCCTCGCGCCACTTTCCTTCCTTCCTCCATTGCCTCCCTGACTGCCAGTATCAAATTTTAGATTGTGAGGTCATTGGGAATACACGTACACAACACACTACCTTATTTTCATAACATAAAATATACCTACATTACTCTACATAATACCTACCTATACTATACATATCAACATACCTACACACCTACCCCACACAGACACCCACCAAGTGACTTGACTTCCAGCCATTCTGGTTACGCTACTTTATTTTTCCAACAAGCTCAAACGCATTTCATTATTTCTTTAATCTCTTCTTCTATCTTAACCTTACTCTCCTTTCACTCTAATCATTTTCTGGATTCACTCAATATCTGTCAGAAATTCTACTTTTTCCACATAAATTTTGATGTATTCCTTAAAGATAGCCTACTCCTTATTCACTTTTTGTACCGTATCTCCTCTTATCCTCCCTGTTTGTTCGGCAATATGGAAGTATTCCATCATTTTAGATAACCAGTCTGTTTTAGTTGGGACGCTGCTGCTTTTCCAATTTTTGGCAATCAATAACCTTGCTGCCGTAGTTGCAGCCCATATGATGTTCCTTACAGCAAAACAGCACTCTTCGTGTAAATGTATATGTATGTGTTTTATATCTTAATAAAATAATTTTTTTTAAAAAAAAAATAATTGCTCAGAGCTGACCCATGCAAATTAATGGACGTACGTTAGCCATATCCATTTCAATGGGTCAACTCTTTAACCAAGGACTCCCATTGGTTAAAACAAACACCTTTCTCGGTCACCTGCAGACTGTCACTATTTTGCTGGAGGGATTCAATCAAAATTAGAGTAGAAATAAAGTGCTCCAGTGCAATGGTTTTTTCCTGGGTAGGACAGTGGTGGAGGAATGCACTTAAAGATGTGGAATAAACATCAACTGATGGGAAGACACAGGGCCTCCCTGTAAACATATCAGGATGAATGTTGCTTGTCATATAACAACCTCACAAACAAATCGGAATGAATTATACTGGCTGCTGTTGTTGCCGTTTTATTACCCGCCCTTCACCCTAAAGTCCCAAGGCGGGTTGCAGCAATTTAAAACACAGCAATAAAAATAGGTTTTTTAAAAAACTTACAATCACAAAAATAATATCTAATTAAAGAAAACAAGAACAGCTAATAAAAATAACAGAAGTTCATAAATTGCTTATACGATATTTAGATTTCTAATATTTCAGCATTATAAATATTCAAGGCCATTTTCTTAAAAGTTACTGCTTTCCTCATGCCATGGGATGCATCCAGTCAGACACCATCACAAAGTGTTTTAAAGACTAACTAAATAATAATAATAATAATAATAATAATAATAATAATAATAATAAATTTATTTGTACCAACAAATTTATTTGCTTCCAACAAAGAGTAAGAATACATTAAAATGTCACACATTAAAAACTTCCCTAAAGTCTCATGGTGCAAACTTATTTGAGGGAGTTGTTATTTTTTTACAATCAAGCGGTGAATATATGTTATGGAATAAATCACAAAATGCATGCTAGGTTTAAGCCAATGAAGAGCATGCCTTGTATCACCACGATACAAGCTTTACGCTAAAAAAAAAATTCAAGGTGAATGACTATGGTCCTACAACATCCCTCCAAACAAATCAAAACGGATAAAGAGCCAGCCTTGTACAACCTGCATGCAAGCTTTGTGCAAAGCAGATCAGGATGAACGCTCCAGAAACAGGAGCTCTTTGAGCTTTCTGCTTTTAAAGTCACATTGCAGGCCCAGTTTAGACCAAACGGCAAACAAAAAAGCCTCAAATGACAATCACAAATTGCTTCAACGCTATGTTCCACAGTAGCACCCTCCCCTTTGCCATTTAAGAGCCCCCCCCCCCACCATGAGATGATTGACAAATGCAATCTCATGCTATGCCATGAGTGAAGAGCAGATGAGCTACAGGTAAGGTAGATGATTTCCTATGGAAACGGACACATGTTCTAGTGACTGTCCCCAATACTTGCGCCAGATCAGTCCAACTTTTAAGCAGTGTTTGCCTTCCAAAACTGCTGAGCTCCCTTCCTCCCCTACCTTGGCTGCATCACCCAGGAGAACCACCGTGATCCTCGACCCTTTGCAGGAGCCGTCCAACAATCCCAAGAGACACTTCTGACTCCCTAGCGCCATCCTTTTAAACACCCCAAACGACGCGCCGACCAGAGGGGAAACTGCACCGTTAGTTTCATCGCCAGGTGATTTGTCTTAAGACGAAGGGCAGGAAAAACAACAAACAGCCCAAGAAGTCCTGGGAATTCGGGTCCATGGGGGGGGGGGCGCCTGGAGGATCCAGCAGCAGTTCCCATGTTGCTCCTCCACACGCTTCCCCAGTTTCCCAAACTCGCAAGGAATGAAACAATGCAAAGTTCCCTGGCTCGTGAAAAGCAGCCTTGCTTAAAAAATAATCAATCTACTACTTACTTAGCCTTTGAAGTGAGGCTTGTTCCGTGAACCGATGGGAGGGGGCAAAGAAAAAAAAATCAGCAATGGTTTTTCTTTAGTTAATTGCATCTTTAAAAGTCTTTTTTGCCAAATATTCACCTTGCAGGCTGGGTAATATCTTATGAAGCAAAGGCGGAGAGAGGGGTGGGGTGGAGGACAAAGGTATAAGATGAGTTGCCTTGATGAAGCCTCGGAAAGGGGAGATTTATTCCCACCAAGTGCATTTAAGTGTCTTATCTCAGCCTTGGCTATGCAAGAGAACACTGGTGAAAATCTTTGCCTGGTACTGTTTCACAGGCCAGGAATTTTGCATTGAATAATTTTTAACTTCTACTGTCTAGCAGAGGGAGAAAACAGGGTACTATTGGCTTAGAGAGTTTCTGCAAAAAAAGGGAGAAAGAGAAAAAGTGTGTGATTAGAAAATAGGGGGGTTCTTTTAAACCAAAGGGTAATGAAGCACACCTACATACCCACATGGAAAAGAAATGATTGCCAAAATATTCATCTGATGGGGAAGTATGTTTAAGATGTTAGGACGCAAGGCTTTAAGGAAGTCTAAGTTGTGCTGTAGGGACGCGGATGGTGCTGTGGGTTAAACCACAGAGCCTAGGACTTGCTGATCAGAAGGTCAGCGGTTCAAATCCCCGCAACAGGGTGAGCTCCCGTTGCCCCTGCTCCTGCCCACCTAGCAGTTTGAAAGCACGTCAAAGTGCAAGTAGATAAATAGGTACCGCTCTGGCAGGAAGGTAAACGGTGTTTCCGTGCGCTGCTCTGGTTCGCCAGAAGCGGCTTAGTCATGCTGGCCACATGACCTGGAAGCTGTCTCAGACAAATGCCGGCTCTCTCAGCCAATAAAAGCGAGATGAGCGCCACAACCCCAGAGTCGGCCACGACTGGACCTAATGGTCAGGGTCCCTTTACCTTTACCTAAGTTGTACTGTGTTATAACAGCCATCAATAGCCAGGGATGAGTTAAGAGCTTTGATGCAAAAAGGGGGAGCTTTGGGGAGCCCGAGGTGTTCTCCAACCCCTCAAAAGAACATTGCCAGGGTCCTATTCACTGTCCATCTAGAACAGGTGTGGGGGACCTTTGGCCCTCCACATGTTGCAGAACTACAACTACCATCACTCCTGGCTACTGGGAGTTGCAGTGGCTGATGGGAGTCATAGATTAGCAACATTGGAGGGTCATAATATCCCCACACCTGATCTAGGAAGTGGTTTGGGTGCATTTTTAAAGGAGAGGGGTTCCGTTTCATACTGGTGACATGATACACCAGTAGCCAGATTAATGCTGTTTCAGGGTGTACAGGGCAGAAATTCCCTTCAGTTCACCTTTCCAGGTGGAGCTAGCTAATCTGCACCTTTTGAAACAATAAGTGAACCAAAACACAGCCATCCTTTGAAACTGGCACCTCTCCAGATTTTGCAATGTCGGTGGCCCCAGCATCTCCAGGTGAGGCTGGGGAAAACCGCTGTCTGAAAGCCTGGATATTCTGGATATTCACCACCAGCCAGTGTAGACAAGAAGTAGCGAATCTTTTCCAGACACATCTGGGGAACCACCCAGGGGACACAAAATGGGGGCAAGGCAGGGCCACAAGCCAAAGTGGGTGGAGCAACGAGTTTAAATTTCACCTTTCATGCAGTATGCTAGTTTCTAGACACACTCACCCACCCTCTCTACTTTTCATCCAAGCAAGCCAGTCATTATCACAGTTTGAGGACCCATCCCAACCAGGCCAAAATCAGAACGGTCTGGTGTAGGGTTTGGATATGGCCTGGAGAGACTCCTGAGGAGCAGAAAGAGTCACCTGGGGATGCTGCAGTGGATCCCAAGGTTAGAGGATCTCCAATGCTGAGAGAGATGGACCTTGGTCCATCATAGCACAAAGGGAGCTTTCTACATTCTGATGAAAACTTCGTGTTCACAGGCACTGAATGCCAATGCATTGAAGGGCTTGGGTACTGAGCAAGGCAGGCAGGGGCCTCCACTCAATTCCACGCCCCATGAAGCTCACTGGATGAGCTTCAGCCAGTCACTACCTCTGAGCATAACCTACCTCGCAAGGCCGTTGTGAGGATAAAGTGGGTAGAAGGACCATAGAGGCTTCGCGTGAGCGGGCTGGTGTGCAAGCAACAGGGAAGGGCTGTGGCCATCACTCACTTCCCAGATGCATCGGGCTGGCCACTGATAGAAGGAGGATACTTGCCACCTGCAGTAGACCACTCAGTCTGGGCTGTTCCTACATTTCTACATTTCAAGAATAATGATAGAGGCCAACTTTTTCAGCACCTCCCTTTAGTGTCTCCTCTCAAAACATAATCCCTGAACAAAACACAACTATTTACATTCAAAACAAGCTTTGGAAAGGGTTGGGATGCCCAGTTTTGCAATATCTCTGACAATCCAAAGACTATTCTCAGGTGGGCCCTGAGGCAACGCCCTGGGACGTTCTACTTCCTTGAGGTCACAGTGGAGCTGGCTTTGCTCCCACATGGAAAGCTTAAGGCCTTAAGCTGAGAGCAAGGGCTTCAGCAGTGACAATGCAAGCTCTGTTTACTGGTTTCTCTACAGGGGCATTGTGGATGTAACCTTGTTCAGGCAATTAGCAAAAATACAGAAATGGGGGCTCTTGCTCATTCTAAAAACCTACATGCATTCATGTACACAGGTTAATGCAGATTTCCCCCTTTGCCGTCACCCACCTATGGCAAGAGCCCGTCTCTCCTCACTAAACATATTGGCATTATTTAATCCTCAACAAACAAGCTTCCCAAACTGCTAGTTCCTGTCGTCTGTTAGAATTTGCATCAGATGAAAATTCATGCTTGGCAGAGGGGGAAGAGAGCCATCCTGTTTGGCTGGTAGATCAACATTGTTAGTTCAAGACGGAGGGGGAAAGATGAGGAAACTTAGCAAAAAAACAAAACCCATGGTGGCTGACCTTGTTTTGGTCAAAAACGAACCATACTATTTTATTTGATTGGACTTGCAGCTCCATCCACCCCCAGGTCCCACTCAGAAGTGTAACTAACAAAAAGTGTAACTAACGGGGGGGGGGGAATGGGGTTGGCAGCTTCAGTGAACTAAGAACATAGGAATGCAAGAAGAGGCCAACAGCTGGATTAGGCAAAGGAGTGCCCATCATAGTCCAGCATTCTGTTCTCACGGTGGCTATCCTGATACCCTAATCTCACAGTGGCTAAACAGGTGTGTCTGGGAAGCCCACAAACACGGCATAAAGGCAGGAGCCCCTCTCCAACTCTGAAGCTGGAACAGGCCCATCTCATACCCTCCAACATTCCTCAGGTGAAAACAGGGACATTTCCCACTCCTCTCAGCTGACCCTGTTTGATCCCCATTTTTTTGTCGTCCACCCCCCCCCCCCCACAACGCAGAGCATTTCCTTGAGAAAAGCCCTTAATCCTGATTTCATTTCATTCTATTCTTTGGTAGATTAAAAAAAACCACACACCAAGAAAAAAAATTTAGAAAGGGGCAAGATTAGACGTGGACACACAAACTTTTTTAAAAAAAAAACTAGACTCCTTGTGCACGACTCTTCTTCCTCTTTCTTCCCACCCAGGGCAGCCCTGCCCTCTGCCTGCCCCTCGGAGCTGGAGTGGCACTTCTCTTCCTCCTTGCCTGCTCTTCAGCATCCACTATGAGCTTCCCAAGGGAGGGGGCTGGCAGCGGTGGCTGTGGAGGCGCCATAGAGAGGCAACAGGATGCTCCCTCACCGCTGTTGCCGCTGCTGCTCGGGCAAAGCTCCGGATCATCCTCTTTTCCGAGCTCAGTGGCAGCAGCACTAGCAGGGGAAATAGGGACATTCGGGGATCAATTTAGAAGCCATGGTGGGTTTTTTTAAATAATAATAATAAATTTTATTTATACCCCACCCTCCCCAGCCAAGACCGGGCTCAGGGCGGCTAACACCAGATATAAAAACAATTGATTGAAATACAACTTAAAAAACAAGATTAAAATACAACATTAAAGCATTAAAACATTAAAATGCAGCCTCATTTCAGTGGAAACTCAAATCAAAAACTTTTGGGGGGATGAAAACATCAAGTCTTCACCAAGGCTAACCATCCAGACTGGTCCTACATGGGCCAGAAAAAGGCCAGGGAAGTCCCCAAATAGGAGTTCCATCACAGAAGGAGAAAGGAAAAAAGAAAGAGGGGGAGGGAATCAAGTTGATTCCAAGCCAAAGACCAGGCGGAACAACTCTGTCTTACAGGCCCTGCAGAAATTTTGTAATTCCAGGACTGTCCCTGGAAAATTGGGACACTTGAGGGGTATGCCATCTAGTTCAGGAGTCTGTTCTCACAGTGGCCAACCACAGGTCTATCTATGGGGCACCCACAAGCAGGACCTGAGTGCAACAGCAACTCTCCCCACATGCAGTACCCAACAACTGGAATTCAGGGGCATTCACTGGCTGTGACAGCGGAGGTGGAATATAGCCTACCAAAGCTTTAAATGAAGCAGTATGCCCACTCTGAAACATTTGCAGGCACACAGTCTTGAAAGCGGGATCACACACGAACTCCCGGATAGCATAATGAGCACAAATAATCATGAATGCACAATCCAAAAGATGTATGAAGGGGCCATGGCCAGACTGCCATGAAACCTTTGTGCAAAGAGATCTAGAGGTATTCCCAACATGGCTTCTTGAAGAGCCCCTTGGCTTCTCCATTAATGGCCTGGCCATGTCTTGCCAACGGAGAACATCGTCATATTGCCCAACATGGCAGAATGATTCACAACATTACTATCTTCCAGTCTAACCTACAGGGATGAAGCCACACTGAATCAGATGAGAAGTTGTGGGACATAGAAAATTGCTGTTGAAATGATTCATCTCTGCAATATTGTTCTGGATGCCTGTGGGCTGTGCACGAGCTATTAAGTCTGCCCATGTCCTACCACTGCGGAGCTGTATCAGATCATAGCCGGGGAAAGTATCAGAGGGTGTGAAAGTTATAAACGGTGTCTGGAGGACCTGGGATATTTCAGTAGGGGTGAGGAGAGTCCTCCATCACACGCTCACTCCCCCTCAAGAAACACCAGTCAGGAAAGGGCTCTCTCAAAGAAAAGCAAAGGGTAGTTGTGACTAAGGATGTCAGAAATGAAGCAGGAAAAGAAATGTGAGTAGAAATTCCCACTATTCGCACGCTTGTCAGAGGTCGGGAGCGGAAACCAGGCAAACCATCACAAGCAGGATTTGCTGTTGCTTGTTGCTGCAAATGTTACATCAATAATTATGTCTCTTATTAAGTTGATTTTGACATTTCCCTCCCATTTGAATTAATTATGTAATTAGGTAAGTTTCATCCGTAGCAGATAGCGAGGCAAATAATGTAGGCCAGGGGTCAGCAAACTTTTTCAGCAGGGGGCCGGTCCACTGTCCCTCAGGCCTTGTGGGGGGCCAGACTGTATTTTGGAGAAAAAATTAAACGAATTCCTATGCCCCACAAATAACCCAGAGGTGCATTTTAAATAAAAGCACACATTTTACTCATGTAAAAACACGCTGATTCCTGGACCATCCGCAGGTCAGATTTAGAAGGTGATTGGGCCAGATCCGGCTCCTGGGCCTTAGTTTGCCTACCCATGATGTAGGTGTTAGCTGAAGCCAAACTGCATCAGAAGGGAAACAGCACTGATTGAGGCAAACCCAGGGCGGGAAGGAAATAGATTCTCAAGACACAAGTCCTTCATGTAGCACAGGGACATCCAACAGGTAGATCGTGATCTACCAGTAGATCCCTGGATGTCTGTGGTAGATCACTGGTAGATCAGTGGCTCCCCCCAAAGAAGCTCAACATTCTAGCCCTGCTGTCCTCTTCCCTAAAAAAAGCTCAACAACTTTGATCACTGCCAGTTCTTAACTCTGTGAGTAGATCGCAGTTTCTTGGGAGTTGGCCACCCCTGATTCTAGTTAAATTTGCTTGCACAGGAGGCAGAGATAGCCACTGACTTGGATGGCTTTAAAGGAGGATGAGACAAATTCATGGAGGAGAAAGCTATCAGTGGCTATTAGCCATGACAGCTATGACTTGCTCCCACAAACAGTCAGTAATGATTCTGAATACCAGTTGCTGAAAACTGCAGAAGGAGAGAGGGCCTTCTGCTCAGGAGTTCTGCTTGAGGGTTTCCCACAGACACCCGGCTGGCCATTGGGAGAAGAGGCTGCTGGTCTAGACGCTTGAGCCAGCAGAGCTCCTCTTATGTTTTTGTCTTTGTACAGTTGGCTTTTTATACACATTCACACCCATCCCTCTCTGTCCTCCATGCAGTCAAGCAAGAGACATTATCAGAGGATGCTGGACTAAAGGGGTCATTGGCCTGATCCTGAAGGCTCATCTTCTGTTCTTACAATTGCTGCCCTCTTACAACCCTAGCTGTGACATCAGCGGTCAAAAGATGAAATGTTTCATTCTGCCCCCCCCCCCACGTGCACCTTTGGAAACCCCAAATGCTAGAATACCCATGCTGTAGATTTTAGACCTCCCCCCCCCCCGCCATTTGGGGAGCATTTTGCTAGGAATAACTATTATTCGCTCGCTAGAAAGATCAAAGGAAGAGCTCCAGATCATTGTGCTAAAGAAAGGCATTTTCTTTTCTTCTTGCTCTTTGACTCTTGAAAAGTGTTTGGCTTCCCATAAAACGAAGCAGACAAACAGAAGTTGATTATGTGTTTAGCGCTGCTATTGTCACATTCCAATAACACAATGTAGACCCTTTTCTCTATTTTTTAATGTACAGGGGTGAAATGCTCAAAGTTGGGGAACCACAGAGTGCAGAGAGTGGCTATTTTTTTTAAGCTGCATGGTGGGAGTTTCCATCCCCTAGTGGGGGAAAAGTGATAATTCAGCAGAAGGTAAGTGTTTCTTGGGGAGGTAAAGGTGGGTCAGGAGACTCCTTAGCATCGCACCTTCCAAATTAGACACAAAAGCACCTCTGTATCCAGTTAGATTTTGCGAAGCAGACCTATTTAGATTAAGATTACCAGATTTTTTTTCAAAGCATCCAGGGACACTTTTTTTTTAAAAAAAAAAGAGGGGGGAAAGTTATTTTTTAAAAAGTTTTTATTTTTTAAAAAAGTAATATCTTCTCTTCTGTGGTCTCCTCTGTCACACGGCCTTCCTCTGGGCCCCGGCCTGCTCTCTTGGAGTGCTAGCCGCTGTGGAGTAGGCTCTGGGTCAGGCCTGGGCTTGGCCACGTGTCTGTGCCCTCCCAATGCTCTCCTACCTCTCCTCCTCAGCAGCGACAGTGGCGCGGCAAGGTCGGGGTTCCCCTCTTTGTTCTCTTTCCTCTTTCTCTCTCTTCCTTCTCCTTCTCCTCTCCTTCTCCCTGTGTCGGCTCCAGGGTTTTCCTGGGATCGGAGCGCTGCTGGGCAGTTGGCCAGGTGGCCAGGCTCTCTCGCTCCTGGCTCGATTTGGGTCGCAGGGGGCTCAGCGGTTCCCCAGTTGATGCACCAGGCGTCCCCAGTTGCCCCTCGGCGGTGGCAGTGGCAGTCTCAGTAGCCCGGAGCCAGCCTGGTAGCACAGTTGGCTCTGGCAGGCTTCAGGAGCTGCTCGCTGCCGTGGCGCCCGCCATTTTGCCTCGCCAGAAGTCCCCATATGATGTGTCTTGTGCCGTTGAACCAATCACACAACATTCATTCCCTACTAATAAATCTACAACACTTAAAATATAAATCCGGGGACATTAAATGAAATCCAGGGACATTCCGGGGACGGATTTACAGCTGTACAAGCCTTTGGGAGATGAAGGAGGGAGGGAAGGAAAGAGGGACAGAGGCCAGTGTTGCCCGCAGCACCCCTGAACATCATTAAAGGCACCCCAGGGTGTCATGGAACACTGGTTGAAATCCACTGTCCTAGGGCCTGCATGAGAACTAGTGGAGCTAGTAAATTCCCTTAAGGATTACACTATAACCACATCCTATATCACTGGTGGTGCACGTATGGTATGCATGCTAGAGGGGGCACTCAGACCCCTCTCTGTGGGCATGCGTGCCATTGCCCCAGCACAGAGCCGGCAGAAGGCGAGGGCAGCGTGTTGAGTCCTCAACTCAACTTGTGTCCGAGTAGAAGCGCCTCGGATGGGGCGTCGGGGTGTGTGTGTGTGCAAAACAGAGCCACAACCTCCAGGCTGCATGTTTTCCCTTAGGGAGCCTCCGCTGTGGGTGGGGAGGGCGCAGTGCTATGCACACGCTCAGAAGCGCGCTGCCGCCTTGGTGGGCCGCTGAGAGTTCTGAGCAGCCGCCTTCCTCCTGCTGCTGCTGCGAGGTTGAGGCTTTACACACCCTCTGGCCGGGGCCAATGGGAGTGGAGTCAGAAGTGGAGTGGAGGCTTCGCGTGCCCCAGCTGAGCTGCCCAATCCCACTCCTACTTGCATGCAAGCATTTCCAGGTTTGAAGTGTTCGGGTTCCAAGTAGTTTGATAACCGAGGTATCACTGTATTGCTCCACATGGATACGCCAACCTCCCCTTCTAAACTAAAACCTCAGTATTCAGGTCAAATTGCCGTGTTGGCACTTTGCAATAAATAAGTGGGTTTTGGGTTGCAGTTTGGGCACTCGGTCTCTAAAAGGTTCGCCATCACTGTCCCATATTGTTATTATTATTTCTTAGAATTCCTGGGCAGCAGTGAGTACAAGGCTGGTGGTGTTTTATAACCCCTAATGCCCACATGTTGGGCTTATCTTGCTTCTGATAAGATAGAAGACAGTGAGAAAATATCGTTAAATGTAGAGATTGACGTGTGTGCCATTAACGAATCTGCCCTTCATAGGACGGTTAGCAAATAGACGAAGCCATAATGAGCTGGCAACTGAGATCTGTGACCTTTGGCCTTTCTTGGTCCCAACTGTTAAAGTCTTTTTTCTTTAAGGAAAAAATTTTTTTTTATTTTTGCAGTGCATCTATATGTGCTGAACTAGCCTTGTGGCTGGTGTGATATATATCAGGGATTGTTAACACTTTTGAATTGATGACAAAGTGCTGTCAGAATCAACCAAGACTTGAAAAAATCTTTCTGGATTAGACCAGAAAGTTTCAATTTTTGCCCTCCTTAACAGTAGCTCTGGGGCAAAGGTGCCATATTCTGTTCCAATCAGGCATCAGTAGGCTATTAGTCCCACCCCCTGATCCACTAGGCACCACCCCTTGGCTCCCAGGCTCCACCCCCAACTGCTCAAGGTCTGAGCTTCAGGACTGCGACCAGTCAGGACTGAGACTGGGCCCCCTGGTGCTGAGCTCATACCCTCCAACATTTCTCTGATGAAAACAGGGACATCCCATTCCATAATGATAATTTTACTCCTGATACCCCACATATCTTACTGGGTTGCCCCAGCACTCTGAGCAGCTTCCAACATATATAAAAACATAATAAAATATTAAACATTAAAAGAAAACCTTCCCCATACAGGATTGCCTTCAGATGGCTCGGGGGTCAGATAACTCCATACCCTCCAACATTCCTCTGATGAAAATAGGGACATCCTAAGGAAAAGCGGGACATCCCAGGATCAAAGCAGAAACCGGGACGGCTTTGCTAAATCAGGGACATCCCTGGAAAATAGGGACACTTGGAGGGTCTGTGAGCTCTTCACAGGAAGCAGTGCTGTCCGCTTCAGACAGCCCAGATGTCCTCCTTAATGTACACTAGCTATTAGGGAGAAGCAGGAACGGTCAATTTTGGTCACTCTCCACTTCCCATTTTCCAATTCTAAGTTTGGTTCTCCACATAAACACAACTTTGTATGAGGTATTTCCCATTATACACATTTTTGCAAAGCAATTTTCCTTTTAGTACATTATTTTCACTCATACATGCATTTTCCCGCTCACTATATACTGAGGGGTGCATTTTTGCACACCCTACTTGTGTGGAAAGCTGGAGTGCAAAGTTCAGAGAAGTGAGAATTTTGAAAGATGGTCGTGCTTTGGTCTGTGTCCTGTTTCAGAAAGCGCAAATGAAGTAGATTCATATTTAAATACAAAGTGGCCTGACTTTTTCTCTCATCCTTTGGACTATATATTCTCACAGGTCAGGCCTGTGTGATTCCTTCCATTGTGGCCTTCCCTGTCTGGCAAGTAACTATATCCTAATATTCAAACAAAATCTACCCTTCCCATTGCTTATGTGCATTATTTACTTACTGCATTCCTAGTCCACATTTTTGCTCCAGGAAGCTTGAGGTGGTGTACATGGCTCTTCCCCTCCTCACTTAATCCCCACAACAACCCTGTGAGGTAGGCGAGACTGAGAGGCAGTGACTGATCCAAGGTTACCCAGTGAGCCAAGTTGGGATTTGAACCCTTGTTACCCAGGTTCTCGGTCCAACGCTCTAACCACAACACCACAGCATATATGAAATGCTTGAGAACCCCAAATCTGCAGTATAATTACAGTGGTACCTCAGGTTAAGTATTTAATTCGTTCCGGAGGTCCATACTTAACCTGAAACTGTTCTTAACCTGAAGCACCACTTTAGCTAATGGGCCTCCTGCTGCCGCCACACCGCCGGAGCACAATTTCTGTTCTCATCCTGAAGCAAAGTTCTTAACCTGAAGCACTATTTCTGGGTTAGCAGAGTCTGTAACTTGAAGCGTATGTAACCTGAAGCGTATGTAACCCGAGGTACCACTGTACTAAACATTACAGTATTTATCGGGCTCTCCCTTGCATTCAACTTTCTTTTCTTTTCTACTAAGGCAAAAGTGCTCTGCACTCTAGCGCCCCCAAGTGTGCAGTTGTGCATCCTGAACCTCCACAGGTGTGGATGTGGAGACTATCCAAGGAAGTCATTATGGGGAGGGGGAATCGAATGGGAACCTTTGATAGCTGACCTCTGCGGAGTGTCAGGAGGGCAGCAATTGACCCAGCAACATGAAAGCACACAGGCCCTCGAGGGAATACAGGCCATGTCATGGTTCGTTGGCCTCCTCCCATCAGCTGACAAAGATAAAGCAAACGACTCTCGGAAGCGCTCGGCGTGGGATCAAATCCATCCGCCAAAGCTACGCTTGAGTGTTCCCACTGGAGGGCCATTACTGTCTAGCGGCATCAAGCTCCCTTGCAGATGATGAAGCCACAGTAAGCAAGACGAGTGCAGGAACACAGGAAGATGGCTTAAACAGACCACATGTCCATCTAGCTCAATATTTCGCACACTGAATGGCAGCAGCACTCCTGGGTTTCAGGTGCCAGAGGTGGAATCTGGGACATTCTACTTAACCATCCAGGGATCCTTTACCTTTTACCTTTACTCTGACTGGTAAAAACAGAAATAGGGAACCCGTGACTCTTCTTCTTTTTATAATATTCTATTCTTTCTTCCATATAGAAAGTTACTTTTGTTACTCAACCATTATATTCCAATTCAACAAAACTAGCGACTTCCCAGCATCAATGTCTATAAGCCAAATTACAAACAATTGCACTTTAATGTTCCGTCTTATCTAATTTCATCCTCTCTAACATGTTTCTTAATATATTCTGCTGTTTTCTTACACTTCAAACCCCGCGGTGGTCTTCGCATATGGGGAATAAATTTTTATATAACTAGAAAGTGTTTCCAGTCTTCTTTAAAAGATTCTAAATTTGTATTTATTATCAGTGTTGTTAATTTTGCCATGTCTGCATATTGTAAGATTTTCATCAACCCAGTCTTCCTTTGAAGGTGTTCTCTCCTCCTTCCATTTCTGAGCATAGAGAATCCTTGCTGCTGAAGTCACATACATAAATACTGTTGAGATTGTCTTTAGGATTTTGCTGTCTAGTATCCCCAGGAAAGGTGGCGCTGTGGGTTAAACCACAGAGCCTAGGACTTGTCGATCAGAAGGTCGGCGGTTCAAATCCCCACGACGGGGTGAGCTCCCGTTGCTCGGTCCCTGCTCCTGCCAACCTAGCAGTTCGAAAGCATGTCAAAGCGCAAGTAGATAAATAGGTACCGCTCCGGCAGGAAGGTAAAAGGCATTTCCGTGCACTGCTCTGGTTCGCCAGAAGCGGCTTAGTCATGCTGGCCACATGACTGGGAAGCTGTACGCCAGCTTCCTCAGCCAATAAAGCAAGATGATTGCAGCAACCCCAGAGTTGGCCATGACTGGACCTAATGGGTCAGGGGTCCCTTTACATTTATCCCCAGCAAAAAGGATTCTGGCCTCTTGGGGGAAAGTCACTTAATTTTTTGTCTTAATTGTCATGATTTATCATGTCCTGTGGCTCTTCTGATATTGTTGGACTCCAAACAAATCAGGATGAACGTTCAATGAACAGGTTCCATCCTTCCATTAAGTTAGTTTCCTCCTCTCTCTCCCCCCCCCCCCGCTTTTTAAGGTGGTCCACCCCCTTTATATATACTGTAGTTTCAAAAGAAATAGAGGAGGGAGAGGAAGCAGGGAGGAGATAGTTAGTATTTTGCCTGATGGAAAATAGGGAGTTTCCTCTATACTTTTCAATTTGATCTTGCAATCTTCCAGGGTCTACAGGATTGAGAGATCAAATGTGATTGAACACAGGAAATCCAGGCTTTGGGTCAGCTTAGCTTTCGTTTCCCGCACCTACTGATGTTTCCGCTTCTTTCTTCCCTTCTCTTCTCATATTTGCCTTCTCTCTCCCACACACACTTTCAACCAACTCTTTGGGGGGGGGGGTCTAGCAAGTGTTGAGCAGCCAACTAGATAAGTAACTTTTCTTAGATCAATTTGCCTGAATAACCTGACAACCTGCAGGAATTAAAACCCAGAAATCACTCTCCCTTCTTCCGGATTTTGGCCCAATTTATAGGGTAAATATTTGTCTCTCAGCATAGAGAAAATATTTGTCTTTTCAGACATTTAGTCTGAAAGAAAGCTAACAAGGAACAGCTTTTTTAAAAAAAAGCAAAGAATTGCATGGCACTGTAAGTTATTAATAATGTTTTTAATGACATTTTTAAAACAAAACACATCTGTCCTCTAAGAAGCTGAAAGCAACATACAAATTTATGTGCCCCTTGTTCTTCGTTTTATCCTCAAAGCAACACTGTGAGGTGGAGTTAAAAAAAAATAATAATATGTGCATTTTTATTCCACTCTGCAGTAAAAGGCAGTGGGCTTCTAGAGTGGTTGACGTACGATTGAGGAAAAAGAAACCAGTCTATGCCTGCAAACTTACCGATGTAAGACACTAAAGGAAAAGGTGGTGAGGAGGGAAGAGGAAAACTAGCGCAAACAGATTTGTAACCCTGGATTTAAGGAAAGCCTGCTTTGATCTTCCAGAGATGCTGTACTTGTGTCCTGCACTGTGGTACTGCATTCAACAACAGCACTCTCCTCTTTGGCTCCCCAGCGACTGGTATTCAGAGGCATGCTGCCTTGATCCCGGAGGTGGGATGTACTAGTCATCAGGACATGAGCTTACTTAATCCCATTTTCAAGCCATCACTGCACATTGTGGTTGTGGATTCTCTGCACTGTGTGAACTCCTTCCTTTTGGTTATCCTGAATTTTCCAACCTTCAATTTCAATGGATGACTGCACTGGGTTCTAGTATTTTGAGAGAAGGAGAGAAAACCTTTCTCTATGCACTTTCTTGACACTGCACAATTTTAGACACCTCTATTATGTCCCCCACACCATTCACCTTTTCCTCTAAATTAAAAAGCTCCTCCCCCCCCCCATTTTCTTCTTTGCAGTTGCTCCATCTCCTTAATCATGACCACTAATGAGAAAACAGATGCCCACAATGGAGAAGCAATCAGTTTCTTGAACAGCAGCTCAAAAAACTCAAAAACTAAAGTAAAAAATAATAGTAATCAGGCTGATAGAAGAAGAAACTATCTGCCAGTCCTCAGATGTTATAAACCTTCCAGAATCAACCAGATAAATAGTAAGTAATGCAGGAAATTGGAAATCTAAGTACAGTGATACCTCGGGTTAAGGACTTAATTCGTTCTGGAGATCTGTTCTTAACCTGAAAATATTCTTAACCTGAGGTACCACTTTAGCTAATGGGGCCTCCCGCTGCCACTGTACCACCACCGCGCGATTTCTGTTCTCATCCTGAAGCAAAGTTCTTAACCTGAGGTACTATTTCTGGGTTAGCGGAGTCTGTAACCTGAAGCGTCTGTAACCTGAAGCATCTGTAACCTGAGGTACCACCGTATAATACAAGCAATTATATGAACTTTTGTTAATTATATTAGATGCTATTGGGGTAGAGCTAGTGGTGGTGTAGTGATTAGAGTGTCGGACTAGGACTTTGGAGACCAGGGTTCGAATCCCCACTCAGCCATGGAGCTCACCGGGTGAGCTTGGGCCAGTCACTGCCTCTCAGCCTCACCTACCTCACAAGGCTGTTGTGGGGATTAAATGAGAAGCAGGGGAGAACCATGTACACTATCACGAGCTTCTTGGAGGAAAAAGGTGGTACCTCAGGTTAAGAACTTAATTTGTTCTGGAGGTCCATTCTTAACCTGAAACTGTTCTTAACCTGAAGCACTACTTTAGCTAATGGGGCCTCCTGCTGCCGCCGCACCACCGGAGCCTGATTTCTGTTCTCAACCTGAAGCTTCTGGGTTAGCGAAGTCTGTAACCTGAAGCATATGTAACCTGAAGCATATGTAACCTGAGGTACCACTGTACTCTAAATGTAAAAATGTATTAAATGTTATTTTTGTGATATTTATTTTTGTAATTGCAAGTTTTAAAATGATTTCTTTAATGTATTTTAAATGGGTGTGACCCTCCCTGGGACCTTAGGGGGAAGGGCAGGTAATTCATCACCCTCATCCTCCTCATAATCACAGAATTGTAAAACTGGAAGGGAACACATGGGTCGTCTAGTCTTACCCCCGGCAATGCAGGACTCTTTTTGCCCAGCATGACCCTGAAATTAAGAGTCTCATGCTTTACAGACTGAGCATCATCATCATCATTTGGGTTGCCCTTTTCTGAACCTTTTCCAGGTTTTTGAGGTGTAATAACCAGAATTGTACGCAGCATTCTAAGGGTGGTTGAACCATAAATGACAATTGGGGGAGGGGGACCGCAAATATCTTCAAATCTGTTTCTCAACATGTTTTCAAGACGCATACTTGTGTGGTTAGGTGTTGGGTTTTGATGGGATCTCTTCACATCCTGTTACCCTGCAGCACCCCCAGCAAAGTCCTGCCTTTCTCAACCTTTGCCTTCCAGAAAGAACTCGGTGAACTACTGTTTTGGCTGGAATTCAAAAGAACTCTCATGTCAGTCGGAAAGAGTGCAAGGGGTGTGTGCTGGCAGCCCTCAATCTTCAGTTGCCAAGAAGCAGTTGGGGGCAGAAGGAGAAATTAGTCATTCAACAGGGATCAAAAGTGAGGTGCAAATACTGTCAAAACAAAAAATTCCTTCCAGTAGCACCTTAAAGACCAACTAAGTTAGTTCTAGGTATGAGCTTTCGTGTGCATGCACACTTCCTGAGATACACTGAAACAGAAGTCACCAGACCCTTCTATATAGTGAGAAGGTGGGGAGGGGTATTACTCAGAAGGGTGGTGGGAATGGGTGATTGGCAGATAGCTGTGATGAGCCTGTTGACAACTCTTAACGACTGCAATAGGTCTTACAGGAAAAAGCAAGGGGTGAGATAAATTGCAACTTATCACCAAACTTAAAACCATGGAGAGACCTGGTCTGAACAAAGACATTGGATTCTTATCTCATTATACATGACAAAGCCATTTTTCACCTTCTCACCCCTTGCTTTTTCCTGTAAGACCTATTGCAGTCGTTAAGAGTCGTCAACAAGCTCATCACAGCTATCTGCCAATCACCCATTCCCACCACCTTTTTCGGCTTTTTCGGCTGTGGCCCCAATCTGGTGGAATGCTCTGTCACAAGAGACTAGGGCCCTGCGGGACTTGACATCTTTCCACAGGGCCTGCAAGACAGAGCTGTTCCACAAGGCCTTTGGCCAAGGCACAGCCTGACCCCTCCTTTGGTAATTCTTCACAGAACTTTAGCTCAGTGGTTGCCATTAATTTGATTTGAACTGATTTTATAATGAATTGATTTTAGAATGCTGCATCATTTTACTGTTGTTAGCCGCTCTGAGCCAGGCTTTGGCTGGGGAGGGCAGGATATAAATAAAATGCTATATATTTTTTTATTTTTTTATTTTTTTTTAATTTTTATTATTTTATTTTATTTATTTATTTATTTATTTTTATTTTTTTATTATTTTATTTTATTTTATTTTATTTTATTTTATTTTATTTTATTTTATTTTATTTTATTTTATTTTATTTTATTTTATTTTATTTTATTTTATTTTATTTTATTTTTACTGCAGTGATTGATAAATCTGCCAGGTTGTGGCTCTCTGAACTGAAATGCTCAGTAACTGGTCACTCCTCATTTTGCAGATATCCTAAATCCTCTGCGTAGGTCACTTGCTGTTTTACCTACATATGACATCCTGGTTGTTTGAACATACAGTGGTACCTCAGGTTACAGACGCTTCAGGTTACAGACTCTGCTAACCCAGAAATAGTACCTCGGGTTAAGAACTTTGCTTCAGGGTGAGAACAGAAATTGCACGGCGGCACGGCAACAGCGGGAGGCCCCATTAGCTAAAGTGGTGCCTCGGGTTAAGAACAGGTTCAGGTTAAGAACGGACCTCCAGAACGAATTAAGTTCTTAACCTGAGGTACCATTGTAGATATTATATGCTTATATGCTAATTAGACTGCAGTCCTAAACCTACTTATTTGTGGGAACAAGACTTGCTGGACACCATAGTACTTACTTGTGAGTAAACATGAATAGCAATGTGTGCTCTCTCTCTCTCTCTTTTTTCAAAAGGAATTATTTTAAAGATTCAGATGTCATCCTTCGAAGGCAGCTTATGAAAGAAAGATCAAAGCCAAGATAAAAAATAAAGCAGAAGAAATTGTAGCACTGTTTATAAAGTGCCATCAGTGTGCAGGATGCTCTAACAAAGTTACAGTGGTACATTGGTTGTTGAATTTAATCCATTCCGGGAGTCCATTCAAATCCCAGAACCGACCGAAAACCAAGGCATAGCTTCTAATTGGCTGCAGGAGCTTCCTACATTCAAGCGGAAGCCGCATTGGACGTTGGGCTTCCAAAAAAGCATTCGCAAACCGGCACTGACTTCCGGGTTTGTGGCATTCGGGAGCCATGCTGTTCAACTATGAAGGTACCACTGTACGAGGAGATAGATCCCTGTAGAAATGACTTCAATATACAGGCAGGGTGAAATGGAAAGGAGTGGGTGTAGGGTATGGAAGTGGCCTCCACTTTGCAAAAAAGGTGAAACAGCAGAGTGGGGGGTGGCTGTTGCTTTGGCAAAGTGGTTGTGGTTTCGGAAGGTCGAGCTACCTAGCAACTCACATTTAGCAGAGCCACTGCCAAATTCACCACCCAAAAGACCCTGGGTTTTGCAAAGCTTGCAGAGGAGCCGGCTCCTCGTGCTCTTTACTAGAATGTAGCAAGTTTATCTATTGTGAAACTGTTACTTGCCTGACCTGAAGAACTTGCATAGCCAAAGACTGCTTGGGTGAATGAGCCCAACCTCCTTGCCAGTTGGAGGCAGTGTTGTCACAGAGCTTTGCAGATCGGAAGTGGTAAAGCTCATTTGCCCACTCAGTTCATCGCTACCCAGTAAGGACCTGGCACTAAGACTATCGGAAACTCCAAGGTGAGGACTTGAAAGTCCATGGATCTGTGTGCTGCTGCCTTGGACAGTGGCTAGAAGAAGTTAGAGTTTTCATTAGCATTCCTGAGATATTCTGCACACACAAACTGGCTAGTAGTTCCTTGACCAGGAACTGGGGACGTTGCAGAAATCTAATGGAAACGGAAGAGGAAATTGCTGCAGTTTGCATGTTCATCTGCAGTCAGGAATGGGAACCAGTCAAGTGCTCTGGTAGTCGACTGGTAGTCGTTCACATTACTGCTGTGGATTTTTTTTTTAGTCCAAAAACAATACTGTCAGAGCTGCCCGAAGTCCCAGCTCACAGAGGATGAACGCCAGGTCGTTGTTATATACAAAAGTCTTTATTGAAGTTCAGTCTCTATTTCAAAACCGTGGAGCGCAGCTCTACGTCTTAAACCCTAGACCGCCGAAGCTCCGTCTGAATCTCCTCCCCTCTGACACCAGTTTAAGACTCTAGACCTGCTCCACCTCTTCCTCTGCTCTCTCCTCCTCTGGGTCCTCCTGTCCGCTGGGGCATTCCCCTTTCTGGACTCTTTTGACGCTGAGTCCCCTGAGTCCTCCCCCTGCCTCCGGCGGGCTTTAGGACCTGGTTCCCAATCCGAGTTCTCTGCTGTCCCGCGCGCCTGTACATTTGAACTTGGCTCTCGTGCCAACCCAGTGACCTTCCTCCTGACCGTTACACTGCTTCTGTCACTACTTCCCTCTTCCGGGAGGCTAGCTGGACCTGACCTCCCCTCCGTTCCCTGACTCTCCGATGGAGGCGTGGTCAGCCCTGACTCATCTTCTCTCCCTGCTGGGGGAGACGCTGGCCCCGAGATCTGGGACTCTTCCCCCCCACTACGCTCTGGTGGGGAAGCTGGTCCTGATCTCCAACTGCTGCTCTGGGAGTCCCCGCTGGCCCCTTGCTTCTGGAGTGTCCCCTTTTTGGACCCCCCTTGCCCTGGCCACCGGCGCCCCCTTCTGTGAATCTTCTGATTCGCTGGAGAGGCTCATGGAATCTCTCGGGCCACTGTCATCTTCTCCTATGCTGCCCTCAGATTCTTCCCCTTCGCTCTCCATTTCCTCTCTTCCCTGTGCCTCTGCTCCTGAGCCCCTGACAAATACATAATTAGTTACCTTTGTTTACACTGTTTTGACATTTCCTTTGCATGTTGTGTAACTCACATGACTATTTACATAAGTCATGGAACATAGTTACAAACACTACATCACTAAGGTTAAACAGTGGACAGTGACATGGACAGCATGCTATTTGGTGGAAACTGAACTGCAGCAAAATAGAGACAGCACTGGTTGTGACGAATACAAGTTGGAAGGGAAACAATTGCCTTCTTACAAGCCCTTCCAGGAACATAAGAATGTAAGAAAAGCCTTGCTCGTCTAACCTAGGGCTTCTCTCCCTTTTTCCCCCCTTTTCCTTTTTTGCATTTCGGGGTGTCGTGGTATTTACTTTTTGAAATATGGCAACCCTACCTAACCCAGGATCCTGTTCTCGCAGTGGCCAATCAGATGCCTCTGGGAAGCCCATAAGCAGGACCTGAATCCAACAGAAACTCTCCCTACCTGTGATTCCCAGGTATTCAAAAGCATACTGCCTCCAACAGTGGAGATGAAGTCTAGCCATCATGGGCAGTAGTCACTGATAGCCTTATCCTCCATGAATGCATCTAAATCTTCTTTAAAAACCATCCAAGCCAAGGCAGTGGCCATCGCAGCATCTTGTGCTAGTGTAGTCCATTGTTTAGCTATGCACTGTGTGGCCCATTTTACACGATGAGCTGCTTGCATATACATTTTCTCTTCAACAGACTCAATGACCTTTATAAGAAGGAACATAGAAAGACCCCAAATGGATCAGGCCTAAGGACCACCATGTCCAGCATCCCATTCTCTCTCTCTCTCTCTCTCTCTCTCTTTCTTTTTTTAGAAGCAAAGCAGCTAGTAAGCCTGATCTTTATTGATCTGTTGCAACAGGGTGCTCCCCTCACACGTAAGAAAGGAAGAGGACCCAAAACAAAGGTGTGCCTGCCATATAGACATTTTAAATTGCCTTCCCTGGAGCTCAAGACCACCCCCAGAAACATCATACATACATCACAGAAAAGGTGGTCTACAACAGAAATTTGAATGTTGTTGTTTTTCCTGTTTGCAAGGTTATCTGATAATGCCTTATCTGATTGCCTTTCCTGGTAGTCAGGCCATTTTTGAGATAGTGATTATCCAATTCCTGAGACAATAGGAAGGTTCCCTCACCCCCTCCCTCCTTGCAGAGAAAACATTTGGTCAGTTTGGGAGTCAAAATGGTTGCAGGGCGGCGGTCTTCCTCTGCTGCTCCAGACATGTGGTCCACATATCTATGTATGTGCTTGGTTGGTACATTTATAAACATTTATTATATATATATATATATAAGACCTTAAATTTTTTATTTCACTCCCAACCCTACAATCCAGCATCCCATTCGTACAGTGGCCAAGCAGATATCTGCAAGAAGCCCCCAGACAGGACCTGAGCACAAGAGCACTCTCTTCACTTTGGTTTCCAAGCAACTGCTATCCAGAGGCATCCTGCCTCCAACAGTGGAGGGAGGAAGCAGAAAACCAACCAAAGAAAGTGGGGAAGCAACAATGAGAAGCAGGGAGTGCAAACTCCAGGTGCAGAAAATATGGTTTAATTCTACATCCAATCATTTTTTGGGGGGAGGATGCTTCCTTGGGGGCGTGTTTTTAGCAACAATTCTCAGCTGCAAGGGACCCGACAGTCACTACAGCATCCCTCTGTGATTGAAAACTGATGCTAGAGAAATATGCCCCTGAGAAAGAATTTCCTGCAAAAATGTGTCAGGCCTGATATAAACCATGTGTGCTTCCAGATGGAGGCTTTAATATTTTAAGTGGGTCATTAAGATATCACAAACGGGTTGTTGGACACAGTTTTTTTGCTTTTCATATAACTGGTGTTATTTTTCTCTTGCAGAAAGGGTATTTCTGAAAATACATGCATGGTGGACGTGTGTCAAGATATGGGTACTCTGGCATCAAGTTTTCAATGAAATGGAAAAAATCTATCAGGAAGACACCACAGAGCTTGCTCTACTAAATTTATTTACAGTTAATAATATAAGACTTGATTGAGAAATATGGGTAGCTGTGCGGATGACTATTGTCGGAAGGATCTTAAAGGAACTCATTTAACAGCACAGTAGCAGAAAAGCACGCATGTAAACCAAGAACAGCTAGGGGAAATAAACACAGAGGCACGTTTGTGGGAAACTGTTGGAGCTTTATTGCTTACACAAATATTTCAGAAAAACAAAAGAAAAGTCCCTAGGGCGCATTCAAATATATGGATTTGTTAAGTGTTTTGCTTCCGCTCTTGATTAAATTAAATACTGTATATCTCTGCATTCATTAAATTTTTTCTGCAGGGTCTGCACACAGAAACCTCTTGGTATTTTTGTTTGTTTGTTTCTGATTTCATTCAGTTGGTTAACCTCTAGATTTTGTACTGTTCTTTCCTCCTCTGTTTCTCCTTGATGAGAAAGAAAAAAGGAAGGTTCCTTTTCAGATTAGAGGTTCTGCCTGGTCAACAGCAACACCCTCTATTGCCAGGATCATGACCACAGCTTGTGATTTCCAAGCTGGAGCAGTGCAGCGGGGGAGAGAAAGAGACATTGCCGCCAGGGTGTTGCTGAATGAATTTAGTAACTAGTCTCCAAGCAATCATGCATTTCTCAAGCGTTGTTCCATTCTTCTGGGTGAAATGCTGGGGTGGGAAATTTAGTCAGCGGCTTTGCAACAGGGCGAAAAAGATTGCATCATTGAGTCTGACTTCACACACCTGGGGTCGGAGAGACAGGGGGAAACAGGCCAAGATCAGGAGCAGGGATGGGGCAGGGGCAGCCCTGGAACAGAGGATGCTGCCTTAGACCAAGTCAGTGCTTGGCAGCTCAGGAAAGAATCTATTCCCCAGCCCTACCTGAAACTGCCTGGGACTGAACCCAGGACCTTCTGTACGCAAATCACTGAGCTACACCTCTTCCCTTAAGTCATAGGAAGCTGCCCTATACTGTCAAGCCATTAGCCTATCTAACTCAACTGCAGTTCTGCAGTTCAGGCAGGAATCCTTTACCCAATCGCATCTCGAGAGGTCAGGGATTGAACCAGGGATTGCTTCCGCAAGCAAAGCAGGTGCTCCAACCTATGAGCTATGGCCCTTCCCTGAAGATACATGGGGAGCTGCCTTCTACTGAGCCAGGCCACTGGTATATCTAGCTCAGTACTGTCTACACTGACTGGCAGCAGCACCCCAGAGATTCGGCAGGGGAGTTTTCTAGCCCTACCTTGAGATGCCATTGGGGATTGACCCTGGGACCTTCTACATGCAAAGCAGATGCCCTACTGCTGAGCCATAAACCTCCCCCCCAGCTGGTTTTGTTTTTCTTTTGCTGTCCTGACAACTGGCATCTTTTATTTTTCACCGCCAAGGAGCTTGCATTAGGAATCACGACGCTACACCAGCAAGGATATTTATTCCAGGAGGCCCGAATGAAGCAGAACCCCCGCAAAAAAAAGAGAGAAATAAAAAGCATCTCCCAAATGAGGAAACATTGGGGCTTTAAAATTTATAAATATATGACAGCAGTGCATAAAATTATTCAGGGTGTAGAGGAAGTCGAAAAGGAGAATCTTTTCACCCTCTCTAATAATCCTAATACAGTGGTATCTTGGGTTACATATGCTTCAGGTTACAGACTCTGCTAACCCAGAAATAGTACCTCAGGTTAAGAACTTTGCTTCAGGATGAGAACAGAAATTGTGTGGCAGCAGCACAGCGGCAGCAGGAGGCCCCATTAGCTAAAGTGGTGCTTCAGGTTAAGAACAGTTTCAGGTTAATAACGGACCTCCAGAATGAATTAAGTACGTAACCAGAGGTACCACTGCACCTAGGATCACAAAAGGAACCCTAGCATATCTGAACAAATATAGCACAGAGAGACAAACAGAATTTTGCCAAACCTTTAGAAAAAAACCCTTTCTTGATTTGTCCCTGACCCAGACACATTTTATTTGTTTTATAAGAAATGCGTTCTTAAATTGTGACCATGCCTTTTGCTTAGATGGATGCATAGATGGGATGTGTGGGCAGAATTTGCCAACTTTTGCATGCACTGCCTGCTAAACAGAGATAAAGAGTCAGATCTGTTGCTCCGCCCACTTCTACCTCTGGCCCCGCCCACCACTGGCAGGCAGACCCCAGAAGGCCATCCACAAAAGCAGAAGTCACCCTTGAGCTGGGAAAGGTTCCCCTTCCGTGACTTAGATGGGCCTTGAGTTTGGTCAAGTCTTCTTAACATAAGGTTCTTTAATCTGAACTCTTGAAAAGGGAATGCCATCCAATGGGCTCATGCTGAGTGTCAACAATCAGCAGCACACGTTCTGTTGTCCAGGGGAAAGATGGATGCCACCTGCGTTTTCACTCTTCTCCTTTGCATATTGGCCGCATCCTGTATTTTCCTTTAAGAAGCCAACCGGCTCAGATAAAGGATATTGTACCTCTCCACGCCTGCAAAAAAATAGCCCTGGGTGCAGGATCAGATGGTGGGAGAATCGAGCCTGAGATGCAAAATATGTTTACACCCAACTTGATATGCAGGGAAGGCATGATTTGATCTTCGCCCAGAGGTTACAAAATGTAAACATGATAATTAAGGCGCTCGTTCTTAATTGCAGGCTGCTAATTGCGCCGGATGATGCCTGGTTTTGCCGCCTCTGCCCCTCCCCTGAGCCAGAAATCTGAAGCCCCAAAGTCATCACGAGAGCTTATTTGAGAAGTGCTCAGGTATCCCCTCACCTGTTCATTAACTGGTCTTCTAGGAGCTTCCAGCACAATGCATTTGTTTTCCATAACCCTTTTTGAGAGCCGTGGACCTTTGCTGGGTCCCTGATTTCATAAGTTTCCAGTCCTCAGCGTCCGCTGCAGCTGCAGCTCAGGAGAGCTCCCTGTTGCTTGGTGAGAAGGGGAAAGGCTTTTCCCCATGGGTGCAGCCACGACACCTGTCTTTCAGGGCTTCGGAACATCAAGGCTAGACGACTGCAGAGTCCTTTCACGTAGGGCTGCCCTCAAACTGGAGTTTTCCCTATGCGCTGTGTTGCTTTGTGAAAACTCTGATGCAGCTGCGGCAGCTGGAGGGGGAACTGTTTTGTGCTAGAGACTGTTAGGAAATAAAGCTGCTAATATCCTAATGCCTCTTATGCAAATCTATGGCGAGATCACACTCGGAACACCATGTTCAGATGCTGCATCTCGAAAAAGATATTGTAGCGCTGGGGGGGGGCAGAAAAGAGCAGTCAAAAGAATGAGGGGGCAGAGCAAATCCCTAATGAGGAAACATTTGGGGCTTTTTAATTTAGGGCAGGCATGGCCAAACAGGACCAGTGGTCAGGGATGATGGGAACTGTAGTCCCAAAACAGCTGGAGGGCCAAGTTTGGCCCATGATTTAGGGGGAAGGGAAAGTAAGGATGATGGAGGTATATGAAATTACAAGATCAACACCTAGCATTATGTAGGGCAGTGGTGTAGCGTGGGGGGTGCAGGGGGGCAGCCGCACCGGGCGCAACATCTGGGGGTTAGGGTTAGGGGGCGCAAATCCACGGGTTAGGGGGCGCAAATTACTTGCCTTGCCCCGGGTGCTGACAACCCACGCTACGCCACTGATGTAGGGTATGGAGGAAGTGGCTGAGGAGAAGCTTTTCTCCCTCTCCAATGATCCTAGAACCCAGGGTCACACGCTGAACCTGGATGGCTGAAGATTCTGGGCAGAACAAGGGAGAACATACTGAGCTAGGGGTGGTGAGAGAGAAATTGGACCCTGTCTGAACAGAAAGGCAAACTTTCCTCCATTTGCACTTCCGGGGGGGGGGGGGGGACACACAAGAGCCAAAACACAGCCATCCTTCAAAACTCATGGTTCTCCATCTAAGGAATGTGTACAAAAAGAATGCATGCACTGAAGAGAAACACATATATTTGTGAAAATAATGTGCAAAAGAAAAAAAGGCACATGGTTAAAATTATGGGATTTGCTTCCTTGCAGTACGGTGATGGCCAACCTGAATGGCTTTAAAAGGGCATCAGACAGGTTCATGGAGGAAATGGCAAGGAGGAAATATGGATGCTCTCGTTCCATAAGTGCCTTTCCTTAACAATATTATATGCTATCAAGATCTTAAAGGCTGTAGAACTGAAGCAGCGTAGCCTGTATTTCAACATGGTCACATTTTGAAGCTTTCGTTGATCACAGCCTATGAAGTTTCATCTCTCCAGAGAGCTCTGTGAACAAGACAAGCTGAATGCTAATTTTGAAATAAAGATCTCTTTCTCCCACCACCACCACAAAAAAATCTATGATATATTATTGAATATAGAAAATCTAGAAAGTTCCCCTCTACCGGGTCAATAAATTTGTCCAGCAGTAACTCTCCAGGATTTAAGGTAAGGATGAAGGAGAAATTCATTCAGTGGTCATCTTAATGCAAATCTATCTAATTCACCCTGCCCTGAAGAATATACAAAGTGTTAACAAGTCATCATAATTTTTATACACGCATTCCCAAAATCGTTATAGTTAATCATACGCAGCCTGGGCATAAAAGCAACCCATTCCTATGTTGCAAAAGTTATATCTTCTATCCATTGATCAAAGGGAGCCATAATATTCCAATGAATCAAAATCAATCTTTTGGCCAAAGTAAGAGTGCAAAGAGTTCATCTATGTCAGTGTTTTCCAACCTTTGGTCTCCAGCTGTTTTTGGAATACAATTCCCATCATCCCTGACCCCCCTGGTCCTGCCAGCTAAGGATGATGGGAGTTGTAGTCCAAAAACAGCTGGAGACCCAAGTTTAGGAAACATTGATCTACGCAGACCAGCTGCCAGTCCTATATAATTGGTATGTGGTTTAGGATAACTGTGTACTCATTGGAATAATAGCGTTATTTGTACATCTATATATTGTATTGTATTGTACAGTTCTGAGCACTTCTTTTTCTCTCTCTCTCTTTCTTTCTTTTGTTTCATTTCCTTCACGTTATTTGTACACTGTACATCTTCAACGAAATATAAAAAGAATAAAAAAAAATATGCAAGCTGGAACAAGGTTAGTCTTCAGAATTTGAACTTCTCTGAATTTTGTGATGCAGTTCTCTAACCATAAAACTTAAGGAGAGCTCTGCTGGATCAGGCCAATGGCCCATCTAGTCTAGCATCCTTTCCCAACCAGATGCCCTGATACAAAGTCCTTAAGCTGGACTTGAGCGTAACATCAACTCTCCCCACTTTGCAATTCACAGCAACTGGCGTGCAGAACCATACTGCCTCCAACAATAGAAGGAGAAATTAGCCGCTGTGGTGATGAGCCATTGATAGGCTTATCCTCCATTAATTAGTCTAATTCTCTTTTAAAGCCATCCAGCTTGTTTGCAACAACAACAACAAAAGGCATACAAAAGGGTGTCTATTAGGAGGAAATGCATGCAAAAAATGCTTCTTTTTTGAGAAAGTAATGTACAAAAATGCATTATATTAGGGGAAACAGCTTTAGAAAAACATATTGTGTGCAAATTGTGTATATTAATTGCAATGCACACAAAATGTGGGTGGATTTTTATTGAGGGATGTTAAAAAGAAAGCTTATAAGGTGATATAGAAACTGGGAGATCTAAACGGAAGGTGGGGAGAAACGAGAAACTGAGAGGAACCGAAATTTGCCCATCTCTAGTTCCAGGCAGTCTAAATTCATTACTGAAATGATTTTAAATCACTGTTGAAAGTTTAGCCCAGACTTAAGAGGAGCAGGGGCAAAAATGGGGAGAAACCACTTCTCCTCTTTGACATTTTTATGAGGGGTGAATTGGTAGCTGCCCTCTGGAATACCTTTTGGACCAGGGCATTTTGGGGTGCGGAATATATGGCAGCTGACCAAAGCTGCAAGGCGGTGCTGGCAACTCCCCTGCCTGGGAATCGCAAAATACTGCCCCCCAAAATTGCCGCATTCTCCCCAATTTCATAGCCTGAAAACGGGGCGCTGAAATGAAGGGTTTCGTGAGGAATTTAAATTGTTCTAAGCTGCTCTGGGAGCAAACCCTGGGCCGATAAAGCACGCTATAAATAGAAGATAACAAACTACTCATCCTGGCCTTAGGTGCGTCCCCTAAAATTAATAATAATAATAATAATAATAATAATAATAATAATAATTCCAATGTGATCAACCCTCGGGCTAAAAGCCTGATGTAGCTGTTCACCGCCAAGAGAAATGTCTGCATCTGACAGGGACGCACGTGCTTTGAAAATGCATTCTGCAGGCTGAGAGACACCATTAAAGAATGACATTAAACATTCACTCTCTCATAAAAATGTAATTACTTCAGGCCCTGCATACGGAGAGCTAATTTCAAGTCTATCTGTGTTTTGTACAGCTTCGGCGGCGACATTGTCAGTTTTATGTTTTCCTCAGCCCGGCGGTCGGCGTTTGAAGAGCAGGAAACTTTACTAGCCATTAACCAAATGGTTCTCTAATCTCAATTTAGCCCGCTCAATAACTCTGCGCCCTGTTTCTCAATTCAGAGCGGAAGACGCCGTCGTGCGGAGGAAGGTCACGGCGTGGCGAAGGTTCTGGCACTGCGGAGAAGGGCAACCCATCAGAGCAGCGTGGATCCCACGACGCTGCTCTTGGCATTCCGCACAAATATATCAGTCCTCATCACGTGTTAGCCAAGCGAAGGGAAAACACGTAGGGATGTTGGAAAATTCAAACACAAAACAGAAACCAGAGCGTAAATTTCTGATGTTCGCTTATTCGTCTTGTGTCCCGAATAGAAATCAATCCAGGAAATACAATAACCATTCACTATTGTCGTTTTCATTCTGGAAACGATAGGTAATGATATAAAATGGATTGCTTTCCCTCCAGTTTCTGTTTTCTTTGTATTGCACGGTGTGGGATAACATAATGATAACATAGTGAATCATGTAAAATTTTGCCACAGCAGACAGTGAAATGGATAACATCGTTTTTGTCGGAAGCCAAACTGCAGCAGAACAGAAACAGTGCTGCATACGATGAAAACACATTAGAAGGGAAACTGATACCTTGTTACATCTTACTAGCACGTGGATAACAGGGAGTAGGGCTGAACTTCTAGCCCATGGGTAGGCAAACTAAGGCCTGGGGGCCGGATCCGGCCCAATGGCCTTCTAAATCTGGCCCACGGACGGTCCAGGTATCAGCGTGTTTTTACATGAGTAGAATGTGTCATTTTATTTAAAATACATCTCTGGGTTATTTGTGGGGCATAGGAATTCGTTCATTATTATTTTTCAAAATATAGTCCGGCCCCCCACAAGGTCTGAGGGACAGTGGACCAGCCCCTTGCTGAAAAAGTTTGCTGACCCCTGTTCTAGCCCAACTCCTGAAATTATGCCAAACTGCCTGGCTCCACCCCTGGAGCTATATGTATTGGTTGAAGATCTGGAAGTGAAGCTAGCTGCTTTCATGTATGTTCTTCCACTTGATCAGGCCTCAACACCACATGGAAACAGCTGGTACCCCTGTCAGATCTTCTCTTAATGCACAGGTGGTGGTAGTGTTGCTGTTTTTTGTTTGTTTATACCCCACCTTTTTCCCTGACAGAACTCAAGGCAACTTACAGATAAAAATAGTAAAGGTAAAGGGACCCCTGACTATTAGGTCCAGTCGTGACCAACTCTGGGGTTGCGGCGCTCATCTCACTTTATTGGCTGAGGGAGCCAGTGTACAGCTTCTGGGTCATGTGGCCAGCATGACTAAGCTGCTTCTGGCGAACCAGAGCAGCGCACGGAAATGCCGTTTACCTTCCCGCCAGAGTGGTACCTATTTATCTACTCGCACTTTGACGTGCTTTCGAACTGCTAGGTTGGCAGGAGCAGGGGCCGAGCAACAGGAGCTCACCCTGTCATGGAGATTTGAACCACCGACCTTCTGATCAGCAAGTCCTAGGCTCTGTGGTTTAACCCACAGCGCCACCCGCATCCCTTCTGATAAAAATAAGAACAGCTAAAAAGAGGTGTTGCGAGTGGAGTCCGGCTGTTGCATGACTTGATCCCTCTATGCATCAACCCCTTTCTTGGAGAGCAAATGGCTGAAAGGAGGCTAAAGACTACTGAGTACCAGTAAGACAACTGGTGGTGTGAACTGGGGCTCCTTGTGTTAAGTGCCACCAAAGTCAGGTTCCTACCACCAACTTTGCAGACCAAAGCACATTCCTCAAGGGTGCAATCCAAGGACACACCGATGCCATGCGTTCAAGAAGAAGAAGAAGAGGAGGAGGAGGAGGAGTTTGGACTTGATATCCCTCCTTTCACTCTCCTTAAGGAGCCTTAAAGAGGCTAACAATCTCCTTTCCCTTCCTCCCCCACAACAAATACTCTGTGAGGCAAGTGAGGCTGAGAGATTTCAGAGAAGTGTGTCTAGCCCAAGGTCACCCAGCAGCTGCATGTGGAGGAGTGGGGAAGCGAACCCAGTTCACCAGATTACGAGCCCACTGCTCGTAACCACTACACCACACTGGATATCAAAGCATATGGTTTCCCTAAAAGAATTCTGAGAAATGTGGCTTGGCAAGGGAGCTGGGAATTTTAGATATGTGACAAGTAAACTACAGTTCCCCTGATCCTTTGGGGCAGCTGTAGTTGTTAAAGCAGTATAAATGTGCTTTAAATGTAGGATGTGGATGTGACCCGGGAGGCTGCGGTACCAGTTCAGTAGACTGGAATTTTCACAGTTTTGGTGTGTTTTTTTAATACAAATTGCTTCAGAAATGTGGAGGTCTGACTTTAAGACTGAAGAAATGAAAAACTGAAAGAAGCAAAACTGATAGGTTTCTGCGTCCTTGCACCTAAATATTCACATGCCAGAAGGCAACCAGAAGAGAATTTACGGGAGTGAAGGGGGCCTCTTTCTTTGGAGAGAAGTAGGCATCAGTCGCCAGTTTATGTTCGCCCCTGGTGAACTGATGACTCTGTTTGGGAACCCCTGGTTAGTTGCTTGCTTGGAGGTAAGAGGAAGCTGCTATTTTCATTAACTCTGCTCTGACATGGAAGGAAAGAACCCCACCTCCTATTCTCAGCAAACCATCTTCACAAGAGCTGGTCTGGAGAAACGAGGAGGGAGGGAAGAAAAAAATATGAGAAGCAGACACAGTGAAGGATTTCCTGGGCCACAGAAGTTCACTGACATTTTCCCTTTCATTGAGAGCGATCAGAAGAATGCAGCTTCTCATACTGGCTCTGGAGCGGAAATGTGGATAATGCAGGAAATTACATGCACCATTCATCTTCATTGCACCGCACCTATGAAAAGGGTATTTACCTGTGGCACTAGATTATCTCTGACTGCGTTATCGGAGGACAGCAGCTGCATTCAATTAGATTCTCAAATAATATTCCAACCCCCTCCCCTCTGCGCGCGCACACACACACCTCTTTATCCCTTCCCGAAACAGAATTTAGGACTGAAAGCCGGAGTTAATTGCAGCATGAGATCTATTCCTCTTCTGGCTCCCCATTATTCTAATACAAGACCCAGCTCCCATCAATGCTGTGGATAATAGGTTTCTATTTATGACATTTGTGATCACCCGGAAATAAATTCCCTTTGCTAAGATTGCATTGTTGGGGCGGGGGCGAAGGAGACCATCTGCAAGGAGTTGCAAGGGGTGTTTGTGCCTGTGTATTGGGGGGGGGGGGGAGTAGACAGATGATAGTGAAGCTTGCTTATTTGTTACATCTCGGGGCTTGCATATTAGAATTATTCAGAAACCTAGCCAATTAACATTTCAAATGCTTGCTCGTGCCGAATTAATTCTTGATCAGCTAAAAAACAACAACCCAGCAGTTGCAGGCACCTAATCAAAAGGCTGGGTCCTCCGCCCTCAATACATTTTGATGGCTGATACCTTGCATGTTCATGCTGTCTGCACTGCGGGGTGCAAAGGGACCCTGGTTCAGAAAGGAATATTTATCGAAAGCATCTCACGTATCAAAAGAGCTTGATTTGCCTGCTCAGTTGTGTTTTTTTAACATATATATGCTTGAAATTCTATGAGCTTCATTCTTTGTGATGCACAGTGGCACAAAAGGAATAGATAGTAACTTCACTGCTTCACACCCACCCACCCACACACACACACACCACTCTTCCCCCATTCTTCATCACACGCACAAAAATCAATTTGAATGGGAGGTATTTATTCCAGAATTCAGGTTGTAGGGGGAGGAGAGGGACTCAGTCGTACCAAACATCCAGAAGCTTTAAAGGGATTTCTCAGATGAGAAATCAGGACTTGACTGGGGTTGTCAATCAAAAGCTGGGCCACTAGGTGGCACTCTGTCACTGTCGCCCTGCTCTCGTTTGCCTCTGCAGAATGAATCATTACATAGCTATAGGTTATAGGACAAAGTTTTGACTGCCTAACAGAGGTTTTATGCAGAGGTAAGTCCGAGTGAGTTCAGTGGGGCTTACTCCCAAGCAACCTTGTGCTCAACTACAGCCTAAGAATATGCGGCGCACTGCTATTTTTTTTATTCTGAGCATGCCTGATGCACATTGTTTGACTGCTATAAATGCCACAAGAATGGCTGTTGGCCTATATCAAGGTTTCCAAAATACTCATTGACCCCCCCTTGCCGAGCTCATAAAACTGTCATCGGTCCCAACCCAAATTCTTAGGAAGGTATTATAGAACCATAGAATTGTTGTCACCATTACTAGCAATCTGAAAAGAAAAGAAGGGCGGATATTGTCCAGTGGAAGCATCTTCTTAAATGCAGAAGTTCCACATTGGCAAGGAAGGTGCACTCTGTACATTCCCTTTCTTTCAGAGGTTCGTAGTTTCCTAATTGATTTTCTCACACTTTACTGCATAAACCTTTTTCCTGCCCCTTGCCCTTTCTAAGCCCCCTTTGAACCCCCTAACTCTTCATTCGCCCCCTGTACATTCCTACCAACCCCAGGGGAGGGGTTCAGTATCAACCTGTTTCCAAAACTGTAGCCTGTCTTATTATGCGGTGGTGCCCATTGAGACGGAGAGTGGGGAGGCAAGGAGCCCAACAGTAGGCGGAGCCAGAACTGGTGATTGGCAGAGCCAGAGCCAATGACAAACAGTGCCAATGCATTCTAGGTTTGCCTTCCTCCTCCCTGCCAAGTTCTACAAGGGGCAGCACTGAGACAAAAGAGGGGGAAGGGCCACCACCGCCACCTCTTGCATTGGTGGTAAGTAGGGAGGAAGACTGGCAAGTGCCAAGTGGGGACAAACTGAGGTTGGTTTGGCAATGCCCCATTTGCCCAACCAGGTAGAAACAATGACAAGAATCAGGAGGAGTCTGGATGTCATCAAGCTTAACCCTTCTGGACTTGTGTCAGGAGTCACCAGGCAGCCCCAGCATCTCCTTTCCATGCTAGGGAACGTGCAGAGTGAGATTATGTTAGATTGAGAGTAAGTGACTGGTCCAAGGTCACCCAAGTTGTTTCATGGCTGAGTGGGGATTTGAACCCGGGTCTCCCAGGTTCTCATCTGACACTCTAACTGTTAGAATTCCTGCTCCGTGATTGAAGTCATGGGATTTTTGTCTATCATATGACGGTGTATGTTTTGACTCCACAAAGTGGGAAGTGACGGAGACAGGATGTTTGTGTTACTGTGTTCTGTGAAGTGGGACTATTGTCCTTTGTTCCTTCTCTTTGCTGTCTGATGCTGGAGAGAGACGGAGCCATGTTGCAGTGCTCCGTGAGTGTTTATATGTAAATAAAGTAGATTAGCCGAAATGCTGAGTTGCTGAGGTCTGTTACGCAAGCTGCGAAGACTCTGCGGATCCCTAAGTGTGCCAATGTCTGTTGGCATCAGTCGCTGTGATGTTCAGGCAGAAGAAAGCTTTTGAAACTCCCAAACGATCGACCAGAAGGGAGAGAACATGCCAGTCGGGCATGTGTTTCTGCCAGGGTCCTACTCCTGACACTAACCACTACTCCACACTGTCTGTGTTTCCGTACAGATATGGAACTCGTTGCCTCTTCCACTTGAAAACAAACCACGGAGAAGATTCCCGTGTGTGTCCTGTAGTATACAGTGTTGGACTCTTGCCAAGTCTGGACCATGGGCGGCAAGGTGAGCCGGGAGGCCAGCCAGTAGACAGGACCTGAGAGCCAACCAGGTCAAGAAGCAAGCTGTAAGTTGGAACTGGAGCATAAATCAAGGATAAGGACATAAAAAGAGCCCTGCTAGGCCATGTCAAAAGGCCAGTCTGGCCCAGTATTCTGTTCTTGCAGTGGCCAGTCAGGTCCCTCTTCTGGGAAGGCCACCTGCAGGCTCCCTCCACTTCGGATACTTGGCAACTGGTGCTCAGAGTCATGCTGCCTCTGACAGAGGAGGGAGAGCATTGCAGGGACATGCCAGACTTCAGGAAGACATTGTCAGCTGAACAACACTCAACTGGAGCTGCAAGCCCCCTTCTATGTCCCAGGGAGCCCAATGGCCAACCTGGGTTGACAGGCCTGAAGGTGCTTCACTGAGAAGGATGCCTCCTGCAGTTCAGAGGTCTACTGTATGGAGCACTGCATGGCAACCCGGCAGATCCTGAAGCTCCTTTTGGATGGGCCACCCAACAAAGATAGAATGTGGGGAAATACTCAAGTTTGCATGCCCCGAATCTTCTAACTTAACAGGCCCTGCTGAAATTTCCTTGCCTCAAAATCCAGGCACTCAGCTGGAGCCTATGCAAAACTTAACTACAGGTGTTTTCTTCCATTTGCAGCCTGTTTCAGAGCTGAAGGCAACCTGGTGCCAAGGATAATCAGACTGTCTTGCCGCGAGAAAGTAGGGTGCCAGAACAACTCGACCTGGCCAGCCATTGTTTTCTAAAAGGCCCATTGTTAGTGGAAAACAGAGCAAGTTGTGGGAAACAATGTGGCGGTGAGTTCGAGATGTGCTCCACTGCGGCTTGTCAGAAGCAACGTATGCAAAGGGTTAAAGCTGGTCAAAAGAAATGACCGTCCTTTCGGGGGGGGGGCGCGGAATGTTATCCTTTACAATAAACACTATTCACCTGTGAGGATTGTCTTCCCAGAGGAAGCTGGAGAGGCTCGCTCTCTGAATTGCCTGCTATTGTGTGCCATGGGGCAAAGCGTTCCAGGAGCTGCTTAACTGGAGAGAGTTTTATTTTATTTTCTGGAGATGAAGGTGTTTTGAAAGAGAAAGGACTTGATGCAACTGTGGAACAAGGGCCTGGAATTCAAAGCCGGAAGCCAGTCTGCTGAAGTCGGAAGCTGGTTGCTGCCCAGGAAGCCGCACACAGTAGATAATGTTAAAACAATAAAAGGGAGTGTCTAATCTATTGAAGTTCATGGACATTACTAACACGGCCCATTCATTTCAGTGAGAGTAGGACTTACGTAGTTGAAAATGACCCAGTGAGCTTTGTGCAGCATCTGAAAGACTTACAAATTTACCAGGGCATCAGCTATTGTGAATGTGAGACCGCGTCTCTTCCCCACGAAATCATCTCTGCCAAGGAAAGACGGTGCTGTTTCCACGACAGTCTTGGGCCAGCACACAGGTTCCGTTTTTCAAGCCCCACGACTTTGTCACAATGGGGAAATGGCTGCTTCTCGTTGTTGTTTTGCTCTCAAATCCCCTAGATTACTTTAAACACACACACATACTCGCATTCTTCTTTCTTTCCCTTTTCTTCACATCGTTGCCCCGAGTCCCTGCCTGCAGAGACGCTGGATGGGCCAGAAATCCTGCAAGTATATAGCGGACTCTGGCATTTTTACGGGCTGCGATATACAGTGGGAGTATTTTTGTTTTGTGGCCCTCCCATTTCTAAAATACCACTTGAGCCGGTCTTCAGTTGGCCAGAAGAGGGTGGAAGCTATTTCATGGGTGACGTTTTGGGTTACGACCGGCACATAACTCAAGCAAATCCACTCCTCTGCCTTCCAGTAATTATGCCTGCACAACCCTCCATTCGGCTTCCTTTATTGTCCAGTATTCCATTTACAGGCAGATAATGCTGCTTATGACTTGGGCTAGTTCTGCCAGGGGCTTGTTTTATGCCCCTTGCTTTCTGGAGCTGTGCAAAGTTTTGGTAGGAATGGAAGGGAAAGCCTTCTAAAGATTCTCTTTCCTGAAGCACTTGAGAGGTAAGGAGTCAATATTTATTTGCAGACATATATGTTATGCAAGAGGGTGGCATACAGGCATGTATTCTGCACCCTCCAAAAAAAAAATCACACAATGTTATATTCAGGTTCCTTCTTGCTAGCAAAGCTTTCTCTCCTATATCCCAACAGCCTACCCTATTTTTTACTCTTCAGCCAGGGTTGCAATATTTCAAAAAGTGAAAACCTGAAAACAAAACTTGTTGAGCTTCTGATATGGGCTGACACACACCCGGGTTTTCCGGACATTTTAGCCACTTCCTGAAAATTCCACCTGGATGCCGTTTCTGATGGATGAATCCTGGCTATGCTCCGGAAATTCCGGACATATGGCAGCCCTACTTCAGCCCATATTCATGGAAGCAGGGGGTGTCCACTAGCAAGCAGCCACCAGACATCAAAAGCCATCAAAGCAAGCACCTCCTTAGCCTAGCCTGGACACAGCATGGGCATAGGCGAACTCGGCCCTCCAGAGGTTTTGGGACTACAACTCCCATCATCCCTAACCACTGTTCCTGTTAGCTAGGGATCATGGGACTTATAGTCCCAAAAGATCTGGAGGCCAAGTTTGCCTATGCCTGGCATAGAACAATCTTTCATGGCCAGCTAAGAAGAAGCCTAGAGGTGGTTTCTCTCTCTTCACTTAGTTATTTGTTTCACATTTATTACATTTATATCCCGCTCTTCCTCCCAAATTAGTCCAGAGCGGCAAATGCACAAATGATAAAACATCTAAGCGCATCTTTAAAATATTTCCAATACAGATGAAGATGGGGGAAAGATCTCTGCTGAAAAGGCTTGTTGGAAGAGAAGTGTCTTCAGGATGTGTTGGAAACCCAACAGAGATGGTGCCTGCCTAATACTCAAGGGGAAGGAATTCCAAAGAGTAGGTACCGCAACACTGGGGTGTGATACCTACATTGTGCAGGACAAAGGTATCTGCAGGAGGCCCTCACCTGCAGAGCATAGTGATTGGTTGGGCATATAAGGAGTCAGACAATCTTGAAGGTATCCTGGTCCCTAGTTGTTCAAGGGCTTTATACACTAAAACCAGAACATCTTACGCAGCCCAACAGTGCTCCCGTTGCAGCGGTGGAGAAAACATCGGAGATATGTATGCGCGTGCAGTGGCAAGCTTTGCCTCCATTTCCCAGATTTTTGCCTGAGTGACAGAAAATCACAGCATCCTAATCTAGGCTCATCATAAACATATTAAGGGCCTGGACACGATAAATTCTGCTCCAACGAGATGCTGGTGGGGGGGGGGGGGATTTATAGAACCAAGCAATCAATGGTGGCACAAGGGTAAGATGTCCTTGGGTGCATGTCAGCTAATTTACTGCCATTACTCAGATATGTAGCTATAAAAAGGACATCAGGATGCTTTTCTATGCCTTCATAAAAGCTTAATTTATAACTTCATCTCCAGAGTCAGGCTCTGCCCGCAAACGGTTTCTGACACACGGATCTCTTTCGGAAGGAAGGCTCGCCCAGGTGCTGACAATCATCCGTTCAGTTAATGAGACAAAGGGAGAGGAATTGCCTGCAGTGACGGCAGCGTCATCTCCCCCCCCCCCCTTGTGCAAATTTATTAGGCTACTTGGGATTATTAGGGTAACTAAGTATTTTGTGGCTGTGAAGCTGCCTTAAGCTGAGTTCGTCTAGACTAGTGGTGTCTTCTCTGACTGGCAGCAGCCCTCCGGGGTCTCAGGACCTAGCGAAGAACAGCTTGCAGCCATGTCAGGCATTTTTGTACCTTCCATCTTAAACATGGGTGGAGATTTCGACCGAGGTTGCGGCATGCAGAGAAGGGAACGGTAAACATTCCCCTGCCTTGATCCTGATGAAAGAAGCCTCCACTCACTGTCACACATAAATGAGCTAAAATTTATGATGGAGGGGAAAGCTCCCATCGATTGATCCCTGCAAGCAAGGGCTACTAGCCATGATGGCTATGTTCTCCACTGCCAAAGGCAGAAATGCTTCGGAATGCCAGTTTCTTGGAACTGCAAGTCAGGAAAGGGCTGTTGCACTCAGGTCCTGCTTCCCATTGCAGAATCTGGTTGGCCACTGTGAGAACAGGGTGCTGGAGCATATTCTTTGGTTCTTATGTTCTTAGCAGGGATTCCGATGTCAAGGAGCGGATTATAAAAGGATTCCTTCTAACAAAAAAATTTCTCTTTCTTCCTATGTTTAAAGTATCATCATTGTCAGTTTCCCCCTGCAAGTTCCTTGGCCCCTGTGGGAGCGAGTTCCTTAGGTTAACTATGCGCTGCGTGAAGAAGTCTTTCCTTTTCTCTGCCCTGAATCTTCCAACATTCAGCTTCCTAGGATTTCCACGAGTTCTAGCGTTAAACCACAACGGGGCAGTTTGTCCTCCTAGGGAGTCTTCCAGCTCCAAACCCTCTCTGGGAAAAAGAAACAGGAACTGCACGCCAAGCAGGCAAATCGTGTGTGTGTTTATGCAAAGGCATTTTCCCACCCCCTGCACACACACGCATTTGATTATTTATTCCATGCAAATTTGCATGCAAAATTCCAAATGCCTGTCTTCCTTCAGAAGTATTATGCACTTCTTAATTGCAAGAGAAATGAAGTCGGCTTCTCCCTTCTGCCTTTGCAAGACGCGGAGCTCGTCGTCGGTACTCAATAAATAATCAAGGTTTGTTTTTTCTTCAAAACCTTCCTTGCCACTTTTGCTAATGATCCATGATGTTTGCGATAAACAAGCCATTTCCCTCCGAGAAGCTTCAATCAGCTTCTTGTCTCCTGGGAGCCTTTCTCTCTCTCTCTCTCTCTCCTTCTGTTTCTCTTATCGCCAACTATGGTGTCTTATCAGTTCCTAGTGCTGTGAGCAGACTAAGCCAAGCTTAGCTCAGCCTCTTCTGGAAAAATGAGTACTGAACATGGGCAGGTGTTGATGGAGACTCAACTTGGAAGTATGTTAGGCATCTGATGGGAGCAGCAGAAAGTGGTGGGGAGTGTGTAAGCATCAGAGGAGAACTTAAGGAGAATTCTTGTGGGTTTGGGCCACCAAAAAGGTCGAGAGAAAGGGAGAAAATGAGAATCATTGGGTAGTGTTTAACTGTGTTCTACACAGATTAGACCCATTGACATTAACAGACATCACTTATTCATAGGCAACAGTCTACTCAAAGTATGGCTACAGAACTTTAGAGTTGGACAGGATCTTGGGCGTCAGCAGGTCCAACCTGTCTGTTCAAATTGGTGGGCGGGTGTGTGTTCCTGCATCCATCTTTGTTGCTGGAGGCCCAGGTAGCCTTAGTGGCTAGGAGTGCCTTTTACCAGCTGTGGCTGGTATGCCTATAGCAGTCCTTGGACAGGGTTAGTCTGACCACAGTAAGCCATGCATTGTTAACCTCAAGACTTGCAACACACTCTATGTGGAACTCCCCTTTGGGCCTGGTTTGGAGGCTCCAGCTGCTGCAAAATACAGTGGTACCTCGGGTTTAGGACTTAATTCGTTCTGGGGGTCCATTCTTAACCTGAAACTGTTCTTAATCTGAAGCACCACTTTAGCTAATGGGGCCTTCCACTGCTGCCACACCGCTGCTGCATGATTTCTGTTCTCATCCTGAAGCCAAGTTCTTAACCCAAGGTACTATTTCTGGGTTAGCAGAGTCTGTAACCTGAAGCGTCTGTAACCTGAGGTACCTCTGTACTGTGGATAGAGTGTTGATGGGGACAGACTATTGATAGCTGGTGCTCAAAAGCTTGCACTGGGTGCCCATATGCTACCAGGTCAGGGTCAAGGTTATTGTAATAATTTGCAAGGCCCTAAAGTTGTTAGGTCAAGGAGACCTCAGGTACTGCCTGAACCTTTAAATCCTTGCCCAATCAGTGAAGTCACTCTCAGTGATCCCCCTGGCTCGGATGCACGGCTCATATTCACCAGGAGCTGTGTGTTCAGTGTTGTGAGCCCAGTTTTATGGAACTCCCAGTTGAGGTCAGACAGGCCCTCTTCCTGTTGACCTTCCAGGACCTACAGAAGGCTTCTTTATTCCTGCAGGCATTTCAAATGAATTCTGGTTTCCTGGTTTTAACTAATTGCACTGAGTTTCTTTGCACACCGCCTAGAGACATTTGTAATTAAGCACTTAGAAATTGCTGAAATCAATCTTGAATGAAGAAATATTGAAACTACAAAATGTTGTAATATACAGCTACTGACTCACGCCTGTGTGCATGAACCCTGAATTGCCCATGGGGATGGAGCTTAGCAGACTCCCTGCGACCTTTTAGTTTCCTGCTATTCTCCTTTTATTCCTATGCTTCCCAGAGCAAGGAGACATGTGGTCAATGGCTCCCAGTTGCAAAAAAAAACCCCAAGTGAACTGAATCTCTCCAAAATGGAGATTTTAAAGCCTGCACCTTTGCTAACCCGGAGATTACGTGGTCCTTTTTGTAAGGAAACCAAGTTCTTTTCCTTTTAAGTCATTTGGAACCTTTTTCATCTTCATTTTACTGCCAATGGAGACTTGCTTACTGTAACTTCTGGAAAATCCGTGAATAAAACATTCACTTATTTGCAAAGTTAAGAGCCTGTGATTTCTTCTAGCCTAAGTATTTTTGTAGGCAACATTTGTTTAAGGATGGATGAAGGCAGATGCAAATCTAAGCCCCCCCACCAGTATTGCACATAACAAAAAATATTATTTTAGTTGCCTTTGTGGCAAAAAAAAAAAAAAGCCCCCCCCCTCCAAATCTCCTTCCGTGATATCTTTCTGCCTTGTCAGCTTTGGTAATTGAGAATTCAACAGCAAAAAGCAATGTAACGAGCCTTCAGTTTTTACTGTCAGCCTGGCTGTCCACATATTTCAACTTTATGAGGCATATTCTTGCAGCGAGACAAATTGTATACAAGGCCCTCATTCCGCCAATATTTCCTTGGCTTGACATTTCATCTTCTCCACAGGAGTGGGAGCCGAGTCACGATGCCAAGCTGAGGATGACGCCCAGATGAAAGGAGGAGGAGGCTTCTGCTGGACCACATCTGGGAAGGACAAAAGAGCAAGGGAAGCAGACCCGACTTGATGTTGGAGCACCTGCTTGGTGTGCAGAAGGCCTCAGGTTCAATCTCTGGCATCTTCAGGAAAAGCTGCTGGAGACTCCCTATGTTCCTGTGTCTTAAGAGGAGGGCCACAGCTCAGTGGTAGAGCATCTGCTTTGCATGCAGAAGGCCACAGGTTCAACCCCCATCATCTCTGGTTAGGGCTGGGGCAGATCCCCTGCCTGAAACCCTGGAGAGCCACAGCCAATTAGTGTACTGAGCCAGAGGGACCATCTAAGGTAGCATCCTATGTTCCTATCAGCCCAAGGCAGCATGAACAGCCATTATGGGTGATGGAGGTGGTAGTCTATTATCATCTGGAGGGCCACAGGTTCCCCTTCCTCTGCTCTAGGAAAACTAGGTGCTGACCAAGGATCAGTGGTCTGACTCAGTGTAAGGCAGCTTCCTATGTTCCTATATAAACACCTTCAAACTGGGTGAGCCAAGTCAGAAGTTGAGATCAAAAGGTGCAACAAAATGCAATGTGGTTGGCTGCAACTCCCATCTTCCCCAGCCACCTTAGCCTATGTTCAGGGGAGTTGTAGTCCAGCAACATCTGGGGACCCAAGGGGATGAATTCTTATTAGGACTGCTTTGTGTGCAGAAGGCCCAGGTTTAATCCCTGGCATCGCCAGGTTAGGGCCAGGAGAGACCCCTGTCTGAAACCCTGGAGAGCCGTTGCCACTCAGTGTAGACAGTCCTGAGCTAAATGGACCGATGGTCTGGGCTCAGCAGAAGGCAGCTTCCGATGCAATGTTGGCGAGGATGGTACAGGAGTAGTTGGGAAACAAGAAAATGTAAGAAAACTGAAATAACTGAACAAGACTGCGCTACGACAACAACAAAAAAAGAGATCACAAGCTGTTTCCCAACAGCTTGGATTTCACGCTGAGAGATGTAGTTAAACGGGGCCGCTTTCCCTATCGGTGGGCGATGCTGTGCGCCCACCTTAAGAATACAAGGCATGGATCAGAGATAAGAAAATGTGCTCAGTGGGAGGTAACCGGCTTCTGCTGGGCATCCTAAATCCATTTAGGCCTTTAGGTGGGACCGTGATATTAGTGTAATCTCTCTGGTTTCCCTGCAAACGGCCTTCTGACACGGCACTTTGGTCTCTACTTAATGAAACGAGAAAGGCAACCCAACTGCGCCCCCCTTTCGCAGAAAGCACCAGGCTCCCCACCGTTACCACCTTACAAAAGGCACCGCAGTTTTCTGGCAAATTAACCACAGCCCAGAAATAATTAACCCCACCGCGGTGAGGATTTTTACAATGGCTATATATCAAGCTCAGCTAACTTAGGCCCCCTCAGATAATTGCTTCGATCTCAATTGTTTCCCCCACAAACGCAGAGAGCCCCCCCCCCTTCTTTCTACCAACCGTTGTAAAATCAGCTGTTGTTTATGTGCCATGCAGGGTGACTTTAGAAGATGTATGTTGAATGCCGCATCTCAGTACGCCGTCCCTTTAGGGAGGGACAGCTGCTCAGCAGTAAAGCACATGCATTGCATACAGAAGGGCCCGAGTTTGATTCACGGCATCTTCAAAAGGATCAGGAAGCAGATGATGGAGTCCCTATTTCTGCCTGAGAGCCTAAAGTGCTGCTGTCAGGCACTGGAAGCAATACTGGGCTAGATAGGGACAGCTAAAGGGTGCTCACATTTCCGATTTAGAGTGCAATGAAGTCGTGTGGAGTTGTTCCAGTGCGTTAACAGCTTTCTCCCCAGCTGTTCACATCCACAGGACTTCATTAGTGTCATATTCATATCTGTCTGTGTATGCACAGGGCAGGCTTGTCTTTACCCTTATGCGAGGGTGTTTGCACCTTGGCTGGAGACAAAATAGGAATAGCTGGAGGACTCCAACTGGTGTGAAACTGGTTTGAGAAACAAAGCATCCAACAGCAGTATTTTAAAGCAAAGCACAGGCTACATAAGCATTTGGGAGAATGTCGTGCAGACACAGGTTAAAAACCCAGAAATGGAAACTCTGCGAGTGTGAACACTGCCCAAGCCTGCCTTGGTATAAAGTGGCTCCCTGTGTTCTTTTAGCATAAGGGTGGGGGCTTTCCCAGGCAAATTAATAGGTGCTGCCCCATTTCACAGACACTTCTCAGCCAGACAAAAGCACTCAAGGAAGCAGAACAGAGGGGAAGGAGTGTGGCCTGGGGAGAATGCCAAGGGCCAGGTAGAGAGGTCCATAGGGCCACATTTGTTCCCAGGGCCTGAGGTTCCTTACTAACCTTGCTAACATTTAGGAGGCAAATAAGAGGCTTGAATGAAGAAGGCGTGCATCAGCCTAGCCATAGGGAGCTACTAGGAATTGTGTGTTTAAGTCATTTCAGTGTATCTACTCTGAACAGGAAGGGACGCAGGTGGCGCTGTGGGTTAAACCACAGAGCCTAGGACTTGCCAATCAGAAGGTCGGCGGTTTGAATCCCCACAACGGGGTGAGATCCCGTTGCTCAGTCCCTGCTCCTGCCAACCTAGCAGTTAGAAAGCACGTCAAAGTGCAAGTAGATAAATAGGTACTGCTCCGGCGGGAAGGTAAATGGCGTTTCTGTGCGCTACTCTGGTTCGCCAGAAGCGGCTTAGTCATGCTGGCCACATGACCCTGAAGCTGTACGCCGGCTCCCTCGGCCAATAAAGCGAGATGAGCGCCGCAACCCCAGAGTCGGCCACGACTGGACCTAATGGTCAGGGGTCCCTTTACCTTTACCTTACTCTGAGCAGAACTTAGTTGGAGACAACCTTCTGCAGTTTCCTTGGGCCTGCCTCCCCAGTTACATTCCCTGCCTGTCTCGCTGCTGAGTTGCCCTTCCCTTCCTGCCAACAGGCTCTTATATGGCCACAGCGAGGGAATGGACACATACCGCAGCCAGCTTCCACTGCGTCTCTCCAAACCTCTACGCTCCAGTGTTTACTTCCAGCTGAGCCAAGGCTGGAGAAATGCAAGGACGTGCCACACCCTTGCTGCCTTCCTGTTTCTAAACTATGGCTGGGTGACCAGCTATCTGGATGCTGACGCAACAGGGTTTTGGGTTTGTTTGTTTTTGCACTGTTATGTACTGCGTTGAATAGGATCCAAATTGCAGCAGTCTGATTGGTCCTAGAACAATAGGATCCAGAATGCAGTAGTCTGATTGGTCCACAGGAGCCACCCAATCTAACTCCAGGTGGAAGTGAAGCCACAACCTGATTGGCCTACAGGAGAATCCTGGAATTAGCCAATCACATGGCACCCATTGTATAAATAATGTATATAAAGCAGATATTTCAGGGGAACTTGCATTCCTCACTACTATGAGCTGCATAAAGAGCATGAAATTCACACTCGACTCCAAGTATATTTCATGCACTATGGAGGCAGGGTTAGACTACATGACCACCAAGTTCCCTTCTAATGCTGCGGTTCAATGCTATAAGGCCTTTAAAAGATTGAGCTTTTGAAGTTGAGCCTTTAAAAGTTTGCTGGATTAGCCGTCTATCTGCTGTCCCTGAAAGGTCGCTCCAACTTGCTGTAGATCTTCCCCTTCTTCTGACTACATTCCGCTTCCCACTGCCAGATCTCTCCTCAAAACCCATCCCATCCCCATCAATAGTGTCTTAGTTTGCACTGCACTGCCCCACTTTACCTTCCTAATCCACTGTGCAGCTACAGGTTGCAACTGAAGCCGTCCAACGCAGGGCATGGCCGAAACAGTTAAAATTGCTTTTAAGCAAAAATTAAAACCAAATGCCACAAAGGAAAAACTAATATAGGAATAATCTTCATCAGACTTAATTAGCAACTCAGGCTGTTACCAAGACACACAATTAAATCTATAGGTAAAACGACAAGCCAATACAATTTGTGCACAGAGCTTTAATCTGCAAGCGAGTGCACAAATCTATAAGGAGGAAAAACAATCATTAATTTTAATAATGCCTAGAATTACTATGTGCCAAGATGAGTTTTCAGCATCAAGACAACAGCTTCACCTCTTGGGAGGCATCAAAGAAGAATTAAACTTTCTTTCCTTAAATATGAATGGGGAGAGCCAGCTTGTCTGGATCCTTAAAATGCAGCGGATGTTCGCACCAGGTAACGGAATATCGTACACACTCGCAGCAATGTCTCTCTCAGTGGACTAAACTGGTTATTTCCATATCCATCTTTTCAATCTGTGTCCGGTTGCACAATACCATTTGGGGCTTAAGATAAACCTGTTTAGATTTTCTTCTTCTCCTTCTTCTTCTAACGGATGCATTGCATCAAGGGATGCTTTTGTTCCTGGAAGTTTATGGCTGTCTAAAACTTTGTAAGCTGAGAAACGGGGCCAGTGTCTCCAGCAGAGTTGTCAGCGAATCGATTTCTATGCACTTTCAAAGTATGTAGTGTTATTGTTATGATTTGGGGGGGGGGCGCCAGTCAGTCTGGATGGAACCCTGGGTTCCCTTCCAAACCTTCAACCTATGAGAAGAGAAGACTCCCTGGAAAAGACCCTGATGCTGGGAAAGATGGAGGTCACAAGGAGAAGGGGATGACAGAAGATGAGATGGTTGGACAGTGTTCTCGAAGCTACAAACATGAGTCTGACCAAACTGCAGGAGGCAGTGGAAGACAGGAATACCGGGCATGCTCTGGTCCATGGGGTCACGAAGAATCGGACACGACTAAGCGACTAAACAACAACAACAACAAAATACCTGTGGGGGCAGAATATGTAAGAGGAAGCCTGCCAAACTAGTCCCTTTGTCAAGGAAGTGGCAAAGAAAGGGGGGAAGACATTCCACCCCATTGTGCTCACCCGGCTAGAGGCCATGCAATCCTAAGTAGGGAAAAGAACAATAGCCAGAGTTGGTGGTCGTGTGTGTGTGTGTGTGTGTGTGTGTGTGTGTGAGAGAGAGAGAGAGAGAGAGAGAGAGAGAGAGAGATGAAAAGCTAAATACTAGAAACTGCAGGCAGAGAGCAATGCTTTTTGCTCCGTGCTGGATCTGTTGAGGTATTAAGACTGAGAGCCCCTCCATCCGATGCTCAGCTTGTATATACAGTCATACCTCGGGTTACAGATGCTTTGGGTTGCGCGATTTCAGGTTGTGCACCGCGCAGAACCCAGAAGTACCAGAATGGGTTACTTTTGGGTTTCGGCACTTGTGCATGCACAGAAGCACTAAATCACACTTTGCGCGTGCACAGAAGCGCTGAATTGCAACCGCACGTGCACAGACGCAGCGCTGCGGGTTGCGAACATGCTTCCCTCATGGATCACGTTCATTACCCGAGAGCCCACTGTATGTGGAAATAAAATCATAGGCCTTAAAGACACCACACCTTCTGCTAACTTGCATTTCAAGGAAACCAAACCCTGGGTGATGCGATTGAGATCCCTTGTGCCTCTCACTGCTTAGAGGGTGGGGTGGCATGTAACAATATATTTCAGGAATCCCCCTCCGTGGCACCCACCACAGATGCCACACCATCTCAATTTATTTTCTTTTTTTAATTGTTTAGTGTTTTGTTTTTAATTATTTCCCCATGAGTGGTGTTGGGCTGGTTAGAAGGCAGAATGCAGGCATCCACACCCTGGGCTGTTCCTGAGGTCCTGCTCAAATGCTGACACCCACATATGAGCAGTCAGCAGTGTTGGAGGCAGGGTGGGCACACCAGGTGAGCAGAGAAGGAGGGCACTCTCTTGCTTCCTGCTATGCATTTTTAAAACTAATATTATCATTGATTTTTATTGCACATGTTTTATTTTTTAAAATTGGGGGGGGGGGAATAACCCTCAGCTTACATTGACAATACATTTAAACATCAACACATCCATCTTAGTTTACACATATAGATCAATATATACCATCTAAATGTCCAATTATGTATCCAAGAGTTGGTGTTTATATAAAACGTGCTCAGTTGTAACAAGAGTGTTAATGTCATCAAACCATTGCAAAAGAGATAGCAGATATTTATCCTTTCAGGCTCAAATAATAAGTCTCTTAGTGATCAGTAGGGCCCACAGCATCCGTTCTTGTTGTCCCACCATTAATCTCCATGTGAGAAATACGATTTAAAACTACACAAACATCTGAAAATTTCAAGGATCTTGCCAATACAAAATTGATACGGATGACAACTTCTGATGAAAAAGAAGTATCACTGGACCTGCTCACATCCTGTGTCTCAGAGAGGTATTTACAGTTTTACACCTCCAGCACCTACCTGAATTGGACAGGGCTTCCTGCTATACATAACAGGATAGATCTAAGTAAAATGTAACATCTGATCCAGCATACCAGCCCATAGATAAAGAAGAAATCCACCATTTTATGTACCAACTGCCGTGCTGTCTACAGCACTTGAAAAGCATTTTAATAAAAACAGAGACATTGGATTCTTCTCTCATTATACATGATATAGCTATTTTTAGCCATCTTACCCCTTGCTTTTTACTGTAAGACCAATTGCAGTCGTTAACAGTCGTCAACAGGTTTACCACACCTATCAGCCAATCACCCATTCCAACCACCTTTCTGAGTAATACCCCTCCCCACCCTCTCACTATATATAAGGGTCTGGTGACTTCAGTTTCAGTGTATCTGAAGAAGTGTGCATGCACACGAAAGCTCATACCAATAACAAACTTAGTTGGTCTCTAAGGTGCTACTGGAAGGATTTTTTTATTATTATTTTGTTTCGGCTATGGCAGACCAACACGGCTACCTACCTGTAACTAGAATGATGTTATTCATTTATGCATAAAATCTTAACACACGGTTCCTCCCAAAGGATCCCAGGGTAGCAAACACATAAATGATAAGACAATGCAATTAAAACATTAAAGAACGAATTTTACATATAAAAACAATTGCACAGCAGATGAAGACTGGGATAAAGATCTATCCCAAAAGATTTGTCACAAGAGGAAGGTCTTCTAATAGAGCTTCTGAAATGACAAGAGGGCCGGTACCTCTCTAATATATAACATGAGAGCATTCTATAAGGCAGTTGCCAGCATGCTGAAGACCTAATCCCTACACTGTATGGAACGAAAGTCTTGACAAGATGGTATCTGCAGGAGGCCCTCTCCTGCAGAGCGCAGTGATCAGTTGGGCATAAAATGCATGAGACAATCTTTTACTCTAATTTGCATATGATTGTTTTCCAGAAAACCCACATCACTGCCTTCACTTAGGGCTTTCGAAACCAGCACTTTGAATTGCGATTAGAAATAACCAAGCCATCATTGCAGCTGCTACAAAGGTGGCGATGGGGGAGCAGAGACGTATGAGCCCTATAATCCCACCACTGTAAGAAGTGTGGCTGAAGCATTCAGAAGCGACTGAAGTTTCTGAATGGTCTTTAAAGGCAACCCATGCATAGCACATTACAATAATCGAGAAAGGAATGAGGCACAGATCACTGTAACCAGGTAGGAAGGTTACACTGTTTTGACCTTGTCTCCTAATATCAAACATTAACGGGTGAGCATTTGTTGCTTTCTGATGCCTAGTGGAAAGCCAGCAACATTCAGGCAACTGATCTCAATGCCTTTGCGCAAGCCGCAACACTGTTCACCCTTACCTGCCGCCGTCTTCTGAACTTCTCGAAAGCCTCCTGCATGCTCTCAGTATCTGTTCTTTTCTCCTTCCCTTCATCATCAGATCCCTCAAGAGTTACTGTGAAAGCACAGTAATTGTTCTTCCTTCCCGATGCCATCATTCTTTCGTACCTTCCGTACAAAGAAGTTCAAATGGTCATTTGCCAGAAATTCACATTTTAATTCCACCGCAACCAAGTTTTGGAAGACTACTTCCTAGAGTGGTCCACCTCATAAGGAAACGAGAACATAGGAAGGGCTCTGCTGGATCAAACCAAAGGCCCATCTAGTCCTGTTTCAGAATGTCAACCAGATGTCTATGGGAAGCTCACAAGCAGGTCCTGAGAGCAAGAGCATTCTCCCCACCTGCCATTCCCAGTGACTAATATTCAGAGGTATTCAAGCAACCCCTGATTTGCAGGGGGGTTGCATTCCAGGTCATTGCAACCCCACGATGGTGGAGTGTGTATAAGCTTGCTCTGAAAGTTACACCCCCTTTTTATGCCTTTTTCTTTGATGTGTTGAAATAAACTTCTAAGTTTTTCCACCGAGAAATTACTCTGCCTGTAATTTAAGTGAGATATTCACCTCTAAATGCCAACTTTCCCTACTTCATTTTGTCCAGTGGGACCAATGTTGGATGTATGAATTAGTGTACATGTTTAGGTGGACAAAGACTACTGCATTGGATTCTGTATATTTAAGCATTAGGCACCATCTTTTTCACCTGGATATGAAAGGCAGTCAAGACCCTAATGATCTTTAAAGCATCTGTGGGTTTTAATGAAATCACTACTACATAGTGTAGTAATTCAATAACTATGTAACTATGATGTATTACAGTATTTTAATATTTTTTTAGAAGCTGCCCAGAGTGGCTGGGGAAGCCCAGCCAGATGGGTGGGGTATAAATAAATAAATAAATAAATAAATTATTATTATTATTATTATTATTATTATTATTATTATTATTATTCCACTTCTGGGTTTGTGACAATGCGCACATGCACCGTTGTGGGTGCTTTGAACGTGCACGGAATGGTAATGGCCTGTACTACCTCGGACAGTGGAGGGAGATCACGTTTGTTTTTGGGTAGTGCTGAATGAGAAATTTGACTCCGTGTGCAGTTTAAGGTGAAACAACCTAATTCACACTTTCCAAAACAATACGCAAACTGAAACACAGCCAACCTTCAAAATTCACGCTTCTCTCCAGCCAAGTAATGGGCACAAAAATGTACACACCGGGGTAAAGTGTTCATAAAAATGCTTATATTAATGAAAACAACATATAAAAATACATCCCATTAGGAAAAATCACTTTGCGTGAATATACACATTAGGGGAAATTACATACTAACGTGTATATTAGGAAAAATTCACACTAAAATGCTGATGAATTTTCATGAGGACTTTAAAAAAAAGTAACTTGCAAATTGATGCAGAAATGGGGAAGACTCATATTTAGACTGGCAAAGTGAGACACCAAAATGAACAGATTTGCCCTCTCCTACTTTGCGGGGGGGGGGGACCTCTGGGAAGGAAGAGCCATAATCTGAATCCTATTGAAATGACTCCATGATTGGAGCAGAAGTGAAGTCCTTCGCTGCTTGTTAATATGGGAACAAATGACTACCGCTTTCGAAAAGACAGGCAGGGAAGCACTTAAATCTGTCCTAGCCTCATTACACAGATAATTAAAATTTCGCTCAGTAGTGCACAAGACCAATAACCTAGTCTATTAAAATATTTGTAAAAATGTCACTGTGTGTGTTCTTCCAAGATTTTAACTGCTTTCTCCAAATGTCTGGCTGGATTACCAAGTAGGCATGAAAGTTGAGCTGCCTTAACAGAGTGGATATGCTGGGACAAGGGAGAGGAAACTGACTGGGCCCCTCCAATTTTTATTTTTATTTTTAATTATTTATTTTTCTCTCTCTTTCTTTCTCAGTAAAAGTGAGTCTCAAGTCATTTCATTTACAGAGATGTAACAAAAAACAAAAGGGACACGGGTGACGCTGTGGGTTAAACCACTGAGCCTAGGGCTTGCCAATCAGAAGGTAGGTGGTTCAAATCCCCGTGACGGGATGAGCTCCCGTTGCTCAGTCCCTGCTGCTGCCAACCTAGCAGTTCAAAAGCACGTCAAAGTGCAAGTAAGATAAATAGGTACCGCTCTGGCGGGGAGGTAAACGGTGTTTCTGTGCGCTACTCTGGTTCGCCAGAAGCGGCTTGGTCATGCTGGCCACATGACCTGGAAGCTGTACGCCGGCTCCCTCGGCCAATAAAGCGAGATGAGTGCCGCAACCCCAGAGTCGGTCACGACTGGACCTAATGGTCAGGGGTCCCTTTACCTTTAACAAAAAAAACAAGCAAACAATTTTCAAGCTGATTGCTAAACAAGAAACAAACCAGCTCCCGTGCTCCATGGTTCTGGCTGATGTTCGCAAAGGTGCTTGCAAGTGCTTCCCCAACTCACAACCCAGCCTTTCTGCCCTCAAAACTGGAGACTCCCCAACCACATCCCTCACTGGCCCTAAGTCCCACCTTAGTCTTTTTTGCCTGCCTGCAACATGTCCTTCAACTCTGATACTGCCTCTTGGTTGCTGGATGCAGGGTAAAGAGGAGTCTGCGAGTGTGCATAGAAGCTAGTCAATGGATTACTGCAATGCATTATATGTGGGGCTGCCTCTGGAAACAGTTCAGAAACTTCAGCTGGTGCAAAATTTGACAGCCAGGTTGCTCACCGGAACAAGAGAGTTTGAGCATATAACGCTGATACCAGCCCAACTGCACTGGCTGCCAATTAGTTCCCGAGCCCAATTGAAACTGCTGGTGCTGACCTATTAAGTCTTACACGGCTCAGGACCTCAGGTCTCTCCCTATACAAACTGACCCGGCCCCTGTGCTTATCGTCCAAGGTTCTTCTCTATGTCTCCCACTCTCCATGAGAAGTGTCAGAGGGTGACAACATGAGAGCAGGCCTAGTTGGTGGTGGCTCCCCATCTGTGGAATGCCCTCCCCAGAAAGGCTCTCCTGGGAGGATCATTACATGGATTTAGGTGGCAGGCAAAAACATTCCTCTTTACCCAACCATTCAACCATCAAATAATCTATGGCTTGCTAAATGGGGGGGCAGGGGGGCAGTTATTACCATTATTTTATCATTATGATGCACAAATTATCTTCTTCACTGGACTTGATATTAGCCCAAAGGCTGAGAAATTGTCTTCTTAATGTTGTACATCACCCTAGGATCTTTGGATAAAGTGCTGTACATAAATCGAATAAATAAATAATAGCCTGCTATATAATGGTCATATTTACATTTATTGCCCCAACCACTTTTACCTCTAGTCTCACCCATCACTGACATGCGGACCTTAGAAGGTTGCCCAGAAGAGAATGTGGCACTCATGCTGCAAAAAAAAGTCTTCCCACTCCTGATTACTCCCAGCATCAATGTGGTGCTCTGATATTTACAGCGCAACCACCAGAGATGTCCAGAAGGCAGAGGAGGTCAAGGAAATAAGTGAATGTAAGGCAAGTGATGTATAGGTTTGACTTGTTCTTTATCCTTTTTTCTTTTTTCTGTTTTTTGATGGTGTATTGTTTTTTCTGTTTTCTTCTTCTTCTTTATTTTGACTGTTATTTAATCTTTAAAACTTTAATAAAAATTTATTTTTAAAAAAAGAGATGTCCAGAAGGCAGTAGTGCGGTTACTAGCCCACCAAGACTCAGGTGACACAAGGCACCAATTGTGTTCCAATTGCTCTTATATACAATGGTGCCTCGGGTTAAGTACTTAATTCATTCCGGAGGTCCGTTCTTAACCCGAAACTGTTCTTAACCTGAAGCACCACTTTAGCTAATGCTGTGCGATTTCCGTTCTCATCCTGAAGCAAAGTTCTTAACCCGAGGTACTATTTCTGGGTTAGCGGAGTCTGTAACCTGAAGCGTATGTAATCCAAGGTACCACTGTAGTTGCTACTCACTCTGCCCTAGCATCTTAGTCTAGGCCAGGGGTCCTCAAACAGGGGGCGGTCCACTGTCCCTCAGACCTTGGGGGGCGGACTATATTTTTTTTGGGGGGGGGGAATGAACGAATTCCTATGCACACTGCACACAGAGAGGGACGATGAGCGGTGTGCGAAAGGGCTCCGGGGAGGGGCTGCTTTTAATGGCCGCTGCTTGAGAGGGGCTCTCAGCCAACCGCGGCTCCTGTGTCTTGCGAGCGGCAGGGGCTGGTGGTGGCAGCGGAGGGACGATGAGCGGAGCGCGAAAGGGCTCCGGAGAGGGGCTGGCAACAGCAAAGCCCAGTCCCTTCCTCCTCTAGGCAGGGTGGGGAGAAACCAGGAGGAGGGAGGGAGGGAGGAGAAGGCGCCGCCACCGTGTGAGGGAGAGGGAGGGAAAGGAGAAGAGCGCATGTGCACTGGCAATCCACGCGCTGGCAATCCACACAGCGATTCCTGGACCATCCACAGGCCGGATTTAGAAGGCAATTGGGCCTGATTCAGCCCGCAGGCCTTAGTTTGCCGGCTGATGGTCTAGGCAATGTTGCTGAGGTGCTCACAGAATCCTACCATTGGCTCAATAGCCAATTAGTTGTCATGTCTCCTGAGGCTCAGAAGTGAGCAGGTGAGGCCTGTGTGGTAGGAACACATCCTAGTAGTGTATGTATGGCAAGATGGTGAGTCAGGAGGGAGAACATGGCTTTACTTTGCGGTTCAGGGGTGCAGCCTGATGAACACAGGGACAGAACTAGTCTCCAAATAATTGAGCCAACTAAAAAGCAGGCTGCTTCCTTGTTTCTTACTGGAGACCCTGAGGATGGAGGCTGAAACCAAGAGGTGTGGCAATTTTACCTCCTATTGAACCAGCTGATGGTTCCAAATTGCCAGCCCTCTCAGAAGGTGGCAGTCCAGACCTTTCTCACTTTTTGGTCATGCCATATCTTAGTCTCTGTCCCCTTGTCTTCAAAAGAGGGTTGACATTTTGGGGGAGCTGTTTGGTAGCCATGGTTATCAGATTCTAAAAATAAGGGGCTTCCATTATACTTTACAGAGCCACCTTTTATGGGTGATGAAGAATTGTTATTTCTTTGTCACTTTATTATAACTATTATAATTATTCTTAAAGGGGCATCCATATAGAAATGTTGTCACCTGCCAACTGGCCCTTTCAGAACATCTCCCCCCCCCCCCAAAAAAAAATGAAAATCAGTGCTGAAAACAGTAAGCTCCAGTAATAACAGTGTAAAGAGCTGCATGGTAAACCCCTTTGTCTTCAGGAGAAGTTGTGTTTTGTTGGACCAAGCTACAGGAAGAAAGGGGATTCCCTATTCTGTCCGCTGGCTTTAAGACTCTTCACCTTCTCTCCTTCCTCACACCACACCACCCTACAAAAATCAAAGGTATCTATCGAATCAAAGCAGCCTTTGATTCTTCAGTGACATCAAAACACTGTTGTGGCTTCTCTCCACCCCTTCCTGGATATAATAAGAATCAGGGTTTCATGTTGAGATGTCTTTGAGTGGTACAAAACCAAAGAGGGAGCTTTAGCTGCAAAGCCAGCTGGGAGTGGAATTCTATTTGCTAACCAGCTGATGGGGAATGGGTATTGATTGTGTGTTATGCGATGTATTCAACATTAGTGCTACTCAGGAGTAGACCCACTGAAATTCGTGGCCACGACTAAATTAGGTTCATTAATTTCAATTGGTGTACTCTGAGTAAAACTTTGTGGGGAACATTTTTCACACCAAGGGCCACATTCCCAACTTGGGCAATCTTCCAGGGGCCACTTGACAGCGGTGGGCAGGGCTAGAGTCAACAGTGGGTGGAGCAATAAATGCAAAATTTATCACTGCACTAGTATTACACAGACTGCTTGTATGTTAGTTTGTTTAGACAGAAGTTTGCAGATATGTGAATGGACCAATCTGAGATTTTTAAATACTTTGCAGCTTGGTTCCCCCACCTCTTCTCTCTCTTTTTCTTTTCAGTGTGCTTAAAGGTGAATTAGAACTGTGTTTCATTTCCCTTCTGCCTGAGTTAAGGAAAGGGAACAATCTTCTACGATTCAACTGAATGATTCTGTGCTGTAATGTGGAATAAATTACTCAGTTTATGTTTGCATAATTGCATGGTGAATATTATTGTTAATAATAATGATAAGAATACAGTGCTATTGTTTCTGCTTAACTGCTTAGCACGTAATATTGAAAACATAAAAATAATGATTATATATGTCAACACAATTTAGTACTATTATTTTTAATGTAAAAATAGCTTTTTCTATATTGTACCTATGGAACGTATGTGCATAGGGATCTTCGTGGACCACCACCCCTAAAAATTAACACCTATTCCCCCATCCTCAAAATAATCTTTCTCTCTCACCTGATCCCTCCTCCTCCAAATACTACCGCCACCTCTTCCAGGGGCGTCTCCGTGTCCTAGCAACGCTCAAGATGGCCTCTCTACCCGGAAGGATTTCTGGTCGTTGTAGTCCAGGGCTGCATTCAACGGCAACGGCTCATTCTCGCCTGAAAACTACACTTCCCAAAAGGCGCCGCGGTAGAAAGAGGGGAAGTGGGGCAGGCGAAGCGCGTTTACCTGGACGAGGTGAGGCGCGGAAGCGCGGTTGCTGATGGGAGGTGTAGTTTCCGAGGAGCAGGAGGCTCCAGCGGCGCAGGCGGGCCGTAGGGCCCGAGCGGGACTACAAATCCCAGAGAGTAGCGGGAGGGAGCGGGGCAGGGCGCCGCCTCAGGGCGGGGGGTACGAAAGGGAGCCGGTTGGAGTCGGCTGTTGCCAACGGCTGTTGGGTCCGCTCGCTCAGGTGAGTCCGGGAAAGGGGCGCGGGTGGGCGGGGCTGTCTCTCGTCTTTCCCCCGTCCCTCCTCTCTGAAGGTAGAGCCCCTGAGGAGCTGGAGGAGGGTCCCCCGTTGTCCCTCAGCGAGCATGGAAGGCTCAGGCAGTGGCGCCTCCTTGCTTGGGGGGTCGGGAGGTGGGGGGTCGGGTGGAATCTCGCCTTGACGTCACCTGCATTGACCTCCCCCCACATAGGCGTCTGGGGGGGGGATCTAACTTGACCCTTCCACCCCACCTCCCACAGACAAACATTTGTGGGCATCTAGCTTTGCCCCCCTTTCCCTTCCCATATATTTGGGGGAGTATAGTCTAGACTATTTCCTCCCCTCCCCTATGCATTTGGGCTAATATTTTAATGTTTCTATATTTTAATGTTGTATTTTAATTTTGTTTTTAAGTTGTATTCATTCAACTTGTTTTTATTATTTCTTGTTAGCCGCCCTGAGCCCGGCCTTGGCTGGGGAGGGCGGGGTATAAATAAAAACTATTATTGTTATTATTATTATTATAATCTAACCCTGACCTCCACCTCCACACACACACACATATATTTGGGGGAGTCTCGTCTTGATACTCCTGTGAACATACACACGGTTGGGAGTTTTTTGGGAGGAGGGGGGTATTTTGCCAGGAGCATTTTGGCATCTGTATATTTTTAGGGACCAAGGGTGAAGCTTTGCTCTCCCGTCCTTATGGGACGGTGTCCTCTTGACTTGTTAAATATTTGGGACAGAAGGTTCCCGTCTATATTTGTTATGAAACTTGGTTCTTGTTTTCATACGCACCTTGATAGATGCTATGGGGGGTTGGAGAAAGAAGTGGGCTAGTTTGGGGGTGATTTGAAGGACGGCTTGCAGATGGGTGGGGTGTACATAATATATCATTGATATTATTATATGGAGTTTTGCATATACTGCCAATCAGCTGCCCCCTCCCTTTTCCACTGAACTATAGCTTTAACTGGTGCACACCTGACACCTCATGGACCAAATGAGGAAGTCTGGTGGGCCTAGTTAGACCTGCCGACTGGATACTCCCTGCTGCCGACCTGAGTCAGGGGACCTTCGGTACCTACCCTTAAGGTCAGTTGTGCACAAGAAGTGGGGCCTTCTTGATGGTGATCCCGGACCCGAGGTCCTCACCTTGCTGTGTCTAGCCTTTTGTTTAGGTCAGCATTGGAAACCTTCCTCTTCAGTGCTGTATTTAACTTGAGATTCTAATTAGCCTGCGAGTTACAGAGCAGCTTGTTAAAAGTTTTATTCTGTGCTTGGCAATGTGGATGCCATATCTTTATAACTTGCCCTGCTCTGGGTTGTATGTTGCTTTGTGAGGACATGGCCTTCAAGAATATATTTAATAAAGGAGTTAGTCTCTCACAAAGAGAATGGCCCAATATTGGATCTCAGGGTTGACCCACCTACTCACCTATCAAAATGAGGAGAAGCTCCCCTCAAAAGGGAGAGTGTTTTAGGCCTCACACCCGTATGTCTGGCTCCCTACAGACACTCTAAACAGAACTATGTGGGTCTGTAAAACAAGCAAGTTCCAATAAGGAGAATATTATTTTTTTTATAATTCCGCTTAATATCCCATCTTCTTCCAAGGCATACAAGGTGAAGTACCTATTGTCCTCAGAATAGCTTTGTAATGAAGGTTAGGCTGAGATAGTGACCGGCTCAAGTTCACCATTGTAAGAATAGTTTTGCATGGTGTTTGTTGTGGGTTCACTTCCCCCATCTGAATTTAATTTATAATAAATAAGTGGGAATGTCTTTACTCCTTATTGAAGTGGGGTGGGGAGTATCTGGGCTCTGGCATCTGATTTTTACAGAGAGACATATCTTGGGCTCCCTTATTAATTTGACTTTTAAATGATCAGGTGACGGGAAAGTGCCTGAGAGCTGCTGCTGCTAGCCAGAGCGGACAATACTGGGCAAGATGAACAGATAGTCTGGCCTAGTATAAAAGAGCATTTTCATGTTTCTTTGTTGCAGAAAAACAACACATGGCATCTCAAAATATTAACTGACTCATTTTGGCAGTGTGCTTGTGGAGAAAATTACCTGGTACCATGTGCATGCAGCAGGCAAAGAATGTAATGGATATGTGAGCAACTAGACAATACAGCCTATACTCTGCATCTATAGATAAAGTTGGCGGCGGCTGTTGCAAATTTTCTCATTCCTTCAATTCAGTAACGCTTTTAGGTGTTTCATGGGAACTCTCACAGCTACTGAGTACTGTTCTGAAAAAGCTTCATGTTCTGAGCTGCATATATACAATTCTTCCTTTTCCTGCTAATTGGGGTGTGTTTGAGGTATGTGTAATAAAAATGGAAACTGCTGCAAAGGTTCCTTAATTTTTGAACTGCTTGATGAGACCCGAGCATCTTACATAGGTGAGTGGAAGCATCTGTGCTTTGGAGTTTTACCCCTGTACCCATGAGGACTATAAACGTGACTTCCTTATTGAGCAGGACAAGCATAAATTATCAAGTGAAAGAAACAACAAAATGACGAACAAAATGAATTTCAATAGGGACAAATGTAAGAGTCTGCAATTAGGCAGGAAGAACCAGCTGTACAAATATAAGATGGGGGACACCTGGCTTGCCAGTAGTACATGTGAAAAGGATCTAGGGGGTCTTAGTAGACTACAAGCTTAACATAAGTGCTATTCTAGGCTGCATCAACAGAAGTATAGTGTCCTGATCAAGGGAAGTAATATTTTAAAATGTGGCTCTTTTGGTGGGGGCGCGTTATTGGATTATTGTTTTGATTTAGATTTTATATAGAGTAATACCTCTGGTTACATACCGTCCTCCTTACGAACGCTTTGGGTAACCAGCTCTGCTAACCCGGAAGTAGGTCTCCTGGAACCAAACTTTGCCCCGAGATGTGAGTGGAAGTTGCGCGCCAAAGGTGCGTGCACAGGGGAGGCCCCATTGGCAAAAGCGCACCTCATGTTAATAATGGATTCAGGATAAGAACGGACCTTCGGAACAAATTAAGTTCGTAAACGGAGGTACCACTGTATTGTGATCTTTTTTTGTGAACCGCCCTGAGACCTCCGGGTATAGGGCGGTTTATAAATTCAATGAATGAATGAATATTACTACTCTATTCTGTTTTGATCAGACCACACCTGGAGCCTTATGAGGAATGGTTGAGGGAACTGGGTATGTTTATGCTGGAAAAGAGGAAACTAAGAGGAGATGTGATAGCCAATGGCTACAAGTTACAAGAAAAGAGATTTCAATTAAACATCAGGAAGAACTTTAAGACAGTAGGAGCTGTTCAACAATGGAATGGACAAGCTGGTGGATTCTCCTTCCTTGGACGTTTTTAAGCGGAGGTTAGATGGTCATCTGTCATGTATGATGTAATTGAGATTCCTGCATTGCAGGGGGTTGGACTAGATTCCATCCAACTCTACAATTCTGTGATTCTATGAAAAATTATCTGGAGCAGGACTGGGGGTTGCTGTGCCTTGATTCTGTTTCCTTGTTTTGTATGTCTCCATCCCTGGATAGAGAAACCTTTCATATTGGGGATGTCCTGTAGCAAAAGTTTCATCCAGCTATGGCAGCTAGAGGTTTTTTTATTATTATTTAAATGACTATTACATAAAAGACAGCTGTGTAATTTAATACACCAAACTGAAATAAGTCACCATTACTCCTGGAAGCAAGGCTGTCCAAAGGGGAGAGGAATGGGCATGGTGCCTTAAATAATAAATTGGTCAGATTCCTGGAATGGGCAGGGGATGTCATTCAAACTTCTTGAAGGTGTTGATGAAGGAAAATTTGTTTGTATATTTAGCAGACAATGCAAGGGCCAGCAAGAAATAGAGGGGTGGGTGGAGAAGCATTGCATTTCTGGCAGGAAAAGGATTCCAAACTTTGAGTTAAGAGAGGGGCTGTGACAGCCTTGAATTTTCTTGGCTTCTCTGACTTCTGAGCCTTTCTGTGCAATATCCTGTTGTCTGATAAGTCCTAGCCAGGCATATTTCAAATAAAGTGTTTCAATCCTTTTAAGAAGGTTGAACTATCTAGTTGGGGCTTTAGAGTCTGGTATTCTCTCTGCATCCACAACTCTCGCTATACTGTGTGCATTTTGTAAGTCTCACATAGTCTTGAGTTTTTCTGGGTTGTGTTTGCACTAATTCCTGCAGCTGTACAAGAATCGTGATGAGTCAAAGTTGGCTAGAGCTACCAGCAGAGCAGGCTGTGCAACTGTTGCCAAACTGTAAAAAAAGGGGGGATGACCCCTTCTCGAGATGCCAGAAGTTTCCAAAATGCCAATGGCTGAGTCATCTCACTGTGCTTTGGCAAGTAAAGCCCTGTCAGTCTTAGTGTGTTCTTGTCTAGAAACTTAGCCGAGAGACTTAGCTGCCCTGAAAAAATGGCAGAGCCATGGGAACATTCTTTGGGGAAGGACAGTAGCTCAGTGGTAGGAAATCTGCCTTGCATGCAGAAGGTTCCAAGTTCAATCCCCAGCATCTCCAATTACGACAGGGGGAGCCTCCAGTCTGAAACCTGGAGAGTTGATGCCAGTCAGTGCAGACAGTACTGAGCAGGATGAACCAATGGTCTCTTGACTCTGTATAAGGCAGCTTCCTGTGTTCCTGTGTCTTGCTGGATGCACCTAGGATATGGTGACCAAATTTCCAACACAGATCATCATTGCTGAGGCTCTACACTCTGATCACAACCTTAAGGGTTAGAACTTGGTGAAATAAATGGCACTGTAGACCTCAGCATGAAGTACAGTGGTACCTCGGGTTAAGTACTTAATTCGTTCCGGAGGTCCGTTCTTAACCTGAAACTGTTCTTAACCTGAAGCACCACTTTAGCTAATGGGACCTGCTGCTGCTGCCGCACCGCCGGAGCACGATTTCCGTTCTCATCCTGAAGCAAAGTTCTTAACCCGAGGTACTATTTATGGGTTAGCAGAGTCTGTAACCTGAAGAGTACGTAACCTGAAGCGTATGTAACCTGAGGTACCACTGTAGTTGCTTTAGGCAGTGAGTTCTACAGAAAGTCTGACATTCCTCTTTCTGCAGTGTGTGTGTGTGTGTGTGTGTGAGAGAGAGAGAGAGAGAGAGAGAGAGAGAGAGAGAGAGAGAGAGAACTTTTCCTTTAAGGTACAAAACTGTCTATGGTCAGCCCTGGAAAATTTTGAGAACACTGTAGACTGTGTGTGTTCGAAAGCTCAGGAATTGAAATGGGTTTGAGGATCTGCCCTACATTTACTCTATTATTTTGAACCTTTATTTCACACAAAGTCGACCAGGTTCTGCTAATGAGAAAGCCCTGAAGTGCAAAGGTGGTGTTCATGCTCCCAATAGTCAAGCCTTGGGTTTCTATTGTCTGCTGCAATGCTTTCTTCAAGACTTCCGAAACAACCTTACTGCTTTTTTTTTTTTGCCTGGGCCCCAGAAACCTCATTACTCTGGGCACTATCTTGGATAATGGGGTGGACCTGTACATTCTTCTTTCTTTGACTTTCCTTACAACTTCTGAACTTTTAAAAATAACTTAAAAAAAAACAAAAACCATTTGCTGCCAATTTTATTGCTTTCTATTCTGCTCTTAGCAGCAGGTTTTATCGACTCCTGCATGTCACATTTTACAGCCTAAGATGCTATTCTGTTAGTGACCCTAATTTATATCCGTTTTCCTACTTCCATTTCCCACTCACCCCTATGTGAGGGTGTGTGGGTTTTAAAAAGTGACCCACAAGAGCCTGTGTTTCTCAGATATAGCCAGAAAGCCCTTGTGCACGAGAACAGGTTAAAGGCCTATCTAGTCCAGCTTTCTTTTCTCAGAGTGATTAACCAGAAGCCCACAAACAGGACACGAGTGTAACTCTGTGACCCTGCTGTGTAAAATGCATGCCATTATTACACCATCACAGTGCATGCACTTTTACAGATTAATGAACATAGAAAAATCCCTTCCCCAAAGAGCTGAAAATTGAAAAGTCAATGGAGGGGGAGGATATATATATGCATACTGTTCCGTTACCCATATGTGGTCTTAGTGCCCCCCACATCTCTTACAAAAACTAATGGTTTGTGTGGAATGACTTCACAGAGAAGTTGAGCTTTAAAGTGGGAGATAGACTCTGAAGGTAAAATGACAAGCAGACTGTGTTGGATTTGTGAGTGGAGAGAAGAAAGATGACACAGTTGACATTTAAGGTGGAGCAGAAGCTGGTCTAATTGTCGAAGGTGATGAATTCTGAATAGAAGGACGAAGGTTAAGGAATGACAATGAAAAGTTTGATAGAAGAAGGTTGCGATGGTCTTGATGATGTGATTCCCCCCCCCCCTTGTGGGGGCTGAAAGTAGGAGCTGTGGGGCAACCTGAGATGTGAGAGCACAGGACACAGGAGCCAACTCCTAGGGGCCAAGGGGGCTTCAGTCCCCCCAATAAAATATTTAATAGGACTGGGTCCCCCCCAAAGTTGATGGGCATTGCCATTCAAATGGTGTGCATGCACCGTGTCATGTGATTGATTTTGTGGGGTGGGTCTTACCTGGCTGCCCCCTCCCCCACCAATATTTTTTTATATAATAATATTTATTGAGTTTTACAAAAAAGGTTTACAAAAGCAGAAAAACACACAAACAAACACAAAAAACAGAAACAAAAGTTTAAAAAGAAAAATTAAAAATCATTTTTTCAAGTATACCATTCATTAACATATTTTCATGACTTCCTCACATCTCCCTTTTTTGTATTCCATTTAGAAATTTAATCAGCAAATTCATATCCTCTTATTTTACCCTTAATTATTTATCCTCTCAAATTTTAACTTCTAATCATAATGCTAGAACCACTTTGTTTCATTTCAACATCATTCGCATTCAAAAATTTTGCAGTGTTTCTGTAAATACATTTTAAATTTCTTCCAGTCTTCTTCCACTGACTCTTCTCCCTGGTCTCGGATTCTGCCAGTCATTTCCGCCATCTCCATGTACTCCATCACTTGCATCTGCCAATCTTCCAGAGTGGGTACATCCTGTGTCTTCCAATGCTTTGCAATAAGGATTCTCGCTGCTGCTGTTGCATACATAAAAAAAGTTCTGTCCTTCTTTAACACCAATTGGCCGACTATGCCCAGAAGAAAAGCCTCTGGTCTCCCCCACCAATATTTTATTCAAGTTGGCACTCCTGGCGCAGGATGCTATGAAAAGTATGTGTGAATAAAGTTCCAGTGAGGAATAGGACCTTGAGGTAGGTGGCGCCTTCCTCCTCTCCTGCCAAAGGCACAGGCTGGTTAAATATATCTACTGCTAAATTAATTTATACGCTGGTTTTAAACCAGAAGTTAACAATGTGGTGCGCAACAAAACTTGTTTATTTGTTTTTAGAAAAATATTTGGATACTATTTCATGAATGAATGAATGAATCTCATAAATGAATACCCAAAAAAGTTTAAAACAGACATAAATTCATCATTGTGGAAACATGTACTCTTAATAGCCTACACACTCCTGGCAGAATATAAACCTTTTTAGCAGATGATCCTCTAGTCTAAAACATATGAAACAGCATTACGGTTCTTTAAAATTGCATCTGCATTATCTAAGGGCCAATAAAATTCTGGTAAAATGTAACAAAGGCCCAGGAAAATCTAACTGAAGAGGAGTTTTTACTAGTCAATGAAATATGTACTGTATATCTTCTGTCACCCGGATATCGAGAGAGAGTCCATTCTGCAAAGGGGGTGCCAGCAGAGAGAGCCTGTCTCCAAGTGGCCATTAGATAAAGATCAGCAGGACGAGGCAGGACCAAGAGGGCTTCTTCTGATCACTGTGGTGTGCAGGTAGATCTACACAGGTGGAGCCATTGTTTCAGATAACGTGGTCCTAATCTGTGTATGGCCTTGAAAGTTGCCACCAGTACCTTTAAACTTGGCTCTGGAGCAAATCAGCAGCTAACACCCTTTTCTCAGCTCTGGTGATGTTGGTGTTATATGGTTTCCCACTTAGCAGTCTAGCTGCAGCCTATTGCTTCCAAACTTGCCGCCATCACTGCATCCCAACTGCCCTGTCCCCACCTGATTACAGAAGAGCATTGTACTTGCAGGCCTGTTCCTTTATTTTAATGTCTCTTTTTAGGGAGGTTTCAGAAACATCCTGCTCTGTTCCTCTAATGCCAGTATTGAAATTCATGCCCAGTCCACAAGTCCTGGCTTCCCACAGCTTGTATGGACCTGCCTGTCTGCCAGGATCTCTGCATTGTCACTTGTGGGGAAAGGGAGGGGCAGGAGAACACAAAAGGTGCAATGAATTCGGGAAACCTCACCCCAAGCTCAAATGGGTTGAAAAACACTGAAATACTTGACTAGTGCTCTTCCTGTATATGGCTTATGGTGTTTTCTTGCACACGGACATAGCTTGAGCAGATAAGGCTGCAGTTGGATGCAACTGGTGATGGGCAGAGTTAGCTCGCTGGTGCTTTTTGTACTGTGTCCAGAAGAAACTCAGCTTATCGTGGCATATAGTACCAATTTTGCTGTAAGGTTAGAAGCTTGGGGTGGGTTGGTTTGTGGTTTAATAGTGCCAGTGAGGAAGCAACTTGTGTTGAGTTTCATTTAAAGGATTGGGAGCAAGCCATAGGCTTGTGAATTTCCCCTTTTTGGTGGACCAGTTTCATTCTCCATTTGCACGTTGTTGTAAGCATAGCTTGCTGTGGTGTCTGAGCAGGGCAAACTGTGGTTAGCATTAACCTCCAAATCATGGTTTTGAGGTGGGCTTGCAAACCATTATCGCTGGATCCACTTAGCAAAGTGTGGTTAGAGCCACTGAGAATGGGATGAGAGAGTGTGTTGCGGGTGTGTCAGTGGGGGGAGGGAGCATGCCAACCCAAAGATGCTTTCCTGATGGTCTAAATCGATATTTGTGCGTAAAGGATTCATTTTCAGCTTAATTCCAGCTAAATAACAGGTTTAAAATCTGGTGGTAATAACAGCTATTTTTCAAGTCGAATGAATTGTGCCTTTTGTCTGCTCCTAATAGATGAGCCTTCAAAGACCATTGTTTGAGCCACAATCCTAGTTAATATCCTGCTTTGACAGTCTTTTCTTTATTTTAATCAGCTTAAATACTGAAGCATTAGATATCTTTACAGCCACTATCACCGAAACCTACTTTAGGAGGGGGAGGAAGGATTGCTTAGCATAGCAGAATAACTGTAACCTTGTGTACGTTGTGTTGGCTTCATGCGTTTTGCTGAACAACTGTAACGTTTGAGGGATATCCCCCATTTTTCTTTTGGGGTGAGTAAATAGGTTCAGTTGGGAACGTCCCACCTCTTGCCTGTCTGTTGTGAAGGGCCCCTGGGATAGGTCCCTGAATAACTGGGACAGCATATACACGGTATATATACTGCTCCAGTTTAGAGTGGTGCAGTCTATAAATTAATAAATAATGACAATGTCTTCTGTCTGCATGGTGCTTGGAGCTTAACCATGGTCCATCAAGTCTTCCGTTTCAATCATAAATCTACCATATGTTTATTTGTTGGTCTTGGGGACGCTGCTATCTCTTGGCCTCCATAGTCCCTGACTTCTTTGCTGGGTATGGGAACCTGCCTGGGGAGCTGGTGAGTCAAACCAAGATGACAGCCAGCACTAGTGCCAATCTAGGGCTCCCTGTGTGCCACGGTGCACACAAATTTTTGGTAGGTGCTCAACACCCACACCGCAGGGCTCTGATACGACTTCCAGTTTCTACATGCAAAGCCTCTGAAGTGACCACCGGTAGAAACCGGAAGTTGCATCAGAGGTCTCGCGAGGCGTCCAACATGACCTCCGAGGCCCTGGAAGCACTGCTGTGGCGCCAATGTAACGTGATGTCATGACATCACGTTACATCACAGGTGCCACTGGGCACCCACAATCGGGGGGCCAAGTCGGCACCCCTGACAGCAAGTAAGAGGACAGACTACCAATGTCAAAATTACTGGGAAGAAACAGGCTGGATTTGTGACCAACTGTGGGTTTGGTGACAAAGGAGAAGTTGCTGGCCTGTTTGCAGGTCCTGGAGACCTCATGGAACATCCGGGATGCTTCCCAAGTAGGTATTTATAAAGGGGAACCTAGGAAGCTGCCTTATGCTGAGTTGGACCATTAGGCCGTCTAGCTCAGTCTGGTCCATAGTCATCTAGTCTGCATTGACTGTTTGCAGCAAGAAGTCTCTCCCAGCCCCACCTAGTGATGCTGGGATTGAAAATGCAATCTTCAGCATTCAAGGCAAATGCTCTACCACCGAGCTTATAGCCTTTCCCACAGGAGGTGATAGAACAGTGGCCCTATCCCTTTGTCAAGATCCGAGGGTTAGCTAGAAGAGGCTGCTTTGGGTGCCATAAAACAGGCTCCATTTCCTTATCCCAGGCTACAAAGTAATCTGGAATCTGGCTCCATTGGGGGGAAGCTTTAAAAAGGGCATCTGCCCTCTGAGGCACAGAACTACTGAGAAACTGACTGGGCTATTGACTCCATAGGTGTGAGGTAAGAATGACTGAGAATTGTGTATATCAAAGCCCTTTGATCACTCTGGAAGTGTTCAATACATTCTAAGGAGCCCTCTCATTGGATTTATCCAGTATGATGCTGTGAAGTGAATCTTGAGGCCAAGCTGACCTTGAGCAGTTCCAGTAGGCATGCTGGTCCCCCAGCAATTAACATGTCCCTTAACAAAAGATAAGCTCCAACAGAGTGAAAAAGACAAAACAGTTCAGTCAAAGAGAGAGGCATATCAGTTCTTCTGCAAATGCAGATAAATCCAGTGTTCTGTCCTTGGTGAAACAGCCTTGGGGCAGATATCCCAATTTTTAGTATAATAATTTGCAGCTATGAAAAGCTGCTGCTCGTAAATGCATTGTCTGGTTGATAAGTGCCATTATGAGCATTGAGGCTGGGAAACGGAGGTTCCTAGCTCAAACCAGTGAGTCTGATTGTTGACGGTGCATCGGTCATTCCAATAGCAGTTAGTTACATAGCTTACACACGCCGTGGCTTCGAGGGATTTTTTGTTGTACGTTGCTGAAGATAGATGCTTTTGGATGAGTGGTGAGCATGCTTGTTCAAACAATCCTCTTCAGGTTCTCTGCCGCAAATGAAGCAAGGGCCGGTGGCAGCTTGCGCAAAGTAACCACAATGATGATGGATGTGTTAGCAAATGTCTGTAAACAGAGCCGCTCTTCTCTTTGCCGATCTCTTCTTTTTTTAACATCTTGAGGAAACAATCTCCACATTTTTAGAGAAGCCGGAGTCGCTTAAAGAAAAAGCAACAGTTATTTAATACACTTTGTCACTGGAAGTAGGAAGGTGGGCTGTGGTGTGTTTTCTTGGTTGGAACATTTCAATTGCACTGTATCAACCCATTTACCAATTAGGATAGTAGCTGTTGTGAACAAACATTAAAGGTAAAGGTAAAGGGACCCCTGACCATTAGGTCCAATCGCGGACGACTCTGGGGTTGCAGCATTCATCTTGCTTTACTGGCCAATGGAGCCGGTGTACAGCTTCCGGGTCATGTGGCCAGCATGACTAAGCCGCTTCTGGCGAACCAGAGCAGCGCATGGAAATGCCTTTTATGTTCCCACTGGAGCGGTACCTATTTATCTACTTGTACTTTGATGTGCTTTTGAACTGCTGGGTTGGCAGAAGCAGGGACCAAGCAACAGGAGCTCACCCCATCACGGGGATTTGAACCGCCGACCTTCTGATCGGCAAGCCCTAGGCTCTGTGGTTTAACCCACAGCACCACCCAGCTTCAAATACAGAGACTGCCTGTTGCTGTCACATCAGCCAACGTTGGCAAAGCACAGGAGCATCGGAAGCTACCTTAAAGCAATTCTAGCCCAGAATTACTCTGACAATTTCTCTCTTGGATCTTGGGCAAAGAGGTCTCTCGCGTGGCCTGCCATCTGGCCAAATTTCTGGCATCTCCTGTTAAGAATGAATCTGGGACCTGAAAAACACATTCTTTTCTGATCCCCTTTCAAGTTCAGTCCCTGTTATCTGTGGGTAGGGCTTGCAGTGTCCCCTGTCTGAAACCCTGGAGATCCACTTCCTGTCTCTGTAGTAGACCAGTGGCTTAGCTCAGTATTGGGCAACTTTTAATTTTCCAGGTGTATTTAAAACTATTCAGAGCCATCACTTAAATGGCTCACAGGACTTGGTAAGCCATCTGCGGAAGGCTTAATCTTATGTGTTGTTTGCAAGAGGGATCTCATGAACTCCCTGCTATCTTGCTGGGCCTCTTCAGGCTTTTCCATCTTGCCCTTGTCTCAGCCCTTTCTTCCATGGCTCCCCAGGGCCTGCTGGGCATTGTAAGGAAACAGTGGCCACCAAGCAGCCAGTGGGGTTCAGCAGCAGTATGGCACTCACCCAGCCAGTACATTGGGATTAATTTATTAAATTTATACATTGATTTTTGGGCAAGATTTGGCTTACGACAGTTAAAATCCAGCAGTCGGGTACAATAGGGAAATGTAGATAGGTGCGATCTCTCATTTCTGGTCCCTGATAGTTAACATGTTCCAGGTTCCATCTGTTCCTTCCAGAGGAAGGGGACAGAATGTGTGATGGGCTCTGTCTGTTTCTGATAGTGAAGAGATCAACCCACCAACTTGGATCTTCCTTTTATCTGCAGGCGCTTCCGTCCCCCTGGCAATGAAACACTAGCGGAGCAACCATTGTTCACATTTTATAATGGAAAGATTCCAAACTAGGTGCTTGGCCTGAATCTTTAGGCGGCCCTCTGACTTAAAAGGAATGTGATGAAATCGTCGCAAAAGGTTGTCTCTGGGATGCACCATTTATTTGAGTTTATAGATTTGGCTTAACCCCAGGCAGTTAGCTATATCAGGTAACAACAATTTCTTCCTTTCTTCTTTGTGAAAGGAACAAGTCTCCGAAGGGCCCGCAATCTAAACTTGTACATGTCTCCTTTAGACGCTCCAAATGTCAAAAGCATGAAAAGCGTTGGACTTTGATGGAGTACAAGCTTTGATATCTCTGTTTGGTTTAGGCACAAGAACAGTAGCTCTGCACGTCGTCTTTTTTCAGGTTTTCCCATCTCCCTCTTTTTAATATGCCTGTAATCACCCCCTTGATGTGTCAGAACTCCTAGAAGTGAGTAGGCAGGGCTGGTTACGAGGAAGATGATGGATGAAGACTGTTTATTCCTTCCTTGAGCTCAGCAAGCTAAATTTAGTGAAGTTTTTGGAGATAAAGGGAATGCTTCATCTTCTAAGGATGAAGACAGGGGCAGAAGAGGGGTGGAAGCATCCAATTATCACTTAAGAGAAGCATTTTTCCCTAATCTTGATTTATCAAAAACCCAATTTGTTCTGTTTAGATGGTGTGGCTTCCTTTTTAGATTTTGTTCCCTCTCCGCCTTCCTTTTGAATCTGGCCAAGATTGCTTTTATGTTACTGGGAGCTTCTCAGTTTGTGAATATAAAATTAGAACTTAATAACAGCCTCATAAATAGGTTCACACAAGTTATTAGCAAACAAAATTTTCTGGATGGCAATTCAGTTTATGTTACTCATGGCATAGGGTGGAAGGAAAAGAATCTTCTTCTTCTTCCTCTTCTTTTATAAAAGCCTAACAACACAAGAAGAAGCTGCTGGATCAAGCCAATGGCTCAGCATCCTATTCTCGCAGTAGCCAACCAGATGCTTGTGGGAAAACCACAAGGAGGACCTGAGCACAAGAGCTCTCTTCTCTCTTGCCATTTCCAGCATTGGTATTAGAAGCATTACTGCCTTCAACCATGGAGGCAGAGCATAGCATTCATGACTTGTAGTCGCCACTTGCCTTCTCCCATGCACCAGAAAGAGGTCACACGGAGAATGGTGACTTCCATCCCTGAGCTGATACACTAGATCTTGATAGTGTCGTAGTGCTTTCCTAAAGTTTTTATTTCCTAGACTTTCGTTCATCATGGACTAAGCGAGTTTCAGCAGCTCAGCCTCCCCCATTTCCTTGCCTTGGAGGTTGTCTGTGGGCTCTGCTGCCTAGCAGGCAGAGGTCAAATGTTGAATGAGGGCAGCAAATGCCACCTGAATAATCATGGCACCATAGGACTGCCATGTTTGTATCTCTTATAAAAGGTAAAGGTAAAGGTACCCCTGCCCATACGGGCCAGTCGTGTCCGGCTCTAGGGTTGTGCGCCCATCTCACTTAAGAGGCCGGGGGCCAGCGCTGTCCAGAGACACTTCGGGGTCACGTGGCCAGCGTGACAAAGCTGCATCTGGCGAGCCAGCGCAGCACACGGAAACGCCGTTTACCTTCCCACCAGTAAGCGGTCCCTATTTATCTACTTGCACTCGGGGGTGCTTTCGAACTGCTAGGTGGGCAGGCACTGGGACCGAGCAACGGGAGCGCACCCCGCCGCGGGGATTCGAACTGCCAACCTTTCGATCGGCAAGCCCTAGGCGCTGAGGCTTTTACCCACAGCGCCACCCGCGTCCCATTTATCTCTTATACCAGACTTTAAAATGTGGTTTTGATTTTATTCCAATAATCTTTTGTGGAGCAGCTTTGAGAGCCTTGGGGGAGTTATATAGAAGCATTCCAAATAAAATCCATACTGGGGTTTTAAAATAACATTGAGCATCTTGCTGGTACAGTAAGGCTTCATTAATGGAATTTTATTTTATCTCGCCCATCATTTAAGAAGCACCTGATAGCATAGTCTTCTCTCTCACAAGCACAGACACACACAATATTATCCTCACATACCCATTATTGCCTCCAAACAAGACTGTAAGGTCAGTTAAGCTAAGAAAGGGCAAAAGCAAAAGTTGACCCAGCCCTCCCAAACCTCCTCTTCCGTCTCCCCTTAAGATGCAAAGCCTTTCCAAGTAGTTCAGAAAAAACAGGCATAGCTTGCTACCTTGTAAATGCCACGTATTCATGTGCACTGTGCAAAGTACTTAATGTGGAACTTTCATTTGGGTTGTCTCTTTATCCTCTGTGTACCCTTGAGAAGTCAGGGTTCCCATGTCCCCCTGATTCGATATCTGCCCGTTGCATCTGAATGCCATTTTCTGGGAATCTTGGGTGGAGAGAGAGCTGTGGTGCTTGGCTCTGGCTTACGGGCTTGTTGTGGGCACCTGGTTGGCCACTGTGAGATCAGGATGATGAACTAGGTGGGCCTCTGGCCTAATCAAGAACCAGGCGCTGCTTCTGATAGATGAATTGCTGAGACTAAGCTGGGAGGTGAATGCATATAATTAGCAAAGTCTAGGGAAACTTTTCCCTCTTGGGTCCTTCAGAGCAATTAACATTTAATTGGTACTGCCTGTGAAAGCAAAGGCAGGGGATTCTCAGGCCTTGTAAACAGCCTTTTGCCTGCTTCTTGGTGGCAGGTGGAAATTTGCCTCCTGGTCCTGCCAACTAGGCTGGCAGGCGTCTGTGAACCAGAAGAGAGTTAGGAGGCCACAAACATGGCAGCATCCCAGTCGTCGTGCGCCTGTTTTTCATGCGAAAGCTCCCAGTTATCAGTCTCCAGCATACCCCACCAGTCAGAGCAAACAGTCCAGGGCTGGAAGGACAGAGCTGGACTCGGCATAAGGCAGCTTCTTGTGTTTCCAGGTGTGGCTGACTGAGCTCGCTAAAATCTGCCTAACGTCCATGTTGAGACTTGTGCACCAGCTCAGCAAGGCTGAGCAAAGCCGCTGCAGTTTGTAATCTGAAGTGCAAACTTCTGTAAAGTCTTCAAGTCTGTCTCCTTGCTGGGAGGGAGGACAGGCTGAGTGTGTTGTGTGTGCTGTCTGAAAAGCCATTTCTGTTTTTGGTCATTCTCTCTCCCTGTCTCGTATTGATCTGGTATAGCTGAGTGCTGCACCCAGTTGCTTTCTGCTCCCAATGAGGTTTTTATCGGCGACGGTGCCAGGCAGTTGCTGTTCCCATCTGCAACCTCATTGATTCCGGGTGTGGAACAGGCTCTGCTTTGAGCCCAACTGATAAGGCTCCCAGTTTCTTAGCAACCACGCATGTCTTGCATGAGCAGAAGCTTGTCCTACTGCAGTAGCAGTGACAATCCTGAATGTCTCCAAATTAGCACCATTTTTTAAAATGAAAAACAAGGTAAGGTGCCTGCTTTTCCCCCACCCCACCCCTTGAGATCTTTGGTCCACGATTCTTGTGTGAAGTGGGGATTATGGGAGCTCTTTGTACGTTCTCTGCAGCTGAACTATTTCTCTTTCTTTCTTTCTTTCTTTCTTTCTTTTAGACTTCCCTCCTTATTTAGTATGGCTGTGCCATGTGTTCTCCTCCTAACTGTTCTTGGGGTGGAAGTAAACAGCAAATCCTCTGACAGTTTGGTATGTATTTTGCAGTGAATTAAAAGCCTCTAAACAAGGCTAGTTCTATCCTTTGAGTCCTGTTGCCTATCCAGAATTTGAGAAACACGGTGACCTCTGCTAGTGTGTGAAAACATTCAAGATCCAAGGATCCCCAGGCATGCAAATCCAGATGATGGAGAAGTTGGGCGCCATCCTGGCACCTTGGCATCGTCACTTGGTCACAAGTGGCCAATAGGCAGGTGCAAAATGTGCCTGGCAAATTTTGAACACCAGTCACAGCAAGGAACATCTTAGAGCCAGGGTGGGGATATCTGTGACATGCCAGTTTTTGGTAGGCCAGAACCCTGTCCTTTGGCAGTGATCACTGGGACACATGGGGATTGGAGTCTAACATCTGGAGGGTCAGAGGTTTCCCACCTCTACATTAGAGTAGTCTCTGCTACGTGTAAGTGAAGGAGGAGCCCTTCTTTTAAGAATGCACCTCCCAGGCATGCACTTGTAAATATTAGATCATGCGGGAGGATGCCAGTTCTTTTTAACCAGGTTGGTATAAGCCATTGATATATGGTTGAAAGCTGGCGAGCATTGCCTGGTAAGTTTCCAGAAGCCAGATGTGAGCTAAGCATGACATCTAAGGTTGGAGGAGCAGGGACTTGGTTTTCTGCATAGCCATCTGTTCACCTGTTCGCGGTGGTGGCTGGTGTCCATCGGGACGAGGAGGGTGTAAGGTAGGGAGCCCAACAGTGGGTGGAGCCAGAACCAGTGACAGGTGCAAATGCAGCCGATGGCAGGCAGAGCTACCTGATTCTGATTTTGACCCCATCCTTCTCCTCCCTGCTGAGTTCTACACGGGTCGCATCTGAGACTGAGGAGGATAAAGCTGACTGCCAGGGCCACCCCTGGACTGGCTGATAGTAAGGAGGCAGGCAGGTGGAGGTTGTCTGAGGTTGGTGGGGCAGTGCCCCCCACATTTGTCCTAATGGTCCAGCTTCTACCATCTCTCCTGCCCCATTACTGGTTAGAAACAGCATTAAACTATTCAACATATGTAGATCTCTGCAAATCGGCTGGCTTTGCATGCTTTATGCTAGGGGGAACTGACTCTCCAGATGTTGTTTGGCTGCAGCTCCTATAATCCCTGGCCTTGGGCCATACTAGCTGAGGCCAACAGCAGGTATAGTCTAGCAACGTGGAGGGCAGCACGTTGACTACCACTGCTTTATACAGTTCTTGCAGTCCAGATGTCCTTATTACAGGATTCTTTTAAAATATATATATAGGACAGCATTTGCACACTCGTCATTTATAACTGCAAAGTGGGGAATCTTTCTCCTCTGAAACAGAGCAACCTAACCTGCACATCTGTAAAAGTAATCCATATTATGCTTTCTGTGTGTGCCGTTCTGTGTCCTCCTCCCCTTCTGTCCTTCCACCAGATGGATGAAGCCTGCCCCAATCATTACAGGTTTGATTTACAAAGCCGATCAAGGCTGAGTGATACACTCTTTCCCCCATGTGTGCTTTTAATCTCCTTTACCTGTTTGTTTGCGGGTGACTCATCATATTCATCTTGATTTAGAGCCTCCAAGGAAGAGGAGGGTGGGTTACTTGTACTGTACAGTAACAGAAGAATTCCCTGAGCTGCAAGCTTGTAGTCTAATTTTAGAAAAACCTGCCCTCTTTCACTGAAGAAAATCCCGTTACCGGTAAGAGGATAGCCGTTCATAGCAACGCCTCAGGATCTCACCAGGTTGTTATCAAGGGTTGGTTCTAACCTTTTCTGAAAGCCCTAAACTGTCTGGGTCCAGAATACCTCCTCCTCCCAGACAAACCTGCTTGGCATGTTAAGATCTTTTACAAATGCCTTTTTCTATCCGGCAACCCATTTCACCTCTGAAGGTCAGGGCTACCAGAGGTGGGGTCTTGGAAGAGGAACTGCAGCTGAGCAGTTCTTTCCTGCAAGAGATCTAAGGTTCATAATCTGCCTTCGCCTATTTAAACCATGCTGGAATCACTGCTAAGCCAGGAATGTTTTTCATTGAGGTTGTATTTGGGCCTTAAATTACTTTAAAATCTTGATCTAATTGTTGTAGTGGGTGGGTGTGGCTTTTTTTGAGTATATATATGCTAGATTATGAATAGGGACTGCTTCCCAAGATCTGCTCTACCTTGACTAAGAACCCAGAACAGATTGTTGTCTCCTCCAGACCAGGAGTTTGGAAGCTGAAGTTCTTGGGTTAAAATGCAGTTCTCTCTGTCTGGCCCTGGAGACCCTCCCAAGCCACGCCTCCTTCTCAGGCCACGCCCTCTCTTCCTAGGCCACACCCCTCGCTGGTTCTGATCTGTACCCACCTCAAGTGCTTTAGTGTGGCTAGAATGTGCCCTCGAACTGGGTGATCCCTCTTGCTTGCCTCTTGTTGACCGCTGGAGAGGTGTGGCTGTAGATGGGGGGGTGTCGCCTACTCTACAAGTTTCTCATCCCTTGTTATGCCCATGTTTGCCTCTGGTGCCCACCCACCACTCGTATGCCTCCCTGCCCAAGGTTGCCATTTCACCCATCCGAAGCAAGAGACATTTGAGATAGCAATTTTTTCATTTGTAATTTTTATCTGTGAAACGGGCTATAGTATTTCCGGAAAGCAGCTTAGTCCCCGCTTAAAATTCAGCACACAGTGCCAGTGGCAGGTGCTGTGTCTAAATGAAATTATTATTTATTTAGTCAGCAAATTTCATAGCCTGCTTTTCCGTAATTGTTCTGGCGGCAGGTTACTGTTAAAGTGGGGTTGGGGAGGTACCAATAAAGTTGCAGCGATGGCAATAAAACATTGTCAAGGGGAAGAAGAAAACAAAGAGCTTGGCAATTGGGCAGCGCTTTAGTCATAAAAAGGCTTGCCTGAAGAGACCTTGACGGCTCACTTGAAAGGGCCACGTCTCCCGAAGTTGTCTCGCCAAGCTCAGTGGCGGGTTTCTTAGTAATTGGAGTCTCTCATGTCACTGGAAAGCTACTTTTTAAGAAGCATGCTAATTAATAATTAGCAAGGATCTTCAGCGGTGGAAGCTTCACTTTTCTGAACCCTTTAAGGAACAGTTTTATGGAGAGATCTTAGGCCAGTTTCCTGTCAAATAGCAAAAAGGATACATATGGTTTATAGATACTGTCTGGGCGCATCTCTGCATATTCCAGAAAGGAGCAGCTCCCTTGCCAACGTGTATGTGAGTGTGCGTCCGTGCAAACATGCGCCCTCCTCCACAACCTCATCCCTTGTTTCAAAATGCCATGCATGTTGTTGACAAGAAATATATGGCATCCGCCTTCTCGTCACAGCGTTTTTGCCTGAAGAAGAGCTGGCATGTTGTTGCTCCCCCCGCCCCCCATGCTGTGTTGGCACTTTTGCATGCACCCAGTGAACATTGGAAAAGCATAATCTTCCACTCATGCTCTGCTTGCGTTTCCTGAAAGTACGCTGAACCCCTTACTCCTGCTTCCTCTGGTTCTCCGCTTGTCTTTATGTGCAATTTTGGATGGGCCATTTCAGAGCATGTGGACCCTATTTCTATAGCATGGTTAGCCAGTCAGACCCAGTGGCCCAAGCTGGGAGTTTGTGACACTCTGGCACAGGGCTAGGGTTATGCATAGGAAGCTGCCTTCTACCGAGTCAAATCATTGGCCATCAATCTCAGTACTGCCTGCACTGACTGGCAGCCACTCTCCGCGGTTTCAAGCAGGGAGTCTTTCTCAGCCCTACCTAGAGATGCCAGGGATTGAACTTCAGGTCATCTGCATGCAAAAAAGATACTCTACCAATGAATACTACCTTCCGCTGCTCCCCACTTGGCAAACAGAGAACAGGGGTGGAAAATGGTTGGTTGGGTTCTGCTGGTAGATCTCTGGATAATTTGCAATAGGCCGGCAAAGGGTTTCTGTCTCCCAATTGGTCTAACAATTGGCACAACAAAATGGGCTTTTCCTTCTCTCCCGCCCCCTTGCCCCCTGCTGAAATGAATAAATCTGGTGACGGGATTACAAAGGGTGGGTTTGTAGCAGGAAAAGGTGTGGTGTGTGTGTACACAGCCTGGATCAGCAACACCTGCAGACCCACAACTTCCTCTGGTAAAGGTGAACAAGACTTGAAAGCAAGGCACGCCCATCCTTGAGCATCTACAGATTCTCACCAGTTAGCTGTGACTGCATACAGGAGGAACTGCTTGGTCTTCTTCGTGTGCATAAATGGTTGTGCAAATCTCTGCTGTGAGAACCCGACTTGGGGGGGGGTGTTCATTCCAGATGTGAAGATCCGCCATATGAGAATGAATCTTTCTTGTTTTCTTTCTTTCCTCCTGCTGCTGAATGTTTTTAAAGGCACCCCTTTGGGAAAGGTTGTGCTGTGTACACTTTGCAAGGAATACTAGCCTGTAAGATTTTGCTCCACACACAGTTGTTACTCAACACCCCCCCCCAAAAAAAAATCCATGTTATTCATGCTTGTGTGGGGGTTGTGAGGCTCCCTGCTACTTATTAGGCCATGTCATGAAACTGAAGTTCAGCTGAGTTTTGCTCTCTTGGTGTAAAAGTGAATGGAATTTTTTACATGAACTGAGAATCTTTATTTTCCTCTCCCTCTCTAGGAAGCAGAGTTAGAATGTTGTATGGATGCAATGGAGACCAATACCACCTGTCTAGCCGAGAACCAGTGCAGTCCAGGTAAGTTATTGGTGGTTGTTACGCACTAATCCAGTGGTTCCCAAACTCCTTTCCCTCCAGGCTACTTGAAAATGTCTTATGGTCTTGCTGAACTGCTTAATGATTTCCCTTCCCACTTTAGCCATCGTATTGCACTCTGTGTGGATTTTAATTGCACTTTTAAGCAGCTGCTTTTATTTATTTTTCTATAGTGTATTCCTCAGGAATACACCAAACTGGGACGGGTGGCTAACACCCCAGAGGACAGGATCACACTTCAAAACGACCTTGACAGATTAGAGAACTGGGCCAAAACAAACAAGATTAATTTTAACAGGGAGAAATGTAAAGTATTGCACTTGGGCAAAAAAAAATGAGAGGCACAAATACAAGATGGGTGACACCTGGCTTGAGAGCAGTACATATGAAAAGGATCTAGGAGTCTTGGTTGACCACAAACTTGACATGAGCCAGCAGTGTGACGCGGCAGCTAAAAAAGCCAATGCAATTCTGGGCTGCATCAATAGGAGTATAGCATCTAGATCAAGGGAAGTAATAGTGCCACTGTATTCTGCTCTGGTCAGACCTCACCTGGAGTACTGTGTCCAGTTCTGGGCACCACAGTTCAAGAAGGACACTGACAAACTGGAACGTGTCCAGAGGAGGGCAACCAAAATGGTCAAAGGCCTGGAAACGATGCCTTATGAGGAACGGCTAAGGGAGCTGGGCATGTTTAGCCTGGAGAAGAGGAGGTTAAGGGGTGATATGATAGCCATGTTCAAATATATAAAAGGATGTTACATAGAGGAGGGAGAAAGGTTGTTTTCTGTTGCTCCAGAGAAGCGGACACGGAGCAATGGTTCCAAACTACAAGAAAAAAGATTCCACCTAAACATTAGGAAGAACTTCCTGACAGTAAGAGCTGTTCGACAGTGGAATTTGCTGCCAAGGAGTGTGGTGGAGTCTCCTTCTTTGGAGGTCTTTAAGCAGAGGCTTGACAACCATATGTCAGGAGTGCTCTGATGGTGTTTCCTACTTGGCAGGGGGTTGGACTCGATGGCCCTTGTGGTCTCTTCCAACTCTATGATTCTATGATTCTATGAATACAATATATAAGAAATAAAAGAAGCAATCAAAAGGAGCATTTGTGGTGGTTCTTCCTACACTTTTATCCCCACAACAGCCCTGTGAGGAAGACTAAGCTGAATGATGGGGATTGGCCCAACGGCAACCTAGGTCTTAAACCAGAGACTCACCAGCCTTAATTGAATAACTTTTGCCCTGTGGTGATGTATGTTAGGGCATCAGGAGACCGCTCCCAGACAAAGCTGCAGTAAAGACCCACATATTTAGTTGCAAGCCTCTTCTATCTAGCCTTGCAGACTCTTTTTCTAGGGTAGGGGAAAGCAGAGTACAAACTGATCCTTTAGGTGCTTGTCTGGCTTAATTATATTAATTCTATATCACAGCAATTATGTCCACATGCTTCTGCACAACCAACCCTGCGTACAGCCACTTACCACAGCCCAGAAACACAATTTTCCAAAGAATGAGTTGATAACTTTTGCTGAGCGTAGCCTTGCATCTTGGGCATGGTAGGGGAGGTAAGTGGCATAGGGACTTCCAGGCAAATGACCAAAGAACGTGTCAGAAAATTCTGGTTGGCAAATCAGTGGCCCCTTTTAAAACTAAAAAGTTAATAAATTGCTAATTCCCCCCTGTCTTGGGTTACATTAATGTTGCAACATAACCTTTTGAGGTTTTGTTGTTGAGAGTGATGTATCGAGGAGGGGAGCTGCTGAACAGTTGCCAATAAATTCCAGATTTCGGTTTTTCATATATTTCAAAAGGTTAATCGATCACAATCTTCAGTGCCACTAAAAGAGCTTTGTTGTCATTTTCTCCTTCCTTTTTTTATATTACTGTCAGATAGCTTTGCCCTCCCAGTAGGTCTGTTTTTATGTTTAGATTAAATGTCAGATGTAATTTATCACCAAGGGTATCTAATGTGCCGCTTCCAGCTGAGGGAAGCGGAACAGCCGTGTTTGTTTCCCAATCAGTGCCTCGCTCATCATGTGCTTTATGGAATAATTGATCCCCATCGTTGGCTGCGGAGGGCTGGCCTGGTGAGGCTACTAGGCAGCCGGTTTGGGCTCCTGAGATCAAAGCAGCAGCTCTCCACGGCTGATGCACTCCAGCCATTTGTCCAGAAAGGTTGAATGGGGGAAAAATAGCTTTGCCCTCTTCCGTGTTGCATTGCAGAGTGTCACGTTAAAGTAAGGACAGAGCCCCCTGAGGAGCTTACAAGTTATGGGCATAGCTGTCAAGGTTTCCCTTTTTTTAAGGGAAATTCCCTTATTCCGAATAGGATTCCTCACAAGAAAAGGGAAAAGTTGACAGCGATGATTATGGGCATAAGAACTCCCCTGCATGATTTATTCAAAGATCCACCCAAACCAGAGCTTTGCCTACATTAGGGCAGCTAAATGCTTCTGTGAAGATAACAAGCAGCAGATAAAGGCAGTAAACCTCCCCTGTTTCTTCCTTGCTAACAAGAGATGAATGCTTGGGATGGGTGGAGTTGTTCCAGAACAAGTCCATTTGGGGGTCTAATCCAGCCCTCTGGTTGATTTTACTTCAGGGTAAAACTTCAATCCCCACGCATCGGCCCTCATGCATGTTCACTTCATCAAATGTGGCCCTCTTTGAAAAAGGTTTGGGCACCCCTGCTCTCGAACTTGGAACTTTCTCCTTTTTACCCAGCATCCATTCTGACCTGGGGCTTACAGGGCAGTAATAGCACACAAATCCATCAGGTTCTGGCAGTTCATGGGGCAAGTCTTCAGCCACGTTCCAAAGATGCAGTTGTTATGTTCCCAAGGAGTGTGGTGGACTCACGTGTTTCTCAAAATGAAAGAGGCTTGCCTTCTCCACCCTGCTTTTGCTGCCTGCCTCATCGGCAGTGAAGGCGGAGACATTAGGGCGATTGGCATTGCCCCACCAACCTCAGCCAAATCCCACCTGCCTGCCCTCTTTTTTACAACTGGTGAGGGACGGATTCTGTCCGTGCTTGGCTCTGCCTCCAGCTCCTGCTGACACCCCTGCTTTCTACACAACGGGCACCAGCAACCACAGCTAACTGCTGTGTTTTCAAGCTGTTTGCAGGGAAAGAACCTGCCGTAGGTGAAAATTCAAAAACATTGCGGGGTGTGCCTAAACCTCTCTCCATTCCCTGGTTCGGGGCCCTCTTCCTCACAAAACTATTTGAATTCTGTCGCTCAGACCTCATACAAGTGTCCCAGGCGCTATGCAAGGAGCTGTGAGGAAATGGGCCTTTGGGGCAGTCAGACGAATGAAGCGGGTTTCATCCGATGCTTGTTTGTGCATGAAAGGTACTTTTGAGGCTTCTTTTTTTTTTTACTCTTCTCATTCTGCCTTCATCCTTTTGTTCCCCACCCCCTCGCACGCAGGCTGCTACAGGCGGTGGAATGAAGATGGCAGCAGCAGCTGCATCAAATGTGATAACGAAACTGTCGCTGCCACGCCGGCATACAACCTGACTGACTGCCGAAACAGTAAGCCATCTGTGTGGCGTGTTCTTCCCCGATTTGTGCCTTTATAGGAAATGCCTTCATAGGGGCTTCTTTCTGTTCTTCCCTTAGTCTAGACTTCTAAGTTTGGAGAAAAGGTGCAGAACAGGTGACACAGCAGAGGTGTATGAAGTCATGTGTCGCATGCAGAAAGTGGATAGGAAGACTTTCTCTCCCTCTCCCATAACACGGGAACTTGGAGGCATCTAATGAAGCTTGGGAGATTCGGGACAGGCAAAAGAAAACACTTCTTCACACAGCACATGGTTAAACTGTGGAACTCCCTCCCACTGGAGGCAGTGATGGCTGCCAACTTGGATGGCTTTAAAAGAGGATTGGACAGATCAATAGAGGATAAGGCTTATCACTGCGATGGCTGTGTTCTACCTCCACAGCCAGAGGCTGTATTCCTCTGAAGACCCTTTGCTGGGAATTGCAAGAGTGGAGAGAGCTGTTTCACTCAAGCCCTGCCTACAGGCTTCCCAGTGGTTTGCCGCTGTGAGAATAGGATACTGGATCTTGATGGGCCGTTAGGCTGATCCGGCTCCAAGGCTCTTCTTAAATTCCTTCTCAAGTTGATGCCCTTATTCTCTAGATTGCTTCCTCCCAACCATCCAACAGAGGTCACTACAGAGCATTTTTAGGCTTACTTTCCTGAGATACAGTTGTTCAAAGTTGTAATCATTCTTCTATTAGCCATGCTGCATATTTCCTATAGTGCCATCCATGCACATGGTGCATTACAAAGAGCAGGTGTAACGGATGCTTGGGGGTGTATCCAGAGTCTCTTACTCTGAGTAGGCCCATTGAAATTAGTGAAATGACCATGAGCTGGGAAGCCTCTCAAGTTTATATCCTATCTTATCCCTAGACGGCCTTAAAACAGACAAAGCTTAGCTTCGACCTTCTTTTTCCCACTTCAGTTAGCCGCAGGGGGAAATTACTGGCTGCTTTACACTGGGAGACAATGGGACGTGCTCCCAAATGTTCCAAAGTGACATAGAGAGAGAATTGCAAAAGTAAGACCGGTATGTGCTGTGAATACCAAATCAACACTAGTCATGGGGCGGGGGGGGGGGGGAGAGAGAAAAATGTTTAGTAAATAGCAGTCCAGTGGCTCCTTAGCAGAGCATCACCTGCTTTGCATGTCGGAGGTCCCAGGTTCAGTTCCTGAATTATCCAGATATGGTTGGGTATCTTGGAGAGTGGCTGTCAGTCAGTGTAGACAATACTGAGTTGGATGGACCAATGGTTTAAGGCAGCTTCCTTTGTATCTTTCAAGGAGGGGAGTCTCGGCCTGTTGCATTATACGTAAGCACAAAACCTAAAGCATACTAAAGGGCAGGGTTGGGTGTGTGTGTAATAGGTAGACCACTTCTGACTTGAACCTAATGTGAATTAGGTAACGCTTTTTGCTCCTCTCCCCCACTGGTTCCCTTGTAGACGGTGGCAGAGGAATGAATTCCCAGATGAATCTAACTACCGTAACCCCAGTTACTCTGGGTGTAGGTGAGTAATTCTGGGAAGTGGGCTGCATATACTGAAGGGGGCTGTATCAGAAAGGGCTGCTGACACCCCAGTGTTTGTTCAGGTGGCTATGGCCTTGAACCATCCGCAAGGCTACTTCCATTTTGCCCCACACCTTCTCACCAACTGAGCCAGATCAGCGGCCTCAATTGCTCTGTTTGTGAATTCTCCCTTCTGTTAATACTTCTGTTGCTTTAAGGCATTCATAGCCCCCTCCCATCCCACCTCAGGGAGATTTTCTCCCAGTTTGCTTCTGGAAAAGGAAATGGGATATAGCACCCTTAAATAGACAAATTTGGAAATGAACAAACCTCCAGAGTCCAGACTGCATCCATCATCTCTGACAGTTCTTTTTTTTTTTTAACCATTAAAGATGAAATTGCTCCTCTTCTAACAAAAGTATGTGTCCTGCTGTTGGAAACCAGTTGCTGCCACCCCCTCAAAAAAAAAAAACCAAAAAAAAAAAACCAACAACCCTGTGTTTATTTGTTGATTTTACCTGGTTTTATAATTTTATTATGACTTTTTAAAGTCTGCTTTAATTGCTTGTTTTTAATGAATACATTGCACCGTTTTATGGGAAATGGCTTATTTATGTGTGTGTTTGCTTTTGTTTGATGGAGTGGCATATACATTTTTTCTGAATAAATAGTGACAGTTGCGGGGACCCAGTTTTGCCTGTGACGATACTAGGAGGCCTGTTCAGCCTCTCTCCTGTCTCTCCCTCACAGGGGGCCCAGAAGTAGCCGCTTCTCTTATCTTTGGGACGTTCGTCATCAGCCTCTTCCTCATACTGTGCGTTGCTTCGTTCTTCTACCTCAAACGTGCCAACAAACTTCCAAATCTCTTCTACAGAAGGAGCAAAGGTATGCCGCTTCTGTTGCTTCCATCTTTAGCCAAAAAAATTTTGAGGTGGGGTTGAATCCAGATCAACCTGTTGGCACATCCCATCTTTCTTCCATCATGGAACTCAGGATGGCTTATGTGGGTCACCCAGGAGGTCTTCCACCTAGGCATTGACCAGATCCAGGCCTGGTTAACTCTCAGCAAGATGCAGCACCATGTGTCCTCAGTCCATGTCCTAGGATAAGTCTTTCCCCAACCTAGTATCCTCCAGATGTAGTTGAAGTGCAGCTTCCATCATCCCTGGCCATTGCCCATCCTGCCCGAGACCGTTGGAAGTTGCATTTCAGTACACTTCAGTACACCAAAGGAGGCTCAGCTTTCAAGCTAGACTGTTCCACTGCCAAGCAGTGCTTAGTGTTGAGACACTTAGCCGGTCTACTTCCTTGCAAACTCCCACCCATCACTTCTAGCTCTGCCATCTGGAACAAGAGAGAGCAAGTTTTGTAGCAGTGAGTTCCATGAGTTAAATACACAGAAGCAGCACTTCCTTGTTCCAGTCTTTGGGGATTTGAGCTGACCAGAACTACTTCCAGGTCATTTTGAAACAAGCATCCAGCATAGGGCAGCTTTGTGTGTACAATTCCTGCAACTGACATTGGACCACTTAAATCACTAATACTACTACTCTCTCTTTTCTAACCCTTCTTCTTTAGGGTCTGTTGTACAGTCTGCTGAATCAGTAAGTAAAACTCCAGCCTTTAATCTTGCTTAACAGGAGTAGCAATAAGTCTGGGTTTCTGGACACAGGCTTCAGGCTCCATAAAAGCTCTGTTTAAGAGCACCGAAACCTACAACAGTTGATCGCTTCTGTTGAAACCATTCCCAGTTCATCTGTTTTGCGGTGGTGGGTTACTGCTTCAGTCTGATGACTGAATTGTAGCAGAACTGTGTTTTGGGTTCCAAAACCTTTCAAATTTGTGCTTGGTGTGGGGCAGTTCCAAGAATGCAGTTTCACTGGAATTGGGGAAAGTTAATGCAGCTCTGGGGAGGACTGTACCACCTTAGAGGTGTGCACATATATATGTGTAGAATTGGCTCTCAGATACACTGGAAAGTTTGGAGGAAGTCATATGAAACTTAGAAGAAAGTTCACTACCCCGAAACTTCTGAGATACTCTAATCTTCATTCTTATCTTTTCAGGCATCAATGTTATCTCCACCGTCCTCAGGTAACGATTCCACCCCCCACCCCACCCCACCCCACCCCACCCCATCCCTTTGGTTTCTGCTAAAAGTCCCTTTTGTCAAGTGGTGGCAGAAAAGGAAAACTGAGAGCCCTTGCCTGGAAACTTTATTTTTAAACAGATATACGGCCTCCCCCTTTTAGAGTGCCATTTTTGTTTGCATCTTGATTTGTGGAGAGTTCCTTACAATAATCGCCTAAAAACCAAAACCTTTCTCGATGGCACCTTGCGGCATTAACACTGCTAATCAGGCCCCTCTCCGATCATAAATGCAAAGCTTATATTGCCTCGTGAAAAGGTTCTTTCCCCCCGCTTTAATAGCATATTTGGTACTTAAGGGGGGGTGCTTTAAAAGTAGATGGATTTCAGGCAGCGAGGGGTTTTATGGGCGCTTGAGAGAGAATTACTGAGCTGGTCTGGGCTTCTCGCAGCTCAGACTGTCTCCCGGGTTCCCAAGTGGCTCATTCTTAGTCTCGGTGGATTGAAATGTGTCGTACAGCTCAGAATAGATGACAGATGGAACACAAAAAATATAGGGGGTGGTTTGAGTTCTTCCCACCCCGCCCACCCATGATTTCTTTTCTTCTGCAAAATAATTATAAAAAGCATTTGATGCTCGAAACCATTCCTATTCCCTAGAAGTGCATGTAGTCTAATTGGAATATATTTCTTCTTTAAAGCTTGTTCGTACAAGAAGCCCTTGCACATAATGATTTTTCTAAAACAAAAAAGTGCATGTATTTTATTTTTCCATTTATATCCCACCTTTTCTCCTAAGCTGCTCACAGTGTGGCATACATGGTTCTCCCTCTCTTCCAGTTTATCCTTACAGGTTAGGCTGAGAGACAGTGACTATTTTGTGGCAGTTTTGAACTGGGGATTTGACCCCTAGTCTGACACTCTTAACTGTTATACCACCCTGGCTTTCTATTTTTTTGGGGGGGGGCTCTTAATCCAGAAATCCTTTCTCTGCCCCCTACCTTTTATATTTTGGGTCAGCGATTTCTTGTGATGCAGTAATCACAAAATCAAAAAAAGGTGTAAACGAGTCAGATATTTGGCAATGGAAACCAATTGTCTTTTCAGTGCCTGCTTGAAGGGCTACTTCATCCAAGAAATGCTTTTTGGAGAGATCTTTCCCAGTCTGCCTCTGTATTGGAATTTGGTTTTCAGATGTGTTAATTGTTTTTATCAAGAGTGACAGTCAGTGTAGACCCTACTGAGCCAGATGGACAAATTTGACTCGACACCGTACACTTCCTATGTTCCTAGCAAGCACAGCCAGATATGGATGATGGGAGTTGTAGTCTTTCACCTTCTGGTGGGCCACGGGTTCTCCCACCTCTGCTCTAGGAAAACCTGATGCTGACCAGGGATCTTACATAACTTCCAGCCACAAGCGAAGTGACCTAGTTCTCCCCCTCTCAAAAATCAACAAAAAATTAGGATGCAAGGAAGCAAAAGCAACATCTAAAGCTAATCCCTCCCCCAATTTCCTATCTTAAGCAGTTAAGGTAATAGTGTCTGTTGGGAGCCAGTGTGGTGTAGTGGTTAAGAGTGGTGGACTTGTAATCTGGTGAACCGGGTTCGATTCCCCGCTCCTCCACACGCAGCTGCTGGGTGACCTTGGGCCAGTCACACTTCTTTGAAGATTCTCAGCCCCACTCACCTCACAGAGTGTTTGTTGTGGGGAAGGAAGGGAAAGGAGAATGTTAGCCGCTTTGAGACTCCTTTGGGTAGTGATAAAGCGGGATATTAAATCCAAACTCTTCTTCTTCTTCTTTTCACTTCCCTTTTCTGCAGTCCGCAAACCCCGCTACGTCAGGAGAGAGAGGTCACTGATGACATCCGGTACCAGCACAACTATTTCTGCAGAGACCAGAGTCAGCAATGTGTAGCAGCCAGTCTTTGGAGCCCTGAGGAATTGTAAATACTGGCGTGGGCGGCACGGTGCCCATGCACCCGGTTGCTAGCAAAAGTGCCAGGAAAACAGCTGAGAAAGTGGCCGGCTGGGAAGAGGGAAAAGATGCCAGCAGCTTTGCATCCAATGGGCTTGTGCCAATGAAGCATGGAACGAAGACTCGCGATCAGAGGAGTTCCGGAGAGGGGAGCCAGTTCAGTTAACTGCTCTCAGGCAGGCTGCCAATTCTGTTTTCTTTCCTGGATCGTAGCGAAAGACTCTCCGCTCCCCTTTTGGGACGCTGCGTGCTCACGGCACGGCCGCTCCAGCTCCACCATCGTCTCTCTGACTGTCAGGATTCGGAGGTCTGGTTGGCAGCCTGGCTCCTGCACTGCTGGCCCATTTCTTTTTGAGGAGGTGAACTGGCTTGCGGTGCCCGCTGCTCAGTGTGAAACACAAAAGTGCCATGTTTTTTTAATGCCGGTGGGAAGCGTTTGGCATCTCTTAATGCAAAATTTTGCAGCATGCCTTCAGGTTCTGAGATGCGAGCTGGGCTGCTAGCCAGGAACTGCTCTTCCAGCGCACCATGCAAGTCGCTTTCTCTCTTTTTAAACAAGTGGGTTTTGAACGAGGCCTTAAGCTTATTGCAGTGTTGTCATCGCCAAGCTACTGAAAGATTTTATTTTCTTCTCCCCCTTTCTCTGTATTTCATGATGGTGGGCAGTAGAATTTCCTTTCAGGTTTATCCACTGAGCACACCCACCTCTAGGAGGCTCTGCTGGTTTTTTGATGTGTGTGCTTCACAGCACACAGAGGCAAGCGTGGCCAAACCATTGTGAGCAAGAAGCACACTCAGTGGCCTCTCATCTCCAAATGTTTGGAACAGGAGAGGTGGGAATTTGCAAATACTGCCATAGTTGATCCATTTGTTTTGTGTTTTTGCACTCTGTTTTCCTACTCCTCAAGCTCTGCATCCATCCTGGGGAACCTGCAGCCCTCCCGACTGCTAGACTACAGTTCCCATCATCTCTGATGCTTGGTTGTGTGTCCTAGGGCTGGGAATCCAGCAATATCTGAAAGGCCACAGGTTCCCCACCCCGGCTGTCTGTATCCTTTATATCAGCAGTAGTGAAGCTGGTGCTCTCCAGCTTTGATGGCACTACAACCCCCATCATCTCTGGCTCTTGGCTGTCCTGCTGGGACTGATGGGGGTTGTAGTTAAACAACATCTGGAGGGCACTGCAATGGCTTCCCCTGTTTTAGATGATGTCTGGTACCTTTTACAGTACCGTTCAGTGGTGGAGACGCAGTGTCAACTCTGCCTCCATGTTTCTCGTCTCCCTAAGAGCCAGAAAACCTGCTCCCCACCTCTGGCGTAGAGTTCACAACGCAGGTGCATTTTTTGACCCACACAGACTAAAGGGTCCTACCTGCCTGTCCAAGGAGGATACAGGATGTGGTCAGCATAAGTGCAGAAATGTCTCATGGTGGGGGCACTTTAATCTCTTTGGGTTGTATCCTACTCAGGGTAGACCCAGTGAAATTAATCTGAGCCTTGCTCCTTCATATCAGTGGGCCCACTCTGAGTAGGACATCACTGGATGCAACCCTCTCATTTATTTAATGAACTAAGATGTAGCTTTGAAATGGTCCTTCCTAAGCTGGGAGCATCCTCATTTTCTTCTATTTATTCATTTTTAAACAATGCTTTTGAGCCTCTTCAGGATGAAAAAGGGGGGGAGAGACATCCCCACACCTCCCCGAGTTTTTAGATTGCTACAAATCAAATGTAGAACCACCCAAGGAGGTATCTCTGACTTGGTCCCCACAGAAGACTCTGCAGTCCAGAACCTTCCTCCAAAGGCAAATGCTTTATTTCTGTATGGGGAGTCCTCAACCTTCACTTGCTTATATTTATATATTTTATTTAAATGCAGGTGCCATTTCTTGAGATCAGAATCCTGAGGGGTTTTTGTATATTAGCTTCTCTTCTTCTCCCCATCCTTTTACAATCTCTCAGATTCCCCGCAAGTGAAAACACGACTGGGAAGAGACCAGTGGAGATTCCAAAACTACTTCTCCCCCCCCCCCCCCGGTGGACATATTACTATGCAAGGAAACAGCCTCCCCTTGCTCGGATGCAATCTCCCTTTTTTGTAAAGTCAGTACGCTCCCCTTCCTTGTGCATTTAGGCTGGTGGTGCTGCCCTTTCATCCCAGGCACAGTTCTGACAGAAAGTCCTCCTTTCTGCTAGGCTGCCTGATGCCCTGCCTTGACCCCAAAGCACATGCCTCTACTTTCTCATAGATGGTTGAAGTCACTCTGATGTGTGTGTGTGTGTGTGTGTGATCACACCGCTCAATGCAGGGAAATCTGTTCTTACTTGCCAGTGTAGTTGTGGGGGGCTTGTATCTCCTGTTGTGCCATGGAAAAGAGGCAAGTGTGGGCTGCTTTATTATTATTATTTTACTCCCACTGTTGTGTCAGATGCAAACTTGTCTTTGTGTACATCTCTCCCCACTCCCTTACTTTTCCCTTTCACTGGCTTTAATAAAAGCACACAAAGTCCTGAGTTCGGCGTATTAATTTTTCAAGCTGGCTTGTTTGGGCACTTGCCCCTAGTTTTGGAAACGAGGTGCTAGGAGTTCTCCCTCTTCAGGTCAGAGGTGGGCATCGTGGGGAAAAATTACCATTCCTATGGCAAATGGGGATTCGATTTTCTGACGTCTCTGTCAAGCTTATGCATGCAGATCTGTCTTCATTCCCATCTTGCTCCTTGATCTTGACAATCAGCAAGTTGGTGGGGGGTTTTTTGGCCGGTTATGTTAAAAATACAAACAATGTGCATAATATATTCTTAGGCTTATATTATACATATTTAAACTGTAGGCTTCCTAAAGTAACCAGCACAACCATGAATTATTTTTAACTGCATAAAAATACTTTCTGTATTAATGCAACCATATAATAAGGGTTGTAGCCCGTGCTAGTCCTACTCAAGAGTAGACTTGTTGAAGTTAATGCAAGTGACTGCATTAATTTCTGTGGGTCTGCTCTTAATAGGACTTTGGTTGACTGCAACCTGTTGCACTATGTGGTGCTTGTATATTATATTTAGATAGAAGACTCTCTTGCATGTGCTTAGGCTTTCTTTAAAGATCTGCTTGAATAGCTTGGCCCTATACCAGTGGTCAGTACAAGAAGCGGTTCCATGCGAAGCTTGATCCGGTCAGATCAGTTAAATCCCATGTATATATCCATTTAAAACAGATTACTCCTCCCACCTCAGTGGTGAATGAAAGTTCCCTGTATTATATCGAGGATAGTGTACAGCAAGGCTCATCTAAACTTAGTCCCTGTGGTGTAGTGGTTAGAATCCTGGATTAGGACCTGGGAGACCAGGGTTCAAATCCCCATTCAGCCATAAATCAGAAGCTTTCTTATTAGGTATTATAGAACAGGAATTGCCAAAACAACAGAAGAAGCTTTTCATGTATGCTACAGCCGCTAGGACTCTGTTAGTATCTTGTCGTCTTTCCATTTTTGGGCTAACAAAAGAAGAATGGCAAGTTAAACTTATGGAATATGCAGAAATGGCAAAACTTACAGGAAGACTTAGAGATAAAGACAACAGAGACTTTAAAAAAGACTAGGAATCGTTTATGTTGTATTTACAGAAATATTGTAATGAAATGGATTCGCTAGCAGGGTTTGAGTAAACACAATTAAGAAAACATGAACAAAAGTCAAGAAACAATAATATGGAAATTAACTAAATGTAAGAGGTCATTTGAAGAAAATTTGGGATAAAAATGATAAGAATATAAGAGCCCTTAGTTAAAAGATGGAAAATAAGACAAAAATTAAGCAGAAGCAGCAAATAGTTAATGAACCAGAAGGGGAAGTTGGGGGAGGTCATGGGGTGGGAGGAGTTTTGTTTTATTGCATTTCTTTTATATGATAAATGTGTTGATTATCAAAATGTAAGCTTAATAAAAAATTTATTTTAAAAAAATCCCCACTCAGCTATAAAACTCACTGGGTATGACCTCGTTGCCTCTCAGCCTAACCTCTATCCCACAGAGTTGTGGTGGGGATTAAATGGAGAGGAAGAGAAGTGTGTATGCCACTCTCTGCTCCTTGAGATATGGATGTAGTAATAATAAAGAAACTTCTGGAAGTTCTTTAGCAAAAGGGGGTGATCCAATATAGCAGCTGTCTGTAGGCAAACATGAGGCCTACAGACTTGAGGCTGAAGTACAGAGGTGAGGTGTGTACCAGATCTTGCCAGACTTCTTTCTCATGGCAGTTTTTCTATGCAGGCTGCAGGGCTGGGGCCACATCCGCACCACGCATTTAAAGTGCCGTGATAACACTTTAAGCTTTCGTGGCTTTCGCCCAAAGAATCCTGGAAACTGTAGTTTGCTGTAAAGTTGCAAAGAGACCCCTATTCCTCTCACAAAGGTACAATTCCCAGAATGGTTTAATCATCAGTCCCTCTTCCCAGGGAACTCCTCCAGGAATTGTAGCTTGGGGGGGGGGGTCTCCTAACAGCTCCCAGCACCCTTAACCAGCTGGGCCTTTCCCCTGAACCTCTTTCCATCCACTAATAACTGCCTTATCCAATGTCATTTTGTGGCATCACGGGCAGTCCAACGCCAATGGCAACAACCGAGGAACCAGTGTCTTCAGAACTCACGGTTGTGGGTGCACCTCAGCAAGTTGACTTAATTGTGTATTTATTATGAATAAATGATCATAGCCCATTCTTCAACTGTACTGCTAATGGGTGGGGAAACATCATAAAACTGGTGCTGGGGTTTGGGGGGTTTTTTTGAACAAGGGCTGCATTCCAAACCTTCCAGGGACACTAGACCAGTGCTGCTAAAGATCAAAGGCATAGGGAAGTAGAGCAATGAATGTGACTCTTCCATTTGCGCCATCTGTGCAAAAGTCTTAAAAGAGTATTTTTTTTATGCCCCCCAGTCTCTCAATCCAGTTAAGCAGGAAAGATAACCACAGTTCAAGGAAAATTTTCAACCAGGCAAAATTTCCCAGAGTTCCCTTGGAAGAGGGGATTGAACCATTCTGGAGAATTGTACTTCCATGAAGGAAATTGGGGCGGGGGGAAGGCAGTTTCCTAACAACTCTCAGCACCCTTAATAAACTACGTCTCCCAGGATTTGAGGTGGGGAGCTATGACTGTTTAAAGTGGCATGATACTGCTTTTAAAAGTATGGTGCGAATGTGACCTTAAAGTCAGTTCCTGGCTCTGGAAGTGGAAGTTGTGGTTCTTGTCGTGTCATGCGCCCTCCTGCCCTCTAGAGGGAGCATTGTCACTGTGGTTAGCTACCTTAGAAAGGACAACCATTCATTTCCAGAGTAGAAAGATCGCATCAAATGAGCCCAGCAGGATGCATCATTCTCTTTGCACAAAACCCAACCAGACGATCGATTGATTGATTGATTGATTGATTGATTGATTGATTGATTTTTTAATTTCTATATCGCTTAATATATGAAAGATATCTCTAAGAAAATGAAGCAACAACAGACAGCTTAAACAAAATATAACAAAAATACACAGTTACATATGTGCCCCAGGGGCAATTTCCAAGAGGACACTCAGCTCTCTCCTGCTCGTGGCTGTTGTTGTTGTTGTTTAGTCGTTTAGTTGTGTCTGACTCTTTGTGACCCCCATGGACCAGAGCATGCCAGGCACTCCTGTCTTCCACTGCCTCCCGCAGTTTGGTCAAACTCATGCTGGTAGCTTCAAGAACACTGTCCAACCATCTCGTCCTCTGCCGTCCCCTTCTCCTTGTGCCCTCCATCTTTCCGAACATCAGGGTCTTTTCCAGGGAGTCTTCTCTTCTCATGAGGTGGCCAAAGTATTGGAGCCTCAGCTTCAGGATCTGTCCTTCCAGTGAGCACTCAGGGCTGATTTCCTTCAGAATGGATAGGTTTGATCTTCTTGCAGTCCATGGGACTCTCAAGAGTCTCCTCCAGCACCATAATTCAAAAGCATCAATTCTTCGGCGATCAGCCTTCTTTATGCTCCAGCTCTCACTTCCTTAGCAAATGGTAATTCAGAGTCAGTTTGGAAAGGAAAGAAGCATTCTTGGAACTCTCTTTGCTGGAGGTGGTGGAGGGGGGGATGTTAATGCTTTTACTGGCTCCCTTATTGGCATCTGCGGGAGAAAATGAAGAGGCTGTCATCCTAACACTTCTAGTTTGTTCATAAAATATTCACAGCGGTGTAGGGAAAGTTGAATGAGCCACACACAGGCAGAAAAAGAAAAACTTGACACACGGCCAAAGCAGCTTGATTTACACAATGGTTAAAATCAATTTTGGGGGTTTTTAAAAACCACCAAAGGTAGCAGGAGAACAGCGTCGTGTTGAAAACATCTACTTGAGTGCCAAAGAAAAAACCACACACCCTTTCTTTTTTTTCACCCTGTAAGGTCTGTCTTGCTGTAAAATATTAGCCGAAAAGCTTTTGAGGGGTGTGTGTGGCCCACTGTGAAAACTGCACTAAGCTGTGTTGTCAAAGCAAGGAGATGATCACGTACTATTCAAAGTGAAGTGATATCGGGGGAAAGATGAATGAAGAGTGGGGGGGGGAGAGAGAAATCATTTTAAAAAGCACTTGAAGGCAAATTTGTCAGTTAACCAGCCCCTGACCGAAACGGAATGACCTTCGTCAAGATGACAGGCGCGAAGTCCCAGCTGTTAGGTGTCTGCTTGAAAGAACAGGAATCAAACAACGAGGGTAAGATGTGGGTGACAGCACCCACGACATATTCTGCATACCTGAAACAAGTTGTCCCCCCCCCACTCCCCTGCCCCCAATACCATCCCACTAAGAAGGGAAAAAACAGCTGTGACATGAGGCTGCCGTTGCATGCCTCAAAGAGAAAGCGACAGGCAAAATGACTTTAAAAACTATAAGTTGTAAAGGCGCTGTGCGTGCCGGAAGGCTGATGCCCAATTAGGCTTTCTTCAGAATTTCCCCTGCCAGCAACCTGACACTCGGGCTGAAGCAAAACGCGAAGGGAAGGGGGGGGGCAGCAGCAGCGGCTTGTGCATCAAATAACCAGCAACATCTGTGCTGCTTTGCAGCAGGAGTTTCTCGCTAGCGACTCAAGAACAAAATGCCACGGTTATTGTCGAGAGGAGAAATGTCCTCTTTAAAAAGAACACACTGCACCGATATTTTTTGCCCTGAGGGGTTTCAGCTGAAACACTGACTGGTGTTTTCGCACAACGTACAGAACTGACCGTTTTAAAAAAGGGGGGAAATACAGTGGTACCTCAGGTTACATACGCTTCAGGTTACATACACTTCAGTTTACAGACTCCGCTAACCCAGAAATAGTGCTTCAGGTTAAGAACTTTGCTTCAGGATGAGAACAGAAATCTTGCTCCGGCGGCATGGCGGTAGCAGGAGGCCCCATTAGCTAAAGTGGTGCTTCAGGTTAAGAGCAGTTTCAGGTTAAGAACGGACCTCCAGAACGAATTAAGTACTTAACCCGAGCTACCACAGTACTGAGTCAGGCTACTGGTCCACATAGCTCAATAATTTTCCACGACGTGGGTTGCCAATGTGGTGCCCGTTGGCTCTCCTGTGCCCACGAGAACCTTCCCAGGGGCCCACAGTCTTCTCTCCCACCCTGCTGAAGTCAGGCATTCTATGGCTGCATTCCCATGGCAGTTTATTCCATTTTCACATTTCCCCATTAGTTCCGCATTACATTTCAGCTTCCACAAGATGTAAAAGCCACTTTATAGCGAAAAATACAGCGCTCATTTAGCACTCGTTTCCATATTATCTGCAAAGCACTTCTATCCGCACAACTCATAATTGGCTGGCTGAATTTTGTAGCCAAAGAGTTGCCGAAGTCTTCCTGCCTGTTGCGAGATGGAACTTGATGGTGGACATTAGAGCAGGACGGACAAAGGGGGCATAGGAAACTGCCTTTCCATATCTATTAGGAATTCTAGATAAAGATATCCCCAAAGATAAAACTAACTTATTTCTATATGCGACAACAGCGGCAAGAATTTTGATTGCTAGCTATTGGAAAGAAGACAGCATCCCAACAAAAAGAGAATGGTTGGAGAAACTTTGTGAGTACCTGGAACTAGCAAAACTGACGAATATAATAAGGAGAAAATCCAAAACTATGGTTATGAAGCAATGGGAGTTCTTAAATGATTATTTACAAAACCAGGGCTCAACTAAAAAATCTGGTTGTGTTTAGAATAATCTTGTGCGTAATATAAAAAATACAAAGTGAGACATTAAGGAAATCCAAAGGGAAAATATGAAAAACAGAGGTTCTGACGAACGGATTATTAAAAAAGCGTGAGGTAAACGGTGTGTGATGGGATAATGAGCTGCTTGTGCGTAAAAGCTTGATCCCTCTGGGGTTTGGCTGGTCATCCAAACCGATGCACTAACGGAGCCCCCCAAGCATGACTCCGTCAGTCGCTGGTAGAATCTGACAGTGGGCGTCTACGGAATTTACGCCAACATAAAAGCTGTTTGACGGACATGCACCTTCGTGACTCTCTGCGTGACAGTTTCCGGCGAAGGGTGGGAGTTCCCAACGGGGGTCCCGTTACCTCTCCACTACTCTCACTGGAAGCATCCCAGAGCCTCCCCTCCGCTGTGACTCCTGCACTCCCCCTGCTGGTTCCCTCTTCTGCTGCAGATTCTCTCCTATTCTCCTGGAGCCTGTCCACCACCTGTCTCTCCGATGGCAGTTCCCTGACATCCACCTCCCCCCCAGGGCCCCCTTCACCCCCTCCCGCCTCCTCTCCCACTGGCGGTGAGGGCGGAAAGCCCCTGAAGGAACTCTCCTCATCGTCCGAGGATTCTAACACTTCTAGCCACGGCGTACCGTCTCTCTCCCCGTCTTCCTCTTCTTCGTCGGAGTCGGCTTCTTCACCCACCCCTGACTCTGGGAACCCTTCAAACTCTCCTTCCTCATCGGTGGTCCCAAAGTGTTCCCTTCTAAATCGTGCCACGGGTTGCGGTTTTCTTGGGAAACGCTGATGAAATGTTTCTATTAAAACCTCGTCATTGACTACCTCTGCTGGTACCCAAGTGTTTTCCGACTCTACTTCCCCCTCCCATTCTACCAGATATTCCACCTGATTCCCCTTCCACCTGGAATCAATGATTCCTGCCACGTTCATGTCGCGCTCTCTCTCTTCTATCACGGGCGTTTGGGTGGCCTCTCTCACACGCTCCCCCCACTCACGTCCCTCTCGGTACGGTGACAGTAATGACCTGTGAAATACTGGGTGTAATTTCATGTGACTGGGCAGCCTGAGTTTGAATGCCACTGGGTTGACCTGCTGTATGACCTCAAAGGGTCCCAATCTTTTGGGCCTCAATTTCTTACTCCCGCCCTTGAACGGTAGCCCTTGAGTGGACAACCACACCCGGTCCCCCACCCTTATAGTTTCACCTTCCCTCCTATTTCTGTCTGCTTGCTTCTTATATTCTTCCTTGGCTTTCTCTAAGTTAAGTTGAAGCTGACGGTGGATCGCCTCCATCTCTTCAAAAAAATATTCCGCCGCCGGCACGCTCCACCTCTCCCCTCCCTCTCCTGGGAATGCCCGGGGGTGACACCCATAATTTGCCAGAAAGGGACTCATCCCTGTGGACACATTCTCCGCGTTGTTGTAGGCAAATTCTGCTAGAGGTAACTTATCCACCCAATCATTTTCTCTGTCTTTTACATAACACCTCAGGTATTGTTGTAAAATCCCATTTGCCCTTTCCGCTTGCCCATTGGTTTCTGGGTGCCGGGCAGTTGAGAAATTGAGTTCTACGTGCAGTAAGCTCATAAGTTTCCTCCAGAACCTGGAAGTAAATTGTTTCCCTCTGTCGCTTAAAACCCTCAAGGGGGCGCCATGCAACTTAAAAATATGTTCTACAAACAACTTGGCGGTTTCCTCCGCTGTGACTGCATGTGAACAAGCTATAAAATGACACATCTTAGTTAATTGATCTACCACCACCATGACAGCTGTTTTGCCTTTGGATTTTGGCAGGTCCGTCATAAAATCTATGGATACTGCCTCCCATGGCCTTTCGGGCGTGGGTAAGGGTTGTAATAGCCCCGCTGGCGCCACCCTCTCTCCTTTCGCTCGCTGGCACCTGTCGCAACCCCTGACATATTCCCGTACGTCCTCCCTCACCTTGGGCCACCAAAACTCCCTGGTAACCAACCACATGGTTTTGTGCTGTCCAAAATGTCCCGCTGTGGGGCTGTCATGCAACTGCTTGAGTACTCTGCCCCTCAGTTCCCCGTCGGGTATGTACAGTGCCCCTTTGTAATACAACGCCCCGTTCTTTTCTTCGAACCCCCCTGTGTTCTCCTCTGTCCTCCGGAGCTCTCTGAGTTTCTCTTGGGCGTATTCATCGTTCTCAGTACCCTCTATCAGTTCCCTCTGCCCCACCAATGCCGCCCCACACACCCAGCGGTCTTCAGGGATTACATGCCTTGCCTCAGGCACTCCCTCCCCCTCTAAGTACTCAGGTTTCCTGGAAAGAGCGTCCGCCCTCACGTTCTCGGAGCCGGGCACGTAACGAATCTCAAAGTGGAATTTGGAGAACTCCTGGGCCCATCTCACTTGTCTCTGGTTCAGCACTCGGGCTGTTCTCCAGTATTCCAGATTTTTGTGGTCAGTTCGGACTTGAACCTTGTGCTGCGCCCCAATCAGCAAGTGCCGCCATTTCCGGAATGCTTCATGAATGGCGAGCAGTTCTCGGTCGTACACTGTGTAGTTCCTCTCGGATTTGTTCAACTTCCGCGAGAAGAATGCACACGGTCTCCATTCAGACGTATCTTTTCCCGGCTGGAGAAGAACGGCCCCCACCGCTCGGTCTGACGCGTCAGTCTCCACTCTCATTGGTTGTTGTAGATCCACGTGCAAAAGTTGCTCTTCCGACGCAAACGCCTGCTTTAAGCGTTCGAACGCCCTCTGCGCTTCTCCCGTCCAAACAAATTTCTTTTTGCTACTAAGACAATCCGTGATGGGCGCTGTTAAATGGGCAAAGTTTTTGATGAACTTCCTATAGAAGTTTCCGAAGCCCAGGAACCTTTGCACGTCCTTCTTGGTCTTTGGTGTTTTCCATTCCAGTACCGCTTGAACCTTGCTGGGATCCATGGCCAATCCCTTGTCAGACAATCGGTACCCCAGGAATTCCACCTCCTTGGTATGAAACTGACACTTCTCCAGTTTCACCCACAGCCGGTTTTCTCGCAGCTTGCTCAGTACCTCTCTTACATCTCGCACATGCTGCTCCTCATTGTCTGAGTACACCAGGACGTCATCTAAGAACGCTACGCAGTTCTTGTAGAGCAGTGGCCCCAGGACGTGATTCATGAATGATTGAAAGCAGGCGGAGCCCGCTTGTAATCCGAAAGGCATAACGAGGTACTCAAAGGCCCCCAAGGGGGTGAACATAGTGGTCTTCCACTCATCCCCCTTTCTCACACGTATCAAGTTATATGCCCCCCTAAGGTCCAGCTTGGTAAAAATTTTCCCTTTTCTCACCCGTGTTAGAATGTCATCAATTCTAGGCATAGGGAAAGTCACTGGTTCTGACACTGCATTTAGGGCCCTGAAATCACATACAAGCCTGGGCTTGCCCGTGTTTTTTTTGTCCACAAAGAACACTGGGCTGCCCCCCACCGCTCGTGACTCTCTGATGAAACCTCGCTTGAGATTCTTGTCAATGAACTCCCTTAACTCCTGCATCTCACTGTCTGACATTGCATACAGCTTGCCCACTGGCAATTGTGCTCCTGGGAGTAAGGTAATTTGACAATCAAAGGGTCTGTGCGGGGGCAGTTTATCTGCTTCTTTTTCGCTGAATACGTCAATCAAGTCAGCGTATTGTGGTGGCACCCTCCCCTTGTCCATCTTCCATCCCTGCTAGAGTGGCCCTGGCGCCTGCCTGAGCCTCTCCCTCCTTGCAGTGTTCTAGGCAATGTGCTGATCCAAAGGAAACCACTCTCTGATGCCAGCCTACTAGCGGATCGTGTAGCGCCAGCCAGCTCATACCCAAGATAATAGGAGCTCCTCCCAAGGTGGCTACGTTAAACGCTATCAGTTCGGTGTGTCGTGCCACCCTCATTATCATTGGTACAGTCTGTTGGCTCACTTCTCCTCCCAACAGCTCCCTCCCATCAATCGTGGTAACCTGCAAAGGCTTACTCAATGGGATAGTCTGTATCTGGTGTTCAGCTGCAAACTCTTTGCTCATGAAATTACATGAGCTACCTGAATCCAATAGCGCTTTTATCTTCAGTGGGTGTCCGTTTGCCAGTTCCAGCAACACCTGTATCACAAGCGCTGGTCTTGGAGGTTCCGGCATGGGCACATTCATTACTCCCTGGCCTGGCTGCTGTGCCCTGATGTTGGCAACCAGGCGTTGGCTTTTACTTGCTCCGTGATTTCTTCTTCCTCCTTCCCCCAACAGTTCCCGCCATCCCTTGCCATTCCTTCCTTTGCGGACAGACTCTGGCAAAGTGACCTGGCTGTTGGCAGAGATAGCATCTCTTGCCGCTCTTTCCCTCCTTCTTCCGCCCTTCACTGGTGTTTGAAACTGCGCGCGCGTGTGCTGTTCCAAGTTCCATCGGCTCTGCTGGCGGGAAAGGCTGCTCCGGAATCTCTGGAATGCGGAAGTCTTTCCAACGTTCCCCCTTTCCTTCCCGCTTTTCCATAGCTCTAGCTTCCTGGCGTGCTCCTATGGACAGCGCTGATTTAGTCAGCTGATCCATAGACTCCGCCCTAGGCGCCCGGGAAAGTTCATCTTTCACTGCCGGAGAGAGACCTTCTTCAAACAGCATTTGAATAGGTTCACTAGCAAGGTCCCACCCAAGTCTATGAATCAGCATGGTGAACTCAGTCCAGTACTCACGTACAGATCGGCTCCCCTGTTTACACGCCATTAACTGCCTGCGCACCACTCCCTGCTCGATCTCGCTGGAAAACATCAAGTCCATGGCGCGGAAAAACTTCATTGTGTCCTTTAAGATTTCATTATTGGCTGCCATCAGGGGCCGAATCCAGTCCCTCGCCCCTCCCTCTAGATGGCCAATCACGTACGCCACTCTAGAGTTCTCGTCGGGGAAGTCATCAAACAGTAGATTGAGAGCATATTGCATCTCTGTCCTAAAGGCTTGATAGTTCCGGGGATCCCCCCCAAATTTCTGCACCAGTCCAGGCACCCATCTGGCAAGTGTGGTGGTCTTCCCCTTATCTGCATCTTGAGCCCTCCTCTCCTCGAGCCTCGCCGTTTGCAGCGCCAGCTGGACCTCCAACGCCCTGTACCTTTCTTCCAGGCTTGGACCTGCTCCAGCTCCAGCTCCTGCTCCTCCGGTTCCGGCTGGTTCGCTCATGATGCCTTCTGCTTGCACAAGCTGCTTTCAAAGACTGTCAGATTGCTGTGATGGGATAATGAGCTGCTTGTGCGTAAAAGCTTGATCCCTCTGGGGTTTGGCTGGTCATCCAAACCGATGCACTAACGGAGCCCCCAAAGCATGACTCCGTCAGTCGCTGGTAGAATCTGACAGTGGGCGTCTACGGAATTTACGCCAACATAAAAGCTGTTTGACGGACATGCGCCTTCGTGACTCTCTGCGTGACAGTTTCCGGCGAAGGGTGGGAGTTCCCAACGGGGGTCCCGTTACCTCTCCACTACTCTCACTGGAAGCATCCCAGAGCCTCCCCTCCGCTGTGACTCCTGCACTCCCCCTGCTGGTTCCCTCTTCTGCTGCTGATTCTCTCCTATTCTCCTGGAGCCTGTCCACCACCTGTCTCTCCGATGGCAGTTCCCTGACACGGTGGAAGTCTTCTTTTTTTAAAAAAAAACCACTTTATTTAAGGTAGATAAGGACAAGATGAAATTATACAATTGAATATAAATATAGATGGGAAATGGCTATGTATTGTGAGTACTTATCTACTTTTAAAATTTTTCACCTATGATCTTTTTCTTTTACTTCTTTATTCTTTCTTTGTTCTTTTTTCTTTTTTTCTGATATCTTTCATTTCACTGCTTTATTGTGAATAGCATTTTATAGAGGTATAAATAACAGTAAATATGAAAAGAGACAAAGTATTCTCTAATTTTTTTCCCTTGGTTAGAAGTATTTTCTTTTTCTTTCGTATTTTCCTTTGTTGTGAATATGTATGTTTTCTAATTTGTACTTAATAAAAATACTTTATATATAAAAAAAGGAAACTGCCTTTCCCTGAGCCAGACCATTGGTACACCTAGCTAACTATTGCCTACACTGGCGGGCAGCCACTCTCCAGAGTTTCAAGCCGGGGGTGGCGCTGGCTATGAGCTTCCTCCTCTTCTCAGCTTTGCCCCTTGGCTCGGCCTGTCCTTGACTCTGGCTCCCTGCCTTCTGCTCTATCCTTCCCAAAGAAGGGCATTGACCCTCGCCTCCTTTTATTCTGGGGATAAAGATGCTTGAGTCGTCTTTTATTTTTTTAATGCAGATAAGCTCATTTTGTAATCACGAACAACTTGGCATGAAAGCTTGACTGAACAGTTCCAGGAACAGTTTGGTCTGAAGTTCTACCTGGTGGCCTTGGATCTTGGCTCTAGAAAACGTTTCCTGGTGCTTACGAGCAGCACAGCAGGAGAATTTCTGGGTCTTGGATGAATCGTACAACTTCCTCTTTGGCTCGGGCAGGTCAAAGTCAAAAGAAAATAGCCCTGCAGGAGATTCCATGCATGAAGCAGGAAATGTTGTGAGGAGCAATCTTTTGAGCCCTTTTGAACCCAAGAGTTTAGTAGATACTTGTGTCGCTCACTTTAGTTCCAACATCCTGAAGGTCCCAGGCCACATAGAGGTTAGGCTGGCCTCAACTAGAGCCAGGGCTTTTTCAGCTGTGGCTCCGATCTGGTGGAACGCTCTGTCACAAGAGACTAGGGCCCTGTGGGACCTGACATCTTTCCGCAGGGCCTGCAAGACAGAGCTGTTCCACCAGGCCTTTGGCCCAGGGCAGAGCCTGACTCCCTACTTTGGCAATCCTCACAGAACTCTAGCCCAATGGTTGCCATTAATCTGACTGGAATTAATTTTATAATGAAATGGTTTTAGAATCTTTTGGTATCTGAAGAAGTGTGCATGCACACGAAAGCTCATACCTAGAACTAACTCAGTTGGTCTTTAAGGTGCTACTGGAAGGAATTTTTTTATTTTGTTTTGACCATGGCAGACCAACACGGCTACCTATCTGTAACTGGTTTTAGAATGTTTTATCATTTTACTGTTGTTAGCCGCTCTGAGCCCGGCTTCAGCTGGGGAGGGCGGGATATAAATAAATTTTATTATTATTATTATTATTATTATTATTATTATTATTATTAGAAAGATGGACTATCAAGTCAATGGCTGACACCAGCTGTATGTAGCATTCTTTGCATGCAAAAAAACCCTCCCAGGTTCAATTCCTGGTATCTCCAGGTAAAGACTAGGACATGGGTAGGCAAGCTTATTATTATTATTATTATTATAAGCTAAGGCCTGGGGGCTGGATCCAGCCCAATTGCCTTCTAAATCCGGCCCGCGGACAGTCTGGGAAGCAGCGTCTTTTTACATGAGTAGAATGTGTCCTTTTATTTAAGATGCATCTCTGGGTTATTTGTGGGGCATAGGAATTCGTTCAATTTTCCCCCAAAAATATAGTCTGCCGCCCACACAAGGTCTGAGGGACAGTGGACCGGCCCCTGGCAGAAAATGTTTGCTGGACTAGGAGATAACTCTGTCTGAAACCCTGGAGAGCCACTGCCAGCCAGTGTAGACATTACTGGTCTGACTTAGTACGATTCCTATGTCCCTATTCTGTTCAGGAACTTCCAAGGATTTGAACATTTGGATTTGAACATTTGACCTACTCTCACCCTCAAAAGCAAATTTAAAAGTGGGTAAAGGTAAAGGTACCCCTGACTCTTAGGTCCAGTAGCGGACGACTCTGGGGTTGCGGTGCTCATCTCGCTTTATTAGCCGAGGGAGCCGGCGTACAGCTTCTGGGTCATGTGGCCAGCATGACTAAGCCACTTCTGGCAAACCAGAGCAGCGCACGGATAAGCCGTTTACCTTCCCGCCGGAGCGGTACATATTTATCTACTTGCACTTTGACGTGCTTTCGAACTGCTAGGTTGGCAGGAGTAGGGACCGAGCAACGGGAGCTAACCCTGTCGCCGGGATCCGAACCCCCGACCTTCTGATCGGCAAGTCCTAGGCTCTGTGGTTTAACCCACAGCGCCACCCGCATCCCTTAAAAGTGGGTAGTTAACTGCTTTTTTAAAAAGGAATTGTGATCATGATTCTGAACTTAATGGTATTATTTATTGCATTCAAATTATGGTAAGCCAGGGTTGCTGTTTTTGAAGTGGCGGCCCTCCTGTTCACTCTGGAGAGTGAAGCCCTGGACATCTCCCCATAAGACCTGCCTTCGTATGATAAGCACATAGGGGGAGTCAGGGGCCCATTGAGTCTAGCATCCTGTTCTTTCACTGGCCAACCAGAGTCCAGCAGCATGATATGCTTTAAGCACCTCCAACTCCCCACGACTTGCATGTCTGTCTATTGCTACACCAGAGGCCTTTGTCACTCAAGTCACTACTAATTTGCTTGCAATTACTGTTCAATCAAAGAGGGCTGAAGGCTAATTGATATTGTGAATTCATGGCCCACATTATGCAATGGGCTTGTTTTCTTTTTTTAAAGGCAGATCACTTGGTCATGACCAGTTCCTGCAGTGTCTCGTCCATCATTTGACTGCAGTCCTCTCTATTTTGCAACCGGAATGGCAAAACTCTTACAAATGGAATCTGCTCTGAGTGGAGGCGGAGCAGATTCAGAGAAAAAAAGAAATCAGAAAACAAGGGTGAAAACAGTTTTGTTGTTCTGTCGGGTCCTGGCTAGTGCATCTAGGAATTTGTATCACGTTATGTTTTTTAAAAATCATTTTTATTAGTTTTTGCATATATTTTCCAAACAAAACTTCACATCACATCATCCTCATTTTGACTATTATAGCCTGAGACTTCCATCAATCCTGTCTAGTGATTTTAAAATTTGTTATCTGATCTTGCATTTTTTTTATTATAATTAATGCTTTTAAACTTCGTTTCCTAATTATTTCCTTCCTAAATCATTTTATAATAATTTATATAGTCCTCCTTACAAAACGTCTTGTAAACCTACAAGCGATGTTACATTAATGCAATTGTCTTTCAAATAAATCATATATTTCTTCCAATCCTTAAGGAAGTCCTGGTCTTTCTGGTTCTGAACCACGTTATGTGTTTTCATTTACTGCTTTTATTAACTTGCGTGCTTTTTTGCTTTGTACGTCCTATACACACTAACAGCAAATTCATGAGCTGAGTGCCAATCTTTAAGTAGTCAAAGTGACCAGAAACTGTTTTTATACGCAACAACAGCTGTGAGGTTATTGCTGGCCCAGGTGTGGAAACAGTAACAATTGCCTACAATAGAAGAGTGACAGTACAAGGTTATGGAGTACGCAGAAATAGCCAAACTAACAGCAAAAATCCGACATCAGGGTGATGAAACATATCAAAAAGAATGGGGAAAATTTATGTTATATATAGAGAAGATTATGTGAAATAGGGAAACTAGTAGAACTGAAAGAAACCTCATAACGGGAAAATACAAAGAATTTTATTGGATAATAATATCAAAATGAATTAAAAATGTATATTATGACCATTGTTGAACAGTATTTGTAAATGAATATAGACAGACAACAAGAATATACATATAGAAAGATTTATTTGTTTACAGACATTTCATGGACAAAAATTGAAGAAGAAAAACCATATACAAAATAGATAAAGACAATGCGAAAAGTTAAAGACGACACAAAAAAGCCTGAAGAAGGAAGGAGATAAGTCAGCTCGGGACAGCAAGAACAAATGTAAAATATAATGTGATATGTGTATGTATAGGTAAAGATAAAGGGACCCCTGACCATTAGGTCCAGTCGTGGCCGACTCTGGGGTTGCGGCACTCATCTTGCTTTACTGGCCGAGGGAACCGGAATAGAGCTTCCGGGTCATGTGGCCAGCATGACTAAGCCGCTTCTGGTGAACCAGAGCAGCTCACAGAAACGCCGTTTACCTTCCCGCCGGAGTGGTACCTATTTATCTACTTGCACTTTGACGTGCTTTCAAACTGCTAGGTTGGCAGGAGCAGGGACCGAACAACGGGAGCTCACCCCATCACGGGGATTCAATCCGCCGACCTTCTGATCGGCAAGTCCTAGGCTCTGTGGTTTAACCCACAGCGCCATCCATGTCCCTTATGTGTATGTATAGTATGTAATTTTAAAAATCAATAAAGATCCTCTTTAAAAAAAAAAAAAAAAAAAGTAGTCAAAGTGTCACCACCCATGCCCGAGAGGAAGGTATTAGCTGGCTTGGGGCAACAGAAGGACAAAAGGATTGCCTTCTATCAGCTTCATTTGGTATGCCAGCCACAACGAATTAAGTTCTTAACCCGAGGTACCACTGTGTTTTATTATTAGGCTGCCTGTCAGCAAGCTTTTTATTATGTTTTTAGCATGGATGTTCTGTAATGTGGTTTTAATGTACACTGCCCTGAGATCTATTGATAAAGGACAGTACAGTGGTACCTCGGGTTACATATGCTTCAGGTTACATACGCTTCAGGTTACACACTCCGCTAACCCAGAAATAGTGCTTCAGGTTAAGAACTTTGCTTCAGGATGAGAACAGAAATCGTGCTCCAGCGGTGCGGCAGCAGCAGGAGGCCCCATTAGCTAAAGTGGTGTTTCAGGTTAAGAACAGTTTCAGGTTAAGAACGGACCTCCGGAACAAATTAAGTACTTAACCCGAGGTACCACTGTATATTAATAGAAACAATAACAACAGTAATAATAATAATATTAATAATAATAATATACATGAATTCTAGCGTTACGAGAGAGAAAAACTTCTCTATCCTCTCTCACTTTACCTTGCATAATTTTATAAACTTCTATCATGTCCCCTCTTTCTTGCCTTTTCACTAACTAAAAAGTCCCCAGTGCTGCAGTCTTTCCTCCTAGGGAAAATATTCGCTTCCCTTGATCTTTGTGGCTGCTCTTTCAATTCCAAAACTGTCCAAAATAAATGGCAGAAGAGGATGGTGTCTTCCACCTCCCTGAGGACCTGTGGGGTTGAAAGGTGGTTTTCATTTTTAAAAAATACCTAATAAATAAAACAAAATCAAAACTTATTTTATGGTCACAGCTGTTTCCCAAGAACCTGGCAATATGACGCCAGGCTCAAAGCTCGCATGATTTGAAATTCTGTTCCATCAGTCACTTGACACGCTGCTCAGTGTGCCCATGTGAGGGCTGCCGGTCTGGGCAACGCCCATTATTTCAGAGTGAGTGTGAACGGGAAGAGAGACTGACACATCAAACCCTTTTCCATATTCTCCAATAAACGTATAGGTCAATTTGCATACGTGCCTCATCTGCAGTAAGGAGTTGATAATTAATAGCAAAGGTCAAAGCACTCCTCTGCCCTTTTTTTCTAAATCCAGATGGCTTTATAGAAATGTCAAATCCTGGAATGTGACTATTTACCAGCCTGTCTCAATCCAACTGGAACGAGGTCCAGATCCCCACCACCACCACGAAACGGGCCCAGTTTGACTCAGGATTGGGTCATAGACAAATGCAGTGCACAGCTCTGGCCTTTCCCTCCAGGGCAACAGAGAATACGTCTGCCCCATCTTGTGTGTGGCAGCCCTTCAGATATTTGGACACTGGTCGCATCACCTCCTGTCAAATAGAAGGGGAAGAAATGGAGGCAGTGAGAGATTTTACTTTCTTGGGCTCCATGATCACTGCAGATGGTGACAGCAGTCACAAAACTAAAAGACGCCTGCTTCTTGGGAGAAAAGCAATGACAAACATAGACAGCATCTTAAAAAGCAGAGACATCACCTTGCCAACAAAGGTCCGTATAGTTAAAGCTATGGTTTCCCAGTAGTAATGTATGTAAGTGAGAGCTGGACCACAAAGAAGGCTGATCGCCGAAGAATTGATGCTTTTGAATTATGGTGCTGGAGGAGACTCTTGAGAGTCCCATGGACTGCAAGAAGATCAAACCTATCCATTCTGAAGGAAATCAGCCCTGAGTGCTCACTGGGTGCTCACCCTGAAGCTGAGACTCCAGTACTTTGGCCACCTCATGAGAAGAGAAGACTCCATGGAAAAGACCCTGATGTTGGGAATGATGGAGGGCACAAGGAGAAGGAGACGACAGAGGACAAGATGGTTGGACAGTGTTCTCGAAGCTACCAATGTGAGTCTGACCAAACTGTGGGAGGCAGTGGAGGACAGGAGTGCCTGGTGTGCTCTGGTCCATGGGGCCACGAAGAGTTGGACACGACTAAACGACTAACAACAACATCCAGGATACTCAGCAATAAACCCAGGAAACTAAACCTGTGGCATACAGATTCACACCGCAGGAAGTGGAGTGCATCACTTTGGATTGCAGTGGGGATGTAGGAGGGATGTATAGTTGTAATATTCTCCCGAGTTTTAAAAATAAACCTTTCCATGCAGAAAACTAGTGAGAAAGGAACCGAAAGTAGCAGCAAACTGAGCATGCTCAGAAGTAATTTTTAAAATTCCCTTCTATGGGAGAGACTGTAGCTCAGTGCCAGAGCACCTGATTTGTCCAGAGAAGGTCCCATCTCCAGATGGAACTGGGAAAGACCCCTGGAGATCTGCTGCCAGTCAGTGTAGACACTACTGAGCTTAATAGACCAATAGTCTGACTCGGTATAAGATATCTTCCTGGTTAAACCAAAGGTCAGGTGTAGTAGAACCTGGGCAGATCAAAATTGCAAAACAGAATAAGTGCCATTCTTCCACAGTAATGGTACTCAAAGTACCATATGGATCCAGCAGGATGAAAAATGCTCAAGAGGTTGCATGTAAAATTAAGTTTAGTAACAGCAGTGATTTCTCCATAAGTGTTGCAGGCTCAGCTCTGGTTTACCTGACAAGAACGCAGAAAGGACAATTGCACAACAGCTCGTGATGCTATGGTGATTTGGCGCAGCTCCAGAAGAGAGTTGGACTGCACGTAGCACAAATCTCTATTCATTAAATACAGTGATACCTCGGGTTACAGACGCTTCAGGTTACAGACTCTGCTAACCCAGAAATAGTACCTTGGGTTAAGAACTTTGCTTCAGGATAAGAACAGAAATTGCGTGGCAGCAGGAGGCCCCATTAGCTAAAGTGGTACCTCAGGTTAAGAACGGACCTCCAGAACAAATTAAGTTCTTAACCCGAGCTACCACTGTATGGCTCTTTACACTGGGATTTCTGTAATACTGATGGGCCTTGGGCTTGTTTTTGTTTTTGTTGTTTTTTTAAAAAAGCTAGTTTGGCACTTCAGGGGAGAATCGCTTTCTGAAACAATATGCAAACTGGAAGACAGACATCCCTCAAAATTTAGACTTATCTGAATTTTGCAATACAATTCTCTGGCCAAGCATGAAAGCATACATTAGTGAAAACTGCATGAAAATGCATTCTATTAGAGAAGTTAGCAAACTGATGTGGGAATGTGGGGAACTCAGTGTAAGATTGGAAAAACGAGAAGCCGAGAGAAACTGAAATTGACAGATTTGCCCATCCCTAAAGTTACCTTGCCCTTGTCACTATTACTCAACTAGTGTCAGAAACGGAGAGATGAAAGCTAGGAGCTAACTGACACCTTAAACCTAGGTTATGGGTGCAACCACGGAATGCCTAGGCATGCTTTTTTTATATAACAATACAAAGCTGAAATGAACTGCAGCTAAAAAATTATGATCATTTTTCACAAGGTCCAGTCCATCCCCTGCCCACCCCCCTAATATTCTTAGGAGGGTCTCTTCTTCAGTCTTCAGAGAGTAGCTGGAAGTGGGGAGGCAGAAAAAGGTCCTCCTTTCCTTCCACTCTGCAGTTTTAATCTGAAATCTTAGGCACAGTACTGCGCCTGGAGCTCAGAAACTGCTTGCGCTAATGAAATTCCCTGTCGCAAAATGTGCCTAGAACAATGCAAATTTTGAATACTGCACTCAACCTAATCTACCTTCTAGGGTGGTTGCAAGGATAAAACAGGGGAGACCATGGGTGCTACTCAGAGTCCCTTGGGTGAAATAATAATAATAAAATGAAATTAATTGACATGATAGCTGAACAGAGCATCTTTCCCCACCAGGCTGCTTTTGGGGGTTCCTCAGCGGGTGGCGCTGTGGGTTAAACCACAGAGCCTAGGACTTGCCGATCAGAAGGTTGGCGGTTCGAATCCCCACAACGGGGTGGGCTCCCATTGCTCAGTCCCTGCTCCTGCCAACCTAGCAGTTCGAAGGCATGTCAAAATGCAAGTAGATAAATAGCTACTGCTCTGGTGGGAAGGTAAACAGCGTTTCCGAGCGCTGCTCTGGTTTGCCAGAAGCGGCTTAGTTATGCTGGCCACATGACCCGGAAGCTGTACGCCGGCTCCCTCGGCCAATAAAGCGAGATGAGCGTCTCAACCCCAGAGTTGGCCACGACTGGACCTAATGGTCAGGGGTCCCTTTACCTTTATCTTTACTCTTAGTAAAACTTTTTTTATTTTTTATTTTTAAAAAAACTTCTGCAAACCTGGGACAACTATGCTCGTGCCTGAGGACTGGAAAAAGAAGGGACGGTTATGTAACTTTCAAAGGGTACAAATAAATGTTGTTCTCACTTTTATTTCTATTGCCTTACTGGAGTGTCCACACCAACTCTGTCCCCACTGTCTTTTAAAGGTTCCCAGAAAGTTCGGCAAGGTCTCAGAAGTACTGCTCATAAACCTCTATTGCTCTGCCACCGTTGTTTCCCTGCGTCACGCATTTTATAAATCTCCATAAAGGAACATTTATGGCCCAAATAACATCTGCCCATCTCCTTTCTTGAGAGCGCTTTGCATGTGCAGGAGCTGGCAGAGGAGGTGGGTGTGGCTGTGTCATTTCTAAGTACAGGCGGGTTTACATACAGCCTGGGATCATCATCTCTTTCAGTTGAATCTGGTACCTAATTCCCAGGACTTGGATATTTAAGAGGCTTTATATAGTTCCTGTGTAAGCTTAAGACTGAAGGAACGTCTCCACCCCTATCGTTCAGCCCGGACACTGAGGTCCAGCGCCGAGGGCCTTCTGGCAGTTCCCTCACTGTGAGAAGCCAAGTTACATGGAACCAGGCAGAGGGCCTTCTCGGTAATGGCGCCTGCCCTGTGGAACACCCTCCCATCAGATGTCAAAGAGAACAACAACTACCAGACTTTTAGAATACATCTGAAGGCAGCCCTGTTTAGGGAAGCTTGTAATGTTTGATGCATTACTGTATTTTAATATTTTGTTGGAAGCCGCCCAGAGTGGCTGGAGAAGCCCAGCCAGATGGGCGGGGTATAAATAATAAATTGTTGTTGTTGTTGTTGCTGCTGCTGCTGCTGTTGCAATGCACTCTATGTGGGACTATGCTTGTGCCTGTTGGTGTGGTAAATGCTGTGGCTAGACTGTTTATGGGCACAGGATACTACCCGCACATAACACCATTGCTCAAAAGCTTGCACTGGCTCCCCATATGCTTCTGGCCCAGATTCAAGGTTCTTGTATTAATTTACAAAGCCCTGAACAACTTGGATCCAGGATACCCTTAAGCACAGCCGGCCCGCCCATGAGGCAGACTGAAGCAGCTGCCTCAGGTGGTGGAAATCCCGCAGCGATCCCAATAACACTTCTTGCTCACCCAGATGGAGGGTGGAGAGCAATGCACGAGTGAATTAATGTGTGGCTCTGCCCACTTATGCTTCTGGCCCTGCCCACTACTGGCATGTGGCCCCTTGAATGTTGCCTAGAAGGGAATGTGGCCCTCAGGATGAAAAACATTTCCCTTCCCTGCCTTAGCAGAAGGCACAGAGCCGTCTTTCCCATTGGGCTTACTGGCGCGTTGTGCCAGGGCGCTGGCCTCTCAGGGGCGCCCCAGCGAGTGGAGGAGCTGCGTGGCTTTGCTGGAGGCCTCCCCTTTCCCTCCTGCATGCCCGCTAGCTGCACCCCATGAACCATATGGCTGGTGGGCATGCAGCTTCCTTCCCAAGCCTCCGCAGGAGGAGAGCAATCCCCGCAGAGGCTTGGGAAAAGGTCGACAACTCTAGGAAACGGGGTGAGGAATCTTTGCACCCCAGCGCCAGACTTGCTTAAGACAGCCCTGAGAAGGCAGAATGGTGACAAAAGTCTGTGAGTCAACCAACCTGGATGTCGGGGATAGGAAATATCCATGCTACACACATGCACACACAGACATGCCCTCTGCTCCCTGTTTGCCTACCATGCATTGGGTCTTAATTGCCCAGAGCTGATTGTAGGTGTTTTGGTTGCTAGAGCAACTGAAGCAGTAACGTGTTTGGCCACAACACAACTCCTGCTTCGTCCTGCTTCGGCTAGTTTCTCGGCTCTATGTTTTGAAGGCGGGAGAAGGAGGGCAGTAGCTGAGTGGCAAAGCACTGGCTTTGTGTGCCAAAGTTCCCTGGTTCAATCCAGGACATCACTAGTTTAAAAGGATCTAGGAGCTTGCGCTGGGAAATGCAGCTGAGACTAGGGCCATATTCACACCATACTTCTAATGCATTTTGATACCTCATTAAACTGTCATGGCTTCCCCCAAATAATTCTGGGAAGGGTAGTTTGCTTAGGAGACCCCCATTCCCCTCCCAGAGCTACAATTCCCAGAATTCCCTGGGAAGAGGGATTGATTGTTAAACTACTCTGGGAATTCTGTCTCTGAGAATAGAGGGTTTCCTCCCAAATCTCAGCACCCTTAACAAACTACAATTTTGGGGGGAAAGCCACGGCTATTTAAGTAGCATCATGGTGCTTTAAATGCATGCTGGGAATGTGACCTAGGAAGCGTTGCAAGCCAGGCTAAACAGATGGTACTGTCAGGAGTTCGTTCTACACTCGAGTAGGACCCTGGCAGAGACATATGCCTGACTGGCATGTTCTCTCCCTCCTGGTCGTTTGTTCGGGAGCTTCAAAAGCTTTATTCTGCCCGAACATCACAGCGACCGATGCCAACAGACACCGGCACACTTAGGGATCCGCAGAGTGTTCGCAGTTTGCGTAACAGACCTCAATAACTCAGCATTTTGGCTAGTCTACTTTATTTACATATAAATACACACGGAGCACTGGAACATGGCTCCATCTCTCTCTAGCATCAGACAGCAAACAGAAAAAGAATAAAGGACAATAGTCCCACTTCACGGAACACAGTAACACAAACATCCTGTCTCCGTCACTTCCCACTCTGTGGAATGAAAACATACACCGTCATGTGATAGACAACAACCCCATGACTGCAGACACAGGGAATGAATCTTCAACAGGTACTTGGCTACCTTCTCAGTGTCCCCAAAGCTCACCATCAGTTTTCAAGCAGAGCTTTGATTGCTAGTCATTATTACACTTCAAAGCTTCATGCAGCTTGGGACTGCACTTATCAAAAGGACCGCCTTCACCCGTATGAACTTCCAAATTGTTAATATCGTCCTCATGGGGTCTTATCCAGCTTTGGTGCTGAGGGCCTTTTCCGTCATGGCTTTCTGGTTGTCACCCCATCCTCTCTATTTCTTTCTTTCTTTCTTTCTTTCTTTCTTTCTTTCTTTCTTTCTTTCTTTCATGTTATTCATCATTTTTAATTGAATTTTCCCAAAAGAAGCAAATACAATCAAGCAATACAATCTAAGTGTTAATAAATCTAGACAGCATGTTCTATGTTTGCAAGTGAGGAGCATAGCTGTCAACTGTTCCCTTTTTTAAAGGGAACTTCCCTTATTCTGAATAGGATTCCTTGCAAGAAAAGGGAAAAGTTGACAGCTATGGTGAGGAGGAGATGGTGGTCCAGACCAAGCAAGTGCTCAGACATCCAAGCAAACAGATCTGCAAAAAGAGTACATATAGCAGACAAATTCTTATCTTTCTTTTGTTTACAGGTGGTCACCTCCTCATGAACCGCCAGTTGAGCCATGTCCTCTGTCCACTATGATCAGGGTGGATTGGTTAGACTTCTCCTTCCAGTATTGAAGCCATGCTGAGTGTCCTTCAAAGCCTGTTAAATTGTCCCTTTGTCAAGTAGCAGACAGGGAGGAATTCTGGACACCACAGTTTAAGGAGGATTTTGGCAAGCTGGAACGTGTGCAGAGGAGGGCGACCAAGATGATCAAGAGTCTGGAAACTCTTGATTGAGGGAGCTGGGTATGTTTAGCTTGGAGAAGAGAAGACTGAGAGGTGGTATGCTAGCTGTTATGTACTGAAGTTCTCACCCTGGACCAGCAGGGGGATACTGTAGATAGTTATGCAAATTAAGGATCGAAAGTGACGTTCAGTGATTGGATAGTTTTAGAAAGTTGCTACAGTTACGTTGTTCTGGAGCTCTATATAAGCAGGCTGACTGAGCTCTTCAGTTCAGTTCTGTTTCAGCTTACAAATAAAGAGCTGCTTTGGAAGAATCGCTGTGTCGTCTGATATGTTCACCCACAACTTAACACTAGCCACATTCAAATATCTGTAGATGCAGCAAGCTTCTTTTCTGCTGCTCCAGAGGGTAGGACCCAAACAAAGATTCAAATGGCTAAACTTTAGGGAGAACTTTCTGGAGGTGAGAGCTGCTTGACAGTGGAACGAACGAGGTTGGAAGGTGGCGGGCTCTCCTTCATTGAAGGTTTTTAAATGGAGGTCAGATGGCCACCTCTCAGAGTCTTCAGCTGTGGTTCCCGCATTGCAGGGGGTTGGACTAGATGCCCCTTTGGGTCCCTCTTGACTTTACAATTCTATGATTCTACAGTGAAGGCAAAATGTGAGCTCAGCCCTTCCTGCCTCCTGACGGTTGGCTCACTCCGGTAGTGCAGCCATGACATTTCCCTCTCCTTCCCGCATTTTGAAGCAGCGTTGCTCTTGTATCAATAGCTTAATCCTCTTTTTTCCCGTCGGTTGCTCTCTCGAACTCTGTCACGAGCTGGGTGCTTTTTTTCATTTCCCCCTTTCATTTAGAAACAAAAATTCCATAGCGGCAGTTTTTATACAGAACGGCGCTTATCTATAAAGCGGCCAGGCGAGCCGGCTTTCCCTTATCGCAACCCTACTTAGCAACTTGGGCCGTTCGGGAGACGCTGAGGGGAAATTAATGTCGCCAACGCTAACTGCTCTTCCTCACAAGAGACGGGGCCTCTCTGCTGCCGTAGGACGTCTATCGAATGAGCTGTGATACTGGGAAAGAGATTTTTTCCCCTTTCTTTCTCCCTTCTCTCTCAAGGTGAAAAGTAGAGAAGAACAATGAGGCAGAGGAAACTTAACAACAAGACGGAACAATTGCGTTTCTGGAGTAGGCCGAAGCCTACTTCAGGATCGGAACCTAGTGCCCTCCAGAAGTCATTGGACTTCACATGCGAAGTCTTGTAATTTGAGGTGCAATGTCCCCTGAAGAGGAAGGTTTCCATTCTTAGGCATTGTGGCTAGAAACCGTTGATAGTTCTGTTCTCTGGAGGGGGGAAAAGATAGGAATCTGTATTGCACTGAGTCAGACATTGGTCCATCTAGCTCAGTACTGTCAACACTGGCTGGCAGCAGTTTTCCAGTGTTTCACACAGAGGTCTTTCCCAACCCTAATAGGAGGCCTCAGAGATGGAGTCTGGGGCTTTCTGTATGCAGAGGAGGTGCTCTGCCCCTGAGCTAAGTGCAGCTGGATCTCATCCCTTGACCACCATAGCCTTGGCCTGGCGCTAGACACAGAGTCCTCAGAGGATGATAATGATAATGATGATGATGATGATGATGATGATGATGATGATGATGATGATATCCCGGCCGCCCATCTGGCTGGGTTTCCCCAGCCACTCTGGGTGGCTTCCAACATAATATTAAAATACAGTAATGCATCAAACATTAAAAGCTTCCCTAAACAGGGCTACCTTCAGATGTTGTCTAAAAGTCTATTAGTTGTTGTTCTCTTTGACATCTGGTGGGAGGGAGTTCCACAGGGCGGGTGCCACTACCGAGAAGGCCCTCTGCCTGGTTCTCTGTAACTTTGCTTCTCGCAGTGAGGGAACCGCCAGAAGGCCCTCGGAGTTGGACCTCAGTGTCTGGGTAGAACAATGCGGGTGGAGATGCTCCTTCAGATATACTGGACCGAGGCTGTTTAGGGCTTTAAAGGTCAGCACCAACACTTTGAATTGTGCTCGGAAACGTACTGGGAGCCAATGTAGGTCTTTCAAGACCGGTGTTATGTGGTCTCAGTGGCTGCTCCCAGTCACCAATCTAGCTGCCACATTCTGGATTAGTTGTAGTTTACAGGTCACCTTCAAAGGTAGCCCCACATAGAGTGCATTGCAGTAGTCCAAGCGAGAGATAACCAGAGCATGCACCACTCTGGCGAGGCAGTCCGTGGGCAGGTAGGGTCTCAGCCTGCGTACCAGGTGGAGCTGGTAGACAGCTGCCCCAGACACAGAATTGACCTGCACCTCCATGGACAGCTGTGAGTCCAAAATGACTCCCAGGCTACGCACCTGGTCCTTCAGGGGCACAGTTACCCCATTCAGGACCAGGGAGCCCTCCACACCAGCCCACCCCCTGTCCCCCAAGAACAGTACTTCTGTCTTGTCAGGATTCAACCTCAATCTGTTAGCCGCCATCCATCCTGGATGAACCAGACACTCCACAGGTCCTAGGAGCTTGAGGAGCAGGCAGGGATTCCTGAAACAAGTGCTGAGGACCCCCTTGCGGGGTCCTTTGGGGAGAGGCCTATTGAAGAACCCTTGGAGATATCAGAGGAAGAGATGCAACCAGGCATCAAGAAAACAAGCATAAAAATAATAATCCAGGTGTAGCCCAAAGAGCAACAACATAACCGCAGTCCCAGAGTCGTTGCTCAGCTCGTGAGGGGTCTGCTCTTGAGCAAGAGGTCTACTTGTGAGTAACTGATCCTTTACTACCAGCAGCTGGAGTTGGGGAGTGGGCTAGGAGCCCAGAGGATAATATAAGGACCACATTCATTCCATGCATTTAAAGCATTATGATGCCACTTTAAACAGACATGGCTCCCCTCCGCCCCAAGGAATTGTGGGAGCTGTAGTTTGTTAAGGGTGCTGAGTGTTGTTAGGAGACTGCCTATTACCCTTGGCAGTGGTACAATTCCCAGAGTTCCCTGGGAAGATGGATTGACCCTTAAACAACTCTGGGAACTGTATCTCTGTGAGGGGGTTTCCTAACAACGCTCAGCACCTTTAACAAGCTACAGTTCCCAGGATTTTTTTGTGGGAAGCCATGGCAGTTTAAATTGGTATGATCCTACTTTAAGTATGTAATGCAAATGAGGCTTTAATCATGGCCATGAATTTTAGTGGGTCTACTCTGAGTAAGATGCCAACAACAAGGCGGTGGTTTATTGGGTTGCTGTTTTTATTTTGATTATATATTTTGTGGTTTTATATTCTGATTTTGCTCTATGAACTGCCTTGAGCCCTCCGGGAGTATAGGGCGGTATATAAATTCAATAAATAATAACTAATAACAGCTCTGAGCGCAACCAATAAAACAAAGCAGAATGTGCTTGCAGGTGTCCCATTTCCTCTTCCAATCTGGTACTTCATTACCCAAAGTAATCTATCCATTAATTTGTCTTTTATATTTTCTCCCTCTTTTTAATAATGTTATTTATTCATGATATACTCGTGCCATTATCTACAAATCCTATTTATTGCCATATTAATGTTTTATCATTTTCCCTGATTGATTAACGTATTAAGACATCATATTAAGAAATCTATTTTAATTCTCATAAGTTGGTAGATGCATTTTTAGCTTTTGCTGTTAAACTTTTAATGACTTTGTTTTATCACTTTCCTCTGTAATGTTCTTGTTCTATCAGATTGCTTATTTTTTTATTTGAAAAAATAGAGACACCTCTGTATTTGTGCCACTATATTTCGCACCATGGAACCACACATGGAAAAGGTTTGCTTCACCTAGGTTCCTGCTTGTAAGCTTCCTTCAGGCACCTGACTAGACACACTGTGAAGAATTAGGATGTTGGACTAGAGGACCCTTTGCTTTGATCTGGTAGGGTTCTTCCTATGTTTTAAGAGGACTGAGCAGGAGAAACCAACAGGGGGTCCAACAGTCAACAAGGCAGTTTTTGCACGTGCTGCAGAGTGTAATAAACAAAAATCTGCCCTTATTCCCTTATTGGGAGCACAAGAACCCTTATAGAGTCCTTTGTAGGTTCTCCATCGGTAGGAGAAAATAACAGAGGCCAACCAGAGAATATTGAGAAGCAAAGCAGCTAGTAAGCCTGATCTTTATTGAAACTGTTGCAACAGAATGCTCCCCTCACACACAGGAAAGGAGGAAGACCCCAAACAAAGGTGTGCCTGCCCTTATATAGACATTTTAAATTGCCTTCCCTGGCACTCAAGACCACCCCCAGAAACATCATACCTACATCACAGAAAAGGCGGTCTACAACAGAAATCTGAGTGTGTTGTTTATCTCCTGTCTGGCAGGTTACCTGTTAATGGTCACTTGATTGGATACCCTGGGGAGCCTGGCCAGTCTTTTGTAATGACAAATACTTAGTTCCTGAGCCAGGTCACAGGCTCACCCTATTCATACACAGACATACCCTTAAGACAGGATTTATGAACGAAAAAACAATGGGGAGGCTTTTCCATTTTCCTTTGACCTTGCAGAGGTCAATTTGGGAGGGGCAAAATGGTTTCAGACATGTGGTTTATATATGCAGTTATGAACATTTATCTTTTATATATATGTATGTATAAGACCTAAAAAAAAATATTTCAAGAGAAAAAGTGAGGGGCAGATGGTGCTTGTCAACCTGGGAAGGGAGCCCATCTATTCTAGAAGAAGGAAAACTCTGATCCTAACCCCCTGCTACCTTGCAGGATATCTTTGGGAGAAGAAAAGGCTAAGAAGTAAACCTTACACAAATGCAGAGTGGAGTCCTAAGGTGGTTGGGTGGCACCTTGTATGCCTCCTCCTGGCAACTCCTGCAGCCAAACTGGCACCAAATGTCTTACTCTACTTTCCTTTGGACCACATCAGTGAGGCTGAGAGGGTGGTCTTGTCATCTGGGCAGCCCAGGACCTCCACACAGACTGCCCAGGCTCGTGTCCCAGAGAGGTCACTTCTGTGCTACTTAACGCAGCAGTTTTACTTCACCTCCAGAGGCACACTCCATTGTTTCTCGAGACAGAAGCCAGCAATATCACCTGGGGGATATGTGTATGTATAAATATGCCTGTATTAGTGAGCATTCAGAAATACATTGCATTAGCAGAAACTGCTTCTTGGGGGGGGGGGAGCAATGACAAACCTAGACAGCATCTTAAAAAGCAGAAACATCACCTTGCCGACAAAGGTCCGAATAGTTAAAGCTATGGTTTCCCCAGTACTGTAGTGATGTATGGAAGTGAGAGCTGGACCATAAAGAAGGCTGATTGCCGAAGAATTGGTGCTTTTGAATTATGGTGCTGGAGGAGACTCTTGAGAGTCCCATGGACTGCAAGAAGATCAAACCTATCCATTCTGAAGGAAATCAGCCCTGAGTGCTCCCTGGAAGGACAGATCGTGAAGCTGAGACTCCAATACTTTGGCCACCTCATGAGAAGAGAAGACTCCCTGGAAAAGACCCTGAGGTTGGGAAAGATGGAGGGCACAAGGAGAAGGGGATGACAGAGGACGAGATGGTTGGACAGTGTTCTCGAAGCTACTAACATGAGTTTGACCAAACTGCAGGAGGCAGTGAAAGACAGGAGTGCCTGACATGCTCTGGTCCATGGGGCCATGAAGAGTCGGACACGACTAAACGCCTAAATAACAAGGAGAAACTGCTTGAGAAAATGTGCGTACAGTATTTGTCAAAACTTCATTCAAAGATATGCTGATTAGGGGAAACCCCTGCTAAAAACTGGAAAAAAATTAATGATTGTTATTTCTTTTCTTTAAAAAAAAAGGATCTGCAGATTGCTGGGAAATGTGGAGAACTGAATTTTAGATTAGGGAACTAAGAAATGGTGAGAAACCATTTGCCTTTCCCTACCTATAACAAAGTCTAAGCAAATGCTAACTAAAACAGACACATATTCTCTCCCTGTCCACTTACCTTCCTTTCCTTTCTTTCCCTTGTAGTAAATTTAAGACTGTAAGCTCCCTGGGGCAGGGATCCATATCTCTTGTGCTCTCTAATGCGGCCTGTGTGCTGACAGCACTGAGTAAATATGCCGGAAGTGAGTTTCGTTGGCGGGGTGTGTGGAATTCTTCTACAGTGCTGCAAGCTCTCAGCCACTAAGCCACAGTACTACAAGTTTAATCCTATTAAACCCTTGCGCCAAAGGAAATTGCTCCAGGCTAAGAGGTTTGCCTTGCTACAATATGCATCTCTGATCACTGAGACAATTTCTGGAGGGCATCAGCACTACTTGAAATTAAGCCTACTTCAGTGCTTTTTTTGTTGTTTCATGTGAATCAATTCTCACAAGCTTTCTTCTTTTTAAGTGTTATGTTGGGGGTTTTCGACTTCTTGCAAGCCTGCAGTTTATTGCTCTGCAAGCAGGAATTGAGCTGTCATAGATAGTGCTGGTATTTGTATAAGGAAATATATATAGCCTCCCTTGGCTTGGAAGCTGAGTTCTCTGGCTAGGGGGCCTGGCTGAAGAGAGATAAGGCGAGGGCCTCCTTTTCTTAATGGCCACTAGTTAAGTTAAAACTGAATAAACAAAAAAACCAGCTATTTCCCACCGTGGAAACAAACAGAACTAAAAAAAGGAAGGCACCATCATGGCCTGGTGCAGTTCAGTCGTGTTTCATCTGGAACCGGGAGTCTTAAGTTTGCAGAGGAAGGAGAGGATGGTCAAAGTGTGCAGATGTCAACACAAGAACCCCCTGCTGGATTGGACCCATGGCCCATCTAGTCCAGCAGCCTGCTCTCAAAGTGACCAAACAGAAGCCTAGGGGAAGCATGCAAGCAAGGCCAGTTGAAGATATTTTGCCACCTGAGGCAAAATAGAAAATGGTGCCTCCCTCCCCTGCCGTTGCTGCCTGAGGCAACTGGAGGCGGCCAAGGGAAGCCCAGGAGCACTGAAGGTGGTGGGAGAAAAATAAGGAGGCCAAAGAGAAGCAGGCAGCAGCAGGTCTCCCTTCTCTTCCCAGGAGGTTGCCACAGGTGACAAGCACAAGAGAAGGAGGTGGTCAGTCAGTGGCATGCAGTGAAATTTTTCATAGGGGAACAGTAAGGGCCAGAGGCACTAGCTTGCAAGGGCAATTGGGGGGTTGACATCATACACATGATGTCATGATGTCCTGACATCATGCATGTGAGCATAGTGCTTCCCTCCCTAAGCTGGGCAGAAGCTTAGGGGCACATTTAGGGGAGTGGCCTAATTCCCCTACTCCACTGTGAGCTGTGCAATGCTATGGAGCATGGCTCTGTCGCCTCTCCCTGCTGTGCCCAGCCTGCCTCTTGAGGTGGCTAATGAGCAGGCCGGCCCTGACTTGAGCGCAACAGCAACTCCTCCCCACTTGCCATTCTCAGCAACAGGTGTTTAGAAACCTACTGCCTCTGGGGGAACATAGCCATTGATACCCTGGGCAGCGCTTGGGGGAGGGAAGAGAAACCCACAGAGCCAATCTAAGTAATCTCATGCAAAGAGAACCTGGTGGAGGCCCCTGAGTAAACATCTGTGAGCCCTTGGGGGTCTGCAGGTGCCAAGCTGAGAACCCCAACTTGGCAGTTATCCAGCCAACATGTTATTGGGGCATGGATAACTGTGACTAGGGAGCCAGTGTGGTGTAGTGGTTAAGAGTGATAGACTCGTATTCTGGGGAACCAGGTTCGCATCTCCGCTCCTCCACATGCAGCTGCTGGGTGACCTTCGGCCAGTCATACTTCTTTGAAGTCTCTCAGCCCCACTCACCTCACAGAGTGTTTGTTGTGGGGGAGGAAGGGAAAGGAGAATGTTAGCCGCTTTGAGACTCCTTCGGGTAGTGATAAAGCGGGATAACAAATCCAAACTCTTCTACTAGATCATCTCCCTGAGGACACATGGAGAACCCTGCTAGATCTGGCGAAAGGCCCATCTATAGCCTCCTGTCATTATGCTAGCCTTCCAGATGCGTGTTAGGAATCCCCCATAAAACAGCACTCTCCCTGCTTTCGATTCCCAGCAACTAGCATTCGGAGGCGGACTGTGTCTTCCCAAAAAGAATTATTGGAGGGAGGGGTTTTTTTTTGTTTTTTTTACCAGGGAGTGATGTGAAACAGAAGATGGGGACAGCTGGAGCAGATGGCCGTTACATCGAAACGTCTGCTGCCCAAGCTCAGGTTATGGAAACACTGAGAGCCCAGGGAGTGAGTAAGTACTGGAAGCACAGTCAGAGGGATTTGCAAATAGCCATGTGGCTAATTGATTTGATCTCGGGGCTTGTTGCCTCTTGCCTCCTCCAAATGGTGGTTCTTTAATGAGGCCCGCTGACTAATTGGCACTCGTTAATGGGACCATGACTGCCAGTTGCTCCAGGCCCTGTTTTGCTGCTCTGCATGATCACGGACGCCTCGCTTATGAATAGGCATCCTTCTGAACATTCCCGCCATACCTGGGGATAACAATTATCCCGAGTTCTCATGCACTGATCAGGTGCTGCCTCTTTACTGTTCTCTGGCTCATCGGTGCGCCTCCCTGGGCCCTGCATAAAAGCAGAGAGGGGCCATTCCATTAGGATAGTGCTGAAGCTCAGACCTGAGAATGTCCCACGCTGTGCTTTATTGAAAGGCCTTACCGTGTGTGGGGAGAGTGGGGAAGGAGCTCATTGGCAGGGATGGAGAGATCTGTCAACTGTGGTTCTCATGCCCACCTCCCAAAAAATCTTAAAATCTTTACGCTCCCACAGAACTCATAATTATAAAATATCTTATGGGAAATCCATCAGTGTGTCAGTTCAAATTTCCCCTACCATACATATTTTTGTATACAGTTCGTTTGTTTTGATTTGTAGACAACCCTTCCTCTGAAGATCACAGAGTGGTTCATTCACAACATAAAACACAATATGAAAAGAAGAAGAAAAAACCTTCATAATAATAATACAGTGGTACCTCAGGTTAAGAACTTTATTCTTTCTGGAGGTCCATTCTTAACCTGAAAGTGTTCTTAACCTTATATAACACTTTAGCTAATGGGGCCTCCTCCTGCTGCCGCTGCACGATTTCTGTTCTCATCCTGAAGCAAAGTTCTCAACCTGAGGTACTATTTCTGGGTTAGCAGAGTCTGTAACCTGAAGCGTCTGTAACCTGAAGTGTCTGTAACCCGAGGTACCACTGTAAAAACAAACAAACCAATAACCCCACTCCCACAGACACATTTAAAAGGCCATAGAACAGGGGTAGGCAACCTAAGACCCGTGAGCTGGCCTTCTCAATCTGGCCCGCAGACAGTCCAGGAATCAACATGTTTTTACATGAGTAGAATGTGTGCTTTTATTTAAAATGCATCTCTGGGTTATTTGTGGGGCATAGGAATTTGTTCATTTGTTTTTTTCAAAATATAGTCCGGCCCACCACATAGTCTGAGGGATGGTGGACCGGCCCACAGCTGAAAAAGGTTGCTGACCCCTGCCATAGAACATCAATCAGCCGAACTCCTGGCTGGAGAGAAATGTTTTAGCCTGGTGCCTAAAGATATGTAATGAAGGTGCCTGGCAAGCGTCCCTGGGGAAAGCATCCCGTTTTAGAAAAGGCCCATTCTCATGTTTCTGCCCTCTGGACCTCTCATGGAGGATACCTGAAGAAAGGCCTCAGATGATGACTGCGGGGTCTGGGTCAGTTTATATGGGGAGAAGTGGTCCTTGAGGTTTTGCGGTCCTGAGACGCATCAGGCTTTATACGTCAAAACCAGCACTTTGAATTGGGCCTGGAAACTACTAGTAACTGGCAGCCAGTGCTGTTGGACTAGGGGTGGTGTTCTGTGCTCAAACCGTCTTGCCTCACTGAGCAACCTGGCCGCTGAATTCTGCACCAGCTGAAGTTTCCGAACTGTCTTCAGTGGCAGCCCTACAAATAACGTGCTGTGGTAATCTAAGCTAGAACACTAATAATAGCGCAGTATTGTTTGCAAAAGTGTATATTTCCACTCTAATACAGTGGTACCTCGGGTTACATACGCTTCAGGTTACATATGCTTCAGGTTACAGACTCCGCTAACCCAGAAATAGTACCTTGGGTTAAGAACTTTGCCTCTGGATGAGAACAGAAATTGTGCTCCTGAGGCGCGGCAGCAGCAGGAGGCCCCATTAGCTAAAGTGGTGCTTCAAGTTAAGAACAATTTCAGGTTAAGAATGGACCTCCGGAACGAATTAAATACTTAACCACTGTATAAATACAAGGTACCACTGTATGTGCGTTCTCCTACACACGAGTTGGTTGGGGTACTGCTCTGCAAAATTATGAGAAGGGTGAATTTCAACAGATGTTCAGGCTTTGGTTCCAGTATTGGCTCAAGAAATGAGAGTTAGGTAAGGTTAAGGTAAAGGGACCCCTGACCATTAGGTCCAGTCGTGGGGTTGTGGCGCTCATCTTGCTTTATTGGCCAAGGGAGCAGGCGTACAGCTTCCAGGTCATGTGGCCAGCATGACTACGCCGCATCTGGCGAACCAGAGCAGCGCACGGAAACGCTGTTTACCTTCCCGCCGGAGCGGTACCTATTTATCTGCTCGCACCTTGACGTGCTTTCGAACTGCTAGGTTGGCAGGAGCAGGGATCGAGCAACGGGAGCTCACCCCGTTGCAGGGATTTGAACTGCCGACCTTCTGATCTGCAAGTCCTGGGCTCTGTGGTTTAACCCACAGGGCCGCCCACGTCTCTGAGAGTTAGGTTGAAGCCTTATTTACCTAGGGATCCATTAGCCTCGCCATCCCCTGGACCATGGAGGGAACAAAAGTACCAGGAAAGCAACTTCTTCTTTGGAGAAAAGAGTTTATTGCAATCTGCGCAGAGTGACAACCAGCAGGATCCCTCCTGAAAGACTGGCTGTAAAGCAAAACACTTCAGCAGACTTTCTTATACTTTTCTGAACACTCTTCCCCCTCCCATACCTTTTCCAGATTTGCCCAATCAGCTGGCAAATGTTCAACTTATTCCCTTATATGGCACATCCTTATACGTGCCTTTCTGCTAGCTAAGCACTCCCCCTCCCCTCTTGCTTACACGTGTCTTTTCTTATCTTTGCATTAGTAAGCATAAGACAGGAAGAAGGGGCCTGGTTAATTCTGCAAACAGCAGCTAAAATATTTTTGCAAGCTAAGAAATGGACTTTTGACCTGCCAGACAAATTTAGCTGGCGATGTGCTAATCGTCTGGTAAATTTGCAGAAGTGAGATTAGCACAGGAATTTTTTACTGCAGACAGCATTTGAGAGCAATCTTTCTTAGGTACAAAATACAAGGCACAGAGAGTATTGAAAGAAATCCTTCCCATCTCCCTTTACTCCCTCCTCTTCTTTTGAACAATCTATTACTTAGATTCGTTCTGGGGTAGGGGTCTATATTCTCTCATTACAGCAATCACGCGAGGTCCCATCATGCGAGACATCATTTTTCCCATCATATTCTGTAAGCATTGCATCAAGCAGGGAATACAAAAGCAGAGAAGCAAAAGGATTATAAGTGGCCCTGCTATAAATACCATAATATGCCTGATCCAACCACCATCGGGCAGCCAAGAATATAACCAATTCCATGGATCACCTTCTGTAATTTTTAGCGGGTTTTCAGCTATCATTGTTTCCATGTGGTCAATGGTGGCCGAAATGCTGACATTATTATCTGGGATAAACATGCAGCAATGAGAATGAATTAACGCACAAACTCCTCCCTTCGAGGCCAACATTACATCTAAAGCATAACGATTTTGCAAAACGACCTCCCTCATAGCAGACACTTCTTGGTTGAGGTCCTTTAATGCCTTAATGGTATCATTAAATAGTCCTTCTGTCCAATTGGCGAGCAAATGAAGATCTTTATAATTCATGGCTGCCCCTAAGGAGGGTAGTAGGGCCCGCGATATCTGGGTCCCAACATAGTGGTTAATAGGTGCGTTCACTGCCCTGCGGTTACGCAGTCTGAGAGATGTTGGTAACTCTCCTATTTTATATAAAAGGGGAACCACCACTCCTAGGGTACAAACTCCAGTAAGATCTCGGGGAACGGATTTAAATGCTGCATCGCCACAAATTAGCCAGAGCTCTTCCGGAAGAAGGCGACTGATGTTTTGGTGTTGCTCCGACCACTTGAAAGCTTGTGAAAACAGAAGGCTTACGTGCCATAGCTCCTGGGTAAAATTTAATAGGGTCTGAACAGAGGAATTGGAAATAGAGCTTTTGTGGAGGTGGTGCATATCAGTCATTAACTTGGCGCTAGTATCGGATTGATAACACCGGGAGGTATTTCCATAATTAACGAAGGCAGAGCAGGCCCTATCAAATACAAAATTCAATACATGTAAGCAATCAGGGTAAATCCCTCGTGGGGTTGACCCTTCAGAAAATTTTAAACAAATAAAAGCTGGCTCGGACAGGGCCAATTTTACGGGCGGCCACTGAGCTTCTTCAGGGTTTTTTCTATTTTCTATATTGAAGATATCATCAATGGGAATTCCATGTAGCATCAAACCTGGCCTTTTAGCATAAGGTGGTATGTGCATACACAGCCAACAATTGGAAAGATTTAACATTGTGGTGAACTTGAACATATCCTTGATATAAATATTGTCTTTCCACATCTTATGATAATTTTCTCCTCGTGATATTTTACTCAATAATCTAGTTCCCATCTGACCATGTTCACCAGGTGCAGCACCTTCCTTGTCTCCTGCAACTAGGAGAACGAGGAACACTAGGAGGATCATCAAGGGGATAGAAGGATCGGGCCGTCGTCTCCCGCAGAGCCTATGACGCTCATGCCAGCAGAAAAAGAGACACATCCATGTGGCAAGGGCAGTTGAAATAACTCCCATCCACCATCCCCAATCACTCCATGGTTCCTCCCAGCAATATTCAGGGGGTGTGCTCATTGTTGAAGAGCCCACTGATATTCGTGCTCGATTACCTGTTGAGCCTCAAGGATGAGAGCCCACCGGTGAGCTGATGCTCCCACTATGTGGGTCAACTTTCCTACTAACCCTGTTGGGTGGATTGAACTCTCGTGCTGCCTCCCTACTGACCAGAGCATATGGAAGCTGAAATCCTGGGGTGGCAACTCTTACTGGCACTTGTTCAGCAATTTCAATGCACACCTGGTTAAGGCTCCCACCCCTGCAACACTTGCATTAAGATAGGTTCCGTCCCATCTAACGCCTGGATTAAGAGTAGGACCTGGTCTATCAGATGAGGTTGGTACAGTGCTCTACCCCCCAGATAACAGTTGACTACCCTCTCACAACAGCAAGAGCGGTCCAGAACTTGATAGAATTCGACCGTTTCTGCAACTTCCCGTATGAGCACTACCCACGCGTGCTGGACAGTGGTGTGGGAGAGGAGCCACAACGGGGCAGTGGGGTGTTTCAATACGGCAACCTCATCAAACCCCAGTTTCCAATAGCCAAAGAGCACGCCATCTCTTACCACCGGCAAGACGAACCATTCGTAGCAGAGGCCAGCAGGCCAGTAAGGGCGGTATGGCTCAGTGGGGTCAGGGCTGTGGGGCATAGAGCAGATAACACACACACACAAAAAGGAAAAGTCCTTATGAAAGTATTAAATGTCCTGGTGGACTTCCTGGATCAGTCCCTAGCACTGGGTTTTCACGTTGGGGACGCTGCCCGCGGGCGCCCCTCCCATCCAATTCTTCAGCTGTGCGTAGAGATATCAGCTTCCGGTGTGATATCAGCAGAGCGGTCGTCAGTGGAGGGTCTGGAGATGGTCAGCCGAAGGGTTTAATCGGGATTTAATTGCACAGTCCAATCTGTAGTGGTCACTCTGGTGTGGTGGACCCAAGGGGTGATGCCGGCAACTTTCACGGCTGTGGGTGTGGAGAGCAGGACGGTATAAGGTCCCTTCCAGCACGATTGTATCTGCGTCCGTGCCCAATCTTTTACCCACACTTCATCACCTGGCTCGAACTGATTCAGCCAATACACAGGGGTTGTGAGCCTGGGTCCACCTGTCGAGACAAAAGAAAACTCGGAAGAATGTCTGGACATAATTATTCAATTGCATATCCTGACCAGCATGTGGGGACAACATTCTGACATATGGGACCGGTCTTCCCAAGCACAATTTAATGGGAGATTGCGGACCCTGAGTAATGCCAGAGGTAACATTGTCACCCAATTAGACCCAGTTTCCTGTGTCAGCTTGGATAGCCGATTCTGGGGTCTGTATGCTGTATGCAACTTTCAGTTGATTTGTAGTGCCTTAGCCAATTCCTGCAACATTAAATGAACAAAGGCTGGTCCATTATCAGCTTCTGCCCCTTTGCCAGGTTTAGGGCTCTGGTGAGCGCTGTTATTTCTACCAGTTGTGCTGATATTCCAGGTGGGAGTGGCTTTGCCTTGATCATCTGGTCTTCCAGGGCTACCACTGCATAACCTGCCTTCCGATGTCCAGCCTCAATGAAGCTGCTTCCATCCATAAACCATGATGGCCACTGGGGTCTGCTTCATCTTTAAGGTCAGGCCTGCTAGAGTACACCTCACCCATTACTTCAATGCAGTCATGCGTGGGCTCCTCACCTACTCCTACTGGTAATGGGGTAGCTGGGTTGGGGGCTGTGGTGACTTGGAATTTCAAACGCGGATGTAATAATAGCATCTGACATTTCCTCATTTTAGCCTGGGAGAGGAAATAGGTGCCTCTCGGCAGATGGCATGCTGATTCTTTCCTAAGCGGCCTCGCCCTCCTCCCCGGGCGGTTTCTCCTAACGGTGGACCTCCCGTCCTCAGGGCCATCACTTCTCCTTTTTCTTCTGGGCCTCTTCCTCCCTCTGATTATAAGTGGTTTGGGCTATTTCTAACATCCATTTCAGGGTGTGGCCCATCTGGATTTTTCGGCGAATATCGGGCGCTGCCTGGGCTACAAAGGCAGTTTTTTATGATAGGGACATTGGCAGCCTTATCTGGGTCCACAGGGGCATACTGGCGGTAGGCTTCCTTCAGCCTCTTTAAGTAGGCTCCAGGGGCCTCCTCTGTCCCTTGCACTATTTTTCTGGCCTTCACAAAATTGGTGGGTTTTCTGGCTGCCCTTCTCATGCCATTTAAGACATTCTGGCGATAAGTGGTGAGGGTATTTTGCCCATCAATGGTCTGATAATCCCAATTCGTATATTTTCAGGATATCCTGCTGCAACAGCTTGATCTCCTGCCTCCTGCGCTCTCATGTGTGCTCGGGCTTCAGCATAAATTCGCCTAGCCTCCTCTGTAGTTAGCAGGGTATCCATCAAATATTGCACATCATAAAAGTGGGGTTGTAGGTTTTTTTTAAAAAAAATTCCCTCAAACAGCTTAATGATTTTGGCAGGGTTTTCTTCAAATGAAGGGTTTTGGTTCCTCCAATTACAAACTTCTGCACTAGAGAAGGGGGCATGTTGAACTGTATAAGTTCCATTGGGCACCACCCCATCAGGTCCCGTGGGGGCCGGAGGGTCATATACTCTACGTAGAGGCATCACTCTGGCCGCGCCCTTTTCCTGTGCTTTATGTGCCCTATGGAGGGTCACTCTCTTCACTGCCTTCCCCACTCTTTCTGCCACTTTCTTCTCTGTTCCCCTATATATCCTGCTGTTCTTAACAAATGGGGACTGATGTTCACTTCTCATAAGGTTCCACATACTTTCTCAAACGTTCTGCCTGTTCCTCTGTCCATGTCTTTCCATCACTTGTCAATTTAACCAATCTTCCTACAAATGCCTCATCCTCATCATCCTCTTCTCTTTCTTCCCTTTCTTCATCTTTGCCCAGATCTAACAATGCATTGTCCACGGGATTGGGGCTGGGGCATCTGCTCCCTGTGGCGGGGGTGGTGCCAGGGCTGTTGCCGGGGCATAAGGCGGTGGGGGCATTAAAACTTTATCTTCTTCCCTCTCTGAATCCTGGAGGACTGGGGGTTGTCCTCCTGTCTTCCTGACTGAGCAGATTCGGCTGCCTGAGGCTTCTTGGCAGCATGACTTCAGCCGGGGGGGGGGGTTTCTTTTCAACATCTTTACATTGGTTTTCCAAGTAGAAATATAAGGGATCTGATCTGGGTGGACATTCAAGATGTTCTGATATAATGGGCCGATTAGCTGCAAATCAAAGCTCCCTTCTGAAGGCCAATTAACTTCACATAATGTCTTCATTCTCTGCTTTCTTAATTTAATTCCCCAGTCATAATTTTTCGTGGCTGCTTTCCAGTTGTTTAAGAAGCATTCCAGGGGACTACATTGGCTTGCCCCAGACCCCATTTTTTTTTTTTTTTTCCAGATACTCCGCTCCTAACTGGGTTATAAATTCTTTCACACTACACACACTTCAGGTTGTGACTTGATCGAGCTCGCGCTGCCAAGAAATGCACAACCCTGCACTCGCTCGGCCAAGGGGCACTAATACCCCGGCCCACACTCGACAATTCAATCACCGGAGTATCTGACATGCAACATACTACATACAAATCACATCAATATAATTTCCCCTCCTGCTTCTGTTCACAGTAAAAATTCTCTCACACACTCAATCGCTTGGCCCAATTAGATTGGGTGGGCCAATCTAATTCGCACACCAAACCAAACACAAGACAGTATAACAATAACTAAAACCTCAACAAAATCCAACTATTAAAACATAACATAATACCTGGTACACACACACCACACAGAACACACCAAAAAATCACAATATATATATATATATCCCTCCCTCTTCTGTTCCCAACTTCTGCTGGCGGCACTCTCCTGCACAACCAGTCCCCTTATTTTGCTGGCGGCATTCTCCTGCACAACCAGTCCCCTTTGTTTCCCTTTTATTTAACCTTACTGGCACACTTCTACCACAGCCAGTTCCCTTTTCCTGGCGGCACTTTATTTGCCACGGCCAGGTGAGGCTGATCAGGCCTCGCCCTTTCCCTCGGGCTGCCCTTTCCGTCGGGCTTACCTTTTCCGCTGCGGACCCCTCCTGGCCAGTTCTCTTTTCTCCCTCGACCTGTGTCTCCACTCCGGAGCGGTGTGGCCGGTTCCCCCCACGAATTGGCAGGGTGCGCGCTTGGAGCCTGCACCACCGATCCGAGCTGTTCACCGAGGTCGAGCCTGGCCCTCCGGTCCGTATTGGGGAGGAGGCTGATCCCGGACGAGCCCCCAAAGAAATGAAGCCTTATTTACCTAGGGATCCATTAGCCTCGCCATCCCCTGGACCATGGAGGGAACAAAAGTACCAGGAAAGCAACTTCTTCTTTGGAGAAAAGAGTTTATTGCAATCTGCGCAGAGTGACAACCAGCAGGATCCCTCCTGAAAGACTGGCTGTAAAGCAAAACACTTCAGCAGACTTTCTTATACTTTTCTGAACACTCTTCCCCCTCCCATACCTTTTCCAGATTTGCCCAATCAGCTGGCAAATGTTCAACTTATTCCCTTATATGGCACATCCTTATACGTGCCTTTCTGCTAGCTAAGCACTCCCCCTCCCCTCTTGCTTACACGTGTCTTTTCTTATCTTTGCATTAGTAAGCATAAGACAGGAAGAAGGGGCCTGGTTAATTCTGCAAACAGCAGCTAAAATATTTTTGCAAGCTAAGAAATGGACTTTTGACCTGCCAGACAAATTTAGCTGGCGATGTGCTAATCGTCTGGTAAATTTGCAGAAGTGAGATTAGCACAGGAATTTTTTACTGCAGACAGCATTTGAGAGCAATCTTTCTTAGGTACAAAATACAAGGCACAGAGAGTATTGAAAGAAATCCTTCCCATCTCCCTTTAAGGTAGCTTCTCATTAAAATGCAAACAAACTCAAATGTTTCTCCCCTATTCATCAGGCATAAAGGCTGTGGTCTCTTTTCCATATGAACATGAGAAGAGTCCTGCAGGATCAGGCCAATGGCCCGTCTAGACCAGCATCCTGTTCTCACGGTGGCCAACCAGATGCCTGTGGGAAATCCACAAGCAGGACCCAAATACCATTCTCCCCTCCAATGGCTTCCAGCAACTGGTGTTCAGGAGCATTGCTGCCTCTGACCATGAAGGCAGAGCCTAGCCATCGTGGCTAGTAGCCACAGATATCCTCTGTGAATTTGTCCAGTCCAACAGTTGCTCCTCCAGATCCTCCCAAAGCATGGACAATGACAAAGGATGATGGAAATTGTAGTTCAGCAGCATCTGGAAGGCCTCAGGCTCCTGAAAGCCATTAAATTGTTTTAAAGAGCTTTTAACCTTGAGTTTTAATGTTGCAACCCACCGTGGGACTTTAGGTGAAGGGTGGGTAAATAATAATAATAATAATAATAATAATAATAATAATAATAGGGTTCCTGCCGTGTCTCTGCATGAGGATCTGATCTGAATTTATTTAGACTGATTAGAAAGAGTGAGTTTTAATGATGAAGTTAAAGGAGGTGGTTGCACAGAGTCTGCTTGGAGGGCCGGCAGTTCCCCAACTCCTAAGTTAGATGGATCAGTCCTTTGAAATTCTGTATAAGGCTGCTGCTTCCTTTGCTCTCAAGCTATGCCTCGATCATTGCCTCCTGACCAGTAATTGCGTGGGAAAAGAACCTGACATCCACCCCGGGAGAATGGTTGCTATTCCTGTAATTGGGAAGCAGAGCCGTGACTAATGAGTCACCAGGCTCTGAAGGGTGACATCACTTGCCTTGCACCTTTCAGCCCATTATAATAGTTACATAATCGTTTAGGGCAGTCTCTCCGACCAGCAGCAGGAAATGAAGACTGGCCAAAGTGTGTGTAATGGGAGGAGGAGCAGGATCCAAAAGCTGGCATGTGCTCAGATTAACCAAGGCTTGGGAGTAGGGTGTCCCCTGATCTTTAGTGATACCTGCTTGCAGAATCGCTGACTCAACCTTCTTGACATTGAGCCACATAAGCCGGAAACGAATAAAAGGAAAACAAGCCGCCCTTCAAAGTACAAATACACTGGCTTTTCTTTCAAGGAGTTATATAAGAGTGCCTCTGAACATGGGCAGAATGCCTTTCCCCAGCCTGAGACATTGCAGCATATTCTCACATAATTAGGGACCTAGGATTTCCTTCCAGGTGTGTTAGTACAGTGGAGTGCAGGACATAATAATAATACAATGGTACCTTGGGTTAAGTACTTAATTCGTTCCACAGGTCCGTACTTAACCTGAAACTGTTCTTAACCTGAAGCACCACTTTAGCTAATGGGGCCTCCTGCTGCTGCTGTTGCTGCTGCCGCCAGGCCGCCGGAGCACAATAATAATAATAATAAATTTATACCCTGCCCACCTGATTGGGTTTCCCCAGCCACTCTGGGGAATTAAAGATTAAAAATACATTAAAACATCAGTCATTAAAAACTTCCCTAAGCAGGGTTGCCTTCAGATGTCTTCTAAACTTCAGACAGTTGTTTATTTCTTTGACATCTGATGGGAGGGCATTTCACAGGGCCCTGTTTCATGACAATAAAGCAGTATAAAGATTTTAAAAACAGGTTTTTAAAAATGAGATTGATATGCATCTTAATAGGCAAATTTTCCTTTTCGAAGTAATGCATATTTTGAGCAGTGGATTTTATGTATACTTGAGTTACCTTTTTAGGTCAACTTGCTTTTAACTCCTGGTTTTTATTGAAAATCCTGGTGTGTGAACTGATTAGCCATTTCTAATAATTTAAAAAACAAACAGACACGACCTTCAGCTCCAGGAAGCATGGCCAATGATTAAGAAGGATAGTTTTTGTGGTCTAGTCTCCCTGCCCCCATCCCTGAACTTTAGTTTTGTATTTTCAGCAGCTCAGCTATGTCTTTACTGGACTACAGCTCCCATCACTGCTGACTACTGGTTATGTGGGCTGGTGCTGAAGGGGTTTTCCAGCAACATCTGGAGGGCCACAGATTCCCCACCATGGCTTTCAACAAACAGCTGGTTTCCTCTGGCCCACACCGGTTCTGAGTCAGCTGGCACACAAGATAACCTCAGTAGACGTTAACTCATGCCCAAATAAACTACAATATAAACAAAGGTGTAGTGTCAGATATACTTTTCGGATCACATTTATTATTGTTGCTGTTACTGTATTTATTAGCTAATAATGGTTTGGAAAAATATTACCGTGTAGCAGGAAGAGAAAATAAAACAGGACGGAGTAAAATGAATTTATGCAAATCTGAATGAAATTATGTAAAACCTAATTGAATAAAGACGTAAAACAAAATCTTGAATATCCCTGACAAGGCACAGCAGCCTCTCTTTAAGAACTGTGTTTTCTTTTTAAGAGCTTTCTCCTCTTATCTGTTAAACTGCAGAAAATGCATACCCTTCACAGTTGAATGTTTATTTTGTCTGCCTGGTAGATAAATTGGAGACTCATGATCAGATCTCCCCATAAAAATTGTCCTAAGTATTGCTCTTCCAATGCATTACAGAGAACTGTTTTGGTTCTCCAACTATATTCCTCTCACTGTGTTGTTGTTGGGGGGGGGGGTGTCTAAGTCGAATTTTTTGCATTGTGCAATTTTTCTTGTGAAAACTGTGCTTTGTGGAACATGGGGGGGGGGGGACAGTTAATGTCCCTGAAAAGTGCTAAAAGCAGGCATGGATAACTCAAAAAAGTTGGCATTGAAATACAATGCAAAAGTTCTATTCTCCTTATACCAGGATATTGGCAAAGACAGAACCTCAGAGGACGGCTTGAATTAGCCAGACAGTTCAGAGTTTCTTCGCTACATTTCTTCTAAGTGACTGGAAGGAGATCTGTGATGAAAGCCAACTCCTGCTCCTCTTTGGAGACTTCCTTGCCTTGCCTGGTGACGAATCACTCCTGGCATTCCTAGAGTGGCTTCCGTGGGAGAGACACGTGCCATTGTGCGTGATATGGATCTGATACTCCCCTCCAGGCAACCAGACCCTGGACCACATCCAGACTTTCCTGCACATGTCATTTGCATATGGATCAGGAGCAGAAAGCTGAAGTATGAACACAGCAGACATGTTTAAAAAGTGCACACACAAGTGTAACTCGTGTCTGTTCTTCCGGCCCCTGATCACAGGAAGCAGAAAACCCTTAGTGCATTAAAACAGCTAACATTCCTTTATTTATTTACTTGCCAGCTTGCTTTATTTTTTATTCAATTGCTTTTTAAATATACGTTTTATTGATTTGTTAGCAACAATAAAAAAGTGCAACCAGGACAAAGAATTAAAAATCTAAACCACACAGCCCGGAAGGACAAAAGTACACAGATGCAGCTCAGCTCCAAAGGGATAACGAAGCAGTACTGTACCTCATACAAAGGTTCCCTTTGCAAATAATAAAGATACAGTATATCAGAAGCATTATCCACCTGTGGATTCTGTCATTATTGAAAACAGAGGTTCTATATCATCTTAAATGAGCCAGACAGTTGCATATACTGGTGGGACTGAACTGGGTTTGTTTACAACCATTTTACACTTTCAAGCTCTGGAAAGTGGGGTGCGGGGGAAGAGAGAGAAAACATAGCCTAGATCTTAACTTTGGGTTAAACAAATGTGTCCCCAACTGATTTTGCCAAACCTGTGCCGATACAGATGCCGTTTGGAACAAGCTCTGCACCAGCACTCTTTGGATGGAGGAATCCAAAAGACTCCAACTTGTTCCGCAGGACCATCCCAATACACTCCCCCCCCCCATCTCGGCCAGGGAAGATGCGGGTGAGTGAAGATTGATATCAAGAACGAACCGGGAGTGAAGATATACAGTGGTACCTCGGGTTAAGTACTTAATTCATTCCAGAGGTCCGTTCTTAAACTGAAACTGTTCTTAACCTGAAGCACCACTTTAGCTAATGGGGCCTCCTGCTGCCGCTGTGCCGCCGGAGCACAATTCTGTTCTTATCCTGAAGCAAAGTTCTTAACCTGAAGCACTATTTCTGGGTTAGCGGAGTCAGTAACCTGAAGCGTATGTGTCAGGGGTTCAGGGAGAGAGGCGCAGATGAGGGAGGAGACAGAGAGTGAGGGGGAAGGATTCCAGAGTGACGAGGAAGAGGATGACAATGACCCAAGATTGTCCATGAGTCCGTCCAGTGAATCGGAGGACTCCCAAAAGGGAGCCCCTCTGGTCAAGCCAAGGGAAGCTAGAGGGGGAAGCAGTCAGGAGCAGGGAAACGAAGGGGGAACCCCCAGTGGGAGTTGGAGAGCGAGACCGGCTGCTCCGCTGGAACGGAGTGAGGGGGGAGGAGTGACCAGTGTGTCAGAAGGAGCAGAACAGGAAGCAGAGAGGGGAAGGAGATCAGGGCAAAACGTCCTGCCGGAAGGGGAGGAAAGTAGTATCGAGGGCAGTGTAACTGTCGAAGGCAAGGTCAGGAGCAACGTACGCGCGCCAAGTTCAAAATGGGAGGCGCGCGGAAATGAAGAGAGTCCTGGGGAGGAGCCTGGTCCCAAAGCCCGAAGGAGGGGGGAGGAGGCGGCAGAGGACTCAGCCTCTGGAGAGTCCCGAAGGGAGAGAACACAGGGGGGCAGAAAGACCCTGCGGAAAAGGAAAGAGAGAAAGAGGTGGACCAGTACAAGCCTCTTAAACTGGTGTAGAGGGGGGACCGACTCAGAGGGTACTTCAGCGGTCTAAGCGTAACAGACGTAGAGTCACGGACCTCGGATGTAAAGCTAATAATGTTCTTCAATAAAAGCTTTTGTACATAAGCTGGAGTGGACTTTGGTCTCTTGTGAGCTGGGACCACGGGTGACTCTGACAGTATGTAACCTGAAGCGTATGTAACCTGAGGTACCACTGTACATCGGGAACAAGGTGAAGAATCAGAACAACCTTACTGAAGTAGAAATCAAAGGCCATCGCAGGAGGGAAAGGGGCCTGCTCTGAATCATGGCAGGTGGGTGCAGAGCGAAGAAGACGAAGACGAAGAAAAAGAAGAAGAGGAGGAGGAGTTTGGACTTGATACCCAGCCTTTCACTTCCCTTAAGGAGTCTCAAAGCAGCTAACAATCTCCTTTCCTCTCCCCCCCCAAGAGACACTCAAAGGGCAACCCCGCCATTTCCTTCCTAGGGGTGGGAGGAGAACAGCAGCTCCTCATATTTGCCAAGACACCCCTATAGAGGCAGCTTATAAATACATCATCATCATCATCATCATCATCATTAGGGCTGCTTAAGAGGTAGCAGATCTGGCATTCAAGGAGTGTGCTGCATCAATTCCTGTCACAGCAGCATCATCCGAGGGCAAGGCATTCCTTGGAGGCCAGATCTGCTGCCTGAGGCAGTCACCTCCCCTTGCCTCATGGGTGGGGCGGCCCTGTTGTTTTGCTGGTGAGACCCTGGGAAACAACAAGGGAGGCTTTTTTCTCCCTTCCCCTCCACTCTCCCTGCTCTTCTCCTTCATGGTCCCTGATGTGGTTTCAGAGTGAGAAGGAAAGAAGCAAGTGTGAGCAAAGGGGAGAGCGCCCCACCATTTTTTTTGCTCAAATGCTTGTGTCTTCATTTCCCATCCTGTGTGGGGGGAAAAATGAATATGAGGCAAAGCAATGGAAAGCAGGATGAGAGAGGATAATTGAAGGGCCAGGTGAGATTTAAGCTCCAGGCTGCTTGCTGCTTAAACTGTAATCTGTAGCAGGGAGTGGGGAACATGGGGCCCTGCAGGTGCTATTAGCCTACAATTCCCATCAGCCTCAACCAGCAAGGCCAATTATCAGGAACCAAGTTCTCCTCCATCCCTGATCCATAAATTTCTCCATCAGCCACAGGGACCAGAAGCAATTGCTAAGAGCATGGGTAGGCAAACTAAGGTCCAGGGGCCGGATCTGGCCCAATCACCTTCTAAATCCAGCCCACAGATGGTCTGGGAATCAGCGTGTTTTTTACATGAGTGGAATGTGTGCTTTTACAGTGGTACCTTGGGTTACAGGTGCTTCAGGTTACATACGCTTCAGGTTACAGACTCTGCTAACCCAGAAATAGTACCTCGGGTTAAGAACTTTGCTTCAGGATGAGAACAGAAATTGCGTGGCGGCAGCAGCGGGAGGCCCCATTAGCTAAAGTGGTAACTCAGTGTAAGAACAGTTTCAGGTTAAGAACAGACCTCCGGAACGAATTAATTTCTTAACCCAAGGTACCACTGTATTTAAAATGCATCTCTGGGTTATTTGTGGGGCCTGCCTGGTGTTTTCACATGAGTAGAATGTGTGCTTTTATTTAAAATGCATCTCTGAGTTATTTGTGGGGCATAGAAATTCATTCATTCCCCCCCCCAAAAAAAATATAGTCCAGGCCCCCATAAGGTCTGAGGGACAGTGGACCGGCCCCCTGCTGAAAAAGTTTGCTGACCCCTGGCTAAGAGGAATCACCATCCGATGCAGCCTTGTCTGAAAGGCACGAAGATTTTCATACAAAATGCAGATGACACCACCAGGCAGAAATATATACATGAGGTTGTGTTTTGTGGTTTTTTCCATGTCATTTGCAAAGCCCACTGCTCCATGCGCCTATTATGTGCATCAACAAAGGGGAGAGATTTTTTTAACAGCTATTGTAAGCGTAAAGCACTTGAGCAGAGTCTTCCCTTTCTTCTCCTCCACAATTAATAGAACTCCTCTCAGAGCACTTTCCTGCAATGGATGTCAGAAGAGCTCTCGAAAGGATGCCTTTTGTGAAATTTGTGCAACATAATATATGTGCATGAAGGGTGAAAAGTAGAAAAGCAAGATACTTCGCTACCAAAAGGTAGCACCTACAACTTCAAAGGGACGCAGGTCGTGCTGTGGGTTAAACCACAGAGCCTAGGACTTGCTGATTAGAAGGTCGGCGGTTCGAATCCCCACGATTTCCCTTGCTTGGTCCCTGCTCCTGCCAACCTAGCAGTTCGAAAGCATGTCCAAGTACAAGTAGATAAATAGGTATTGCTCCAGCGGGAAGGTAAACGGCGTTTCCATGCGCTGCTCTGGTTTGCCATGCTGGCCACATGACCCGGAAGCTGTACGCCGGCTCCCTCAGCCAATAAAGCGAGATGAGCGCCACAACCCCAGAGTTGGCCACGACTGGACCTAATGGTCAGGGGTCCCTTTACCTTTTTACAACTTCAAAAGATTCTGTGGAATAATAATAATAATTTATTATTTATACCCCACCCATCTGGCTGAGTTTCCCCAGTCACTCTGGGCAGCTCCCAATCAAGTGTTAAAAACAATACAGCGTTACATATTAAAAACTTCCCTGAACATAAGATGAGGGAACGTAAGATGATATATAAGGGAGCGTAAGATGATACTATTTAAAAAAGTTTTTAAAAAAGAAATCACTTTTTTTTAATTGCAAGTTTCTAGCCAACAAAGGTCCGTATAGTTAAAGCTATGGTTTTCCCAGTAGTGATGTATGGAAGTGAGAGCTGGACCATAAGGAAGGCTGATCGCCAAAGAATTGATGCTTTTGAATTATGGTGCTGGAGGAGACTCTTGGGAGTTCCATGGACTGCAAGAAGATCAATCCTATCCATTCTGAAGGAAATCAGCCCTGAGTGCTCACTGGAAGGACAGATCCTGAAGCTGAGGCTCCAATACTTTGGCCACCTCATGAGAAGAGAAGACTCCCTGGAAAAGACTCTGATGTTGGGAAAGATGGAGGGCACAAGGAGAAGGGGACGACAGAGGACAAGATGGTTGGACAGTGTTCTTGAAGCTACCAGCATGAGTTTGACCAAACTGCGGGAGGCAGTGGAAGACAGGAGTACCTGGCGTGCTCTGGTCCATGGGGTCACGAAGAGTCGGACATGACTAAACAACAACAGCAGCAGCACTTAAGGGCTGGAAAAATATGCTGGCAAAGCAAAAAACCTGAAACTGTAGTTCTGTGGTATAGCACACATTTTGCCCCAGGGTCAATGCTGAGCATCTCCTCCTAAGATAGATCAGGTAAGCAGGTGAGAGAAAAGACTTTTCTTTGCCTGAGATCTTGGATCGCTGCTGCCAGTCAGAGCAGACAATGCTGAGCTGGGTGGTCTAGTGATTCTGAGTCCACAGACAAATCGCAGGAATGAGGAACGGCTTGTGACAGCTTTGTTCTTCCCAGCCTCTAAGACAAACTTGTGCAGCAACTTTGGAACTGCCTGGCTCATGTGACCTTAAGGCAAATCCTCATATTGCCAGCTCCTTAATGCTAAGGGGTTATCTTTAAATTATAAACTTTCTCATGACAGGTGGACAAACAGACGAGCCCTTAAGTCAGCTTGGTGTGTTCCTAAGCCAGAAAGAACAGAGGATAGAGAGGGGTGTGTGGATGTGTGTAGAAACTAGCCTAAATAAAAATAAAGGTAAAGTTTACCTTTATTGTTCCACTCCCTTTTGCCTCTGGCTCTACTCAGCATCACCTAGAGTGGCTGGGGGAGCCCAGCCATATGGGCAGGGTATAAATAATCAATTATTCTTATTCGTATTCTTATTATTACTACTACTACCTAGAAAGGAATGTCACCGTCTAGCTGGAATCAGTTCCCCATCCCTGCTCTAGATCAGCAGACCAAGTGTCCCCATTTTCCAGGGACAGTCTCAGATTTACAGAAGCCATCGCAGTTTCTGATTTGATCCCGGAATGTCCCACTTTGCCTTAGGACATCCCTATGTTCATCAGAGAAATGTTGGAGGGTATTGAGTTTAGGCAAACTCTGAGCCAAGGAGATAAGTAACTATATAACCTTCAGAAGGCATCTGAAGGCAGCCCTGTATAGGGGAATATTTTAATGTTGAATGCTTTATTGTGTTTTTATATCTGTTGGAAGCTGCCCAGAGTGGCTGGCACAACCCAGTCAGAAGGGTGGGGTATAATAATAAGATGATTATTACTACTACTATTACAGCGGTACCTCGGGTTACATACGCTTCAGGTTACATACGCTTCAGGTTACAGACTCCGCTAACCCAGAAATAGTACCTAGGGTTAAGAACTTTGCTTCTGGATGAGAACAGAAATCGAGTGGCGGCAGCAGGAAGCCCCATTAGCTAAAGTGGTGCTTCAGGTTAAGAACAGTTTCAGGTTAAGAACGGACCTCCGGAACGAATTAAGTACTTAACCCGAGGTACCACTGTATTATGGAATAAGATGTCACTATTTTCATCAGAGAAATGTTGGAGGGTATGGATTGGTATTTTAATGAATATTTTATACATTTCATGTAACCTGCCATGAGGTTTTTGTTGATTAACATAAACCATTCTAAATGAAAAGGCGCAAAGTTCTCTTTTCTTTCTAAATGGTGGCATAGGCACAACAGATCTAACTCTGGGCCTGAAAGCACCAGAAAATATATATGCCAGAGGTCTATTGCCTTCGCTGAGCTGCTTGAAACCGGAACAAAAAAGTATTTCCTTTGCCAGATCTCCAAAAGGACAAAACTTCCACGAAGTGGGCAGGGCTCTCAGGAACTTTGATTCTTCTGTTCAGAAGCTGCTCCAGCCGGTCCTGTTTGTCAACATTGGAAGCCCCGCCCTCTGGGCGAAGCCGGCCAATGACAACGCAGGCCTTGCCTGACAATCAGGAGAGACAGGTAATGCTGATCAGGTAAGTCATCCTGCTAGACCAGAAGGTATAAAAGACACCTGAGTAATTGGCCCAGTGGCCAGTGGTGTGGATGGTGTCCTTTGAGAAGACACCAGGACAAGTTAAGAGCAGCGTATTGGGAAGGTTTATATCAGGGAAGCATACCAGCATGCCGTGAAGAGGAACAGAACTACTTCAAAGATTTTGCACACTCAGACAGGTAAGTTGATGTTTTGCTTTCTCCTAACTTCTGGGTCAGCAGAAAAGACCAAACCAACTTCAAGGTTGTCATGGGAACTTTTAGGGCCAGAGGAGATGGACCCCCCCCCAAAAAAAAAATCCAAATGGTTCCCCTTCTCCTGGTAATTTATGGGGCCCAATCCACCGGAAGAAAAACTTGATCACATCCCAGTTCTGCCACAGAGTTTTTAAAGTAGCCTTTGGTGCATTACTGTTCTTCAGCCTGCACCCAGAATTAAGGTTATTATCTAATAAAATCTCAGCAAAACTGATGCAAAGTTGTGTGAGAAAGAGCCTGCGATCGGAAATGTTTTCTGCGGTGGATGGGGCAAAAGCTTGAGCTTAAGTAATGAACGGAACCGAGAGAGAGATGTGTGGGGCTTTGAAATTTTATTTTCCTAACGGTGAACGCTTTCCTGAGGCAACCGGGCCTCTCTTGGAAGCGAGGGTGTGGAATGCAAATTCCGGCGTAGTTCTGCAAAGCAGATAAGATAAAACCACTCCCGGGAGATGCTTAGAAGTATAATTTCTGGAAAGGCCTCGGAGGCAGCAACCCAAAAGATACCTCTGAGCATTGGGCTTTCGGTGACTCCACCTCCTGACACTTTTGAGACAAACATCCTGCCATCATCCCAAGTGTGGCAATTGAGTGACATCAGAAGGAGAGAGGAGGATGTTGATGCAGGGTGGCGATGGGTCCATTCGATGGCAAACTACCTGCCAGACTGAGGCAGGCCAGCAGCCGCCTGCCGTGGAGAAAGAATGAAAATGACACATTGAGGATGAAATTGACACATCAGGCACCGGATAGGGAGCAAAGGGTGGGGATATCTTTCGTATTTCATAGGCCTGTCATGCAAAGGAAGATTTATTTTCAAGGAGGGCCGTAGTGAACTCTCAGAGCATCTGCTTTGCATGCAAAAGAGCTTAGGACCAGAAAAAAGGTGTGTGTGTGTGTGTGTGGTGTGTGTGTGTGTGTGTGTGTGGTGTTCATCTTCCAAACTGGTATTTCATGTTCTCATTTTGTATATTTATGTTGTGAACTGCCCTGTGATCTTCGGATGAAGGGTGGTGTACGAATATAATACTGTCAATAATAAAAAGGTGGTCTCAGATTCTCCGGGCAGGTCTGGGAAAGACTCCCTGCCTAAATCCCTGGAGAGCAACTGCCAGTCAGTGCAGGCAATACTGAACTAGGTGGGCTTTGTAAAGGGAAAGAACACAGGAAGATGCCTTATATACCAAGACTGTCTTCCACCCGCCTGCTTTCCAGTGTAGATTAAAACGAACCCTGTCCTTGGATAATAGCCATTGCTTTCAATGCAGATGTTTTGTTGAGAGTGCAGAGCAGTGTCTTGCAAACCTGGGTCTCCAGCTGCAAGTCCCATCATCCCTGACCACTGGTCCTGCTAGCGAGGGATGCTGGGAGTTGTAGTCCAACGACAGCTGGAGATCCGAGTTTGGGAAACAGTGGTGCAGAGGGACAACAAAGGGACTGGTGGGAGGTTCTGTCCACCTGTCAAAATGTCCATCCCTGCAATACGGATTTGAAGTGGGGCCAGCAGGGGCCAAGTACCTCCACACAGCAGTTTTATTTATTGCATTTGTTTGTTTTACTTATTAAATTTATATCCCTGACTTCCACCCAAAGGAGCCGAGGGCGGCAAGGTTTTGGGGGGGCTCGGCGCTGTTCCTGCATGCAGGTTCTGTGCTGCGTCCACACAGTGAAGTCCTCATAGACGTGCAATCAGATTCTCCCCCCCTCCATTTAATGCAGTTGTTGCCCTTTCCATATATCAGATCCTCAGCAGAAATGGTAAACTGTTGTTGAGCAAGTGCCCTGCTCCTAATCCCACTCCTAATCTGACATGCTAACCAGTCCACCACACTGGTTTTCTGGGTGTCTGGTGCATGGAGTTTGCAAAAGCTGGTTCACAGTCTGTTCCGATCATTCCCAAACTTATTGCTGGGTCTGCCGAAAGCAAAACAAACACATGATGTGACTTGGAGCACCCACCCATATTGGGAGTTTCCCTGTTGCTTCTCTTTGTGATTCAGTGCTCTGACATTGCCTCTTTCCAATTCTGCTCATGTGGGGCCACAGCTGATTCTGTCACATGCCTCCGCATTGAGCATGAGATCCATGCGCTAATCCCGAGTTCAGAGTTCGAAATTGATCGCGTGCCCTCGGAGAAGGTTCCCTGCTGCATCTCTGTATGAGTCACCTAACTGGGCATGAATTACTGATTAGGCTGAGTCAAGCCTGATGTACTGATTCATGCAGATGCAAGAGGGATGAGCTTCTCCAGGATAAATTCTCATATGTTGCGTGTCCATTAAAGACATCCGACAGAATCAATATGGTGTCGAGGTAGAAATAGTTGAGTCCAGGTTCAAATCTTCACACGGCTGTAAAATTCACCTACCTTACATAATTGTTGCATTGAATAAAATGGGAATACTTGATGGTCACAAGTCCCATTCATTTACCTCTGTCTCCAGTGTTTAGTAATAGGAGGTACTCTTGCCTTGAAGCTGGCTCAGGCCAAAGACCCATCTAGTCCTGCATCCTGTATGCACAGTGGCCAACCAGATGCCTCAATGGGAAAGCTGTAGGCAGGATCTGAGCAACTCTGCCATCAAGCTTTTAGCCCAAATCTGCCAAGTTACTTAATGTGGGCTAGACTTGAGTGCGTAGGAGTCCTTGCTATTGCTTCTGGGTAAGGTAAAACCTGCCATGCCAGGGGCTATAGTGGCATCTTCTTCCAGGAATTGGCATGTGACTGAGGCACATGAACAGGCAGAAGCAAACGGGTGCAGATTAATTAACCTGGAGCTGCAGCATGTAGCAGAGGCATTCAATTCCATTGAATTGGGGTGACTCAATCCTTCTGGTTGAATTTGAATTATTTCCCAGCTCAGCCTAGCCTCAAAAACAGGTTGAGCTAGTTCCATGAGTACTGTACATGGAAATTAGTGTTCCTCGCTTCAGGGCTCTGAGCATCTCACCTGATCGCAGGGAGCCTGTCCCATTAGACACCTCACTGGATGTTTTTAAAACACAGCCTAATTCTTCCAGATGCCTAAAGAGGACTAGTTGCTGTGACTTGGCACAAGCTTTGTTTAAAGTTTCCTGGATTTGCACAGGGCAAGCCGAGTGTGGGAGCAGGCAAGAGGTATAAGCAAGGAGACCTGGGTTCCAATGAAGCTGCCAGGTGACCTTTGGCCAATCATAATCTCCCAGCCTTCCATGCTTTGCAGGGTTGCTGTGGGGATAAAAAGGTGGGGAAGGGGGAGACAGAACTATATCGCTCAGCTTCAGCTCCATGGAGGAAAGACAGCATAAAAACAGCCAGGTAGATCTTCTGGGTGCAAAAGAAAAGCAAAGAATTTAAATAATAATAACAATAACAATAATAATAATAATAATAATTTATTATTTATACCCCACCATCTGGCTGGGCTTCCCCAGCCACTCTGGGCGGCTTCCAACAAAATATTAAAATACTGTAATACGTCAAACATTAAAAGCTTCCCTAAACAGGGCTGCCTTCAATTGTCTTCTAAAAGTCTGGTAGTTGTTGTTCTCTTTGACATCTGGTGGGATGGCGTTCCACAGGGCAGGTGCCACTACCGAGAAGGCCCTCTGCCTAGTTCCCTGTAACTTGGCTTCTCGCAGTGAGGGAACCGCCAGAAGGCCCTCGGCGCTGGACCTCAGTGTCCGGGCAGAACGATGGGGGTGGAGACGCTCCTTCAGATATACTGGACCGAAGCTGTTTAGTAAGGATGGGAAGCCTGTGGGCCCTCCGGATATTGCTGAACTACAATTCTCATCAGCCCCAGCAAGCCTGACAGGTGGGAGTTGTAGTTCAGCAACATATGCAGCCTAAGTTTGAGTTATCAAATTGTTGCAATAATTTGATAGTCATTAATTCCCACGTTCCTTTCTGGCCTTCTAGGAAGTGAGATTTAAACGACTCTAGGAGGAAGCCCTCCCAAAGCAGATCTTTGGCCCATCTAGCTCATTGATGCCTACACTGACTGGCAGCAGCTTTCAAGGGTTTCAGGCAGGGGATATTCCCAGCCTCTACCTGGGATTGAACTTCTGCATGCAAAGCAGATGCTACCCAGCCATGGTCTTTCCCCAGGAAAGGACCATAGTCTCATCTGGCTTCCTTTTTGGAAGTGCCTAATACTACAGCTTTATTACACCAGGCTTCTAGGAACTGGACTGTTGTCAGCAGACACCCTTTTAACATTTTGTTGGAAACAGAAAAGTGTGTGTGTATATGTGATAGAAGCTGGTTACGTTAAGACACAGTCATAATCTTGCCTACGCAAACTCCCAGCCTATTAAATAAGGTTTAATTTGGCCGTAAACTAGCGGAAAGGGGCGGGCTTGCCAAAACTGGGCCTAAGAGCACAAGCAAAACCCTTCCTGTCCCTTAGGATGAGATGAGAACCTTCCCCAAAGTGCTGCCCAGGCGAGCGGGATTGAACTACAACTCCCAGAAGTTCCAGGCAGCACAGAGATGGGCAAGTCCAAACCAGAGCCAGCTGTTGTTTCAAAGACAGAAAATGCCAGGCCCTCAACCCCTATTGGCCTCTTCTAGCTGGTGATCTCTGCTGAACTGGCCACTGCAGTACCAGCCTCCACCCACTAGCGGCGCTGTAAGCACCACTGTAATCTGTTGTAGCTTGCAAACTATGGGTTCAAGACCCACCGTGTGCCTTCCTGCCCACCTAAATAGTTGAAACCTGTGTTTAGCTCTCTGGTGCTAGTACTTACCTCCAGTTCTGAATGGACTTATCTGTCTGTCTTAGGCTCTTGCGCAAGCTGCCTGTCGCCACTTCCTCCTCCTCCTCCACCACCACCGAGCAGGCTAGATAGCCAACCTTAGAGAGATCCCTTGTGGATTTCATGGAGACGGCAACACTTCTCTCTTCTCAGCTTAGGAGAAGCACCGGCTGGGGTATGTTTTTACACTTTTCTATTGGTGGCTCTGCCCCTGGTGGCTGGTGGCTGGTGGAACTGGCAGGGCAGAAGGTGAGGAGGCCAGCAGTGGATGGAGCCAGAGCTAAGGTCAGGCACAGTTACCCCCTGTCCGGCTATAAGAAGGCAGGCAGGCGGGGGACTGGCTGAGGTTGGTTGTAGCAGTGCCCTCCTATTCAGCCAGCCTCCCCTGCTTTGTCTATCCCCAGCTTAAGGGTGGAGGAACTGGAAGTGACGGGAGGTGGTGGCACTAACAGTAGTCTGAGGTGTCTAAGTAAAATAAATAAATGCAAGAGCCTTGCTGGATCAGCCAAAAGCTTCATCTCACCCCAGTATTCTGATTCCAGTAGGGGTCAGCTGGTTGCTTCTGCCCACAGGCAGTGTGTGTGTGTACATACATCCCCAGCAATTGGTATTCAGAGGTATATAGATGCAGCCCCCTCAGTCTGTAGCTGTTGATAGATGCTCACTTCTGCCAATTAGTCTAATTCCTTTCAGGAAAAACAACATTCCTTAAAGCTAATAATACTTGTCCTAAAACTGGATTGGAGTATCAAGTCATTTCCATTACGGATATATATATATATATATATATATATATATATATATATATATAGTGTGTATAGATGAGGAGTGGGGAATGTCAGTTCTGGGGGCCACATGTGGACCTCCAGGCCTCTCTGTGTGGCCCTTCCAACTTTCCCCTGGGCTCCCCGTCACCCCACGCTGCTTCAAACCCTCCAGTGCTTTTGTGTGCCTGGTTTATGCCCTTGTGCTTTGCCATTGCTTCTTGCTTGCCTGAGGACAGAGAGGAGTGTGTTTGTGTAGAAACTAGCCTAATGTACATAGCTAAAATTTGCATGCGCTCCCCCCCCCCCCAAGAGGGAATGCAAACCCACGTAGCTACCCATCCCATTTTGGTTCTTCCTTGTCTTGGCTTCCCTTAATACAGATTCTCTCTCTCTCTCTGTGCAGATTCTGTCATGTCCTGCTTCTCCCACGTGTGGCACGCCGAAGTGCCCAACTCTCCTCCCACCAGCCCCACCAGCCCCGTCCCAGCTGCCCCGCACGAGATCCCCGTCCCCCTCAGCCCCATCGTGATCACGTCTCCCGCCTCGGAAGGCCGCCCCCGCGTGTGCTCCCCGGTGTGCTCTCCCACCTCCGGGAAGATTCGCCTGGGCTCCCCCACCTCGCCGCAGCCGGGCTCCCCCATTGAGTGCTCCATCTGCTTCAACACCTACGACAACCTCTTCAAGACCCCCAAGGTCCTCCAGTGCCAACACACCTTCTGCCTGGAGTGCTTGGCCCGCCTGACCGCCACTCTCCCCCCTCACCGAGTCGAGGACCAGCTCCCCTGCCCCTTCTGCCGCCAGATCACCGAGATCCCTCTGGAAGGGCCTCCGGGCCTCCAGACGAGCAAGGAACTCTTGGCCACCCTGCCTCCCGAGCTACAGAAGGAGAAAATGATCTGGATGGAGGGCACCCGCCTCTGCTGCAGGCAGTCGTCCGACCCGGAGAGCGCTGAGCCCTGCATCAGCATCGACGTCGCCCCCAGCAAACCCGAAATCCCTGTGGTGCCCCCAGAGAGCTTCATGAGCAGGCTTGCCCGCTGCGACATGTGCGATGACTGGAAGCGCATCATGCTGCTCTCGGCCTTGATCATCATTCTCTTCTGCATCATCCTGTGGCCGGTTCAGTGCGCCCTGAAGACGGGCAACCTCCGCTGCTTCACCAGGACTTACACGCTGAGCAGGCCACACTATGTGCCACCGCCTCCGACCACCACCCCAGCGCCAACGATGAGCGACATTCTTGACCTCCTAGGGTGAGCCCGAGAGAGGGAGGGACTGTGTTTCAGTGGGCAGAGCACATATTTTGCATGCAGGAGGTACATATTTTGTACCTCCGAGTACAAAACCCTCTTGGCCTGAGACTGTCACAGCGGACAACTCTAGATTCTTGGTGGTCCAACGGTCTGGCTTTCTGAGTTGGGACATCGGTGCTTTCTGCTCTCTCATGCTGCTCTTTTTAGGAACTTCTGGAAACTTTTAAATAAAGACATTGCCGTTCCATACACCCTGTGGGTTCTGCTGTGTTAACCCAGTTTGTGACTCCCATGGCAAGGCAGAGAGCAATGCAAGGCCAAGACCAGAAACTGTAGACACCTGCTGCTCTGAAGGATGCCCACCAGAGTTACCTGGAATGATGCCTCCCCACACGCCTATCATGCCAGCAGGAATCAGAGGCCAACTGTTCAAAAATGCGCAGTGTTGTCCCCTGGGCCCATTACATGTGGAAGGACAATGAAAAAGGGACTTTTCCCCAGAGACTGACTCCCTTCACAACAGCTTGAATGAAGCTTATGCGCAATTATATCTTGGAGTGGGAAGAGAACGTATTTAATTTTATATGTGTTATTAAACATTTCAATTTTATATAGATGGTGTGTGGTATTCTACAAATATGGCAGTTTCTTTAAATTGACTTAAAATATGTGTTGGTGTTTTGCAGGATTTCCCCCCCCTCCCGAAGGGTGGGTAGCAGTGCGCAATTGAAAGAGAGAGAAAACAAGCAGAGAATGGTTTTTAAAGAGGTTACGAGGGGCTACCTGCACTTGTGGTCTTCCCATTGGGGGCATATGATTGGCTGCTGTGAGAACAGGAGGCTAGACTAGATGGCAGGGCTCATCTTGCTAGATGGGTGTCAATGAGGTTCCTTCCTGGTTTATCACTGGTAGGACTAGCCTAGGAGAATGCACCATGAATACACTGTACAGCACACACACACACACACACTGCAAATCCTTTGCCACACGCAGAAGGTTCCTCAACAAGCAACTAACTTTCGTAAAGATTTTCTAGAAGAACGAACTTTTAAAAACCCATGGTTTGATTAAACAATCCCTCCCTCCCAACCATCACCACCCAGTGGGTTCTTAAGCCTGATCTGTATTGAGACATCAGCAAACAAATCATGACCCTTTAAGCTAGCAGTGGTCATTTTTCCCAACTCTGTTTTAAACACACAAAAACAAAACGCACCAGCAAGACATCGCAGCTCTGAAGCAACTCGCAGAGACTCCCCCCTAACCTTTTCCGAAGGCAGGGAAACATGGTGTCTTGCAAATGCCATGACATTTATGTTAGAATTCCTGCTCCGTGATTGCAGTCATGGGATTGTTGTCTTTCACATGGCGGTCCTACTCGAGAGTAGGACGAGCTCCTGACAACTTGCACCCATTAAGTGTTTGTTTATGGCCGGCATTCAAGGTTTAATTTGGAAGTTTCTCACCTCGAAACTACTCTTTTAAAAAAGACAACTTCTACTAAGATAGGGTTGCCATATCTTGAAGAGCCAAAAAAGAGAGGTCAGGGCCCGAGCTGCTGCCAGCCCAAGATGGGGTGAGTGGTCAGATTTAAGAGTCCAGCAAAATCTGGAATGCCACAGATGTTAGCCATCCCTGGTGTGGAAGAAAAGGTACCCAGTTTAAAAAAACCTCTCGTTAACATAGAGAAGCATTCCTAGTATTCTCAAAATGGTGGCGCAATTTGGCATTTTCCCATATAAGGGTAAACCAGGCAGTGACTACAGATGTGGCATTACTGTAAGGTAGCACAGCCATGTTCAGTCATAACAGTAAGCCAGAGCTGCTCTGAAGGTGATGGACTTTTCTCCCTCATTGGAGGTTTTTAGACAGAGGTTGGGGGCAGCTGTCTGCCAGGGATTCTTTAGCTGTGAATCTTGCATGGAAGGGGGTTGGACTAGATGACCCACGGGGTCCCTTCCAACTGATTCTGATTCTGCCATAATGTGGTTTCTCTGAAGCAAGCATCACACTGAAGTGTGACGCCCGATCCACTCCTACTTTGCTCCTCTCCTGGCAGAATAAGACAATAAGGAAGCTTCAACTTCTAGCTGTTTCTGAACAAGGTGTGTGGAAGGATGCCTGTAGCTCCCTAGCAAACCATGATCAGCATGGATCATTTTGTTAGCTAGCCCATCATAGCCTACTGGGGGCCACAGTTGGGGGACATGGGCAAAATGAGCAAAAATCACAAACAAGAGTTGCTGCAACATACTACGGCCTCAGCCCAGTATACCTGAAGGAGCGTCTCCACCCCCATCATTCAGCCTGGACACTGAGGTCCCACTCCAAGGGCCTTCTGGTGGTCCCTCACTGTGAGAAGTGAAGTTACAGGGAACCAGGCAGAGGGCCTTCTCGGTAGTGGCGCATGCCCTGTGGAATGCCCTCCCATTAGATGTGAAGGAAATAAACAACTATCTGACTTTTAGAAGACATCTGAAGGCAGCCCTGTTTAGGGATGGTTTTAATGTTTGATCTTTTATCGTGTTTTTAATCTTCTGTTGGGAGCTGCCCAGAGTGGCTGAGGAAACCCAGCCAGGTGGAAGGCGTATCAATAATTACTACTACTACTACTACTACTACTCTCTCCTCTGCAGCTCAGTAAACCCAACCCCACCGAGGAGAAAACCGTACCACACTCCATGCACAACAATGTGCTTTTGCCTCCTATTTCTGTGACGTTTTAACAGCTTTCCCCTCTCCACCCCACCCCACAAAAAAGGACACTCATTAGCTTTCTGTGCTTATATATATATATCTATATATCTATAAAAAAAAACAAGTTAAAAGGAGATTCGTAGGCTCTATTACAGACATCAGAGGCACTTGCAGATAAACGGCATATGGGAATTTGTGCACGACGGGGGGGAAAGTTTGTCTCTCTCCTGAATAAGTTAGGCCAAGATTTGTTCCTAAAGCATAGACAGCTCCTCCCTTGACAGGTGGCATGCTGGGTCAATCTTTGGTTTTCTGTGCTGAATCCAAGGTTCAAGTGGTGAAAACGAGAAGTAGGTAGTGATGGAAGGTGGTGGAGGATGTGCAGATGCAGCTCTCGGCAACCCCTAATATAAAGGCAGGAAAAAAGGGAGGGGAAAAGAGGTATTCGCTTTATTTATTTGCTCTGAGCATTTGTACCCCACTGTTCAACCCAAAAACACTCCCAGAGCAGCTTGCCTACAATCGAACCAAAACTACCTGCAAGCTTGCGATTAAAAACAAAACACAACACATAAGGGGACAGGGAGGGAAGAGGAAAATCAAAGCTCAAAACACCAGTTTCTAAACTCTTGTTCCTATAATGACCAAATGATGGCAAGGTGCTTGATGCAGCTGGGCATCCAGCAACGCGGATGAAACTAGCCTTCTGCTTGCTATCTCTTCCACTGAAGCCGCTGGGTGGGGTGGCCGCCCCCTAGATGACAGTGATGGGGAGAGGAAGACTGATGGGGGCCGGCCTGTCACACAGCAGAACCAATGGAGGTTGCTCTGCCTCCCAGCAATTTGAACATCACAGTATTAACAGAGACAGAATAGCAAGTGTCTCTGTTTTGGTCCCTGGCAGAACCGCCCAGATCGCGCCCCCTAGCCATGGACAAATTAGCTCTTCTTTCCGCCTCTCCTCCAACCGCCCCCCCTCCACCCATTCCATTCACCCTCTATTAAAAACCATTTCTTATGAGGCAATAATCGATACAGTCATACCTCGGATTAAAGTCGCTTCAGGTTGAGCGTTTTCAGGTTACGCTCTGCAGCGACCCGAAAGTAACGGAACACGTTACTTCCGGGTTTCGCCGCTTGCACATGCGCAGACGCTCAAAATGACCTCAAACGCATGCGCACAAGCAGCAAATCGCGACCCGCACAGACGCGGGTTGCGTTCTGCTCTGGATGCAAATGAGGCTCCGGAATGGATCCTGTTCGCATCCAGAGATACCACTGTTATTTATATTTATGGATATATTCCATAAAGGCCCACAATCGCCTGCGCCCCTGGCGGGGACCCACCTCACCACCCCTAGCTACGCCCCTGCATGCCACTAGTCCACATTGAGATGACCTCTCTCTCTCTCTCTCTGGCAGGGGAAGGAAATACTTTTCAGCCCAAGGGCCACATCCGCTCTGGAGAAAACTTCCGAGGGCCACATGCCAATGGTGAGTGGAGCAATGAAAGCAGAATTCTATCTTGGTGGGGTAGGCTAATCTCCACACACACAAACAAACCCCGATCTATCCTCCATGCAGACAAACAAGAGGCACCATCAGAGTTGCAAGGGCACTTTCAGCCTGACAAAGAAGATGTGGAACAGGGCCGGGGAGGGGGCGTGGTCTGTGGGGAGGGGTGTGGCCTATGTGTCAGGGGGTGTGGTCTGCTGAGAGGGGGCGTTGCCCAGGGGAAATTCTGAGGGCTATGCAAGCGAGTCTGGAAGGGGCACATTTGATCCCATGGCCTGAGGTACCCCATCCCTGATCTGTGGGCTGAGGTGGATACCATTTCCTTCTCTGCCCTCAAATATACAATGCCTGGGGCATTTGGGCAGGGAGAGTGGAAGAGAGGGATTGCAAAATGCCCAGAAGCAGTTCTGCTCAAACTGGATCTCCTTTTTTTAAAAAAAAGAAAACTCGACTATGGTACTACCAGTAATAACCTTCAAACCTTTTCAGAGAGTTTTTTTTAAAAAAAACCAACAACACCACACCACTGAAAATGAAAAGAAAACCTTTCAAAATGCCCCCTGCCTAAAATTTGTCTCCTGTGAATGAGGCAGTGAATATTGGGTGATGAGGGGGGCGGGGAATCTCTCTTCCTCTACGGCATACGGAACAGGAATGTTCCACGCTGCAACATTTTTGTTGCAGATCCCACTGGTCCCTTAAAACAGCGTTAAAGTTAAACAAACAAACCACAGACCTGTTTTATAGCCACCAAGTACACGTCCCTTTCCGAAGCTGCTATCTCCCTGAGCTGCTTAAACCTGAGACCTTTGTGGCTTTAACGCTGAGGTTCTCGTATACGGAGGCAGATTCTTCGTCGACTCTAGAGAAACACAGAAACACAGAATTGTGGAGTTGGAAGGGGCCTAGTGGGGCATCTAGCTCAACCCTCGTCTTGCACAAAACAGGAGAAAGGGGGCTGGAACACATCAACCAAGAACTTCCATCCTCCAACCCCCTCGAGTGTTCAAAGCATCTCACATCTATTATCTAGCTGTAACCACATGGGCGTTTTGCTGCTGCTTCCCCTGTCTATGAAAGCATTCTCATCTTGAGAGGCAGTGTGGTGTAATGGGTAGAGTGCTGGAGGACCAGGGTTCAAATCCCCCTCTCAGCCACCGTGTGTGTGTGTGTGTGTGTGTGTGTGTGACACACCTTGGGCCAGTCACTGCCTCTCAGCCTAACCTACCTCACAGGGTTGTTGCAGTGATGAAATGGAGAGAGAGGTAAACCAGGTAAGACACCTTTAATTCCTTGGAGGAAAGGTGGTATAGAAATGTAACAACAAAATAAACACTAAATCTTACAGACAAAGAACTGAGGCAATGATTGGGTTCCTTGACAGTACTGTTTGCTGGGAGGCCTTTGGGCATGGAGGTGAACTGTTGGCTTCCCACCCTCCCAACATGCCAATTGGATGCTATGCTGCTCACAACAATTTGTATTTCTGCCCTCTCACAATTTCCTCTGGCATCCCCAACTCTGAAAAGAATGTTCTCTGTAGCCAAAAAATTTGCTCTGAATTCATGTTGGGCCAGGGCTTCGATTCTATGCTGTCTCACCAACTCCTCTCTCCCCCCCCCCCCCGCGCTTTGCCTTCAAATAAGGCCCTCTTCTCCACAGCTCCACCTTACCCTGTCTGGACTCTTGGTGACGGGGGACGAGCTTTCATTCTGGGCTGCTCCATCGGCGGGTATCGGATATTCAAGTACTCTCTCTCCTTCCTCGTATTTCTCTGAAACGTGACAACCGGACAGATTTGATTGGTTCCACAGCTCCTCCAAACTTTGCGGCCATTTCTAAAATGTGACCTACTCTTGCTCAGAGCAGACCCACTGAAATTCATGGACGAGACTAACTTGGGTTCATTGGGCAGCATCCCACCTAGTTTTACTCAAGAGCAGACTCATGGAAATCACTGTGCCCGAGTTAGCCAACGTCCACCAACTTCCATGGGTCTACTCTGAGTAGGACCACCACTGGATGCAACTGCGGCTGATGGAGGTTGGAGCCCTGCAACTTCTGAAGAGCCGCAGGTTCCTTATTCCTGCATTTTTAAAAAAGGCAGAGCTGTGATGGAGGTAACTCAGGGAAATACAGGCAAGTGACAGTCTAGTTCAGGGATGAGGAGCCTACAGCCCTCCAGATGTTGCTCTCACCATCCCTGGCCATTGGCCATGCTGGCTGGGGGCTGATGGGAGATGGGAGTCTGGTTCCCCACCTCTGGTTTGAATGCTTTCAGAGCAAACACCTTGGGAGTTGAGCTCGGAAAGCAATTGGTGACAGGAGCGAGCCAGCAGTAAATCATTCCCTGCAAGTTGGAATTAACTCTTTATTGGCAAGAGCATGATGTGCACAGACTTGGCGGAGTGCCAGGCCTAATGAGCACAGGTCTTGCTCCATGGATCAGTTGCCAAGACTGAAAGTCCCCACCTCCCCACAGCAGTCTAAGTCCTTTCCTCTCCAGGGTTTTTCCTAAGCAATCAGAGACTGCATCTGCATGAAGCCAACGTCTCCTTCACCCATTTCAGCCCTCTTCTGGTTCTGGGAGTCCAGGGAGGAGGGGAACTGGTCGCAGCAGAAGTGGGAGACACCCGTGACTCTTCAACAGCTGGACTCATCTCTGCCTCTCCCCAACATTCCTGATTCAGCTTCTGCCTCCGATTCTAGACTTCTCTCTGCCACAGACTCTCCCAGCTCACTAAGCCCTGTCACCTCTTCAGCTTCTGACACCTCCTCCTCCCAGACTTCTCTCTCTGACCACCCATGATCATCCCACCACCACTCCCCAGTCTCTGAGCCTTCTTCCTTTCCCTAGCTGGTTCCTCCCACTATTCCTTTGCATCCAAAACTAGCCTTGTGTGATCCAGTCCCTGGTCCCATCCCTAAGCACTCTTCAGGTCAAACCGCCCCTCTTTTGGTGGGCAAATGGGACGCCCCCTACCTGTTCCTCTTCCAGCTCCTTTTGTTCTGTGGCAATGTACTGCTGGACAGCCATGTAGACGAACTTGTACTGCGCTTCTGTTTGCACCATGCCAGAGCGCTGCCTCCGTACCATCTGGATGGTCTTGGGGATATCGATGTCACAGTCCAAGCCTATTTATGGGCAAGAAAGGTGGGGCAGCCTTAGGTCACATCCGCACTGTACACTTAAAGCATGCGGCTTCTCCCCCAAAGGGTCCTGGGAACTGTCATCCATCAAGAGTGCTGGGAATTGCAGCTCTGGACACTACAATTCCCAGGATCCTTTGGGGGGAGCCATGTGCTTTAAAAGTGTGATGTGGAAAGAGAGCATTTTCCCCTGTGGCAGATTTAGAATTGGGGGTACACCCATATAGCCAAGATAGCTTCCTTTTAAAGAAGGTGTAAGAAAACAACATTTCCCAAAATTATTTGGTGCAAACGAATGTTTTAGGGAAGGGCATATAAGCCAAAAAGGAGATTACGATGGACACACAGGAACCCCAGATGATATATTCATTGAATATTCACTCAGATTTCCTTGCACAATGCTTAATCAGTAGTCAAGACCAGGGCCTGATTTAGGTTTGATGAGGCCCTAAGCTACTGAAGGTAATGGGGCCCTTTATATGTCCAGCTGTCCTTTGTCAACAACAAATTGTCGCTGTTTTTTGTGTTGAATATATGATATATGGTAATTTATGGACTTAATAGGTATCTAAAGCCATTTGCACATAACAAATAGGAGCGTACACGACACAAAACACTGTTGTTGTACATAGGTTTTATTTTATTTGTTTTTTATCTTATATTTTGGAAATGTACATCCAGGTTTTTTTTCCTTTAAATTTTTTGAGAGGCCCCAAGAGAGTGGGGCCCTAAGCCATAGCTTGTTTAGCTTATACGTAAATCTGGCACTGGTCAAGACTATGCCCTGTCTTTACTGAGCCATCCCAATTTGTTTTTGGGGAAGTTATACAACAGAGGGTTTTCATCCCTTGAACAGAGCCCTTGAATTCAATGTGCAGCCTTAACCGTTCCAGTAGATGATCTAATCCCTCCCGTAAAACAGTGACAGTGTGTTGGCGACCACTCTTGTGAGTGGCTCTAAAAGGCCAACTCATTTATAAAATGAGAATCGCGCCCAGGTGGGAAGTGTTCAACTTTCCCATAATGATGTAGTTAAAATTCAAGTTCCTTGTCCCTAGGATTGTACGGAACAATCCTGAAATCCCTTTTGGAACACAAAAAGCTGCTGAGTGCCTAATTAACTGCATGGCGGCCAGCAAGATTGAAGGGAAGAGGGCAAGTTCCAGAGGAACAAGAATGGGGGCAAGCTCTGGGGTCAAGTCTATAGCATAAAAGTTCACTGGTCAAGCATCTTCAGAGTTTTCAGCCCTGAAAACATCCACAGAGCTTACAAGCCTGCTTGCCCAGAGCAATTAGTAGTTTGTGACCTAAAGCAAAGTTTCTCCGCTAACTGGTCGCCTGGATGCAGTACCAGCTCGCTATAGGTGATCGCTTATTATTTACAAGACTGCATTAAACATTCTGCATGTCCCAGATCCTCCTTAGAATTAAAAGGGGGAGAGAACCTCAAAGTTCTATTGTTTACCTTGCCTGTGAATAGTGTCCACCAAGATGTCTATCACTATGATGGTGCCCGTTCGCCCTATCCCGGCACTGGGGGAGGAAAGAGAGAGGTGAGGAGGGCAAAGTCACCACCAGCCCAGCTCAGACATTAGCCCATAGGTCAGCCAAGGTGAGAATGGCTACAACAGGTACAGGAAGACCTGGGACCCCCAGGAAGTTGGTAGACTCCAGCTCGCATCAGCCAACTTTGACAACATTCAAGGAAAGGGTGGGTGGAAAAATCAATCGCCAGACATTTAAACCCTTTTCTCTGGAGGGTTTAACATTGAGATTACTGCCATTAAGGAGATTACAAGGCAGCCATAAAAACAGCGTTGATGGGATTCCTGATGCAAGAATCGTAAGCCTTGTAATTATATGCCCCCCCCTACCCAGCCCCACTGATCTCCAACCATCCCAGAATCACTGTTTTCTCCTCCCATCATCCGTTCTTGACATCTTAAGATGTTCACATTCTCTATGTTGGTTTATAATCTGTAAGGGAGGAGCGTAGATCCCGGCTAGAAACAGAAAGTCCTTCATGCAGCGTGGAACTATAGAACTCACTCCCACAAGATGGCTTTAAAAGAGTAGGGAGCCTAGAGAATCTAGAGCATACAAACTGCGAGTGCTTTGATATTATTACTTGAGCAATCCACGAAAATTCATTGGCCAATACTGCCAACCTCTGCAGCCAGTTCAGCCAAGCATCGCCCCCTCCTGGCCACTCACCTGCAGTGCACTACGATAGGCCCAGTGTCCGGGACGCTCCTCTGGGCCCTGTTGACTTGATCCAGGAAGCCTAGGACTCCCCCCGGCTCATTGGGGACCCCGTGATCTGGCCAGCTGAAATACTGGAAGTGCTTGATCTGCCTGGGGCGCTCTTCCTGCAACATTGGAGGAGGAAATAGTTTTGTAAGGCTAAATACATATCCAACTCTGGTCAGGGAAGAGAAACACAGATCTGCCTGGTTTAGGGAAATAGTGGCAGTGGGAATTGTTAAGCGTTATGTTAGGGACGCGGGTGGCCCTGTGGGCTAAACCACAGAGCCTAGGACTTGCCGATCAGAAGGTCGGCGGTTCGAATCCTCGCAACGGGGTGAGCTCCTGTGCTCAGTTCCAGCTCCTGCCCACCTAGCAGTTCGAAAGCACGTCCAAGTGCAAGTAGATAAATAGATAGCACTCCTGCGGGAAGGTAAACGGTGTTTCCGTGCGCTGCTCTGGTTCTCCAGAAGCGGCATAGTCATGCTGGCCACATGACCCGGAAGCTGCATGCTGGCTCCCTCGGCCAATAAAGCGAGATGAGTGCCGCAACCCCAGAGTCGGTCACGACTGGACCTAATGGTCAGGGGCCCCTTTACCTTTATGGGTAGTGGGGTGATTTGTCAAGGAACTGGGGGTGGGGGACAAAACTAGGAAAATGTTTGCACAGGTACTGTACTAAACTCTGGCACAAAGGAAGTTGTATACCATGATTGCATCTTACACAGGGGTTCAGTCCAAGGGTTCAATGTATATATAGAAGCACATATACACTCTCTTGCCCAACACCACTGATTCATGAGCATCTGTGAGGTGGGAGAGCAGGAGGCACATGGATTGAGTGGGGAAGATTTTGTCACCTGTGTGCCATATGCAAAACTGAAAACAGCTTGCCTTATGCCTCTACTTTGTATTATTTAGCTCGGCGGGGTTCTCAATTTTGCTGGTTGCAGGAGGAATGATCTGCAAGATCTACAACAGGCACTGGAATCACAATGCAAACTGCTAAAAGATTGCATTGAATTTGCAGCCAGCTTTGCTGAGACGCACTCTTCTGAAGCTTCATTTTTCTGAAGGCGCTAGAAACTTTATTTTATTTTATTTTTTAAAAGATCAGAGGGATCTCTGAATTCTGCAGAATTTTCCACTTTTCCCACACCCTTGTGGGGCAACAGTGTATACTCATTCCTGGGTCTTTCCAGGCTGGAAGGTAGGGAGTTTATCTACAGGTAGATGATCCAGCGAGATTAGACGAAAATGCCATCTCAAAGCAAACACCATCACATGCAAAAGGGCTATTAAAGAGGTGACCTCTCACCCTGTCCATCCGTGAAATCTCCAGCTCTCGGATGTGATAGCCTTGAGCTTCTCGTTCGCCAACATTCCTCACACTGATGTAACCATATTCCTTGGCACAGTTTTTATCCGGCCAGTAGCGGAAACATTTATTCTGTGGTGAGAGAGAGAGAGATTAAATCCCATTAAAAGCAAAATTCCAGGCTGCATCAACAAAAGGAGAGTGCCCAGATCATGGGAAACAACAGTGCCACTCTATTCTGCCTTGGTCAGAACCCAACCTGGAGTGCTGTGCCCATTTCTGGGCACCAAAATTTAAGGAGGGTATTGGAATGTGTGCAGAGGAGGGTGACTAAGATGATGGAGGGTCCAGAAACGGAGCCTTATGAGAAGCGGTTGAGGGAATTGAGTATGTTTAGCCTGGAAAAGAGAAAAGTGAGAGGTGATGGGATGGCCACCTTCAAATATCTGGAGTGCTCTTGCATAGAAGAGGGAGCAAACTTGTTTTCCATTGCTCCAAGAAGCAAGGATGTGAACCAGTGGATTCAAATGACAGGAAAGGAGATTCTAGCTAAGCATTAGGAAGAACTTTCTGATAGGACAGTGCAAACAGGCTCTCCTTCACAGGCTGGAAGGCTACCTGTGTCAGGGGTTCTTCAGCTGTGATTCCTGTATTGTACAGGGATAGTCTAGAATTCAGCGGTTCTCAGCCCGTGGATCCCCAGATGTTGTTGGACTACAACTCCCATCATTCCTGAGCTCTGGCCTTGCTAGCTAGGGGTGATGGGAGTTTGTAGTCCAACAACATCTGGGGACCCACAGGTTGAGAACGGCTGGTCTAGATGGCTCTTGGGGTCCCTTCCATCTCTACAATTCTCTGACTCTATAATCAATGCAGATCTCCATGTGTTGCCTTTCAGCTAGGTCTACTATTTTCTGTAGGCACATGATTTGCAGTATCTCAGCTCTGACTGAAGTTGTGGTTTCCGTTGTACATAACAGAACTTGCACCTCGTTCTCTTGAAATGAAAGCACCTTGTTTTTCCGGAGCTCCCAAATGCTTAGCTTTGGAACATATGGAACAATTCCTCCTTGGTGTTCTCTTGCACACCTTTCCCCAGAATGACTCCAGGAGCCTATTCTCACTGGCTGACTCACTTCCTTACTCTCTCTCTGATTGGCTCCGATCAGCCCAAAAGGGTGAGAATGGCTAAAAATCTTCCCCCTTCCATGCTGTGATTGGGCAAGCTCTAGGATGCTGGAGACAGGGACCCCGTTGCACAAATCGTAAGGGATCTTCAATTCCCACAATCCTGGACTGCTACATCACCGGATAAGACAGTCCCTTAACTATCTGTTATCCATGAAAGAGGAGGGGAAAATGCAAGCTTGAAGTGGTGGGTGGGTGGGTGGGGGGCAGGCTATGATAGCATCCTATGAACAAGTTTCCAAACAGAGCTGGAGGGCACCAAGGAAGTGATTACGAACACCGCGATTTCCCTTTCTCGTTGTTGGTAATGAAACCAGCATTTTGAGAGGCAAGGCTGTTAATAAGGCTCTCAGCCAGCGTGGCAATTACCGGCTGGGTTCTGTGCTGGCTCCCTTTCAAGCCTCTGTTTGAAGAGGCTGTTCAAGCTCATCGTCAGCTAATTATAACCCACTTGCTCTTTCTGACATGCAGAGGTGGAGACAAAAATTAAGAATAAGGGAGCCCTGGCCAGCTCATCCGAGCCGTTACTTCAAACCAAAAAGGTTATGAGCCACAGCACAACTTCTGACACCATCGGAGCACCACTTGACATTTGGCCAGTGGGGTGTGGGAGCACGCATGTGGAAACTAGCCTACTTTGGAAAGGTAAAATTCGCATTTCTTGCTTTGCTGACTTTTGCCTCTGACCCTTTCCCTCCTTGGCACGTGGCCCTCAGAAGGTTGCTGGGAGGGGAATGTGGCCCTTATGCTGACAAGAAGCCCCCCCTCCTGCACTACTGAATGGCTCACCCTCCCTCGCTCCACTTCTTTGGTCGTCATGACAATGACGTGAGTATTCTCTTGGTAGACCATCGCCCAGAAGTCGTTCACTGTGGTTTGGAGGCAGCCCTGGGTGGCAATGTAGATTTTGCTGTGTTCAGAGCTCTTCCCGTCTTCAAGAACATTCTAGAACAGGGCGGGGGGGAGGGGCAGGGGGTGTTGGAAAGTAAGGGAAATGGGACACCCACACACACAAAAAGAGAATGGTGAGTATAAGGAAGAACAGAAAGACAAGCCCTAATGGATGACTAGCTTCGTTGTGCTCATTTAATTAATTAAAATTTATTAATTTCACCCACTGAAATCAGTGAACATGCCTAAGTGTGGTCCATTAATTTCAGCAGGTCTGCTCTGAGTAAAAATGAGTTGAATGTCACCCTAAATTATCGTTTCCCCCCACCCCATTTTAATGTATTTGTTTAATGATTAAATTATGACATCCAAAGCTACAGCCTCTTTACTGTACAGACACATTTAAAAGGGGAAAAAACCTATGTAAAATAAAATACTAAATGAAAAAGTTTAATCACCTCAGCTAATAAATAATAATAATGAAGATAATGATGATGAAAATAATAATAATAATAATAATAATAATGATGATGATGATGATGTTAGGGTCACAGAGTTCTCTGTACTACATGTGGGTTTACATTGCCTTGCTGGTCCAATAATTTTATAAAAGACTCAATTTTTCCAACAATAACAAAATCATCTGCTTGTCTGGCACATTAAACTTTTAAACGAACAGAAGCCAAAGTATTAGGCTGACATGATAAAAATCCTTGTACAGTGGTACCTCGTATGTCAAACAGAATCCGTTCCAGAAGTTCGTTCGACTTCCAAAACATTTGGAAACCAAAGCACGGCTTCTGAGTGGCTGCAGGAAGCTCCTGCAGCCAATCAGAAGCTGCGGAAGCCCCGTCGGACATTCAGGTTCCAAAGAACATGCACAAACCGGAACACTCACTTCCGGGTTTGCGGCATTCAGGAGCCAAAACGTTCGACTTGCAAGGCGTTCAGGATCCAAGGTACAACTGTACACCCACAGCTGAAATGGTACATGTTTAGGTTTAAAAAGTAGAATTTAACTAACTAAAAATAATTCCCATGACCCTCTGGGGGAAACTAGGACCACTAAGCTGATCTAACTAAGCACCAATGTGGCATAGCAGTAGTTAAAGCAGGAATGGGGAACCTATCCTCGTCCTGAAGTTGGTGGACTACGACTTCCATCATGCCTTACTTTTGGCTGTACAAGTTGGGGCTGTTGGGAGTTGGGAGTCCAAAAGCATCAGAGGCAGGGCGGTCCAACACGTGGCCCTCGAGGCCTTTTTGGTGGCCCTTGGCAACATTTAACACACAAACTCTGCAGCCCTCAGCTGCCTTCCTGAAGCCAGGTAAGCGAGGCACTGGGCTTTGGGAAAGAGGTGTGAGACTCTGGCAGGGTCCTAGAGTGCCCCCACCTCCTTCCCGAAGCCTAGCTAGTGGCTTCCCAGCACTAATTTTCCATCAAATTTTGGCACTGTGCGGGCTGTGGGTTCCATGTTGAAGTATTCTTGCGGCCCACTTGGTTTGAAAAGCTGGACTGCCCTAAATTAGAGTGCTAAAGTTGGGGGCCGGGAGGACCCAATATCTTACCTCTCTGCCCAGCTTAGAAGAAGAAGAAGAAGAAGAAGAAGAAGAAGAAGAGTTTGGATTTGACATCCCGTTTTATCATTACCCAAAGGAGTCTCAAAGCGGCTAACATTCTCCTTTCCCTTCCTCCCCCACAACAAACACTCTGTGAGGTGAGTGGGGCTGAGACTTCAAAGAAGTGTGACTGGCCCAAGGTCACCCAGCAGCTGCATGTGGAGGAGCGGAGACGCGAACCCGGTTCCCCAGAATACGAGACTACCGCTCTTAACCACTACACCACACTGGCTCTCTGCAAAAAGTAGTGCTGAGAACGAAAGGCCCTTTGTCCACGTTCAGAGACACCTGCTACTTTGCCACCCATTGCTTTGCAGGTTAAGATCAAGTCCTCTGGCCCTCCCCTCCCTGGCCTCAGGCCTTCTCTGCTCACCTTAATATAATTGGCATTGATGTAATCGGAACCTGGGACACTCTCATCTACGTCTCGGAGAGCCACTCGCGTCGTGTCAACTACACGAAGAGAGAAACATGGCATGATATTTTGGGGAGAAAATTGCAGCAATTCCCAGATGTATTTATAGGTTGTCTCCTGGATAACCCTCACAAATGACCATGCAAGGTAGTTTATGGCGGCACAAAAAAAGTGCACACACACACACACACACACACGTGTCACTGTCCCAAGATGTCCCAAGATGGTTAAGTCCGGATACAAATCCTAATCGCTCCACCACACCAGACCCATTGCTCTGCCTACTTTTCCTTCTGACTCCGCCCACCACTTGCACGCGGCCCTCGGAAGGTTGCCCTGGACAGGATGTGGCCCTCGGGTGAAAAAGCTGTGATGCTTACAGGGAAGGATGTTTTTGTAGCGGTTCTTCGCTTTGTTCTCTGCACGCTGTCCCTCTTTCCGTGGGTAGAGGAACTTGCACTCCTGCTGCTGCAGCATCTGCGAGGGCAGAAACAAGAAAGCGAGAAAGCTTGAATTTTAAAAAACACTCCGCATCCGCAAAGTGCTTTCGAAGAGGGAGTGTAAACCTTGAAGTGAAATCTGTACAAGCTACCTGCAATGTAGGCCAGTATCCCCAGGATTGCAAATAGGGGGCGCTGAAGTATTAAAAACCACTAGCTGCCTAAGGGGCCTCATTATGGCAAAGTGCAATATCAGAACTGGATTGGGAATCTGTTGGCAGGGGGGGAATCTCCTTTGGGTGAGACACAGAGGGGAGCAAATGGCTCACCCAGGTGAGCAATGGGATGGGAACTGCTGTCAAGGCAATTTGGTTACATTGAAAACTGTTGTCCTCGCTCTTTATTTCCTCTCACTTTCTCGTTCTTCAAGTTTCTCCTTTCCTTGTCTTTTCTTCCTTCTTTTTTCTCTTTTAGACTAAAGTAGCTGTTTTATCCCAGCATATTATAAAAAGATACTTTGTCGTAGGTATGTATTTTTGTGTATCTTTGAATAAGTTTCAAGAAATATATTTAATAATAATAAAGGGAAACAGTTGGACTCACAACTGTTTAGTTCAGTTCTATGACAGACTTGTTGATTTATTTGATGGTTTCTTTACTTTTTTATTTGCAAATCTAACAAAATTAAAAAGAAGGAGGAAATATAAAAAGGAAAAGAAATATTTCTATTTTTACTACTGTTGTTATTCTTATTCTTAACCCTCCATGACCTCACATTTGTTTATGGTTAAAACCTTTTTATTTCAGGAGGCCTTTGCAATAAAAAATTTTCTTTCTTTCTGATGATCTTTGTTCAAATTTCTGACATTCAAAACGTTGCTTTACATTTCGTTTAATGTACATATATCTTATTTCTTGCTATAAGCTGCTTTTAGAGCTAGGTTGGTAAAAAGTAGGATATACATGTTTAAAATAAATAAAAACAGATGTGGTATTTGCCAAACTTGGGTTTTTTGTGTGGAGACTGTAGTTTTTGTTATCTAATTCTTGTTTTTTCTGTGTACCTCAAACTCCTCCCAGAAGCCTTGCTTGGCCTTCTCGCTGTGGTCTGCCATTTTGTTCAGTTCCTTTACCCGGTTCTCAATGTTGGCGGCAATGATCCGTGTGGCATTGAAAGGCTGCAAGACAGGGATGAACAGAAGACAACCTCAAAACATGAAGGGCCAAGAAGAGAGAGAGGGGTTGAGTTGGGGTGGCAAGAACCAGAAAAAGGACATCCCTGAAGGACACAGCAAAGGCAGGCCCCTTCCTCGGGTGGCTTCTCCAATCAGGGACAACTCAGTCCCACCTAAATAACTGTTGCCATGTTACCTGTTTCAGGTGTACAACTGCCCCGGACTTCTCCACCATGGGGTTTTTCTTGTAGTGCTCCACTAAGTCCGTGAGGGTGTCAAAACGCTCGCCACCCCCAACGTCGTATTTTCCATCCAGCTGTGGGGGAAAGGCAGAGTTATGACCGCAGAAACAAACAAACAAACAAACACACACACACACACACACACACACACAGAGTGTGGTAGAGGCAGAACAAGATGTGGACTAGGACAATGTTGAGTCAAATCCTCACTCTCAGATCTCACCTTGGCCTAATTCAAAAGGCTGTGTAGTGCAGTGAAAAACATGTTAGTTGAGGGAAACCAAAGTTCAGCCTTATCCAAGAGGCTTTGCTAGGCTTTCTGCCTCTTAGATTTGTTGCAAGAATAAGACTTACTTATTTTCTGAGGGCGGAAGGGGGGAAAGGAACCATTCGTGCCATTATTTATAAATCTAATCTAATCCTGTCTGTCTATATACATATACATATATGAGAACTGTTGGTTTGCTTGGCATATGAATCTCACTTAATAAATATTTTGCATAATGGTTCCTGAGATCAAGAAGCAGGGCTTTCATCTACGTTTGGGTACAACTGGGTGCCATTTTGAATCATTTTGAGGACCTCACCTCACAAAAGTGCACTTTTGTGGGGCGTTCTTAAAATCCCCAAGCGACACTGGGTACAAGACTACTATTATAAATAAATAATAATTCAGCTCACCGCAATTGCTATTATTATTATATTTAGTGATGACAGTTATTGCCATTTTACAGTCTTGAGAGTTCATTGGCTTGAAACAGGCAAATGGCAAAACCTTTCACTGTAGCATCAATGCCTGTCCATCAGCACAATGGATTAAAGCTCAGCGACAAGGAGAAACTTCATGTTGGATTCCCACCCCCCGGGTGGATTTAACTAGAAACCTCTGAGGAATGTCTGACAATCTGCTTTCACAACACCTTACCTGGTACCGGATCATGATGTGAGTCACCCGGGGTTTCCGGTCCCCCGTATCAGCTTTGTCCTCGTTTGTCAGCACCGACAAGACAAAGTCTCCCGGCTTGCTCTGGCTGCCCCTCACCAGGAAGCTCCCGGGCTTCCCCTTCTCAGTGAGGAGCTTCTCAGCTTCTTTGCCCGTCAGGTGGCCGTGGTACCATCTAGGAAGGCAAAGAGCTTCAAGGAGAGAGTTTGGGGTGGTGCAGTAGGCCAAGAGATCAGGAGTTATGGCCAACTAAGTTCTGGGACTTAGGGATGCGGGTGGCACTGTGGGTTAAACCACAGAGCCTAGGACTTGCCAATCAGAAGGTCAGCGGTTCGAATACCCACGACAGGGTGAGCTCCCATTGCTCAGTCCCTGCTCCTGCCAACCTAGCAGTTCGAAAGCACGTCCAAGTGCAAGTAGATAAATAGGTACCGCTCCAGCAGGAAGGTAAACAGCGTTTCCGTGCGCTGCTCTGGTTCGCCAGAAGCGGCTTAGTCATGCTGGCCACATGACCCAGAAGCTGTACTCCAGCTGCCTCGGCCAATAAAGCGAGATGAGCGCCGCAACCCCAGAGTCGGTCACGACTGGACCTAATGGTCAGGGGCCCCTTTGCCTTTACCCAAGTTCTGTCTAGAGTATGATTATTTATTGAATTTATATACCGCCCTATACCCAGGGGTCTCAGGGCAGTTCACAGAATAAAATCAAGATATAAAACCACAAAATACCTAATAAAAATAGAAACAACAACCCAATAGCCCCTCCCCAAAAAACCATTTTAAAAGGATATAGGATGTAAATCAGATCAACCAACGGCCTGGTTAAAAAGAAATGTTTTTGTCTGGCGCCTAAAGGTGTATAATGAAGGTGCCAGGCAAACCTCCCTAGGGAGAGCATTCCACAGACAGGGAGCCACTGCAGAGAAGGCCCTGTTCTCATGTTGCCACCCTTCTCTTGAGGAGGAGGCAAACAAAGAAGGGCCTCAGAAAATGATCTCAAGTGTCTGGGTTGGTTCAAATGGAAAGAGGCAGTCCTTGAGGTACTGTGGTCCTGAGCCATTGAAGGCTTTATAGGTCAAGACCAGCACTTTGAATTGGGCGCGGAAACTAATTGGTAACCAGTGCAGTTGGACCAGGATTGGTGTAATATGCTTAAACTGTCTTGCTCCGGTGAGCAACCTGGCTACTGAATTCTGCACCATTGAAGTTAATGGGCAGGAACACAGGACACTGGTACAGAATCAGACCCCTGGGTCCATATAGCTCGGTAGTGTCCACACTGACTGATTGTCCGCCTCTCCAAGGTTCCAGGCAGGGCATCTCTCCCAGTCCTGCCTGGAGATCCTGGGGATTGAACCTGGACTCTTCTGTAGGCAAAGCAGATGTTCTGCCAATGAGCTACAGCTCTTCCCTGGACCAAAGACAGTCATGGCTCCTAGCAACAACGGCAATATTCCACCCTCCTCTGAACTACATTTAATCATAGCTAAATTTCATATATTTATAGTCAATTTCAACATTGTGAAACAGGTTTGCTCAAGGACATGTTCCAGGCAGGCGGGGAAATACTAAGGGTATTAAAGGTAAAGGTAAAGGGACCCCTGACCATTAGGTCCACTTGTGACTGACTCTGGGGTTGCGCGCTCATCTCGTGTTATTGGCCAAGGGAGCCGGCATTTGTCCGCAGACAGCTTCCGGGTCATGTGGCCCGCATGACTAAGCTGCTTCTGGCGAACCAGAGCAGCGCACAGAGATGCCGTTTACCTTCCCGCTGGAGCAGTCCCTATTTATCTACTTGCACTTTGACGTGCTTTCGAACTGCTAGGTTGGCAGGAGCAGGGACCAAGCAAGGGGAGTTCACCCCGTCGCAGGGATTCGAACCGCCGACCTTCTGATCGGCAAATCCTAGGCTCTATGTTTTAACCCACAGCGCCACCTGCGTCCCACTAAGGGTATTAGTTAGCATTAATATAGTAAGCCCGCAACCTGTGCACATTTAACTTGTGTGCATTCAGCACTTGGCAATTTTTTTTTTTTTTTAAAGGAAGTAGAAAGGGGGGCAGATTTAAAAAGACTTTGGCAATCCCACCCGCTATTACACCCAATGTGTTTTGACTATATGCGATTTTGGCTTTAGGCATGATGCTTGGAATTCAACCTCAACGTTAAGTTACGGTGTTACTAAGGATACAAAGCAGAGCTGGAGAGGGGTGTGGTCTGGGGAAGTGGGCGTGGCTTAGTAGGGGTGTGGTCTGGAAAGATCCCCAAGGGCCATCCTGGCCTGCAATTTGCCTCTGTGCCTGCTTGCATCATGGGGGTGCAGGTATATAAGGGAGAGAGAAGGCAGTCCTGCAAGCTCCACCCCCTTTCCCTTCTAGACCCACCTACAGTTGACCAGTGGGCCCCACAGATGTGATGATACCTCAGGCTTTAGCTTGCCTCTTTATGTAAATTTTTTACACACATGCATACTTTATATGTGGTGAGCAGATACGGACAATAATAGTGATAATGATAGTAGTAATAATAATAATAATAATAGCCCGTCCATTCTAAGCATAGGGGAGAAACTGATTATTTGCATTTTAGTGAGAAGATACCCAGTTCACACTTCTTGAACCAATTCACAAGCCAAAACCCAATAATATTTCAAAAATTCTATCTTCCCCGAATTTTGCAATGCAACTCTCCCTCCAAATAATGCATTTACTGGGAGGGAAAGTGTGCTGGAAAATTGTGTGAAAATAACACAAGGAAAATGCATTACATGAGGAGAGAAGTTGCAGCAAAAATGTATATTATTAGTTAAAACTGGATATAATAATGCGTCCGTTAGGAGAAACTTGACATGAAAACGCTGGTGGATTTTCATGGGGTGGGGAGATCGCCAATTGCTATGGAAGAACTGAATGGAGAACTGCAAAAATGAGAAAATGAGAAAAAGCATGATTGTCAGATTCCTCCATCCTGACTGCACACCTGAGGCAGACACCAGCACTAGGCCTCCAGCTTGCCCCATAAGGAAGGCCTCTCTTTCTTGTAAGCTTGAACCTCTACCCCTCCATCCCTAGATGGCGCCATCAGCCTATTTTGAGGAGTGACTCTCTTTCCCCACACAGCAAAACAAACCCCTCAACATGGAGGTACTTTCTGCCCCTGGGTCCTAGAGGTTCCTATCTTAATGTCATTAGCCCTGGCTGTGAAAAAATAAAGGAATTAAGAGATAGGAACAAGAGTTAAGCAAACACGTGGAAACCAAGGCCCCGCCTTTAAGCTGTCGTGTCTTCCCCCAAAGAATCCTGGGAGCTGTAGTTTGTGGATTGGTGCTGAGAGTTGTTAGGAGACCCCTATTCCTCTTAAAGAACTATGATTCCCAGACTTCCCTGAGAAAACAGATGGATCGTTAAACCACTCTAGTTAATTTATGTGTAAATCGGCTTGAGACCATGGCTCAGAAAGTAATTAATAAATCAACAATTACGATGCCAATTATAGCTCTGTGAGGTGACGGAGTCTTCTAACGACTCTCAGCACCCCTAACAAACTACAATTCCCAGGATTCCTTGGAGGAAGCGTGACTATTTAAAGTGGTACAATACATGTATAACGCAGGTGGGGCCCAAATTTGCCAACAGACCCAGGGCCCAGGTCTGGTATCGCCAAGCAGATGCCAGGACCCGCCAGAGACTCCTGCCCTATTCTCCTCCCCATTCCTTAATCTTCTTCCTCAGTGTCAGGAGGCTGCCATTTTAAATCCCCCCCAAAGCCCCAGAATGATTCAACACCAGAGGCATTGTGGGAAATAAACATGGTGCCCACCTCATCAGAAAGTGCTGGGTAAGCCTTATGGAGGTGTCCAAGTGGTACAGGATGGGGCCCTTAACACAGCAGCATGCTGAGAGCTGCTTCTATAACAGACATGGAAAACCTGTGGCCCTTATTGGATATTGTTGGACACCAACTTCCATCATCCATGATCAGAGGCTATGCTAGCTAAGGCTGATGGGAGCTGGAGTCTAGCAACCCCTGGAGGGCGACAGGCTCCCCATCTCTGGAAGCCTGTGACCCTCTAGGTCAGGGTTTCCTAAACCCGGGTCTCTAGCAGTTTTTGGACCACAATTCCCATCATCCCTGGCCACTGGGGTCCAAAAACAGCTGGAGGGCCACAGATCCCCCAGCTCTGATCTAGGAAGCAGCAGCAGAAACTACAATTTTTTGCATTTATACAACACTTGAAGTTCAAAGCAGTTTACACGTATGTTCCGTCTCTCTCACACAACCACCCTATAAGGTAGGCCAGGACGGTGCCCAGGGAACTCAGCATGAGAACAGAGCATGCAAACAGGGCTCAATCTGGGGCAGGAGCTCCCAGCTCACCTTTCTGAGGTGGGATCTTGGCAGTTGAGAGGAAACTTCAGCTCAATGATGTTGCTGTTCTTTTCCCGCAGGAGACCTTGCTGTTCGGTGTAATACTGGACCAGCTCTGCCAACGTGGCAAACTTCTCCCCGCCATACAGGTCGTAGTAGTCCCCGGAGTTCTGGATTTTGATGTGTGTGACTTCGTCATTTCTCCTGGAGCCGGAAAGTGGTTGCGAGCGGGAGAAAGAAGAGAACAGAATTTGTAACGCTGGGTATAAAGACAAACAAAAGCATCATATTCAGTGACCTATCAAACAACCAGCCCAAGGGCAAATGATGAGTGGGGGCAAATCCATTGCAGTCCCACCCCCACCCCCCACAACCTTAGGTTCCCTACATTTCCACATCTGTTTGTGAACTCTGTTTTTTTTTGGGGGGGGTTAGAATCATGAAAAATGGTCAGCATTTTAGGGCTCATTTTGCACTGCCTAATATACATATTTTTGCAAAGTGGTTTCCTGTGATATAAAGCATTTTTCCATGTTATTTTCACCAATATATGCATTTATTAAATGCACCCTTGACCCCAGTATATACATTTTTGCACATGCTACTTGGCTACTGCCCCCAGTGTGGTTTAACTACCAGTCCCCCTTCCCAGGGAAACATAGAATTGTGAAGGGAACAGAGGTTTCCTAACCGTTCTTGGCACCCTTAACGAACTACAGCTCCCATAATTCTTTGGGGGAAGACGTAACTGTTCCAAGTGACATTGTGATGCTTGAGAGGTATTGGTGTGAATGTGGTTTTGGGTTCAAAACCCCACCAAGCCCTGAAGATTATGTGTCACTCGTTGTCACTCTACCAAACAGGGTTCTTGTGTGGGGAGGAAAAGTGGGGTCTAAAAATCAGCTAACAACTGATTGTAACACCTGTTTGCAAAACAAACTCTGGAAGCAAGAGCCTACATGAGGCAGAGTGGTAGGTTGACATTCAGGTGCAAATCTTCACTTGGCCTTTAAACTCTCTGAGGGACTCTGGCCAGTCTGTCTGTCTGTCTGTCTGTCTGTCTGTCTGTCTCTCTCTCTCTCTCTCTCTCTCTCTCTCTCTTCTTGCATACTTGTTATGAAGACAAATTTGGTATGTGTGGGGTAGAATCACGCACACTGCTCTGAGATTCCTGGATCAAGTGCCAGCACCAGGGACTTCCCCGTTGATGCTGACAGGGCCTTTTCAGTGATGGCTCCCCAGTTGTGGAATACCCTTCATTAACCTTCAGAAGGAAATGCATTCCTGCTCCCCCTGGCTGAACAACCCTGTTCCTGGCAACCCCAAAATCACTGGACGGAAGAACGCTTCTGACCATAACTGCTTTTAGACGTTTGCAATTGGTTTTTTTGTAGAATGCTTTCATTTGTTTTAGAATGCTTTCTTTTTTTAAATTGAGCATCTGTTTGCCACTCTGGGCTTCCAGGGGAGGAAGGGAAGGATATAAATTCAATAAATAACTAAATCAAAAGTGGGATAAGCATCACCATCAGAATATCTGCACAGCCATCAGAAACCGATGCAAGGTTTTGTTTTTTGTTTAATGTGCATTTTTTTGTTTCTTAAATAGTATTGGCATTTGTCAGCACTATGAATAAAGACTCTGAATAAAGGTCTAATTCAGTATAATAAGGAAGTTTCCTGTGTTTCTAAATGAGCCCAGCTCTTAGGGGAGAGTCCCCTGCTGCCAATCTTACTGGACTCCCGCAACTGGGAGTGACCAAATTCACTGGCCCACCAAGCCTTTTAGAAGCAGACAACCCCTCCCGGACTGAACTCATCCATCAGGCATCTGGAGGCCTAAAGGGGCCAGCTCAGCAGGCAGGCAGGCAGCCTCTTAAGTGCCTTTAAATGCAATTAGCCTCCCTCCTCTTAGGAAAGCCAGGGAGGGGAGAAAAGGCCAGAAAGGGTCCCCAACGGGCCTGCGCCTGTGCTCTCAGCACTGCTAATAGCCAAATGGGATTAACCCATTCCGCACTGGAAAGAAGAAGACAGAAAGTTGCTCACAAACCACTGTTTCCATCCTAACTGGTTTGATGAAGTTTTAAAAAAATGGTAAGCATATTACAGGGTGTCCAGCACCCCTCTGGGGCATCAGAGACCGGTGTCTTTCTTTGCATTATTATTGTCATTGTTAAAGCTTTTTAATGATACAAAAATTAATCTATATAAAAACAAAAGCGGAAAAAGGAGAGAGAGAAAGAGAGAGAGAGAGAGAGAGAGAGAGAAGCATGCATGGGGGGGGGACAGAAAAGAAAGAAAAAAGGAAAGGTGATAGGGAAGAAGGAAAGGAAAGGAAAGGAAAGGAAAGGAAAGGAAAGGAAAGGAAAGGAAAGGAAAGGGAAGGCTTCCAATTCTTTATCTGTCAGTTACATACAAAGAATTATTCAAAACATTTGCTCCACAATAAGATTCTACTTTCCAGAAACCAGTACAGTGGTACTTTGAGTTAAGAACTTAATTCATTCTGGATGTCTGTTCTTAACCTGAAACTGTTCTTAACCTGAAGCATCACTTTATCTAATGGGGCCTGCTGCTGCACCGCCGGAGCACGATTTCTGTTCTCATCCTGAGGTAAAGTTCTTAACCTGAGGTACTATTTCTGGGTTAGCGGAGTCGGTAACCTGAAGAGTATGTAACCCGAGGTACCACTGTATTTTTTCAATCTTCAAACCCAAATATATTGCAAGTTTGCAGACCAGAGTCTCTCCCAGATGCCAGGGACTGGACTGGGGACCGTCTGCTTGCAAAGCACTGAAACTATGGAACTCACCGCCACAGGAGGCAGTGATGGCACCCCAGTTTGGATGGCTTTATAAGCAGATTCTCTCAGGGAGGAGAGTGCCACTGATGGCTGCAAGCCACAATGGCTCTGCATTGAAACCACAAGGGCTTGTGTGCTCAAACCGTGTTTGTGGATTTTCCCACAGGCATCTGGTCGGCCACTGTGAGAACAGGATGCTGGGCTAGAGGGGCCATTGGACGGATCCAGCAACCTCATCTTTCATCCTGGCATCTCGTATGCTCATTGACACGATTGCTCCTGAGTGATCCTGGAGCATTACTGAGCTGTGAATGAATGTGGTAAAAGCAAGGGAAATGTTTTTAAATGGGCAGGCTATGCTAACAACCTGGAAAAAAGCGTGCAGTTCTAAAACCGGGGTGGGGGGTGGGGAATAAAAGAGGAAATTACACACAATCCTTTGCAAATGACCAGGCCACCACACAAATGCTTCTCTGCCAGAACCGCCTACATCTAAACGCCCGACAATGCTTCCGTGGAGTCACGCTCAATTTGTTTGATGCCAAAATCGCTTCTGCACAAAGAAGGGACACCTGTGGCCTCGCCACAGAGGCAGCTATTGAGCGAAGGCGGCAGGGTCCCTCTCCAAACCAGCAGCTGGATTAAATAATTACATGAAAACGGCTGCGGCTGCAAATTTCGCTTCGCGGGAGAAGAACCTCCGTCGCCCTCAGATCCGTCTTGGCGCGGTTTTAGAAAGGAAGACGGCTCTCTTTCCCTCTCTGAAGCACACAGCTGCAGCTGCTAATTACCTCAAAAGCTCTCTGAGATATGAAAGCTGAACCGCCAAGAGTGCCGGGATGGGCTGCCCTTGCCTGCCGATTGGCAATAAATCCGTGCTTCCCTCAAAAATGCACACAGGTGTCTCTATCAATACCGTGTTTGACGGAGGCCAAAACTGTTCCTTGTAAGACTCACAGTGGAGGGGGGTGGGAAATGTGTTCACCTGCTGGTTGGAGCTCAAGACAGCAAGGGGAGCGGTAAAGAGGACTGCAGGGACCCGAGTTCATATCCCACCCAACCTAACCTACCTCGCAGGATCATCGCAAGGAGAGAGAGAGAAGTCTAGGAATAAAAGTTTCACAGAATTGGCTGCCAGGTAGGAGAACAGAGACCAGAGAGAGGAGCATGAGGCTGGAGATGCAGAGATGTGCTTGCTCTGTGTGGGATCCAGAGCAGCACCTGATGGAGAAGGAAGGTATCTGGGGGTGTTAATGCTGCAAGTACTTCCACCCTAGGCTTAGGCTGTATCTATGTGTAACTAAAACCATATGTCCTACTACAGGCACCAGAATCTCCACTGGTCCATTCAAAGGAAACCAAATTCTAGGATAGCACTGCAACTCTTGGAGTCTTTAAATACAGTGGTACCTCGGGTTACGAACGCTTCAACTTACGTTTTTTAGGGTTACGAATGATTGTAACCCGGAAGTAAGTTGTCCAAGCTCTCGGAGGCCTCACCGCTGCCTGGAGGGAAACCCGGACATCGGCGGGGCCTACGGAGCTCTCTGAGGCCTCCACGAATGCAGGGAGCCAAGCCGATTGTGATTGTGGAAGAGGACCCTGAGCCCCCTCCAAACAGTGAGTTTGGAAATAATTTTTTTTTCATCTAGAATACTGTCTTATTTATTTTATAGTACAGTACATTGATTATTGCATTCCTTTTTTGGATCAATGGTCTCGTGAAACAGTAAAATTTGTGTTAAATTGCCGTTTTAGGGGGTGTTTTTTCATCGTCTGGAACGGATCAATCCACTTTCCATTACTTTCAATGGGAAAGTCCGCTTCAGGTTAAGAATGCTTCAGGTTAAGTACAGACTTCCGGAACCAATTAAGTACTTAACCTGAGGTACCACTGTACTTGGAGCTTTTGGGGTGGGGGGGGGGAGAGTGGGGGAATGTAACAACAACAAAAATATTCCTGTACCTGCTTAGCGTGTAAGCAAATACGGGCCACTTTCACAAAGGGAAATTTCTGTAGCCGTGTGACAATGTGGAAGAGGAGGCGGAAACACTATTATCTAGCAATATCTCCTCCCCACTCCCCCTGAAATAATCTGCATTATAGCTGCAGCCAAGAACATGAGACCCGCTCTCAGAAAACGTCCCCCGTTCTTCATGTTAAATGGATTCCTCATCCAGAGGCTCTTCAAGCTCCCTTTCCTTGGCGCTTGCGTTTCCCCGAAGGCTGGCTTGCGGCCCAAACACCTCTTACAGAAATGCACAGAGCACCAATTCCTGCTCCTTAAATTATTTACCGAGATCCAGCTACAGCTGTAAGTGGATGAGCTTATTCCTTGCCCCCCCCCCAGCAGCAGCTAAACATTCAGAGGTTTGGAAAGATCAAGAGGGGTTTTTCCAAGCCGGCGGACTCTGCCCTGAGATCACCGGATGGTTTGGCAGCAGCCCCAAGGAAGCTGGCCAACTTGCAGATGCAAGAACACTAGCACCCCATGCAGAGTGTGCCTCTGAGCATGAGCAGAGTGCCTCATCACTCGCACAAGAGTTCTTTTCCACCTGATTAAAACAGTTTCGTTTTGCAGGACCCTCTCTTTCTCCTGCAACTTTCAAACAAAACTGTTATTCAGATGTGTTTCTGCCTCTGACCATGGAGGCAGAGTATCACCAGTCCTGGCTAGCAGTCACTGATAGCCTTCCCCTCTATTAATTTGTCTAGTCCTCTCTGAAAGCAACCCAAGCTGGTAGCCTGGGGAGGTGAGGCACCAGTTGGCTATCATTGGTCTACACCAATGTTTCCCAAAAGTGGGTCTCTAGCTGTTTGGGGACTACAAATCCCATCATCCCTAGCTAGCAAGACCAGTGGTCAGGCATGATGGGATTTGTAGTCCCAAAGCAGCTGGAGACCCAAGTTTGGGAAACATTGGTCTACACTGACCAGCAAAGTCTCTCCAGGATTTCAGCCCTGCCTGGTTGGATCTTCTGCATGCAGAGTAGCAGCTCTGCCACTGGTCTTTCCATCCTTCTTGTGGGTGAAAAGGAAAACTCTGAATGTCTGATGTGTACTGAGGGTGAGGGCACAGCAAATGTTTTGATGTTGAATAATAATAATAATAATAATAATAATAATAATAATAATAATAGTTTATTTATACCCCGTTCATCTGGCTGGGCTTCCCCAGCCAATCTGGGCAGCTTCCAACAAAATATTAAAATACAGTAATGCATCAAACATTAAAAGCTTCCCTAAATAGGGCTGCCTTCAGATGTCTTCTAAAAGTCTGGTAGTTGTTGTTCTCTTTGACATCTGGTGGGAAGGTGTTCCACAGGGTGGGTGCCACTACTGAGAAGGCCCTCTGCCTGGTTCCCTGTAACTTACCTTCTCGCAGTGAGGGAACTGCCAGAAGGCCCTTGGTACTGGACCTCAGCGTTCGGGCTGAATGATGGGGGTGGAGACACTCCTTCAGATTTTTTTAGGATTCATTCCACTCATAATTTGTTCCGCTGAGAACATGGCACCATGCTATTGGTTCCAAGCTGGCCCGTCCATCCCAAAGTTGTTGTTTTTGAACATTTCATACCTGACGGATAAGGTGAAGTCTCCCGGGTTGCTTTTACTGGGCCGGGCTAAAAAACTCCCATGGACTCCTCGGGTTAACAGCAACTTCTCCGCTTCAATGCCATTGATGTTTGGGTGAAACCACCTTGAGGTGGGGGGGGGGGAGAGGGAGAGAAGCAGAAGAGAACTACAGCATTAATAAAAAGATGACACAGAGCATTCTACCAAGGATAGGGATGGGTACACACTTAAGAAGAGTCCTGCTAAATCAGGTCAAAGGCCCACCTAGTCCAGGATCCTGTTCTTACAGTTGCCAACCAACAACAGCAACTCTCCCTTCTTGCAATTCCCAGGAACTGGTATTGGGCAGTATCCTGCCTCTGATGCTGGCATACATCATAGCCATTTTGGCAAGTAGCCACCGACAAGCCTTATCCTCCATGAATTTATCAACCCCACTTTTAAAGCCATCCAAGTAGAATAGAAGAAGTTGGACCAGGTCAAAAATTCCTCCTAGTCCAGCATGTTGTTCCCAGTGGCCAGCTAGATAACTATGGGAAGCTGGCAAACAGGACAGCAAATATCCCCACTTGTTGTTTTTTTCATTAAAAAAAATGGGAATGGAAAGTTAGATTCCTTGCATCTGTAACAATCGCACCTGAGCATTCTCAGTGGAAAGCTTTCGGAAGTCCCTCTAGGTTGGTATCTGGGCAGAGACTTAAGAGTCTCTGTGTGCATCGGATGAAACCAGGTCATCGTGGCTCACTGCTATCAAATGTGAGCTCACGGGTGGTTCTACGTCCTCTGGGCTTCCCCTAGGCAGATGCAGCCTTAATATAGATCCCACAAATGATTATTTTGCATAGCTCTGCGGCACCTGTGGCCGGCATTGGCTCGGTTCCCCTCCCACGCCCTGCCTCCAAAACCCATTTGCTGATTGTTTTATTTCAGAACACAATAAAATAAGGAGAGCTCTATGTGGTGGGAATGTAAAATTGTTTTAAAAAAACTTCTGGGAAATGATATACAACGAATTGAAAAAAATGTTTAAAATAACATTTGTTAAAAAAAAAAAAAAACAGAAGCCTTTTTGCTAGGCATTTCAGGTCAAGAACTGCCAAAAGAAAAATGGAAAATATTTATTTATGCTACAACAGCAGCAATAATCTTATTAGCTCAAGGGTGGAAGAAAGAAGCAGTACCAACGAAAGAACAATGGCAAGAAAAATTGAGGAACTATCCAGAATTAGCAAAGTTAACAGATAAACTGCATGAAAAGGACAATAGAAACTTTAAAAATGAATGGGAATCTTTAACAGTTTATTTACAAAAATAACATAAAGAATTGGACTCATTGGCGGGTTTTGAATAAACACCCACAATTTTATTTAATTAAAACATGGAGGAAGATAATGTAATGATATTTTGTGTATATTAACATGCAGAAGATAACAATTTTTGTAACAAACCAGAGAGGGAAGATGAGGGAAGTCACCGGAGAGGGGGGTGAAAAATGTAAAATTGGACAACTGTTATTTGTTATAAAAGAGGAATTTTAATAAAATATTTATTTATTTTTAAAAAAGGAGAGCTCTGCTGAATCAGGCCAAGGGTCCATCTAGGCCAGCATCCTGCTCTCACAGTGGCCATCCATAAGCCTGCAAGATGGATATGAGCACAACAACTCTCCCCCCACTTGTGATTCCTAAGAAGTGGCGTTCAGAGGCATATTTATTCCGAATGGTGATAGAACATGGGCCGTCACGGATAGTATCCATTCATGGCCTTCTCTGTCACAAATTTATTTCAGCCTCTTTTAAAGCCAGCTTATCTCTACTTCTTGTGGGAGTGAGTTCCAGAGGAAACTAGGGGAACTGTTATCCATTCCCTTAAGGAGGGGGCGTGGTTTGCAATCAAACAACATCCAGAGCAGGCATAGGCAAACTTGGCCCTCCAGCTGTTTTGGGACTACAACTCCCATCATCCCTAGCTAACAGGACCAGTAGTCAGGGGTGATGGGAGTTGTGGTCCCAAAACATCTGGAGGGCCAAGTTTGCCTATGCCTGACTCACAGCACCCATATAGGATCATTGCTCATGGCAGCTGGGGATGTGGGGAACTGTTGTCTCAAGGGACACAGGTTCTTATGGAGTACAGAGCAGGGCTGATTCCAAGTTTGATGGGCTCCTTCCTACCTCTGTGCTACCTCATGGGCTCACCTGACAGTGGTGGGCAGCGGCAGTACTCTGAATGAGCCACCATTTTAATTTGCCATAATACCTACAGAGCAACACTGTCTCAGGGCAATGCAGGAAATTAAGATGGTGGCACTCAGCTGCTGAGTCTGGGTTTAAAAAGGGGTCCAGGGTTGGGGTCAATAACAATGGGTTGGGGTCGAGGATGCTGGGTGTTGACGCCAGGTCAGATATACAGTGTTAAGATTTCTGGAACGGATTCTGTTTGACTTCCCAGGTACGACTGTATAATATAAATGGAAAACTTGGGAATCATGTTTAATGATTTCTGTGCAATCTTACATACATTTTACTTACCAAACAAAACTAAATTATATTCATTTAACCCAAGTATCTTTCGAATTCCCAAGTCATGCTACAACTTTTCAGCACCCGTCATTTGGGAGTTTGAAAGTTGAAAAATTCAACACACCCTAATGTGCAAGGGTCAGTGAGAAATTCCCTCTTGCCATACACAGATATCCATCAAAGCCAGGTCATTTTATTTTCTGCTGCAGTACTTTGGAACTCCCTGTCTATTGGCGTCAGGAAAGAACCCCCATCTATTCTTTATAGGAATCTCCCTGAAACATTTTTTGTTTAGGCCAACAGCATATCCAGAAAAACAGGTTGCCTCCAATGCTAGTCTTAAGTAGAGTACACCAATGGAAATTAATGAACTTACGTCCATCAATTTCAGTTGGTCTATTCTGAAAACAAACAGCCCTGGATATAACTGACAGAATGCAAACCTGCCTTCCAATCTGCTTAACAGTTTATTTTAATTCTCTTTTAAGCATTCTTAAAATACCTCCTTCTAACACTTGCATTTTTATTTCATAAACCACTTAGCAGGGGTCAGCAAACTTTTTCAGCAGGGGGCCGGTCCACTGTCCCTCAGACCTTGTGGGGGGCCGGACTATATTTTGAGGGGGGAAATGAATGAATTCCTAAGCCCCACAAGTAACCCAGAGATGCATTTTAAATAAAAGCACACATTCTACTCATGTAAAAACACCAGGCAGGCCCCACAAATAACCCAGAGGTGCATTTTAAACAAAAGGGCACATTCTACTCAGGTAAAAACAGGCTGATTCCCAGACCGTCCGCGGGCCGGATTGAGAAGGCGATTGGGCCGGATCCGGCCCCCGGGCCTAGTTTGCCAACCATTACTTACAGCTTTGATTACAAGCAACCGCTGTATAAAGGCTTTGAAATAAATAAATCTGCAGTGCCACTTCCACCCTAATGGACCGGTTTACCTGACACACAACTTCATCTACAGAGCAGTGGTTAGAGTGTAGCACTAGTACCTCGGAGACCAGAGTTCAAATCCCCACTCGGCCATGAAGTGAACTGGGAGTGGCCAGCCTAATCTACCTCACAGGGTTGTTGTGAGGATAAAATGGAGAGCAGAAGAACTATGAATACCGCCTTGAACTCCGTGAAGGAAAAGGTGGGGATATCAATGCAACCCATCAACAAAGACTCCATTCACCAGCCCGCTATCACTCCATTGCAGCCGAAAAACTAGAAAAGGCATCTGACCATCACACAGCGAATGACTCACTTCTCAGCGACGGGAAGATCACCAGGAAAGAAGAGGGAGCCAGCTTAAAAAAGCACCAGGCAACCAGTTTTAATGCCATTAGCTCTGAAATAAGGTTGTCAAAAAGGGTCAGGACTCTCCTCCTCTTAATGTCCTGGCTTGCAACAGAGTGAGTGATTACTTTAATAAGAGAAAATAAAAGCAAAGAAAGGTTTTTAAAAAAGAAAAATGTTGCACGGCCCTTTTGATGGAGCCGAAAGGAAGGAGGTTAAGGGGATTGGAAGGTTCTTAGGGTGGTAAACAACTCCAAATTGTATATGTTTTACGCGGATGCTACAGAAATGGTCCAAATATTTATAGAACCTGCCTCTCCCAAAACACTTGGAGGAAGCTTCCGGCAATCAAACAAAATGTAAGTCGATATAATTAGTGCAGAGTCATTTCGGTGACCGTAAAGAGCTGCCTGCTGGTTGCTGGATTAGGCCAAAGGCCCACCTAGTCCAGCATCCTATTTTCACAGAAGCCAACCAGGGACCTATATGGGAAGCCCATAAACAGCAACTCGCCTCACAGGGAATGCAAGTGGCGATTTTGGCACTTTTCCAGATGTAATGTCTTCCATAGAGATGCTGCTTTAGGGGCAGAAACCCATTGGAGAGGAGGGCCCTCATCCCCCCAACACACACCCTTCTCCATACTTTGCATACTTGGGAACCCATTGCCACAACATGTGCAGACTGTTAGGATATAGTTCCGTTCCACCTTAGAAGGAGCAGGCATGACTGTTGTGTGTCACATGCCTGTTTACTTCCAGCCAAGGTCTGCTGGGAACTTCCGTTTGTATATTGCTTTTGTATTGCTGTTTGCTGGAGACGAAGGGAAGCAGACATGTTTTTCCTTTGTTCCTGAACTATGCTGAATAAACGCCTGTAAATAACGCTTACACATGTCTCTGTCCGCCACTTCCGTTGTGAGAAGTTATACACTCTGCTGATAAGAGCGTGCCGAGTCTCTAAACGTATATGAGACACGGAGATTGCCCGGCTGCCGGCTGGTGGCTGGAGCCAGCTGAGGGCCTGCCAAATGCCCCCGTCTCCCCGGCAGTATCCCAACAACAGGGTTATGGGCCCAGATCCACAGCGCTTACAGGAGAGGAAGACTGCTGATAGCTGCTGCGAGACACCGGCAGAGACAGAGGTATGTGAAGCTGATCATCCTGGCTGAGGCTAGAAGGCTTTTGAAGTCCATGCCAAGAAGCGATTAGGCCGAGAAGAGAGGCAGGCCTCGTAATTTTCGAGCACTGAATTTAGGCCACTTCCTGTTTTCAAGTGGGGAGGTGGGGCTCAATTGCATACAAGCAAATGTATGTTGTGCAATGAGAGCAGATCAAGCACACCTACCCCCTTTCCCATTTTATTTTCTCAAATGGATTTTTTGCAGTAAAATGCATAGGGGTACCTGCCCCCCCCCCCGAATTCATGCCAGAAAGCCCAGTTCTGAATTTCAGCCCAGATCTCCAAGGCCACGTTTAACACCATACATTTAAAGCCCTGTGATATCATTTTGAGCAGTCATTAGTTCCCTCCCCCAAAGGATTCTGGGAGCTGCAGTTTGCTCAGGATGTTGAGAGTTTTGAGGAGACCCTTATTCCTCCTCAGTGGAATTCCCAGAGTGGTTTAACGGCCAATCCCTCTTCCCAGGGGATTCTGGGAATTGTATTCTGTGGGAGGGAATAGGGGCTTCCTAAAATCCATCACCATCCTTAACAAACCACAGGTCCCAGAATCCTTTGGGGGAAGCCACAACTGTTTTAAAGTGGTATTGTGATGCTTTACATGAGTGGTGTGAACGGGGCCTGATACGATTGGCAGCAGTGGCGAAAAAAGCAGCTTTCGGCAAGGCAAAGAATTGCCCCTCTAAACATTGTTTTGCCACAGCTGAAAGAACCAGATAATGAGGTTTAATGAGACTTAAGGATGAGACAGAGTGGCTGAACATCACGGATTAATGTTCTAGCACACCAGGAAGAAAACGCCATAAGGAAGACGGAGTGCAAGGCAGCACCATTAGCTGATATCAAAGAGATGCAGCCTATCAAGAGCAGCTATGAGGACTCTGAAATGAGATTAAAAGGCTGAATGTGGTCAGATAAAGGAAGTGGTTGACCGCATAGCCCAGTTCACTGCTTCCAAGAGTGGTCACAGGTATTTCTGGATGCTCCTGAGCAGAGGATTTATAGCTGGGTCTGGGAACCCTTTTCCAGCCTGAAGGCCACATTTCCTTCTGGGCAATATTCCAAGGGCCACATGTCAGCGGTAGGTGGGACCAGGAGCAAACATGGGCAGAGTATAGGACTCAGCAGCTATGCACAATATGCAATTTACTTGGATCAGCATAGCTTCAGTCTTATCCATAGCTGCCTAGGAGTAAGCTCCATTGGACTCTACAATATGTTTCCTGCTGGCTGCCTAGGTTCAACATGCAGAACACATTTGAGCTTTCACAAAAGCTCCTCTGCCAGCTGAAACCCAACCTTTGGCTTTCAAAGGCAGACAATCATGCAAAGAAGTGCTGCTGTCTATACTGGCTAGCATGAAACAGGGACCCCATCAAAAGAAAGGCAAGAAGTACCCAGCCTCTGTTTGATTCTTTGCCAAATTCCCCAACTTCACCTATCCTAAATCTGCCGCAAGCAAACTTGAAAGCCTCATTGTTGCCTCATTCGTTTCCCAGATGCTCTTTGTCCTTGCTCTTGCTTTGAAAGAAACAAGAAGGCCTGAAGGTAAACTCTAGTGCAAACTCCTTCCATTACAGTACTTCCTAGACAAACGGCTCAGATCTACAGTTCTGCAAGTTGCTCTTTCAGGATATGTTTTGCTCAGAATGTTTGTGACCAGGGTGGGTACCTATTTCAGCCAGAATGCAAAGCAATCTCATATGCTTGGGGTAGACTTGCAGCTGTCCTTAGTCCCAAATCAAACTGATTCACTCTCATGCCAATTTCTCCTTCTTCTTTTTTGTTTTTTGTTTTTTTAAAAAGCTTACATAGTTCTAAAGGCCAAGTTCTTTCCTCAGCCATTCAGATTGTTTACAAGAGGCATTATCATTCTCTCGCCTCCACATTTTCCGTATGGTTTATCGGCAAACATAAAAGCTAGGTGGTCCTTGCAAATGGAGCTGTCCGGATGAGCCCCCTTGTTTTGACATTTCTGGAGGAAGGGAAAGCATTTCTAAGAAATCATAATCATAATAATGTTTCTGCTCTAATTCCGAGCCCCTCCAGAGCTAACTGGGAATGGAGAGGAGTGAAATTAGAAGGAAAGCGGGGGCGGAACGGTGGAGAGACAGGAAACTTTCCCACAAGTTTTGAACTTCAGAAGGTGGCTACATGCAGAACAGGCTGCTGTGCAATCCTGCTCACAGAATTGTGAAGTTGGAAGGCATCTCAACGGCTTATGGAGTCCAACCCCTTCCAATGCAGTAATCTCAACTGAAACCACACATTTATAGCAAAGAACAACAGGGGTATTAAGGGTAAAGGTAAAGGGACACCTGACCATTAGGTCCAGTTGCGGACGACTCTGGGGTTGCGGCGCTCATCTCGCTTTATTGGCCGAGGGAGCCGGCGTACAGCTTCCGGGTCATGTGGCCAGCATGACTAAGCCACTTCTGGCGAGCCAGAGCAGCGCACGGAAACGCTGTTTACCTTCCCGCCGGAGCGGTACCTATTTATCTACTTGCACTTTGACGTGCTTTTGAACTGCTAGGTTGGCAGGAGCAGGGACCGAGCAACGGGAGCTCACCCCGTCGCGGGGATTCGAACCGGCGACCTTCTGATTGGCAAGCCCTGGGCTCTGTGGTTTAGTATTATCTTCTCATAAATCAGAGTGCCAAAGCAAAAGCCATGCTGGGAAATAGTGTGGCACATTTGATTGGTCTGGATTAGGCCCAGTGGGGAATCTAGCTGCACAAGCGGAAGATGCTAGGTTCAGTCCCCAATGGCATTTCCCAGTCCCCAAGGACTGGTAAAAACAGCCTGCCTGAAATCTTGCAAAGCTGCCGCCCAGCCAGCACCAGCCATACTGAGCTAGAAGGAACAATGGCCTGACTCAGCAACTTCCTGCGTTCTGCACCCGGTGCCCTATAACTCCCATCAGTCCCAGCCAGCGTGCTTGGGGTGGGAAGTGCCTGGCTAGCAGAGGCTGATCTAGAGAGCAGGGAACTCAGAATCTTCAGAACCTTAAATCCCATGTGTCAAAACTATTTTAGCCTTAACTAAACATGCCACTGGATCTCATGGGTGTGGCTTTGTTTGCTGCTAATGAGAAAGGCCTAACAGTATGATGGGATGGGATTTCAACTCAAAGTTAAAATCCCTATGTGGCCCTCTCCAAATGTTGCTGGGCACCAGCCACATGGCTAAGAGAGAGGGATGATGGGAGTTGTAGTCCAGATACATGTGGAGGGGCCAAAGGTTCCCCACGCCCGACGGTGCTGGGTTAGGTGGACCTAATGGTCTGACTCAGTACAAAACAGTTTCCTTTGTTCCCATGTCTTAAGGGAAAGGTCGTTGCTCAGTGCTAGAGCACCTGCCTGGCATGTTAGAAGGTCCCGGGGTTCAAGCTAACATGGAATTGGAAAAAAATGTGACTTCTCTGCCTGTGACTCTAGGGAGATTTTGCGAGCCAGAGAGGAAAATACTAGGCTCAGTGGCCAAGTACGTCGTTTAACCTGCTTTAGCTTGGAGCTGCCTCTGTGATAGATGATTTGGTGGGGAGGCAGGGAGACCTAATTTTCAGGCCTCAAAAAACAAGTCATGTTTGAGGCTGGAAGAACATCTGTCAGGGATTCTTTAGCTTTGATTGCCAGGGGTTGGACTAGATGGCATCCCAGCCAACTCCATAATCCTGATTCTAAGACGTTTGGGTTGCACTTTTACTCTGAGTAGGCCCACTGAAATGAATAGGCCTAAGTGAGTCCTGTCCACCCATTGCATTGGTTCCACTTGTGAGTTAATGTTAGTTGGCTACAACCCATTGTTTGCTCATTCCTAACACACACACACACACACACACACACACACACACACACACTTCCCTCCCACCAAACGGGATCCGTTCGGTCGATGCGGACTGTCTGGCTTCCGCCCTGAAAGAAAGCGTCTCCATCGTCCTGGGATGTGACACTGCAGCCAGTGACAGACACTACAGCGTGTAAATCTGTCATTGAGGTTTCCCTGACGGGATGCTAAATTTAGAACTCCTACCAAAACGGGGAGGGGGGGGGGAGAGAAAAAGCCACCTCTGTTATGAGTGCCTTGTGCCAGGAATTTGGCCTTTTACAGTGTTTTTCCTACCTTTGTATAGCGGTAAACCCTGCAAGAGAGTTCTTTTCCTCTCCCTAAAAATGACAGGGGGAGAGCGGAATAAGAGAGAAATCCTGCATATTAAGTACAAAATTATATTAATTATTCTCTAAGCATGGAACCTGGCGTAGCACAGACAGAACCACTCAAGAAGGAGGTATCGGCAGGAGCGAAGGGTTTTGCAGAAGCGCAGCAAGTCTTGAGAAAATAACACACACACATCCCCAAAAAGTACACAGCTCTGAGCACGCTCAGTAGCATACAATGCTGGCTGGTCTTGCATGGGCGGAATGGATAATGGGGAAGAGGGATGGAACGGAGTAACTTGAAAAAAGGGCCTGGCTGGCTCACACCACGATCAGAAGGGGGGAGCAGAGACCTCACAGCTGCTGTTAACTCACATTATTCTATAAAAGCACACGCGCCGGGTGCGAAATAATACACGGAGGAGCACTGAAAAGAAAGAAAAGTTGGCAGCGTACACCGATTCGCCCTTCAGAGAGGGCTTGGGCTTGGGGTGCCCAGGCTGACACACATGTTTTTCAGTCGAGTTGCAGGTGATTAATTTTGCGGGGTAGAGGAGAACAGACGCGTATACTGAAAGGGAAAGAGTGGGTGGAGAGGATGAAGGAAACCAAGTCTTTTCTTATCAGCATGAGTCCAGCTGCCGCTAAAATGACTTTTTTTCCTTTTTTGAGAGAGAGAGAGAGAGAGAGAGAGAGAGAGAGAGAGAGCGCGCGCGCAAGACAGGATCTACCCAGTCAAACATTTCCTTCCAACACAGCTGGGGGCGGGGGCAGGAGGAGAAGGGTGTTCATGTTATGAGCGGGGTAGAAATGAACATGGCTCAGTGGTTAAGAGCATCCGCTTGGTGTGCAGAGAGTCCCAGGGTCCATTCCTAATGGCGTCTCCAGGTACAGCTAGGAGGGACACCTGCCTGAAACCGCAGAGACCTGCTGCCTGTCAGTAGACAACGCTGAGTTAAGGGGACCAAAGGGACTGACTCCGTTATAAAGGCACCTTCCAATTTTCCCGTGTCTGGAGATAAAGGTCGTTGCAGAGCATCTGTGGCTTGGTTAGGACAGTTGACTCCCAAAACCCAGACAAAGAAGACCCAGTTTGCAACACCTCCCCACTTAAGCAGAATCTGCACATGCTTTTTAGTGAGAATAACCAAGCATGCACAGTTTTGCTTTGCGCCATGGGTACGGAACAAAATTCTTTTCCCGATATGCCGAGCGGAAGTTGTTGTTTTCTCAAGTGCCCATAAGGCCCAAACAAGAGCCCTGCCGCAGGATCAGGCCAAAGATGCTTGTAAATCCAGCGTCCAGTGGCCAACCAGATGCCCCAAGAGGAAGCCCAAAAGAAGGACCTGAGCTCAAGAGCAATTCTCCCTACTTGTGATGCCCAGGACTGCAATTCAGAGGCACCCTGCCTCTTACAGAAGACCCTCCAAGTGTCCCTATTTTCCAGGGACAGCCCTGGATTTGCAGAAGCCATCCTAGTTTCTGATTTGATCCTGGAATGTTCCACTTTTCCTTAGGACGTCCCTACATTCATCAGAGAAATGTTAGAGGCTATGGAGTTATCCAGCCCACCAGGCCATCTGAAGGCAGTCCTGTATTAATGTTTAATGTTTTATATATGTTGGAAGCCACCCAGAGTGGCTGGGGAAATAAACAGTATAAAGCTGGGGTATTATTATTATTATTATTATTATTATTGAATAGGATGCCCCTATAGTCATCGAATAAATTTTGGAGGGTACATGGCTGGAGAGGCGGAACCCAGTCTTACATCCTCCACAAATTTCTCTAATCCTCTTTTTAAGTCATCCAAGATGGAGGCTGTCACTCCCTCTTGAGGTGGCAAATTTCACAGTTTACCATATTATTCCATGTATAAGACCAGGTTTTTTCCCTTAAAAATAATGTCCAAAATTTGGGGGCGTCTTATACACGAATAGATCTCCCACCCCCATTTTCTTAAATTGGTGTCCCCCAAAATAGGGAGCATCTTATACATGGGGGCGCCTTACAGATGGAAAAATACGGTAACTAGAATCACCTCACACATCAGCTTCTGCAGCCATGACAAAAACGAGAACCATTCCTCCAGAAGACACTGGTTCGAAAAGACACACCTTACCTCATGAAGCAAAATTTAAGAGGTGGGAAATAAAATCTGGTTAAAGATATTCTCCAGGGCTATGACAGGACGCCACTCCGTGCGAATGCCTGAAGCAGTGAAGCCCCTCAGAACAGCCTTTCCCCCTCAATCCATCAGTGAACCGACTCGGTTGAGTCGGAACCAGGTGGGTTTGTGACATCAGAGTTGTGTTGCAGAATGAAAGGCAGAAAGGGTTCTTTGAACACCCTTCAGGGCAAAATGACCTCCATCGAGTAACAGGGAGCCAGGCTTAGGACCTGAGAGACCTGCTCAGCCATGACACTTGCCAGGTGTGACCTTGGGCTGGTCACAGTCTCTCAGGCTAACCTACCTCACAGGTTCGTTGTGAGGAGGAATGTGTTGTGGGGTAGAACCACCTTGACTTCCTAAGTGCAAAAGGTGGGCTAGAAATGTTATAAATAAGGTGGAGCGCTACTACGCTTCAGAGCAGACTCATTGAACATGACTAAGTTAGAGTCGTTAATTTCAACAAGTCTACTCCTAGCCAAACTTAGGACTCAGCTACATTAGTCAAAAAACAGCATTTTGACTACGTTATGCAACACCAGATGGTGCTACAGAGCAAAATATGGGGGGGCAGGTATACGATCGCATGATGTGGTGAACACACACCATTTGAATGGCGATGCCCATCAACTTTTTTGGGGGGGCAGCCCCCTCAAATATTTTATTGGGGGACAAAGACCCTTCAGCCCCTAAGAGTTGGCTCCTATGCTGGGTAGTGAGAACATTCTTCGAACAGAGGTTTCCCCGCCCCCTAAAATAAAATAAACGAATTGAAAACAACCACCACCAAACGTTACAGGCTTAGTAATGAAGAAACGTTTAAAAACCTCAATTGTTACTTTACACTGACGAGGCAGTTAGGCTCAAGGAAGCGACAACTATTGCTATCCCCTACACACACACACACACACACACACACACACACACACACCCACCCCATTGCTCAGGTTTATCACAAGCCTCCCAGGGTTTTTCGATAAGACACTCTGTACCAGCCAATTCCAGATCAAGGTCTATTTTTGTAGCCAGGGCATGATGACCAGTCAGAAATATAGATTGTGACAAGGCTAATTTCCATCCTTGAAGATATAACAGGGTGTTTATTTTTTAAATGGAACTTTTAGATACAAAAAGGCTCAGAAGGGAAAAAGAGAATCCACCCACCCACTCAGTTTCTTATATTCAAATCCTAATAAGTAAGCCGGTTTGCTTGCTTAGGAAAGGACGATGTCAATACGGAACACCTCCCAGGACTTCCAAGCAGCAAGATTGCTACTGACGGTTATTTGGGGTATCGTTTGGTGGGGGGGAGGAATCAGGGTACCTTAGCCCAGGAGATGGATCAATGCACTAGTTTATTTCTGCATTAGGTGTACTCTGCTGTCAAGAATGATATTTTATTTCATTTATTTTATTGGCCAATTCCCTTTCGTACTTTTTTCTTTACTGCTAATGCTTCAAGCGGGGATATCCACCATGGAGTTTTAGGTTGGAGCAAATCATTGTATTTTGCCCAAACCATATAGAGAGATTGCCTTATAATGTGATTTGGAAAGTTTTTATAGATCTTGACTTTATCGTAACCTAAGTAGGCTTGCCAGCCATAACGGTTGTCATGTCCTTCTAGGTCCTGAACGTCTGTATTTTGTAATATACACCATTCCCTGACCCAGGAGAGACAGGCTGCCTCGTAATATTTTATTGCAGTTATCTCCCCCCCCCCGCCACCCCCCAAGGAGCTCAAGAGGGCAGCCATTGTTCTCCCCACTCCTCATTTAGTCCCTACAACAACCCTGCGAGGCAGGTTAGACTGAGAGGCAGCATTTGGCCCAAAGTCACACCCCCAGTGAGCTTCATAGCTTAGTGGAGGATTTGAATCCTGGTCTCACCCGGGTCCTAGTCTGACACTCTAACCACTACACCAGACTGCCTCACCTGTTGAATAACTCTGGAGATCATTTTGACAGAGTGTTGCTTCAGCTTTATTTATACACTTTGCTTTCTTCTGCCTTTTGGCGAAGACCAAGTGCGAACGCGTGCTCATTCACTCATAAAATACGCCTACATCCAAACCTGCTGACTTCTCATTTTTGGAAAGATGCAATGAATTTGTGGGTTGCCCTTTACCCCTAGACGATCCAGTGGGAATCTTATTAAATCACTAGGAGGACGGTCCCTTGCCCACAGCCGAGAGTTCTTGCTGTTTTGCTCACTAACCGTAACAAAACACGAGCCTGGCTAATTAAGGGAGATGCTAATGACTTTGCTTCTGAGGCTCAAATGTTAAGCTCAAGGCAGAGACATTTTCTCCCTTCTTCAACGAGAAGTTTATGCGCCCAAGCCTGGTGGGTTTCACTAAGCGCAAGTCAGAGGTTATTATTACGAGCATTTGGTTCCAGCCCCCCCCCCCAAAAAAACCCACCTCTGGCAGGCAGCCCAGACACAAACGTTTCTAATAAACGTGTTGTGGTTTTTTTTATCACTGACAAAATTAGGTTAATGACACCTTTCAATGCCTCTCTATAATAACTTCTTTTTTAAAAAGAAAACACCAGTTTTCACTCATGCATTCCCATTGTTGATATTTTCCAGCCATTCTCACCAAATAATCATGCCACCCTATTTTTTGCATTTGGGAAATGCCATATATATATATATATATATATATATATATATATATACATACATACATACACTCCTGGCATTCATGCAGAAGCTACCTAACAGAGTCCACTACTTAGCTGATGCTCTGCTCCCTATTGCCCACAGGTTCATATTATTTGAATCAGGGGTCATTTAGCTGCGGTTCCTGCATTGCAGAGGGTTGGACTAGATGACTCTTGAGGTCCCTTCAAATTATGCAAATTATACAGTACACTGAGACTCAGCAGCAGGAGATTCAGAAAGACGTGAGGAGAAAAGAACCAGGTCCCAAAACAGGAAGCTGCCTTAGACCAAGTCAGAGCACACCAACGGGCAGCAGCTCTCCAGGGTTCCAGACTGAGACCTTTCGCAGCCATACCTGAAGATGCTGAGAGTTGAACCTGGGCCTTCTGCACGCAAGGCAGATGTTCTACTACTGAGTTATGACTCTTCCCCCAAACACAGCAACATCAGCAGCAGCTGCGTCGTGCCGAGTCAAACCATTAGAACACCTAGCTTAGTATTGCGTGCACTGGCTGGCAGAAACTTTCCAAGCTCCATGCCCAGCCAACATTTCTCAGGAGAGATCTTTCTACTACAAAACCTTTCGGAGAATATTCTGCAATATTCAACCCCCTCACCAGCTCCTATTTTGTCACCTGCAAACAGGATAGAGAGTTTGCAGGGAGCCATTTTGCCTGGGAGCTAAATAAATCAAGACACGTTACAAAAAGCCTATCAACACTCGGCAGGTCCTGTGCCTGGGCGCGGGTGGGAAGGGAAGACCGTAGCTCAGCAGAAGACCATCTGCTTCATATGCAGAAGGTCCCAGGTTCAATCCCCGGCCTCTCCAAGCAGGGCTGGGGCACACTGCTATCTCAAAACCCTGGAGAGCAGCTGCCAGTCAGGGTAGACAATACTAAGCTAAATGGGCCAACCCTTGATAGGAAGCAGCTTCCTACCTGAGTAGGAAAGTGTCAAAGTGGTAGCTCAGAAGCACCTAAAACCCCAGAGAGCTTCTGCCAGCCAGTGTAGACAATATGGAGCTAAAGGGAGCAACCGTCTGACTCAGTCTAAAGCAGGTTCCTTCCTATGTCCCTTTATTTGTTCCTATCAACAAGCTTGAAAGACAGAAGGGTTTTGTTCAGGCTAACAGTGTGGGTTTTTTCCCCATTCAAATTGGCCACTGCCCAGCTCCCAAGACAGGAGGGGTCAGCGCATCACCCTTGTTCCTCCCTGAGGCTTAGCATCCTGCACAGAGGGATCAAGCTTGCCTCCGGGGATGACTGCTTTCCCTTGTTTAGCCTCTGTTTACCAAGGCTACTAAGGGGAACCAGAGCTGGTGAAAGGAGCGAGGGAGAATCTTCCTTTATATTTAGCTCCCCTGCTGCTGGATATAGCAGCCCTGGGTTTATTTAAGAGCAGACTTTCCTATATTAAGAATATCAGAGATTAGCAGGTCACCCCCTGCAATGTCCCGGCCGGGATTAAATGCCCGTGACTGTGTTAAGGCAACCCAGCAAACACACTTCACAAACGCCCCGTCCTTTTAACCCAACTTCGCTCCCGTGCCTGAAGACAGGCAGAAGGAACTCTAAACAGCAGCCACCAGCCAGCAAAAGTCAGCATAGGATTGCAGAGACCCAAAGGATGATCTAGTCCCCTGCAATGCATCAAAGCCCTCTCAAGCAACCCAAGCGTCTGGAGCACAGTTGAATGGTTTTTATTTAACTTATTTTAACGCTCTGTGCATTTTGTAGGGGTTACATCAGCCCCAACCAGGATGGCCAATTTATTTATGTATAAAAATATATATGTGCATTCATAAAACAAACCCAGACCAGTTCACAAGAGTCGTATGCAAAACCGCACCATAAAAACCAGGTAGGTGTATTTAAAAAGTGGAGATTATTTTGAATAAACATACACAAATTTACTGATTGATAACATGGTAGATAGATAATGTAAGGATTTGCATAATTTTATAACATGCAGAAAATAATGTGTGTTGAGAAATCAGAAAGAGGAGCTGAGGGAAGTCGCTAGGGGAGGGAGAGTTTGAGGGGGGAGGGGAAAAATAATGAATATGATATGTTTTGATAAGTTGTTATGTTGTAATTGCTAATAAAAATATTTTTAAAAAATAAAAATAAAAAGTGGAGATTAACTGTTATGGAAAGGTGCACTTTTAATCACCTGCATAAGCCTGACAGTGTAGAAAAGTTTTCAGCACGCATTTCAGAGTTAAAACGGAAAGCGCCTGCTGAACATCTGTCGGCAGACTATTCCACAAAATTGGGTGGACGACACTAAATGCTCGGTTTTGCGTTGATGTCAGATGAGCCTCGCCAACTCGTGGGGACGACCCGTGATGCTCCTGTAGGTGCTCTCTCAAGGACAGAGCTAGGATCAGGTGGTCCCTAAGGATGCTCTAGACTTAAGTCGCTTAAGGCTTTGTCAGTTAATTCAAGGGTCTCAAACCTGGTAGATAGGTAGCCAATGCAGATGCTTTAACAATGTATTCAGCCAGACGCCTGCCCCCACCAGCAGTCTGGGAGCTGCATCCTGCACCAGCCACAGCTTCCAAACCAAGGCCAAGGGCAGCCCCACACAGAGTGCAGCAATCCAGTCTCGAGGTCACCAGCGCATGGACCATGGTGCTCAGGCTTTCCCAGACCCTCCAAATGTCCTTATTTTCCAGGTAAAGTCTTGGATATATAGAAGCCGTCCCGGTTTCTGATTTGACCCCAGAATGTCCCGCTTTTCCTTAGGACATCCCTATTTTCATCGGAGAAATGTTGGAGGGTATGGAGTTATGTGACCCCCCCCCGAACCAAGGGGATAAGTAACTCTACAACCTTTAGAAGGTATAGGTAAAGGGACCCCTGACCGTTAGGTCCAGTCGTGGCCGACTCTGGGGTTGCGGCGCTCATCTCGCTTTATTGGCCGAGGGAGCCAGCATACAGCTTCCGAGTCATGTGGCCAGCATGACTAAGCCACTTCTGGCGAACCAGAGCAGCGCACGGAAACACTGTTTACCTTCCCGCCGGAGCAGTACCTATTTATCTGCTTGCACTTTGACGTGCTTTCGAACTGCTAGATTGGCAGGAACAGGGACCGAGCAACGGGAGCTCACCCCGTCGCGGGGATTCGAACCACAGACCTTCTGATCGGCAAATCCTAGGCTCTGTGGTTTAACCCACAGCGCCACCCGCGTCCCAGAAGACCGGTATAGGCAAGTTTTAAAATGTGAAATATTTTATTATGTTTCATGTATGTTGGAAGCCGCACAGTATTGAATAGGACATCCCTATTTTCACAGGAGAAATGTTGGAGGGTATGCTATCCCTGCCCAGGAACGACCCTAGCTGGAGAACCAGATGAAGCTGGTAAAAGGCACAGAGGATGCTTTGGTCTCTAGTGACACTTTCCAGGAATAACCCCAAACGAGGCACTCATCAGAGCATTGTGGAGGCCCCAGGTTCTTACATATATTCTTATAACAGAGAGAGGATAATAACCCTAACCCCCAACAACTCAGAAAGCATTTCTACTGCAAGACATACAAGATCCCTGTTTGCTAACTCTAGGTGGGCTGTAGGAACTTCAGGACTCAAATTCTAGAACAGCTGCATTGCTTGTTTTATACAGACATGTTCTCTGGGTGAGAGTCCTACCCAAACCACAAAGGGGAGCGGAGGTTATCAGCAGACATGGGAGAACTCAATGTTTGCAAAAGTACAAAATGTGTTTTGGGGGCAAGGGGGGCACCCAGTTTTGTTGGGAGGGACAGAATACTTCGGAAAAACAGCCCGATGAGGACTGAGCATGCTCAGTAGCCACAGAAAGCTGACCAGCCGGTGTGCAGAGAAAGGACGGAAAACCAGGAGGGAAGATGGAATATAATATCTGGGGGAAATTAACTGTGTGCTGCAACCCATTGTCACATTTCCCGTTCATTACGGTGGACCTGCAAAACCCTGCACAGATTCACCTGCTTTTAATTAGGACCTTTGGTCCTGCGCTCTGCTCATTGTTCCGCCTGTCAATTGCATGATCCTTGGGTTCAGAGACCTATGCAACTTTTAAGGCGTGATGGCACTGTAATCAGAATACCAACACCACCTGATCTTGGCTTTTTCAACGTGTTGGTATCATGCCTTGCTATTATATAGCACACAATGCATTGTGAGGTTCTATGCACAAAGAACTCAAGCTTCCTACCGAAGAATGATAAAAGGGTTTTTTAAAAATGTGCACATTGCTCTAATGGCTTGCTCCACATTCCCCGGATCTTTGGGGAAAAGGCATCTAATTTGTTTTGTAAATAAATAAGAGATTGCTTTAGCAAATCAGCAGGAACTTGGGCCCCGCTGCTTCCTCTCTCCCTCCAACCGTTATAGCTGGTAAAATGTAAAGCCATTAAATGCCACTATTTTACACAAAAGTGAGAGGGGGGGATACACACATCCAGGAAATTCTCCATTTCCGGATTACCAGTCCTGTTTTAAAGCAGCAGAGTTTCCGATCTTCCCTTCAGACCCGAGGGCAGGAAGCCCACAGAGCGGACAAGCCCAGCCGCCTGATTAAACAACCATCCTAGACACATTTCCTGGACACGAGCCACCGGGGGGGGGGGGGACAAGGTGCAGGAGGAAACATGCAGACCAAGCCTCACTTGTGGGTTCAGCCCATCTCCCCGCAAAAGAAAAAGGCAAACCACAGACAGAGCCATAACCCATCACACTTTGCCACCAGCACAACCCCACAGACCAGGCACTTGATTCATAAAATTGGGTCTCTCCAGAGGTCATCTGGTGCAACCCGCTGCAGAAACTCCGCGACTACAAAATTCTTGCTTAAAAACCAGTAATAAAGGAGTGGCCACCACTTTCCTACCAGTAACAAGTAGGGCTGCAGGCACATACACCCAGCCCCCATGCAGGGCCTTATGCAGGGGTTTGGATTGGCCCCAGGCAAATTCAGCTGTAGGCCCTGAATCAATTGGGAGAGGGAGTCCTAATGTTTAATTAGGGTTTTAAATGTCTATTAAGCATACAGTCAGGAGCGGGGGGGGGGGGGAGAGACCCTTCCTCCTCTCAACCACACTGCAGACAGCAGGGCTGATCCTTCCACTCACCAGCTTGGGGGGGGGGGGCAAAAAGTGCAATCCTGTTATTTGCAGGGGTCTGCTTCCCTCGGAATTACCCAGCTGGGAATGCACTGGTGAGGTAGACCCCTTGCAGCCAGCAGGATTGAACCGTCCTGGCAAAGCAGACCTCTGCAGCCAACAGGGTTGCACTGTTGAGCGGACAGTGTGGTCCTGCTGGGGTCTGCTTCCCATGTGCATTCCTGGGGGGGTTGGGGGCGGGGAAGGCAGACGTAAAGCAGACCTCTACAGAAAGCAGGCCCTCCTCCGTTCACCAGCTGGCCAGGATTCAATCCTGCTCCCTTTCACTCTGAACAGCCCGGTTTTGTTTGCGATGTGGGCTCTGCCTGGCCCCAGTAGCAGGTCCTTGTGAAGAACTACTGCCAAACCATCCCAGATACTGCTGTTGAACCAGCACGTTCTCAGACTGCTCCTGCCACAAGCTGTTGCACCAGACGAAAAGAGAAAATCAGAACATAACACATGTTTGGGCTGCTACAATCCAGTGTCACATGTCTCTCTGCCCCTGACCACCTTGCCAGCAGCTGAATGTGCTGTACTGTGTTAGGAAGCAGACACTGTGCCCGGGGGGAGAAGCTGCCTTATCCTTCATCAGACCATTTTTGTTGTTGTTGTTTAGTCGTTTAGTCGTGTCCGACTCTTCGTGACCCCATGGACCAGAGCACGTCAGGCACTCCTGTCTTCCACTGCCTCCCACAGTTTGGTCAAACTCATGCTGGTAGCTTCGAGAACACTGTCCAACCATCTCGTCCTCTGTTGTCCCCTTCTCCTTGTGCCCTCCATCTTTCCCAACATCAGGGTCTTTTCCAGGGAGTCTTCTCTTCTCATGAAGTGGCCAAAGCATTGGAGCCTCAGCTTCAGGATCTGTCCTTCCAGTGAGCACTCAGGGCTGATTTCCTTCAGAATAGATAGGGTTGATCTTCTTGCAGTCCATGGGACTCTCAAGAGTCTCCTCAAGCACCATAATTCAAAAGCATCAATTCTTCGGCACTCAGCCTTCTTGATGGTCCAGCTCTCACTTCCATACATCACTACTGGGAAAACCATCAGACCATTAGCTCAGTATCGTCTACACTGGCTGGCAGCAGCAGCTCTCCAGGGTTTCAGGCAGGGGACCTTCCCAGTCCTACCTGGAGATGCCAGGGACTGAACCTGGGGCCTTCTGCATGCAGAGCTAATGACCCACCACTTGGCTACAGCCCTTCTGTCTTACAATACTGACCAAGAAAACAACACAAAGAGTCAGGACCTGAGCACAAGAGAGTCCTCTCCCCTCCTGTCATTTCCAGCAACTGGTATTTAGAAGCATTGCTGCTTCCAACCATGGAGGCAGAGCCGAGCCATCGTGCTTATCAAAAGCCTTCTTTCCCCCCATGAATTTGTCCAATCCTCTTTTCAAGCCATCTGAGTCAGTGGCCATCCTGCAGGAGAGAGTTCCATAGTTTAACTACTGTATTTTTCGCTCTATAAAATGCACCAGACCACAAGACGCACCTAGTCTTTGAAGGAGGAAAAAAAATATTCTGAATCTCAGAAGCCAGAACAGCAAGAAGGATCGCTGCGCAGTGAAAGCAGCAATCCCTCTTGCTGTTCTGGCTTCTGTGATAGCTGCGCAGCCTGCATTCGCTCCATAAGATGCACACACATCTCCCTTTACTTTTTAGGAGGGAAAAAGTGAGTCTTATACAGCAAAAAATACGGTATGTGCCATGTGAGGAAGAACTTTCTCTTATCTGTCCCGACTCCTCCAACATTCAGACTGGGAGGTGCTCGGCTTGTGACGCATGCATAAGGGCCTTCCTGCAAGGTGTCAGGATTTCCTGAGTGTCACCTGCCAAGGCCCAAAACCCTCGAGTTTTCTGCCCAGCACAAGCCTTTGACTCCGGAGCTCTTTCTGGCTGTTCAAAGAGAGGCAGCTCAAAGCTTGCTTGGAAAACGACAGTGAATAACAATGACATCCCTCTGCATTAACGAGCTCCTGTTGCTCCGCCCAATTCCCTCTTTTGCCTTCCACTTCCTTGCTTCACCCTGGAGGCAGGGAAGCCCGGAAAAGCGCGAGACACTTTTGCTGCTTGCCTTGAGTCGCACAGCCTGCTGCTGTTTTGCAACACTTCCAGCGTGATCCAGAGTGAATCAGTCGGCCACTCCCCTCCAGGTGCTGCGCAAGGAGGAATGAATGAGATCCAGCTCACAGGAACTGGGGTTTAGGGGAATAGTGAGGAACCTCAGGCCCAGGAGCCAAATATATTTGTCAGCTCGCCTTTCCGCAAATATACACCTAGTTTACCTGCTTCAACCTGCGGCCGTTTTGCTGGTAGGGCAATAACGCACGTTGAATTTTCCCCAAATGAGGGGTGCTAACTAGTTGCAACATGACATGAGAATTCAGAAGACATTTGGGTTAAATTAATAGGATTTCGTTTTGCTTGGCAAGTGAAATATGTGTAAAATTGCGAAGAACTCATTAAAAAAACTGCTATACATTTTACTTGCCATTAATACAGTGGTACCTCCGTGCGCTGCTCTGGTTCACATGGTTCAAGCTGGCCACATGACCCGGAAGCTGTACGCCGGCTCCCTCGGCCAATAAAACAAGATGAGTGCCGCAACCCCAGAGTCGGCCACGACTGGACCTAATGGTCAGGGGTCCCTTTACCTTACCTTGGGTTACAGACGCTTCAGGTTACAGACTCCACTAACCCAGAAATAGTACCTCGGGTTAAGAACTTTGCTTCAGGACGAGAACAGAAATCACGTGGTGGTGCGGCAGCAGTGGGAGGCCCCATTAGCTAAAGTGGTACATCAGGTTAAGAACAGTTTCAGGTTAAGAACGGACCTCCAGAACGAATTAACTACTTAACCCGAGGTACCACTGTAATGTGTTAATGGTTATTTATTAATATTATTTATTTAGATCCTTGAGCCAGATCGCACTGGGACATACCCTCCAACATTTCTCCAATGAAAACAGGGACTTCCAAAGGAAAAGCAGGACATTCCGGGATCCAGTCAGAAACTGGGATGGCTTCTGTAAAACCGGAGCTGTCCCTGGAAAACAGGGAAAATTGGAGGGTCTGGAATAAACCCATCCGGGCAAAGAAGCTGTATACAGCACAGGTTTCCTCCAAGGCCTCGTCTCACTCTCAAGGGCAGGTGCCCCCCCCCCTTGTCCTGAGTCAGTGGGAGGCGGGGGGAGTGGGAGGGTGCTGAGTAACGCTCAGGGCGCCCTGCCTCTCCTTTCGAGGAACGTCACGCAGAGGGCATCCAGGATCCAGTAACAGCCCACAAGGCATGCAAATCCGTGGCTCCCCGCATGTGTTCATCTCATCACGCCACAAGGCTCTTAATCTCCGGCCGGCTGTGGGGGGGGGGGGAGCGTGAGAGCAAGAGGGGGGGGCTATTCTTAGCTGACCTCTTGAGCAAGCCAGAGAGTGTGATGGAGCAGAATGCTGCTCTCTCTGTCTCTCTCGCTCACTGCTCTCAGAAGAGATGCACCCGAAGCGTTGGGATTCCAGATGGCGGCGCTGTGAAGTTGGAGCAACCTTGCTGTAGCATCAGGCTGTTGGCTATTCTTGGGGCTGGCCCTACCATTAGGCAAAGTGATCAGCAGGCACCTCAGGCTGCAGTTGCTGAGAGGTTGGGACTGGGGTTCCCTAAGTAAGCCTGCTGCCCTCGGCTGCCATAGAGGACACCACCAATCTTCATGTAAAGTTCAGTTTGATCAGCTTGCACACATGGATTAGGCTGCAGGTAAGGAGAGGCGCCATCTTCTCCTTTGCCTCAGGCAGCAAAATATATTGGTCCAGCACCAGCTACTATGAGGAGAGGATGTTGAGATAGATGAGACCCTGGCCTGAACCAGCAGGTTCTTCTGATGATGGTCAATTCCCTTGAACCGGTATTCAATGACATACAGCCTCTGAACCCAGAGACTCCATTGGATCAGGGGTGGGGACTGCTGCCTCTGCTGGCTATGGATGATGGGAGTTGTAGTCCTTCAACATCTGGCAATCCAAGGTTGAGAAAGGCTGGTCTACACCGACTAGCCACCGTTCTCCAGCGTTTTAAAGAGGGGACCTTCCCAGCCTTACCTGGACATGCCAGGGACTGAACCTGGGACCTTCTACACTCAAAGCACATGCTCTGCCACGGAGCTGACGTCCTTCCCCATTAGAGGGCAATGCTTTTTCCCCACAACCAAAGCACTGATGAATCAGCTGCCAGAAACTTTCAAGAAAAACAATGCATCAAACTGTTCTACCACCTCTTTTTCCTTGCTCCTTCACCTTCTGTGGAAAAAGTCTGGCCTGCCTCTTTTCCGTCAAGTCAGCTCTCTCTCTCTCTCTGCGGAGGAGGAAGCAGCCAGAGAAGACGACAAGGGGAAACAGATTTCAATTCATATATATATATTTTAAAAGGTGCTTTCGCCACAGATTGAGCGCATGCAGCCGTGACTCACTCGCACGAGGACAGAGCCCGTCCCACCTACTCGAGAATCAAAAAGGATGAGATGTAAACGGAACAAAGCCCAGGGTGGGTGGATCGGGGGCAGCTCAAAGGGTGACTTTCTGTTATGAACTACAACTCCTGAAGCATCCTATTTACCACAGCGGTCAACAACATGCCACCATCTTGGAAAAGCAAGATTTCACCTGTGCTAATTGGCTCCAGCCTGGAGAGGTTCACCTGAGACCGTCCTCCAGAGGCAGATCTACTGTGGAACTAATGAGACTTCAGAGCCCCCCAAAATGTAGGTCCGCCACAGCCTTTCTCATATTCCTGCTCTGAGCCCTGGATTAAAAGAGACCTTTTTATACCACAGGATTTCCATAGCTGTGCACTTTTCATCCATTGAATTTTAGATTTTAGTGATGCTGTGTGAATCGCATCATACGCTTTTGCTCTCTGCTGCTCAAACTTTTACGACGTCGTTTCACATTATTTTATTGATTTTTCAATCTCCCCGTTGCAATTTTTGAACTTTTACCATTGCAACCCAGCTACAAAACACCCTGACCATTAGGCATGCTGGCTGCTGGGAGTTGAAGTCCAATCACATCTGGAGGGTCACAGATTTTCCAGACTTGTATTCCTCTAAAACAACCTGACTTACACTGGCAATGTTGAAATGGGAGGCTTTAATTAAGCTGCCTGAACACCATCCTTTTTCCAAAGTGTAATAGGATGTTTATTCTGGTTCTGCTTGGTACTTAATATGTGCCAATCAAATATGTTCACTCGTTGTCAGTTCCATTTGCACGCCACTTTACCACAAAACCGTCACAGCTCACAATGAATCAAATGAACAGATATAACAATTACTAGGGACTTGCTCTGCTCACCAACCCACCTGCCACTCTCCCCACATTACCCTCCTAGGGTTTCCCCTTCCCACCCCATGCAACTACTAAGCTCACTCTTCACCTTCCCAACCCCATTTCTTCATGCAAATCCAGGACTCTGATGTGGCCCTGAAAAGTCCTCCTAAAGGGGCTGTATGATGACAACCTTGCGTTTTTATGTATATAGGAAGAAAAAAAAACTTATTGGGTTGTAGCCAACCAAGTCCTACTCAGAGTAAACCAACTAAAATTAACAGACCTAAGTTAGCCATGCCAATTACTTTCAGTGGGTCTACTCTGAGCAGGACCGAGATGTGAGATTCCTGCCCTACAGAGGTGCGTGGGGCACCTTCGTTTTATAGTTTCAAACATGCGCTAACCTTTGGATACCAGAGATGGCTGTTTTCAGGACCTACCCTATTCCAATGACTGGTCTAACTGTTTCTAATACTGAATTTTAAATTGGTGTAACCCACCCTGGTACCTGCTGGCAAAGGGTGGGTAATAAATTTAATAAGAGAAAGAAGAATGTTAGATGCAGCCCATAAAAAAACAAATACTAACTGGGTAGACAGATATAGAGACACAGAAGTAGAAGGAAAATGCACCATCAGCATTTGTGGTCATGTGCAAGACTTAACATGCGTGTGCAACCAGAGTCAAGATACAGTTGCCTCTGACTCAAGGCAAGAGGACTTAAATCTGCAGTGTTATACTACTCCAAAGCCCTACATCAGGGTTTCCCAAACTTGGGTCTCCGGTTGTTTTCAGACAACAATTCCCATCATCCCTGACCTGTCTTGCTAGCTAAGGATGATGGAGACCCAAGTATGGGAAACATACTACATGGATGTCCTGTCTGCTCTCAGGTTCAACACAAGTTCTTCCCCTTTCTGCAAGAACCCAAAATGAGCCCTATAGCTGGACCAGGTCCAAAGGCCCATCTAGTCTGGCATCCTCTCCTCCCAGGGGCCCACCGGATGCCCCAGTGGGAAGCCCCACAGCAGGACCTGAGTGCGAGAACCGCTTGCGATTCCCAGCAACTGGTATTCAGAGGTGCATTGCCTCCGACAGAGGAGGTAGAACACAGCCACCAGGCCACCACAAACCATAGCTAGTAGCTCTGACAGCCTCAGATATCCCAAGGCCTCTGCTCCCTCCAAAAACTCCCTCCTTCCTCCCTCGCTGCCCCATATGCTTGGAGCAGCCTTCCAGGACACCTGGGCCTCCTGCCTTTGTCACACAAACTCCCTGGTCCCATCAGAAACTTGAGCACTTGCTTCTCAAACACCCATAGGCTGGACTAGCCCACACCGAAGCAAAAAGTGGATTCTCATCAGTCATCTGCACTTTAATGTTTGGGTGCCCCTAGAGCATCCTCCCCTCTCTGGTGTTTGCCTGGACCTTTCCCCCTTTAAATACATTTCCCCCAGCCCCCAAACCTTGGAAAGTCCAAAATGGCCAGTACTGAAAACCCCTGCATTTAAAGTGGGGGGAAGGTCCAGGAGCAGACTATGTTGGGGTTCATGTTTTGTTTGCTCCCACAATGGACAAAGTCACTATTTCCTCCTGCCACAAATTCGTCTCCTTTGTTGTTTTCTCTGTGCCAGAACCTTATAGATTGCCATCTCCTCGGGGCAGGGACCATCTGCTCCTGCTCTGTGGAATACAGGGCTCACGGATGGCATCAAATGCTGCACTAATAATAATAATACATCTCGAAAGGTAACAAAGGAAGACCCGGATGGAGAGGAAACAGGGAACACCCTAAGCAAACAAGGACAGCTGCCCCATAGCAGTTCCACTGCTATGGATGTGTTCTAGCTTAAATCAAAGAAAGGGCTTGTTTATATTTTTGCAGGGGGTGGAATGGGCGATTACAGAGAATATATATATATATATATATATATATATATATATATATATATATATATATATATTCTTAAGAGAACGTGGAGAGCCTGCTGGCCTACCGGCAGGACAGCCCATTTTAAAATAGATCATTAAAATAAGAAATTCCTCTGGAGTGACTCGGCAAGCAATATCTGTTTCCTACGTTTTTATCTCTGCCCTTTCTGCAAAAAGCTTAGGCCAATGTCTACAACAGCATCCCCCAACCTATCACCCTCTCTGGATGCTTTGGGTTACAACTCCCATCAGCTCCATGGGAGTTGTAATCCAAGGCATCTGGAGGGCACTAGGTTGAGGGGGAAGTCCGAATGCATGCACAGTGCATTCACACGTCCTCATTCCCACAACAACCTTGAGAGGCGGGCTAATGACAAGCAACAGCCCCCAAGGTCACTCATTGGAGTTTGGACCTGTGTGGTAATTGGAGATTAGGTCCAACATTTTAACCTGTCCTAGGTGGGGCTGATGGGGGTTAAGAGTTCAAAATACCTGGTTGGCCAAGACTGCTCTAACCATTATACCACGCTCCGAGCAAAATGAAGCTTTAAGTTACAGAACATTCAGCACAAACCTCTAATCAAGCTTGGCAGATGTCAGTCTAGGCCTCCCCAAATGTTGCAATGGCCATAGAGTACCAACAACAATCAAAAGGCTTTTGGGTTCCAAGAATTCAGAGTTCCTTTTTGGGTTCCGAGATTTTGGGTTTGAGCAGAAGGAACATGAGGTCAAACAGGGTGACGTCAGTGGCAGGGGGGAGATGCTACCTGACAAGCTGTTCCAAACTATTTTAACCATAAACATGTTCATTTGCATTCATGGTTGCTAAACCGAAAGGAAGTCATGCTTTAAAAAAAATAATGATGCTCCAGGGTTAAAGCTTGCAAGAGGGCACTTTTCTGATTTGGAGATTATTTGCATTGAGGTATGTGTGTGAATCTATAGCTACCGAGCTGTGAGTAAGGAAGTCAGTGGCTCAGAGGTGCGCCTGTCATTTACACAATCGCAGTTACACAACTGCAGAAGTTGCAGATTCTGCACTCTGCACATCCTCAGGTGCACCCACGCTGAAGGGCAGCTTTCAAAGCCAAGCTGTGAGCTTACCTCCCGACTGCAGAATTAAATATTTAGTAGGAAGAGGGGAAAGGAAACAAATTGCACCACAAAAACCTGTTATCTGCATTATAACCACGAAAGAAGATGGAAAGGAAAAGAGGTTAATTTGGGTATGGGTAGGAGGAGAATGAAAGGATAGGTCTTCCATGACAGTTTTGTTTTTGTTTTTGTTTCTTAAAGATTTTAATTTAAACAAGGCAAACAAAAGGAACAAGATTACACTGATATCAACACAGTACAATGCAGAATATCAGTTGATATCCATTAGAGGGATTCAGAGTTCAATAAACATTAAAAACAACAACCCAATACCCAGCCTCCAGAGCTCGAAAGATGAAAGTTGGGGCGGGTTGGAGGGAGAGATTAAAATGTGGAAATGACCAAAGGAAGCTGATGATGAGGCAGAAGGAAACTTTTCTCTTTCACCCAATTCAGTCTGACTTAAGACTTCCCTACCACATGATGCAGGAATGACCAGAGCAGCTAAATCGTTCCTCTTTGCCCTGGATTTCAAGACCTGATAATGTATATTTTTAAGACACACATTATTCCCGTGATTGTAAGTTGTTTTTAACTGTTTCTAACATCATGCTTTAACTATAATCAACTCTGGGGCCTTAGAATGAAGGGCAGGTTAACAACAACAACAAATAAGATAGGTCTGTTGTAAATTATTCTACACAACAGGTACATGGTACACCCCTGTATAAGAGCAGTCTACCTCCAAGTACCGCAAACAGGAGGCAGGGGGGATGGGACAAAAAGGCAGTTGCTGCTGCTTTCCATTTAATTAATCCAACAAAGTCCAATCAGTTTAGAGCCACTGAAATTAACATACCTAAGGTAGCAAGGCCCATCAATTTAAATGGGTCTACTCAGCGTAGATTGGCTACAAATGTTTGCTTTATACACAGACACAGCGCTTTTAAAATTTATTTTAAAGGTAAACTAGTCGGAACAACTAAGAATGAAGAAATTAGAAACTGAAAATAACAGCCCCGCAGTGCAAACAGTGTACTGGCTAGGTCTGATGGGAGTTGTTGTCCAAAACATTGCAAAGCGATGGGGGGGGGGGGAGTCGCATCAGCTTGGCAAAGGCTGACCTAAAGACAGGCCTCCATGCTCAGGGACAGTCTATTTGCAAATATTAGGTACCGAGAGTCGGAGAGAGGAGAGTTGGGCAACTCTCCCTCCTCCTCGCCATATACTGTCTGGAGCGGGTTGGGGGCTCTGATGGGAGTTGTAGTCCGGCACATTTAGAGGAGGACAGCAAACGGGGGGGGGGGGGAGGCTGAGCTAAAGATAGAGACCCTCCACGATCAGGGGGAGTCTACCTCCAAATAACAACAGATAAAGGGGGTGGGGCGGAAAGGAGGGAAGAGACCTGTTCCTTGTTTACAAACTCAAAAACACACTGGCTGGCTGGGGGGGGGGTGCGGACGGGAGTTGTAGCCCAAAAACATCTGGAGAAGCCTGGGGTGGGTGGGAAGGATGATCTAAATAAGAGACCCTCCGTGATAAGGGGCAATCTACCTCCAAATATTAAAGGATTATTCCCACACACACCCCACGCTGGCGGAGGGCTGACGGGAGCTGTAGTGCAAAACATCCGCAGAAGTACACCACCTTTTTTGCGGGGGGGGGGGAGGTTGTTTTAAATCCTCCATGTTCAGGGGCGGTCTACCTGCAAGTATTAGCTACGGAGCGGTGTGGGGAAGCAAAGGAAGAACGGGGTGGGGACGGAGGCTGTCCGCTGCCCCGTTTCCGAGCTTCACGCCGCGCCACCACCGAAAGCAAACAAAAACCCCAAATTGCAAAACTCCACACATTTCGGACGCGCCGCAGGAGATTAAGCGGATCTTACCTGCGGGAGGTCATCGCAGCTCCAGCCCCGGGAGGGACACGCCCCCCCCCCACCAAAAGGGCAAAAAAAAGTTGCGTGTATTTCCCTAGTTCACAGCGCGGTCCGCTCCTCTCGCAGCATCAGCGCCAGTTCAGGCGAAGGAGCCAAAGGGAGCGGCTTCCCTAAAGACTGAGAGAGGGAGAGAGGGAGGGGCAACACTCCCGGGTCACGCCCCCTCGCCCACCTCCATATATGGGCGCCCAGTCCCTCCCTCTGGCCCGACGCCGAAGCCGCTCATTGGCCGGAGGGTGGAAGCAGCCCAGGACACGCCCCCGCCCCGCGCTCCTCCAGCTGGGGCTCTGGCAAACCCACGTGTCGGCCAAGGGGAAAGCCCTCCCTGCAGAGAGTGAGAGAGAGAGAGAGAGATGTGTGAGAGGGGAATCCCCGATCCGCCAATCAACGCCGCCTGGCAACAGGCACCGCCTGGCAACGGAGGAGCTGCGCTTAAAGAGACAGCCCTTGAAAGCTTTTGTAGGGGGTGTGAAGTTTATTTTAACTAAGGGGGATTTTATTTTTTTGAGGGGAGGAGGTGTTTTTAAGCGAGGGGCGTTAATTGGGGGTTGGTGTTGGTTGGTTGTCCTGTTTTTTGCAGCCGCCTCTGCAAAAGCTTCAACATTTTTTAATTATTTATTACTTAACAAATTTGTATTCCCCGCTTCACCCGTAGATCTGTGGTCTGTTCGCAGCATAAAAATGCAAGATAAAAAAGCAAAATACATAAGAAGAACAGGAAGAAAACAAAACAAAACAAAACAAAACAATAACCTCACACAAACTCTACTCTTTTGCATTTATTCATTGCCTTTCCCCCCCCAAAGAGCTCAAAGTGATGATATAGACGACATACATGATTCTGAGGCAAGGAAGAAGGGCTACCCCTATGCTATTCATATAATCAGTTATCAGTAATCAATATATTCATATATGCTCACATATAATCAGGGCTTACAGTATTTTATAATCCATTTTTAAATCAAAGGGAAGCTGTGCCTTAGCTAACTGCATACTGCTTGAAACAGCAAAATTAGGAGCCGACCTTTCCCCTACAAACATCCGTGCACCCTGGACAAGGGGAAGACGTGAATCAGAGATTCTGGTACAAAATCCCCTCAGATACAGGCTAAATTAATCCACAGAACAGGAAGGGAAAACCACATAATCTCCAAACTCCCTGTCCTGTCATAACTAGGGGAGAGGTTAGACAGAGCGTCACTGCAAGCAGCGGAAAGCAGAACTAGAACTCAGTGCTTGACCAGTGCTTGACCAGGAGCTGGTAGCATGGCAAGAAGCTTGCTAATTGGCTAATTTTCGCTGGCAATATCGTGACTGTCTCATGGTTGTCTCATGATCTATGATTTGCTGTGATCTGCTCAGGTATAAAGACCTCTGGATTTCTGTCAATTGGGGTCCCAGTTCCTTTTGGAAGAGATTCCAAACTGGGTCCTTATTGCCTGCAATAAACTTCACCTTCTTATTCTCCATTGCTGAGTCTGCCTGATCCTTATTTAACACCAAGCGAGTACCTGCTTACGTTCACGTGCTTCAATTCTTCCTTGCCCTCTTCATTTAATCCCCACAACAAACCCCTGTGAGGGAGGTTAGGCAGAGAGGCAGTGAAAGGCCCAAAGTCACCCAGTGAGCTTTGTGATGAAGTGGAGAATTTGAACCTTGGTCTCCCAGGTCCTGGTCCTAATCTCTAACCACTATACCATGCTGCCTCACTGTGGCTTTATTATTTATCTGGCTATCTATTTTGTAGGTTTAAGTTGTTTTTCTGCTTTGAACTATTTGAAAGCACTGATTCATGTTTCAAAAATCTCTAAGGGTGTTTAAATTTTTTTTAAGAGGTTTTCTGTTAATTATTCTGCTTTAAATGTGGGCCTTTCAGTTCTGTTTTCATTTGTGATGGTTTGTTTTGATAGTTTGCAATGCTCTGTTTTACATTTTAAGACAAGTTGTAAACCACTTAAGAGATTTACTATTTTTATTTCTTTGGGAAGTGTAAAACGGTGTAGTGTTTTCTTAAATAAAGACATCTGTGTACGCACTGGGCTGTTATATATTTATGATTAAATAATGTTATTTATACTATTAACACACCATGTCCTTGCCGGGGTGGGAGAGATCCAAAACTGAGCAATGAAGCAAACTACTTTGCAGCCAGAAAACGTTATTTCCTTGCCCTTTTCCTAGTTAAAAGGAGCTGAGATCCTGAAGCTAGGAAAGGCCTCTTTCTCCCTGCTCAAATTCTTTGGCTGCTTCTGCCAAGCAGACGAAATGACACTGAGCTTTCTTGGCTGGCGCCCATCAGAACTAGTGGAGCAGAAGATGATTGGCTGAGCCAAAGCTAATGACAGACCTTCCAAGTGTCCCTATTTCCCAGGGACAGTCCCAGATTTAGAGAAGCCCTCCTGGTTTCTTATTTGATCCCAGAATGTCCCACTTTTCCTCAGGACGTCCCTATTTTCATGGGAGAAATGTTGGAGGGTAGGGTGGCGCTGTGGGTTAAACCACAGAGCCTAGGACTTGCCGATCAGAAGGTCGGCGGTTCGAATCCCCACGACGGGGTGAGCTCCCGTTGCTCGGTCCCTGCTCCTGCCAACCTAGCAGCTCGAAAGCACGTCAAAGTGCAAGTAGATAAATAGGTACCGCTCTGGCAGGAAGGTAAACGGCGTTTCCGTGTGCTGCTCTGATTTGCCAGAAGCAGCTTAGTCATGCTGGCCACATGACCCGGAAGCTGTCTGCGGACAAACGCCAGCTCCCTCGGCCAATAAAGTGAGATGAGCGCCGTAACCCCAGAGTCGGTCATGACTGGACCTAATGGTCAGGGGTCCCTTTACCTTTACCTTTATGCAATGAGAGGAGGAGCCTACTCATTCTAGATTTGTCCTCCTCCTCCTCCTGTTCTAATAGACCAGCCTCCATGACTGAACCCTATCGATTGACAGATGAGAGGAAAATAAATTTTTCTTATTTTTTCAAAAAAGGTGTTTAGCACAAATCCAAAGATTTGTAGTGTTACAGATCTGCAGTAACCCAGTTTTGGGTGCAAGGGCACCTGTAACTGCTAAGGTGTGTTGAGAAATTAATAAATGATGGGATTTAGATAGCATTTGAAGGGAAGATGCCAGGCCAATGAAAAATACAGGGAAAGCTTTTTATCCCTCAGGCCAGGAAGCGAATCATTAACCCATCAATGGAAACCATCCAGTTGTCAAAGTGACAGGGGGGGCATGATGTCACACAGGAAAAATGCTCTTTAAAAAAACCCAACAGTTCTGGATACAGTGGGGCAGGGAGACAGATGGGGAGGAGTTGCTTGGAGCAGGCATTCTTGGGAAGAAGAAGAAAAGAAGTGGGCAGAACTTCAGGAGCTGCTGTGAGGGCAGGAACCATCTTGGCAGGCTGGGGCAGAGGCAATGAGATGGCAGTCAGGATGCCTTGGAAATCCAGCGCTGGGGAAACACACCGCTCTTGAGATGTGATGCTCTGAACTCTCTCCAGTACACCTGAAGGAGCGTCTCCACCTCCATCGTTCTGCCCGGACACTGAGATCCAGCGCTGAGGGCCTTCTGGTGGTTCCCTCATTGCAAGAAGCAAAGCTACAGGGAACCAGGCAGAGGGCCTTCTTAGTAGTGGCACCCACCCTGTGGAACGCCCTCCCACCAGATGTCAAAGAGAAAAATAACTACCAAACTTTTAGAAGACATCTGAAGGCAGCCCTGTTTAGGGAAGCTTTTCATGTTTAATAGACTATTGCATTTTAGTGTTTTGTTGGAAGCCACCCAGAGCAGCTGGGGAAACCCAGCCAGATGGGCAGGGTATAAATAATAAGTTGTTGTTGTTGTTGTTGTTGTTGTTAGGCTTTGGGTGTAAATATGTGCAAATTAACCCTATTTCTTAGTCTCCTATGGGCCTCAATTTCCCAATGGCAGCACAACCCTGGGAGAGAACCTTGAATTCCCTGGAATATTGCTCCTGCTCAGCAGAGACTGGGGATGCTGGCATGCAACGTTTGTTAACAGCAGCAAAACAATGGAATAAAATGACCCTACCAGCCACCGAGATTCACAAGATGGTGTGTGAGCTTTCAACCAACGCAGAACTCTGCACAGGGCAGGATGTTCTAAAAATATGAATGTAACGTGAGTCAAAGGTCCACCAGGTCCAATATTCTATTCTCACAGTGACCAGCCAGGTGCCTCAATGGGAAGCCCCAAAGCACCTGAGCACAGCAACATCTTCCTTGCTTCCAGTGGAGGCAATGTTTAGACACCCTAATGTGCAGCCACTGCTGGCCTTATTCTCTATGTGTGTGTCTCTTACACACAGAGAGAACACAGTTCTTGCATCCCCCTGAGGTTGCTGGGGAGCCAGTGCGGCACAGTGGTTAGACCAGGACCTGGGAGAGACCACAGTTCAAGTCTCCAGTCCACAAGAAAGCTCCCTGGGTGACCTTGGGGCCATCACTGTCTCCTCTCAGCCTAACCTACCTCACAGGATTGTTGTGAGGATTAAATGAGTGGTAGAACCATGGACTTGAGCTCTTTGGAGAAGAAGGCGAGGGTATAAACGCAATAAATAATGCCCAGTTAGAGACCCTAGAGTTGCCTGGGGTGAGGAGATGCCTGTGTGTTAAGACAGTTCAATTGTGTGTGTGCATGCATGTGCACACACCTTTGGTTCAATGGGGCCTCTGAAGAGTTGTTCTAGTGAGTTATATCCACCTGGCCACTAGAGGGCAAGGGAGTTCAAAGTGAAGAAAACTGCAGGCCTAGGCAGATTTATTTACCTGTGTGTAAGCCCCAAGCAAGGGATGCGGGTGGCGCTGTGGGTTAAACCACAGAGTCTAGGACTTGCCGATAGGAGGTCGGCGGTTTGAATCCCCTCGACGGGGTGAGTTCCCGTTGCTCCTGCCAACCTAGCAGTTCATTAGCATGTCAAAGTGCAAGTAGATAAATAGGTTCCGCTCCGGCGGGAAGATAAACGGTGTTTCCGTGCGCTGCTCTGGTTCGCCAGAAGCGGCTTAGTCATGCTGGCCACATGACCCGGAAGCTGTACGCTGGCTCCCTCAGCCAATAAAGCGAGATGAGCGCCGCAACCCCAGTCGTCCGTGACCGGACCTAATGGTCAGGGGTCCCTTTACCTTTAAGCCCCACCCAACATGTTGAGACAGGTAGGTAGGGGGAACATGTAGCCCTCCAGATATTGTTGGATTCCAACTGCTGGCTTGCTCTTGACAATAACCAAGGACGGGAGCTGGAGTTTTGCAACATGTCTTCTTGAAGTGAGCCTCAACTCGATGCCTTTTGCTGGGGCCAAATTATATCCCTCATTTGATTATGGACAGACATGTGAGCCTTACAGCAGCTGCCCTCTGGGTCTGACAATTGGAACTGGTTACTTTTAGCTTTGTGATGTGAGAGCCTTTTAACTGGAGACGCCAGAGACTGAACACGGGCCCTTCAGCCTGCCAAGCAGCTGCTCTAATAGTGAGCCACAACCGGTAAGACAGAGTTAGCTGTCTTATTCTGAATTGGATCATAAGTTCAGCTAACCCAGCATTGTCTGCACTGACTGGGAGCATCTAGGAGCATCTGACTGGTATCTCTCCCAGGCCTACCTGGAGATACCACGGGGGATTGAGCCACAGACCTTCTACATGCAAAGCAGCTGCACTCTGTCACAGCTCCTGCCTTTTGTTTTGGCGCTGGAGAAGGACAGGAAATCTGCATTGCTGCAAGTGCGCCTGAACGCCATTTGAAGAACGGAAGTTTTTGCGATAAATTAGGTTCTGCCTGGAGCTGCCGTCAAGACAATTGGTTTTGTCGTTCTGTAATGTTATCCTTTTGTAATTATTTGCCAGATTTACGGGTTGTTGTCGTTTTGCCACGGCTTATGATCAAACAAATAACATTATTACCTTCCCGCCGCAGCGCAAAGCTGATCTGATGGATAGTACTTAACTGTGACTGTAGGAGCGTAGGACGGTATTCAGCAAAGTTTTGCCCAAAGCAGACCCCATAGGAATGAATGGACCTAGCTGAGTTGTGTGTTCATTCATTTCAATGGGCTTGCTGTGAGACAAGCTTTGTGGAATGCCACTCATAGGAAGCTGCCTTCTACCAAGTCCCAGGCTTTTTGCCGCCTGAGGAATCTGCCTCACTCGGCTTAATGGTAGGGAGAGATCTACTGGATCCAGATGGGCAAACTGGGGGGGGGGGGCGCTGCGGCAGGAGAGGCAGCTCCTCTGTGTGTGAGAGGGAGTGAAGCTGCAAATAAATGTGCAGTTGGAGAGCTGATAATGTGCAGTTTGAAAAATGGTGTGTGGGAGAGAGAAATTAGACCTGTTAGGCGTATGTGTTTATTCAGTGCTTAAATGACAGGCCACGTCAGGGACAGCCTGTGCACAAATTATATAAAGGGCAGAATGAGCTCAGTTTCCATTCTTGAAACAAACGGCCCAAAGCATATCAAAACACCTTCCTCTCAAGGGCCTGATCCTCCTCTTTTTCACCTACATCTCTGGGCAGGCGGCACTTTGTCACATCCCTTTAAATAGCCTTAAAAGTACTTTCTTGTGCCTATTAGTTGCTCAGCTGTGGCAGGTTCACAAATGCTGCTGTGCGGGAGTTAAGAACGATGGGCTCCTTTGGAGAAACTGCATCTGGTACAGGGAGCAAGCAAAGAGCAAGTTTCTTTCACTTCTTTCTTTCTTTATTTTTTAAAATAATTTTTATTAACCGGCCAATCAAATCAAATTAAATCACATCACATAAATTCCGAATTACAAAGCCGAATTTTAAATTTTGTTGGGGAGACCTATATTTCAAGATCCGAAGGGGGATTCTGATCATCTTCTTGCTACTGCGTTAATGTCCAAATCAGTCCAAACAGAGTTCATAATTCTATCCAGTCTTATCTTGCTGTTTCCACATCACATCTTGTTCATATATTTTCTCTTTTTTCTTTATGATCTCTTCTGATAGTCTCCTTAAGCCGATAAACACCAATAATAATCCTGTGTGAATTTTCCGTTCTTCCAATCCTCAAATCGAGATGGTTTCCATATATCATCACCTTCATAGATAACAGCGCTCTTTCCATCATTAATTACAGAACTGTCATTCTTAAGTCCCACTGAGGAGTTTCACCCACAATATAAAAACAGCTCTATTTCTCTATTTCTCCTCTCAGACTTAAGTCCTCCGACAGTACTTCCCAATATGGCGACGGCATTTTTAACTGCGTCATTCCAAAGCTCTTATACATTCCCCGCTCTTCTTAAAACATGCTTTGGTTCGAAAGTTTATCTCCACACAGCCTTAAATCCACAGCTTAAGTCCTTAAAAACGACAATTCTGACTCGTGAGGGGAGGGGATTCTTGTTTAATCACATAAGGAAAGAAAGGAAAGTTTTTTCCCCTCCCCCATCAGGCATTTGCCATACCGTATCTTGGCGTATCTTCTCATGTTTTATTCTTGTCTTGTTTTATCAGAGATCTCTTCTGTTAGCAGTCTTTACTCCCCCTCCTTCCTTGAGATATGTGCATTCCTTCATCCAAATTGTTTCTTTTGAAGTTCTTGCAGCTAGTGGCGTGGATCAGGGACGGCGTCCAGGAGTGCCAGAATCCCACAGGAGGGCTTTGTGCCTAGTGCCCCCATCCCCACAAATTCGTGGGTGGTATAGGGCACAGCAGGCAAGGGCAGTCCCCCCCCATCCTGGGGGGGGGGTTTAGGGAGGCTAATTACTCCCATCATAGCCTCCAAATTACCTCGTGTGGGTCGGAGAGATGTTATTGTCAGCCATCTTCCGATGCGCCCCCTAGTGGCCTCTCCAGTTTCTTTCACTTGTTTAATAGGGTGCGGTGTCTGATGGGAACATAGGAAGCTGCCTTATACTGAATTGGTCCATCTTAGGTCAGTGTTGTCTACACTGAGTGGCAGAAGCTCTCCAGGGTTTCAGACAGAAAATCTCTCCCAGCCCTACTTGGAGTTCCTGGAAATTAGACCTGGGACCTTCTGCCAGCAATGCAGCTCTTGTACTGAGCTGCGTGCATTTCCCAACTGAGGAATTTGCGGAGTTGGAAAAACCTGCTTCAAAGCATCTCTTTTGGACCACATTGTTGGGAGGGATAACATTCAAGCGGCCAGTCCACTTGCCACATGCTTAGCCCCAACCTGGTGCTGGGCATGGAGTCCTCAGAGAACAGGCAGCCCCCTGCCCCCAAATACAATGCTGAGGGTCACTTTGAGGGTCCCTCTGGTTTGATACCTGGTGACAAAGCCCTGGAGCCACCAGAGCAGGAGGAAGAGCTGCCCCCTCAGTCCCTGAGAGAATCAGTGCCAGCGGTTTCGGGGTCCAGGTCAAAGACTGACAACACAGTGTGTTTCTACAGACCCAGAGTGATTGGTTTACTCATGAGTAAGCACTCCCTGGTGCTCTTTCGGGGCCAGCAGCTGTGGTTAGGGAGGCTGGTTTTGGATATAAGGCCTCACTCTTAAGCCCTCCTGTTGCTGGAAGCCACATAGGTTGACGTTGAGAACAGGATGCCCAAGTAGATGGGCCCCTGGCCTGATCCTGCAGGGCTCTTGTTATACGTTACTGTCTTCTTAATAAAATGACCAGCGACTGGGTTTGGGAGAGGAGAGTGTGGGAGAGGAAGGCGACTGAGCAATGCTGCAATGCCACCCACAAGTCCCACGGAGCTATGCAGAATAATCATTTGAGGGATCTATATTAAGGCTACATCTGCTTAGGGGAAATCCAGAGGATGTGGATCCACTCATGAGCTCATCACATTTGATAGCAATGGCCCACTGCAGCCATGACCTGGTTTCATCTGACTCACAGAGAGAGACTTTTAAGCCTGTGTTTCTGCCCAGAGACCAACCCTGAGGGACCTCCGTTGTCACTCCAAAAGCTTTCCACTGAGACTACTGAGGTGCCATTGTTAGCGGAAGCTAGGAGTCAAAATTTCCATCCCTAGTTTTTTTATATTTAAAAAAGAAGTCCCCAGAGGAGGGAAAAGAGAGAACAAAACAGCCTCTTCTCTCTCCCTCTCTCCCCAGGGCATTCAAGACTATGCCAGACAGTTTGAACAGACCATGTCTGTCCTCAGCTGCAGATTGTCCATTAGGGGGTTGGCTAAGCCCCCCAGGGCCATTTCCTGCCGAACAGTAGCCCATTAGGATGCTGTTTTGGGTAGCAAGATATATTGGGCCACTTTTTGTATTAATCCTGAGCACAACCAACTGGGATTGCAAAGCCCAGTCTAGCAAATAGGATGCAGCCTGCAATTCTGCACAGGGACCCACTGGGTGAGAGAACATCTCAGGCAGCTGTGGGGGGAAATGGACCTTTGGGGGCAATCCAGCCTGCAGTCCGGGGCTCCCCCCACTCCTGATTCAGATGGTTCACTTGCTTCAAAATGTAATAAGTCAGCCCTGCTGCTAAGGTGGCCTCCTGTTCATTCTGCTTGAGGGACCCTTGATGTCTGCCCTTAAAATCCTGCCCTGATGGTGCCACGACATGGGGAGCAAGAGGGCTCTTCAAGTGTGGCTTGCTTAGATATTTTATTTTGCTTGTTGCTTTCTGGACCAGGTGGTGGAAATAAAACTCCCTCCAAACGTAACCCAAAACTGCACCGCTGACCGAAAAAGGGGACCCAATGCACAGAGTCAAACTGAATCTCAAGGCCTGGGCAGAGAAAGAGGAAGAGAGAGAAAGAATGAAGAGAGGAAGAGAAGCTGCACAGCTTGGCACCGTCTGCATGTTTTTGCCAGCGCCCGGCCCTCTTGCAGCAGCAGTTTCCCAACAATGGCCTTGTTGTACGGGCGGCTCGTAACATCCATGCCTCTTTTGCGGGGTCTGACGCAAAGCGAGCCTCGGGGGAGGCGGCGGCTGGTGTCTGCTGGCAGGGGATGAAAACATCTGGCTTGTGCCAACTACAAGCTGGAGAGGCAGGCCAGGGGAGGAAGTCAAGAGGCCCATCCGGATTTCTGCCGCGCCCAGTGCAGCCAAAGGGTAGGGGCCTGCCTGGTACTGAGTCAGAAACATGGTCCATCTAGTTCAGTATTGTCTACACTGGCAGGCAGCAGCTCGCCAGGATTCCAGGTTGGGGGTCTATTACTCTCTCATCCTTGGAGATCCTGGGATTCCATCTGGGACCTTCCAAATGCAAGGCAGATGCTCTAACACTGAACTCTTTCGTTCCTTTAAGACAGTTCAGTGACATATTCCAGTCTAGCAAATGCATTAGAGGTGAATGCAGAGCAGGGCCAGTGATGGGATTGTGGGATTGTGGCCCAAGGAGAGGACCCTGGGCCTTTGCCCCCCAGGCCTGAGATTCCCCCACTACTGCCTTACAACCATTAAAAGCACCTAACTTGCCCAACTGTGCAGCTCACACTAGAAGAGAACCTAGTATCAGTTAATAAATTTAGGGGTAATGATTAATGTTGCTTGGCATTTTTTTACAGGGGGCACAAGTGAAGACAGAGGCAACACTTTATAGCTGAAGACAGATGCAACAAATGGGGTTTGAACAGTTTTCCTGCCTTCAACAAAAAGCATTTTGCCTACAATATCTTGGTCTTCGCCCACCAGATGTTTTGGACTACAACTCCCACCATCCCTTGCCAGCACTGCATGTGTCTTCACATGCACACCCTGCCCACAACAGTGATGCTAAAACCAACTGGCCAAACAAATGGACACACAACCAAAGGCCTATCTAGCGCCGCATCTTGTTTCTCACCATGGTGCTTCTTGGCAGCAGCTGGTAGGAAGTGAACTACGCACCCCTCCTGTACTCGTGATTCCCAATACTTTATTCAAAGATATACTGCCTCTGAGGGACGCGGGTGGCGCTGTGGGTAAAACCTCAGCGCCTAGGACTTGCCGATTGCATGGCCGGCGGTTCGAATCCCCGCGGCGGGGTGAGCTCCCGTCATTCGGTCCCAGCTCCTGCCCACCTAGCGGTTCGAAAGCACCCTTACCGGGAAGTGTCTGCGGACAGCGCTGGCTCCCGGCCTCTAGAGTGAGATGAGCGCACAACCCTAGAGTCTGGCAAGACTGGCCCGTACGGGCAGGGGTACCTTTACCTTTACCTTACTGCCTCTGAACTTGGGAGAGAATATCTAACTATCGGAGAATATCTAGCTATCGGTGGTGGATCTGTCCTGAAACTACTGCCCATTAGTTTCAAAAAGAAAAGGAAGGGAAAGATGGACCACACCCTCTTTTAAATGTATGGAAGCGTTTCCATTTTAAAAAAGAAAGAAAAGAAAAAACCATTTCTGGGGGACTGACATAAAAACTCAATGAGTAATGGTTATTAAACCAGGCCCCCTAACCCAAGTTGAGTCAGGACTGCCATACAAATGCATGATAGAAAATTAAGAAGTGCATCCCCAAATGCATATTTTGGTTAAAAGTGGGAGCACAACTGCCCTAGAGTGCATCGCTAGAGCATCATCAGCCCATGGAATTCGTACAGCAGGCCGTAAGTCATTTGTTTACCCTAAGAAGCTAACAAACCAAAACAGATGCCAGATGGACATTAAAAAATCAAAACCCTTGTTAAAAAGAAGACCCAAGTGAACAGATCCAAACCTCTACCATTAATCTTTCCTTTTGTAAAAACAGCAGTATTTGGGGGTGTATAAAACATTGCTGAACAGAAAGCCAAAGCATAATAAATCTTATTTAGGATGAACCTTATGCCAGATTTTTTTTAAAAAAATCATTTTAAAAACCTTGGTTCTTCAGTAATCAGGCTATCGACTGCCAACAACACATTTTGTGCATTTAAATCTGGTGAGGCCAATGGGGGAAAACTCCAAATGGTTCTAATAAACATGGCACAAGCCATGCGGCTGTCCCACCAATCTGGACGCAAATTCAAGCTGAATAGTCTCTAAAGAACATTCCTCAGTCACCACCTGAAGACTGAAACAGATGGCAGGATGGGCTTCTCCTCTTTTAAAGTGTATTTCAAAACACTGTTTTGTGTTGCTTTTTAATTGGTAATCCGAATAAAAGTTAGGAAGGTGCTCTTCCAGCTTGGATTCCCCTATCCCTAAGGACCACTGGGGCTGCCCTCACCCCCATCTCATCCCCTGCTTCTTTCCCTAGCATTACAGGTACATGCTACACCAAACACGTCACCATAAATGGGAGATTCATGTACCAAAATACCTCAGGTAGTGGGGGCCCTCACTGGTAGGGGGGCATGAATCTGTCCAATTCATCTTATCACCATCTCACTTTTCCAATCTTAAAATTCCATTTCCCTCATCAGTTTGTGATACTTATTTTTTAAAGTCCTCATGAGAATTCAGCCTTTTAGTGTGGATCTTCTCCTAATAGAGACCTCTTTGTATGCAGTTTTACCTTCGTGTACCTATTTCTGCAAAGCTGCTTTCCCCCTTGCATGTTGCTTTTCACTGGCAGATGCATTTTCAAATGTTCACTTTATCCCAATATATTCATTTTCACGCAACTGGCTCATTGTTGGGAGAGCTGCGTTGCAAAATCCGAAGCAGCACAGACTTTGAAAGAGGGGCTTCTTTTGGGCCGTGTACTATTTTTAGAAGGTACCGACAAGGCAAGTTTACCTTTAAATGCCAAGTGAATTGAATTTCTTACTGCATCCAGCCACATCTCCCATGCATAGAGCACACCTAACACCAACCTACCTGTGGAGGTGCATGAAGAAACTCCCAAACTGCCTGCATTCTTGTGTAGGCACCACTTGCTATGAATGAAGCCCATTTCATGGTTGGAGATTCCAGCACTACCTGGGAGGTTTGCCATAGACGCTACCCAGCCTGGACTAGCAAGGGATGCCCCACCATCCTTTGGATGACCCCCTTTTCACAAATCCATCGCACCAACTCAAAAGCCACCAGAAATGACCCAGTACAACTTATTTCTGAATTTTGTCCTCAGAGACCAAGAGTCCAAACACAACCACCCCTTTCCAGCAGTCTGGTCTGCTGCACGTACATTCCCGCAGCAGCATTTTGGGCAGTTTCCCTTTCACAAAGAATTCTGGCGCATGTATGCCAATGTGGGGAAGCACAAATAGGGAGGCATACATACGGCCCGGGAGGATTTGCACTTATCTGGAAAACAGGGAGATGGCAGGCAGGAGCCCACAAAGCCACAGCCCAAAGCACAAAGGTCCCTTGAGCTGGAGCCAGAACCATCACATGCCCCCCCCCCAACAGTACATTGCCAGTGCAAGGATGCTAAATACTTAAGGCTACAGAGCAGAAGAGAAACGCCTGTCTTCAGGCCAGAGAGGTGGCCTTTTAAGAGTATAGTGGTATCTCGGGTTAAGTACTTAATTCGTTCCGGAGGTCCGTTCTTAACCTGAAACTGTTCTTAACCTGAAGCACCACTTTAGCTAATGGGGGCCTCCTGCTGCTGCCGCGCCGCCGGAGCATGATTTCTGTTCTCACCCTGAAGCAAAGTTCTTAACCCGAGGTACTATTTCTGGGTTAGCGGAGTCTGTAACCTGAAGCGAGGTACCACTGTATGCAGTTCAACAAGGTGGAGTGTAAGAGAAGTATTAACAGAAGCAGCTCAAAAGGGCTTGGTTTGCCTCCAGCCTGCTTGAGAGGAATAGGAGCTATCCTTGGTGCTGAGACCACCTCTTTGGGACCAGACCAGGCATTGCATGATTAGGGGCAATGGGGGGGGGGGAGATGTTCTAGCCACTCACCCTGCATGGGAATATAGGAAGCTTTATCCTCCCCCCCCCCCCCGCACTCTAAGGGGAACCCAGATCAGATGCCATTGGTGGGCCTGGCTGGGGTGTTTTGGTCCCTGTCAGCTGCTCAAGAGTAGCACCTGCTCACGCAACAGACCAGGCGCTGTACATGCAGTGTGGCCGCCCTCAGCTCATGAAAATGCGGAGCTGTGCTATTCCGGACTTCAAGCCGTAAATTCTGCTAGCCCTACAGCTACAACCCTTCTGAAACCTGGCAATTCCAAAGCCCATGTTGCATGAGGTAGGGGCATATAAATACCACAATCTGAGAGTGGTAGATAGCTGGAAAGCAATCCAGAATATTCTATTTAAGGGCCTGGTTGATGCTTGCAGCGAGGGCTCCTGGGAGTTGTTCTTTTGGGGGACGGCCATACACACAGAGAACATCTCCAAGGATCGTTTTCCCGCAGTAAGTCTGAGGCCTCAGACCTATTCCTGTCGGTGGGTTGTTGTAAACAACAAAGAGTGGCGAGGCCGCACAGAGTCGAGACATGTCTGGATAAAAATAACGTGTGGAAATAGGTTTCACAGCTGCTCCTGTGCAAGTCCAAGGGGTGTGTGTGTGTGTGCATAGGGTGGGGGAGTTATTTAAAAAACAAAAGCCAGGTTGCCAACTTGTTAACTCCTCTTTGGGTGGTTCTCTGTGCAGGCCTGTCTTGGGGTGAGGGGTACGTTATCTGCACAGGCTACCCAAACTGTTAGGCAGGATGGCGGCATTCTTTCTTCCCATTTGTGAAGCACCATGAAAAGCCAGGAAAATCTGAGTTATTTAGTCTTTTTTTATTACATTATTTACCACCAAAGGGGGTGGGCGGAGGGTGCCATTTGAATTTTCTGCCGCAGGCACCCAAAAGGCTTGGGGCCACCTCTGAGGTGACTGTGTTTGGAATGTTCCAGAGAGGCCTTTGGGGTTCGCAGTCCCTCCCAATCTGCCTTTAACATGCACACCTTAGAAATAAGATTCCCTCCCCTCCTCATCCGTCAACAGGCTGGCATCCATAAAACACAGCCATGGGGGGGGGGAGTTTGGGAGCGAGACCCAAAGTTAGGCAAGTGGAGTAGAGCACCATAGAGATCTGGGAGGGGCTGGTGGGCCGAGTGGCTCCCGTTTGCCCTGTGCTCTGACCCCGCATATGGCGGTTTCCATCGGAAGTGCAGGGCGGTGTATGACCAGAACACAAACTAGATCAGGAACTCAACTGACAGACCTATGAGGTGATCTGGGCAGCGGAATGGCGAGGTTTTCTGACTCCCAATTTTTAAAACCATGGCAAACATCAAAGCTTTTCCCACCAAGGTTAGGTTGCTAAATTGCAGAAAGCAGACTTCTTGTGTGTTGAAAGGGCTTTTGAGCTCAATGTAGTTCTGGAACTCAGAACAAATCCCTAGGCTTTGTCTTTGAGATATTGGGATTTTAGGGGAGGGGACCCCAAAAGTGGATCTTTATGCCTCCATACAAGTATTTGTGTTATAGAGCACATGGAGACAGGCTATCATCTGGGGGTCCTTTCAAGGCCCTCCAGATGTTGGAATCCCCACCTGCCATCACTCTCCACTGGCATGGCCAATGGTCAGGGAAGACAGGAGCTGTCATCCAACCACATCTGAAGAGACACAGAGGTCTCCCCTCCTCCTTCACTAGAGTGTTAAAGCACCCACTTGACCCACAGTTATCAGTTCCAGCATCTTTTTTGGGGGGTGGGGTGGGGTGAGAGAGAGGACCCAATCTGAGCTAATGAAGTATAACCAAAAGAAGACTGCTGCTCTTCTCAGTGGTCAACAAAGAATGGATTGGGAAACTCAAGAAGAAGTCACCTTCCAGCCATTGGGAGGACTTGGGTGCTGCCCAGGAGTACTGCCATCCCCTCTCCTCTCTAATCTCTCTAGCCCCCTAATGCAAGATCATACCTCCAGACATTCCTGCAGGAGAGAGGAGAATCCTGCCCCCCCCCCCAAGTTCACTTATATGCATTGGAAGTACGTTGAAAGAAAAAATGAGAGCGTGTGAGCGAGAGAGCTTTCCAACCTTTTGTCCACCCTATTTGTGGTTACAAGAAGATAATAGCAAACCTCTTTAAGACTAAAGATAAGGCAAAGACCAGCAGGTGGGTGCCTTGGTTTGAAGGTTTTTGTTCCAACTTCCTTGGACCTCGTCAGCAGGCACCCCGTTTCCCCCCACCCACCGAGCGGCCTTCCCCACATGCCCCCTTGCTTGACCCTCCCTCCAATTGTCCACCCGGTTGTTGCTTCTTTTGTTCAAAGCTGTTATGAAAGAGGACTTCTGGTTTCTGCTCCTGTGAGGGCTTCAGTTCGTCGCCTGGGGCCCGGAGGAATTGTCATGATTTCCTCCTTGTGGGTGTTAACTTCCAAAACCGATGGTTTTTAAGAAAAAGTTTCAAGTATGTACGGCATTTACAGCAGAGGATGACGCCTGAAGGCGGGATATAGAAGGTGGGAGCATGTTTGCTCCTTGGTCATTGCCTGGAAGGATTTCTTCTTCTTCTTTTTCTAAATAATAATAATTAAAAAAAAAAAAAAACCCCACAGGGAGGCTTGGCTCCTGCTCAAGAGTCCAACCAGCTTGGATGAGAGAGAACAGTGCACCAAAAAAGTAACCAAAAATGACTCCCCCCAACCCAAAGTTTTATCTTCCGTCTCTTCTTCCTCCTCCTCCTCCTCTTCTTCTTCTCTGCCTCCTCGCTTTCCCCCCTCCCTTCCCCCACAAAAATATAAAAAGCAATAAGTTTACAAAAATAGAAAATAATTACAGCAATAGCCAGAAGGATGAGGGGGGAGGGGGGAGGAAGGGAGGGAGGGAAGGGAGGAGAGAGGGAGGGAGGGCCGCAGGCCATATTATTTGGCTGAGCAGTGTAATATGGTGGGGTTGTTTAAAGCGTCCTCCACCAAGTGCAGTTCTTGACGGTCGACAGTGACGTCTCTTATGCAGCCAACGTAGCCGGTGCTGTAGGCTTTGGGGAGTTTGTGAGCCACGCTGAGCTTCTCTAGTCCTCCTGCAAAAGAGGGCGCAGGTGGGGAAGGGAGAGCAAAGGAGAGGGTTAAGGTGAACGCTCACCTGGTGACACACCTCTTTCGCTCTGTTCACTCACATCTCCATCTTCCTCCCCTCCCTTCTGTATCGCTCTCCCCATGCCAAATGTACCATGTATTCCTTGGGGCAGCGACCCAACTCTGTGAAGTGCACATGACAGTAACGTCGTTTTTGAAGGAGATCTTCCTTATGGGAAACACAGGACTGCCTTGGAAAGTGGTGGGCTCTCATTCCTTGGGGGCATTTGAAACAAAGGCTGGATGGCCATCCGCCTGGGATTCTTTAGCTATCATTCCTGCATTTCAGGCAGTTGCAATAAATAACCCTTGGGGGGTCATTTCCAACCTTTCAGCTATAGGGTTCTATAACTCTCGTGCTCTGCACACTCCAAATCATGATGGTGAACCATTTGCAAAAGAATATTTATAGAGTGTTAGAAGACAGAGGTAAAACTGCCATGTTTCCTCTGAAAAAGATCTTCTTCAAAATGCACTGGGGACAAATGCTCTTTGAACTGAGGCCATCCCTCTTTTTCTTCCTCTGACTTGTATTCAGTGATGGTTCTACTCAGAGTAAACCTGTTCCAATTAATAGACATGGCTAAGTTAGGATTTAATTAAGTTCTACTCAGAGTTAGACCCACTGAAAAGAACAGGCCTAAGTTAGTTGCGTCTATGAACTTCGACGGGTCTACTCTGAGTGGTCACAATCCCTTCTCTTTACAATGCTATGTGCTTTGATGGCGTAACAGTAGCAGCAATTTGGGCCTTTAGTGTGGAGTGTTTTCTTCCACAGTCTATTCTGGAAGCTACCAGGCTACCTGGAGGAAAGGTTTCGCCAGCCAACGCCCTGTGTGACGGGCAAGTACGCAACTTCGGTTAAGTGGGGTTCAACTCACCCAGCCAAAGAGCCCCGTCTGTGTCCAACTGAGTTGCTCCAAGAGGCGAGGAGCCTGTGATGGGGGACTCGTTGCCGACCTGCAAGGACCCATCTCGATGCACTCTGCAGAAAGAAGGGGAAACGCAAGCCGTTGCTAAAAGGCTCAGGGTTCTGCATGTGTGGAATGTTGGTTCCTACCAGGTGGAGGAAATTTTGCTTTGCTCTCTTTCTTCTAGAGGGATTTGGTTACCTTGGTGGTAATTGTTCACCACTCGGTTTCACAGAGACAACCTCCCCCTAGTACCTATGACATTTTTCTTTCCTAAACACCCCACAAACCTTGTAAAAATAAAAACAGTAAACATTGTTTGAACAGCCATTTTCCTAAAAATGTTGAAATATTTAACAGCATATTCATTTCAATGGCTTTGCTGAGAGACCAGTTTACCTTTGGGCTCTGTCTCAGTTGTCATTTAGCAGCAGCCATTCTCAAGCTGCAGTAGAGAGAAGGGATGCAAGGCTACTCCATCGGCCTTGCTTAAAAAACCAGCTACTTTTGGCTTGTCTTCCTCTTTATCTATAACTGAATGGCAGACATCCCATTAGACTATCCGAACTGCTCCCATCCCAGCTGCTTGTTACATAGATCTGTAACTTTAAGAACTGGTGCCTGGATTTGCTCCCCCCCCCCAAAAAAATCTCTTTTTCCTTGTGGGTCATATCTTTTAGACACTAAGCCTGAGAGCTGGGACCGTTTGGGTTTCCTTGGCCTGCAAGCAGCTCTGTGAACCTTTTCGACTGAAGAGTGGAGTTTAAAAAAAAGTGAAGAACGATTGACTTAAGATTGTGTCCTGGTTTTCCTCCCTAATTTCATATATTTCTCATACAAGTGCTTATAAAAATTGCCAATAGCAAGTGTCATAGTTAAAGAGGTGTTTCTTTTCTCTCTCTCACACAGCCGTGAGACAGAATGTGTCTTCTAAAATTATTCTTGCCATTAGGAATTTTAAGAACTAAGACAATTGGGGTGGGGGGAAATTCTGCTACCTGATTAACTGGGGCATCTATTTCTGAGATGTTTTTGAAGGAACACCTCTTCTAAGATTATTCTGTGATGTTATGTGTGCATTTCCTGAAAACAAAGTAAAGCCTGCTCTTTGCTTCTGAAATGTTTTTACGCTCCTGGAAATCTAAGAGCACTTGATGAATCAATTACTTGGTTCAAAAAAACTCGCATGACTCATCAATTAGTACCTCTTTCACTGAATGACAGCCCAGGAAACAAGCCTTCATTTGCATGATTAGTTTCAAGGTTTCAGCTCCCTTCAAAGCACCATTTGGGCCCCCTGGATTGAAGGGGGGAAGAGGGTTCTAATATCTACAAGCCCCACTGAAGGCTCCTCCCCAATCTAGCCAATTCATGGATCCTCCTTGCCTTCTAAATGGAGCAGCTAAGGCATGGGTAGACAAACTAAGGCCCAGGGGCCAGATTTGGCCCAATCGCCTTCTAAATCCGGCCAGCGGATGGTCCAGGAATCAGCGTGTTTTTCCATGAGTAGAATGTGTTCTTTTATTTAAAATGCATCTGTGGGTTATTTGTGGGGCATAGGAATTTGTTCATTTCCCCCCAAAAATATAGTCTGGCCCCCCACAAGGTCCCCCCTGCACAGTGGACCGGCCCCCTGCTGAAAAGGTTTGCTGACCCCTGAGCTAAGGAGAGGGTGCCATATAAGGTCAGAGGATAAGCTCCTCTCTCTCCCTTGCCCCATGTTATTCAAGCACCCCCCCCATCACTCCATCCTGGACCTCAAAAGGCAGCTGCAGAACCCACCCCCTCCGCTTTAGGTATCCCAGCCACACATCCGAGATAAAAATAAAAACCCAGAGGTGGGCAGGGGAAATAAGATGTTCATGAGGGTGGACTGCCAAAGCCATAGGCATTACAACGCAGTGGAAGGGACTTTTTGCTTGACCCTTTGGGACCTCTTCCTAGAGCCCAGGGTGGACAAGTCTAGGCACGATCTGCCCAAAGGCAGTCTGAGTCACCCAAGGATTATTTTTGTATGTGTGTGCATGACCTGCCAAGCTCTAGGGGTGACCCTTTGCTTCCTTAGCCTCACATGGTGCAGAGGAAAGGAGGAACATTATCTGGGATCGGGAACACCATGGCAGGAAGGGACAACGGCTGTGGGCTCAGTGGCAGAGCTCCTGCTTTGTTTGCAGAAGGTCCCAGGTTCGATCCCTGGCATCTCCAGGTAGGGCTGGGGAAGACTTTTGCCCAAGACCCCTGAGGGCGATTGCTAGTCATCTGGACTACTTGAAATAGGCTGGACAAAGGACTTTCAGAATTTGCTTTAAAAGAATGGCAATTCCATTTCAGGCAATGTTGCCAGTGCAGACTATATTGAGCTAGATGGATTAATGGTCTGATTTGGCATAAAGCAGCTTATGTTGCCATTATTTTCACTACTATTATATCCCATCCTTCCTAGAATAATAGAACTCTAGAGTTGGAGGGTTCCACAGGGGTCATCTAGTCCAACCCCTGCAATGCAGGAATCACTGCTCAAACAGGATGGCTGACTAGTTGCCAGTTTGTTACTGGTTTCTGTAAAGCTGCTCACACCAGTGTTTAAAGCCCTAGATGGCTCAGGCCACAACAGCTGAAAGAGCTCCGTCCTGACTCAAACTACTGAATTTCCATTCTTCACATAACTTCTGAAGTTAAGGCAACTTACCCCGAGTCAGATCATAGGCTCTATCTAGCTCAGTTTTCTCTACACTGACTGGCAACAGCTCTTAAGAAGTTTCAGACAGGGAACCTTTCCCAGTCCTAACTTGGCATGCCCAGGACTGAACGTGTGACGTTTGACATTCAAAACCAGTACTCTGCTGTTGAACTCCAGCAGGTTGATCGCGATCTACTTGTCGATTGTGGGGTGTCCCTGGTCAATCACGGGACCCTGACACCCCTGCAAACAACTTTGGCTCCTCCTCTGGTCAATACAATGGGCAGAGCACTGCCAGTGTCTTTTTAGTGGGAGTAGATCGCAGTCTCTCAGAAGTTGGACATCCCTGAACTACAGTATCTCCCTGAAGGTTGAAGGAAGAGGCTGAGAAATGATACGGGGAGCAAGCATTCTCCCCAAGTGTCCCTCACCTGTATGCTTTGATTTGGATCCACTGGTTCGTGTTGACTGGGACAGTGGAACGGAGGACCATAGGCTTGGAGCCAAGGTCATAGGTCATCTGTACGCGGCCGTCCACAATGGCCAAAGCAATGTAATCTGAACGCTCCAGTCCTTTCCCGCTCCAGAGGATGAGGCCTTGCGTGGCTTCGGTCTTGATGCTCAGCTCAAAGTGGTTCGACTGTAAGGCCTTCTCACTGCATGGAGATAAAAGTGGGGTGTCAGATTCTGAGATGGGGGGAGGGATCTCCCCACTCCGTGTATGCCCACATAATGACACAAGGAGGGAGAGCTGCATTCTCGATGGATGAGTGGCTGGTGCTGAGTCCCAGTTCTCAGCGTTGTTTCAATGCCAATTTGAGGTGGAAACATCACCAGGTGACAACATCCATTCAGAAAACAGGATGGAGCTCACGTTCTGAAGAACGCTACAAAAGGATACGTTTCACCTTGTAGACTACTGAGGCAACTGAGTCCCATTCTTTTCTAGCACAGGCCTAGCTTGGCCCCGGGCCTCATATCTGAGAAGGAAATAAGGTTGCTTTGACAAGCGTAAAGGCCTAGAGGTCTTAGAAGAAAGGGTTTCTTCAAGCTTCAACTGCCACAAAGACACACATGTACCACGCACGTACCACACAACACGAGACACACGACAGCATGGAAAAGAAGAGTGTTTCATCCTCCAACAGACACAGGATAGAAATAGGTGGCCAGTGGCTGTTGGTGAATTCCACATTGAAACAAATTCAGAAGCTTTTAGAAAAGTGGGGGAGAATTTACTGAATTGCGGGGTGAGCAGTTCTAGAAAATTATGGGTTCTAGCCAACTACTTTTTACTCACAGGAGACCCATTGAAATTAATGGAGCTTAGCTAGCCATCTTTATTCATTTCAATAGGTTTGCTCCACGTAGGACCAATTTTGGATAGGACCCAATGTTGAGGTGCTCATTGTTCAGTGGGGTGGGGCAGGATTCCTCTTTATAATATTGGAGAATGACCACTTCTAGCAGATAATGGTTTTATTATTTTGATGTTTTGTTTTAAACTTTTGCATTTGCATTTCTTTAAAAAGACAACAACATTTAAGTCACTCTGGTACATTTCATGTAGTGAGTGACAAATAAATGTAATAAATAATAGTAGGTTAACTGTGTGTTAACTCAAGAGTATAGCCACTGAAATTAATGGACCTACATCGGTCATGTCCACTGATTCAAACAGGTCTATTCTGAGTAGGATTAACACCAGCTATGACCCAATAATACCAAACGACCTGAAAGGAGTTCTAACACCCTTTATAAATACGGCCACTAAAAATGTGTGCAATGCTTCAAGTATTTTTAACGAGGAGGACACTAGCCCATAAAGAAGTCTGTCAACGGCTCTTAGCTAAATGGAGCTTGTGTGTCCAGAAGCTGTTAACTAAATAGCCAAGATGGGCAGCCAACAGGCTTTAAAGCCATTCATGTGAGCTACCCAGGGGGCAGTGGAGGGAAGTGGTGGCTGCTGTGCTCAGGTTTTCCTCTCAGGCTCCGCAGGCTGGCCACTGTGGGAACAGGAGGTTGGCCTAGGTGAGCCTTTGGCCTGTCCCAGCTAGCTCAACTTATGTTCTTTTTGAGTCAGGTAGAGTGAAGGACAGGATGCCCTGAGCCAGAGCCAATGGCAGGCCGAACTGGCTAATTCTAGGTTTGTCCCCATCCTCTTCCTCCTCCCTGCTAAGTTCTACAAGGGTGACACTGAAGCTAAGGAGGTGAAAGCTGGCAGGCAGGGCCATCCCCAGGACTGGAGGGACGCAAGAAGGCAGGATGCTGGCATCTGGATGAGGTCGGGGGCAGTGCCAGCCTCAACTGTCAGGGATGCCCAGTTGTATTCAACTAACTCAGAGTATACCCACTGGAAGTAATGAACCCAAGTTAGCCACTCGCATTAACTTAAATGGGTCTACTTTGAGTAGGACTAGCACTGGATACAACCACGGATGCTGCTCTAGATTGTGGTCTGATTCATCAGGGCCCTTCTTCTGTTCTTAAAACAGCACCTGGGAATAAGGCAAGAGGAAAACCTGAATGCCATCTCTGACTCTGCTGCCAGCTAGTCCAGGAAGGAGGGGCTACTATGTCATACTTAGATCCTCACTTGGCTGTTTTCTGTTTGAGATGGATGCTCGCTTTAATTTATCCGTTGCGTGAATGGAATTGAGAACCTCTTAATTTGATTCTTCTCATTTGTTCTGGCCTCGGCAGATAGCAGCTTTATTAAGGATGATTGGATGCACATTGCTGGTCCCCACCCCCCAGCCTTTCCATTCTTAATTAATTAATTATTATTATTTTGCAAGTTATCTGGATTAGCTTGTTACGGCAATCTAGTAATTGAAACCAAGCTCCCAAATGTTGCTAAGATGTTTGGGTTGTCAACTGCCAAGACCCACTCAGCCAGAGAGCAGGCCCGCTGAAATTAATGGCCCTGAGTTCATCACCTCCATTAATTTTAAAGGGTCTACGCTGAGTAGGACTAGCGCCGGTCCCAACCCTTTTATCTTTTTGAGAGGGGAGCTCTGCAGCAGTGCACCATGTGACAGCAACTGGTCTGCAATTGTGACTGCGCACTGTTGACTGGGACAGTCAACAGTGCTTACTGGGTAACTGGGTAAGCTTACTGGGTAAGCTTCGGACCTGTAAAGCCTGCAGAGATTAAGACTAGCAATGGCTGATACAATAGGGCTCTTCTTACACCCTTTAGTGGAATATTTAGATTTTTAGAGCAGGTATGGGGAACTGGTGGCCCTCCAGATGTTGCTGGACCACAACTCCCACCATCCCTGGCCACCAGCTGTGTAGCTGGGGCTGTTGGGATCTGGAGTCCACAATATCTGGAAGGCCATAGGTACCCCCCCATCCCCACCACACAACTGCTTTAGAGATATGGAAGGTTGGGGTGTCATTTCAATGGACCGGCTGTTCCCTCTGCCCTGGTGGAACACAGTAAGCAAAGTACCCAGGTTCCCGCCACCAGTGTCTCTGGCTCGAGATCCCTGGTGCTTTTCAATAACTGGGAAATTTGGATCCCGTCAGCTCTTGTTACTCTGAATCAGGTAAACTGTGCAAACCCTGCTCTCAAAGCTCAGAAATGAAAGACATGAACATCTGATTTTTTTCCTCCTCCTTGTTTTGAACATGACGACCATGTTCAAAACAAGGGGGGAGGAACATGGAAAAAGGGCGTCTCAAAATGAGCTCATGGGTAAAGTGCTCTTGCTGAGCTGGGCTCGGTTGTGTGCTCTGTGATTTATTCATTTTTAGGCCCTTGGTAATTATTATTATTATTATTATTATTATTATTATTATTAAGATGTAACAATGCAGCAATCATGCATAAGAGCAAAGCGGAATGCAGAGGAGATTTTTAAAAGGTGAAGAAATGGTGGCAGCGGAAGCAAACATCTGGACACCAGAGCAGAAGCCTTGCTGACACTCACCTGATATCCGGAGGGTAGTCCAGAGCATCAGGACTTAGAAGCAGGAAGAAAGGGGAGGCATGCAATAAGCGCCCAAGGCAAACAGTGAGAAGGGGCCAGTCCCTGCGAAACCTCTGAGAGATCCCAGCAGCTCTTTCTAAATGCAGAGCTGTGTCCAACCTTAGCCCTCCTCATTGGAATTAATGGAGACCGCTAACCTAGGTCCATTAATTTCAACGGGGTCTGCACTGGGCAGGACTTTAAAGTTTGGATGTAACCCAGCGATGTGAGATCTTTGCAAATGAGAAATGTGGTACCACCGGGCAACGCAATGGGTTTCTGCACATCCTGAAATAATAGCCCCTTAAGCTTGTTTACAACAGCTAAGGGATAATCATCGGAGGCAGAAGTGAGAGGCGAGGAATTGAGCCTCTGGGTAAAGACCACCCTTTCAACTCACTTCTGCCCTGGATTTGTTTACATGATCAAGTGGCTGGAACATGATGAAGAATAAGGGCCTCTATCTCTTTGTTAAATAAAGGCTCTTGACATAGCTTCATTATGTTTGTTCACACGATCAGTTATGAGATAACAAACCCTTGAAGTCACTTTAGTCTGGGGTTAGTTGCGGGGGTGGGGAGTCGCAAGAGGTTAAACCAGGGCAGGGAGTAGAAAGCAAAGGAAAGAGCCTCACCCCCCCCCCGATTAATTAGGTGCTCGATTTCAAATCAGAGTAAGTGACCACATGTACAGCAGCGTATTATTATCTCAGGTATGCAGAAGGGGGTTTCTTTCAAACCAATGCAAGCATGCGGTGGTTTAAGAGTGATTCGACATTCCAAGTAAAAGGGGTGGACCAGAGTTGCCTGCCCATGTAAAACAACAAAGCTTGTTTCAGAAAAAAACAACAACCCCAAACCATCCGTTTTTTAAACAACCTGTGATGTCTCTGATTATGTAAGGCAACCTCAGCAACTATAACTACCCGCTGGTCCCACTTTTTAACCAGAACACAAGGGCACCTTGAGGGTTTTTGATTTTTTTGGAAAACACATTTTCAATTCCAGAGATATAACAGAGATCTGTTATTTTTTCCTTTCTGGAATGGGATCTGAGGTCCACCATGGTAGTTTTCATCTGCAAAGATTGTACAGAGACCCTTAACCCCTGCTAAAGCTGGGTCACAGCTGTCAAGTCATCTCGTTCAATGTGATTTGGTGAACAATTTCTTTCTTCTTCTTCTTAATGTTGTAGAGGAGCAGCGAGGTGGGGGGGACCATGATGGATTGTCAACATCCTGAAAATCTTTCACTCACTTCTCTCTTTATATGTATTTGAAGTGTTTCTATATATAAAGGAATAAAGTAACATTCCACTGTATTTGTTCTGGATCCAATTTTCAACAATTGGTTAGACTTTGTGTGTGCGCCTCTCTTTTAAAAAGTCCTTTAGATGTCACAGATGTAGAAAAGCAACTGTGTGATTACTTAGGAGATCCACAGAGGCCCCAACCTATATACGTGTATAATGCCATGATTCTGAAACAATGTTAGTTTTAATTCAGGTCACTAGTCCTCATGGGGAAAACTGCCACAACAAGATAATAAGGCCCATTGTTAAGGGGTGGCATTTCAGATTTGGTGTTTTAGTGCATGAAGAGTTGGAAGACCTCACCCCAGCCTGTTAGGCCCTTGCATGGATCTGAAGTCCTCACAGAAGGTGTCCAGCTAAACAGTTCTGCTACTGCAATGAGTTTTAGGTGTGCAATGGAGCTTCCCCCCTCCCTTCTGCCCCCCCCCCCTTGCAGGCCCTGTAAATTTGCTGCAGATTTACAGGGCACACAGGAGAGGCTGGGGAAGCACCCTGGCACAGCTAAAACTCCTGGAAGGATTAAACACTAGCCATCTCTTATGCAATGGTCAGAAGACCTTAATGTCTCGTTTACTGATTTTCAGTGTACAGTGGTACTCGAGTTATAAATGCCTCAGGTTACAAACGCTTCAGGTTACAAACTCCGCTAACCTGGAAGAGTTACCTCGAGTTGAGAACTTTGCCCCAGGATGAGAATAAAAATTGTGTGCTGGCGGCGCAGTGGCAGCAAGAGGCCCCATTAGCAAAAGCACGCCTCTAGTTAAGAACAGTTTCAGGTTAGGAACGGACCTCTGGAATGAATTAAGTTTGTAACTAGAGGTACCACTGTATTGTGAACGTCAGCTGACAAACCCAGCGATTGTTTCGTTTTCCCTTTTTTGTGCATTTCCCCCCTTTCCACCAATAAATTCTCACTAAGAAACAAATGTTTTAAAACTCCTTGTGTTAGTGGAACCGTTTAGCTGGGATAACTCCCCCCCCCCCTTGTTTTTTTGCTCGGTGAGCTGCTGAAAAAATTCAGACTACGGCTCTCTTTTGCATAACCTATGTCTTGGCATATTTCCTGGGTGCTGGGAATGGGGTGAGGATGACAGGCAGCTCTGGTGCTGTGGCTTAAGTCTAATACAGTGCACACATCTGTGTAAAGTGAAGGTGTGGGTGCTCCCCCTGTAGGACCAACTGTCCCCTGTCCCCCCACTCCAGGAAGGCTCACTTTCAGTTCTTATTCCCAAGTGAATGGTGGTGGTGACTGAGTGACGTGGTTGTGGTTGGGGTTGGTAGGCGGCAGGATGGTTGATGTGAGATGGTGATTACAGAGGGTGGGAGGGCGAGGAAGGAGATCTACTTACGCTGGGATCTCATTGGTCAGTTGGCTTGAAAACAAAGAAACAAAGACATTCAGGACGCAGAGAGCGAGAGAGAAAGTGAGGTGACAGACAAGACAAGAGAGCACAAATGAGAAAGCAACATAGGGTTGTATCCAACTTTAGTCCTAATCCAAGTATTATTGCTGTGACAATGACTGTGTTTGTTATTCATCCTTCACCCAAATGCCCTAGGGCAAACTCCTTTAAAAACGAACTGCAACCACAACTAGAGTGAGCTGTACACACACACACACACACACACACACACACACACACACACACACCTCTCTTAGGTGTCAAAGGCCAGGATAAGGAGATGCACCTTTAAAGGTAAAGATAAAGGGACCCCTGACCATTAGGTCCAGTCGCGGACAACTCTGGGGTTGTGGCGCTCATCTCGCTTTACTGGCCAGCTTCTGGGTCATGTGGCCAGCATGACAAAGCCGCTTCTGGCAAACCAGAGCAGCACATGGAAACGCCATTTACCTTCCTGCCAGAGCTGTACCTATTTATCTACTTGCACTGCTTGCTTTTGAACTGCTAGGTTGGCAGGAGCAGGGACCAAGCAACGGGAGCTCACCCCGTCGTAGGGATTCAAACTGCCGACCTTCTGATCAGCAAGCCCTAGGCTCTGTGGTTTAGACCACAGCGCCACCCATCTTTAGCATATGGCAAAACTCCATAATAGGAACGAGAGACACCTCTGCAGGGTAGAGTTCCACAGCCTAGGGGCTGCCACAGAGAAGGCCCTCTCCCGTGCTGCCACCCCTTATGCTTCCGAGGGCAGGGCAACTACCAAGAGGGCCTTCTCTGCTGATCTTGAGAGGGTCTGTAGGGAAGGAGGCAGTGTTTCTGATAGACTCATTGAAATTTACTATTTTATTTTATTTGTACCCTTCCTTTCCCCCCAAAGCAGCCCAGGGGGGCAAACAAGAAGACATAAAAATATTAAAATGCCTTAAAAACAATTCCAGTTCAGATGCAGACTGGGAAAGATCTCTTGCCTAAAAGGCTTGTTGGAAGGGGAAGGTCTTTCATAGGTGCCCAAAGGGCAACAGAAACGACGCCTGTCTCATATTTAAGAGGAGGGAATTTTAAAGGGTAGGTGCCACCACACTATTCACGGGCATGAGGAGCATAGGCCCATTAAGTTCAGCGGGTAGGAGTAAAACTTAGTTGGATACAACCCATCGCAGTCTCCAAAGGGGTGACCAAAAACCAGAGGTGGGGAAGAGGTGGGTCCAACGCCCAGAGCATCTGAGCAACGCCTACACACAGAATAAACACACATAAAAGAAGCCCCTGCCCCCAAATGGGTTGCAGAGATGTGTGGTACAGGAGCCAAGATTAAAGACATACAAAAATGTTATTCATGAGACAAGAGAATACACACACACACACACGAAGGTGGGCAGACAGGAGGGCTGGGATTAGGAGGGGATCTTATTGTGCTGCTTTCTTCTGCCACAGCTGAATGAAACTTCCATGTAATGCTGGGGATAAAGAACTATCAGGGACCAGTAGTCAGATTCCTCTTCCATCAGATGATGGATGAACCTGAAGGGCACACGGAGGCACTGCTGCCAGAAGAACCTGTAGGGCCAGTGCCCCACTCCCCCCTGGCCTGAGGATGTGGCGCTGCCACCCTCTGACTCCACTGTAGAAGACCCTGGGGTTCTCCCCCACTCCTCCAGTTCAGACGGTTAATTGTTAAGCTCTGAGTTCAGTTCCTGCCAACAGGCTTGTTTTTCTACCCCCGCTTTGTTAGTCCAAAGAAAAGGCATTACCTTTTGGTCACAGCATTGTGGTATTCTATGTAGGTCCTGCCATCGAAAGCAATGGCCTCCGCGTCTCCTGCCGCCTTCTCAGTGATGACTGGGGGAGGAAGAAGAAGATGAAGAAGGCAGATTGGTTATGAGCAACCAACATTCAGCTCCACTGAATGACTCCCACTGGCAACTGCTGCTGCTTCTAGTAAGATTTTATTAAAGCTTTTTTCATAACACAGTAAAAGACAAAAGAAACTAATCTAAATACAAACAAAAACAGAGCAAAAGGGGGGGGACACAGAATCCTCTATCAAAAGTAGCTCTTAACCCTTGTCACTCACAGAAAGTGGTGGACCCTCCCAGCTCTCACCTGGGAGCTTCCTTTCCCCTTCCCAGTCTCTTAATCTGGGAGATCTTCACTTCCCTGCCTCTCACTCAGGGTTCTTCCAAGAACCATCCACCACCTTCATGTGTGTGTAATCCTCGGACCCCAATAACAGCCCAGAGCAGAGGACACAAAGAAGAATAAAGAAAAGAAAGGAAAGAGAGGAAAAACGGCTTCTGATTTTCTGTTTGTCAAAGAAATTACAGTCGTACCTTGGTTCTCGAAGGGAATCCGTTCCGGAAGTCCGTTCGACTTTTGAAAACGTTTGAAAACCAAGGCACGGCTTCCGATTGGCTGCAGGAGCTTCCTGCACTCAATCGGAAGCTGCATCGGACATTCAGGTTCCAAAGAACGTTCGCAAACCAGAGCACTCACTTCCGGGTTTGTGGCATTTGGGAGCCAAAATGTTTAAGTTGCAAAGCATTTGAGAACCAAGGTACAACTCTAGGATGACATCCAACTATTCTACTTTCTGTTAAGCAGCGTTTTTCTGGTCTTCACCGGCAACTTCTAGCATGAGTGAGAGAGCCGCACCTTTCTCGCAGTGCACCCCGAAGGAGCCCCTCTGGCATGTGCACTCGTAGCTTTCCATGCGAGGACTACACATCCCCCCATTGGGCTGGGCTTCTGGGTGCACGGATGGGAGCGGAAGGAAGAGATCTCGACGGCACCACGGATGTTCTCTTCCTTCAGAATTGGGACGCCTTTTATAGAAATCTGAGTGGGTGGAGAGGAAAAAAGAAGAAACAAAAGAATCAGGGTGGGTTTTATTTTTAAATTAAAAGCCAGGGACACCTTGCCAGAGAAGGAGGAAACCCAGTAATTTTTGCAGGCTTGTTACTTTATTTCATTTATGATTCGCTTCCCACATCTCGCAGCAATCTAACAATAAAAGGATATTTGCGAAAAGTTTCTGGTCCAATGCAGACTGGGGGGTGGATCTCCCTTTTAAAAGGCTCACTGAGAAACGAAGGTTTTCAGTAGCCATCAGAAAGACAACAGATTCTGTGTCTGTCTGACATCTCAAATGGGAGGGAGGTAGGTGCCTCCAACCTGAAGGGCTGGCTTGTACCAAATATAGATTAGACCTTCTGATGAGATGGTGTCTGCAGGGGCCCCCCTCCTGCAGAGCACAGTGATGGGTTGGATATATAAGGGTTGGGACAGTCTTTTAGGCATCCTTTTAGGCTTTGGACACATGTGCAGATTAACCAAGTCTTAGCACCGCAGAGACAGAATAGGCCTTAGAAGTCAGTTCAGAGATTGCAATAATGTCTCCCCTTAACCTTCTCTTCTCCAAGTTAAGGAGATTTCGTTTCTTTAAACTATTTCTCGCAGGACTTACTTTCCATAATTCTGCCCATCTTTGTTGCCCTCCTATGAACCTGCTCCAATTGGTTTACGCTCTTCTTGGAAAGGGTTCAGAAGAGGGCAAGGAAGACTGTCAGGTCCTGCAAATGAACCCCCAAGGAGATGAAAAAAAGGTGTTTATTTTTAATGGATGGTATCTCTAGTAAAAATGGATTGTGAGCATTTTCCACCAGGCAACAGAGCCAGGGATCCTCCTATAGGTGTTTAGGAGATTTCAATGTGAAACCATAACTTTTTTGACACACAAGGATGAGGAGTCTCAGGCCCCCCAGGTCTCTCTGTCTGGCATTTGAGATTCTCCCCAGGGCACACCCCTGCACCAACTCTGCTTCACACCCTCCCTGAGTGTTTTTGCCTGGCTGTGATGTGTCCTTGAGCTCCGGTAATACATTTTACTTGCCTGGATGGAGAACAAAGAGGGGTGTCTGTGAGTGTGGGTAGAAACTAGCTTCCTGAACACATATATTACATTCATTGCTCCATCCACTTTTGCCTCTGGCATGTGGCCCTATGAAAGTTGTTCAGAAGGGAATGTGGCCCTCGGGTTCAAAAAAAGGTTTCCTTATCTCTGAGGTACAATAATATCTTATTAAATGAAGCACACACACCACAAGTGGCCGCAAACACAAACTACGTAGCCCTGATCTCATCCCATGAGGAGCACTACCGATTGACAGAGATCATATATGCCTCACCCTCTGGATGGCGCCATCAAAGCTGGTGGAAATAGCCGCAGCACGGGCGAGCTTGCTGAAGTCGGGTGCTCCCCCAACGTAGAGGGGTTCTTTCAGGTTAAGGGAGGTGTGAGGAAGCTGGATGGGTGGGGAGAAGGGGAAAGAAAAACACACAGTGAGAAAGGAGAAGACCCAGGCTGTAACTCATATCCCTCTCTGTCCTGGGACAGAGAAGGAAGCAAGAACCAGAGCTGGGCAACCTCAGGCCTGGAGGCCAAATGTGGCTCCTACCTGGCCCCTGGAACTCTCCTCCAAGCCAGATCTCAATTCCCCTCCCACAGTGGTTAGGCAATCAATTCCTCTTCCCAGGAAACTCTGGGAATTGTAGCTCTGTGAGGGGAAATGTGGTCTCTGAGCAACTCTCAGCACCCTTAATGAACTACAGCCCCAGGATCCCCATATATATATATATATATATATATATATATATATATATATCTATATATCGCACAGAGGGGGACTCAGACATGAAGCCACAGAGGAAAGGCACCCCCCCCCCAGCCCTTTCCTTCCAGGTTCCTACTGTCCCCGTTGTGAGACATGGCATCAAAGCCACCTCTGGTTGCGTTAAAAAGGCTAAATCTAATGCACAATAATATTTAAAAATGGAGAAATTGCCAAACTTTCTGGGGGAAATGTAGGGTGAGGGGGTGAGTGGAGAGGAGAAACAAACAAACAAAATATTTAATGAACTTAATGACTCCTTAAAAATAAAAAAGCGAGGAGGAGGAGGAGGAGGATAAGCTATTCTAACAAAATGAAAAACCAACAGGTGATTTTTGTAAGATGGAACAGGCAGGCAGGCGATGATAAATTACTGGCGGCTGGATGGAGAAGTGAAGAGAGCGACAGGGTTTGGGTGGAGGGATGAGCGAGTGTCGGGTGAGATGGTAATGAGGACCGTCATACTTATCTTTACCTTACGGGATTTCTGAAATCCAGACAGCAGGGAGGAGAAAGGGGTGGGTGCGTGAGAAGGAAGAAACACAAACAAAAATCAAAAAGAAAGACGGAGAGAGAAAGAGACAAAAGAAAAGATCAGTGCAATAACATCACCAGGCAGAAAAGAGTCACACAAGATACAAGCGGCAACCCTGTCCCCTGGTTAGCGGGCCGTTGGTAGAGTAAAAGGTACAGAGCAGAGCAGGGGGCACAGGGAAGGAGCAGGGGCAGCTCTGATAAGACACGAGGCAGCAGCTCTTTTAAAAAGGAAGCTTTAAAGCTGGGAAGAGGAGAAAAAGGAGCATGTGTAAAAGATCAGACACAAGCCACAGGCCTATCGGTTTGCTGTTCTGCACAGTTTTATTCTGCAGCTTCCCCTTTTGGAGGTGTGTTTCCTTCCCAGAATTAAAAAGAAGGGTGGGGAGAAACCATTGTGTTTCAGATAACTAGGCTAAGCTTGGAGACAGGGGTCAAAGGCTGGTGTTTTGAAAGTAGAAATGGGCATGGTGTATACCTTGGTCTGTTCAACGATGACAACAACAAAAACCACCTTATGTACAGGGGACCTTTTTCATTACAAATTCTTCTTGCGTACCGCAGAGGATTCTGGGAAGGTTCTAGGGCATGTGCTTAGTATGCGGAGTGGGTGTGCCAGCCAGCTGGAAATATTTAGCTGGACGGAGAGATGCAAACAGCACTAGTGATTTCAGATGCGTAGGGAGAAAATTGAGATTGAGCGCAGGTGGCATAAAGGAGACGACCAAAATGATGAAAGCATGAGAGGATCTTTCTTACATGGAAAACTTACAATTTTGGGGAGGGATTGAGTGAAGATGAGAAGTGGCAGGACATGATTCAGTTATATATATTTATGATTGGTTCACAGGCTCTCACCAGACGTCAGGAGTTAACCAGTGAAATGAACAGTCAGTAGATTACGGATGGGCAAGAGAAAATGTCCCCTCTCATGATGTAATTTACTTATGCCATGTGCTGATAATGACCACTGGTTTAGCTAGCTTCAAAGGAGGGATCAAACAAATTCATGGAGGAATGATCTATAGATTGTGACAGCTATGAAGCCACCTTGTTCACGTCTAAATAAGAATACAGTAGGGAGGAAATGTTGAAGTGTTGTTGCCATCGTCTCCTGCTTGTGACAATTTCTAGCTGGATGCTGTTGGAGACAGAATGTTGGGCTAGATGTTGGGGTCTGCTTCACATCACACAACCCCTATGTGTTAAAAACAGAGGTTTCAGGTCTATGACTCCCATCATCTCTGACCAGGGCTGTTGGAAGCTGAAGTCCAGACATATCAGGATGGAATAATTCTTTGATGTCTTCTAAAGCTAGGGACAGGGAACGCAGATGTTGCCAGGCTGCAACTCCCATCATCCCTGACCACTGGGCCAGGGCAACACCATCTGGAGGGGCCACAGGTTCCCTGTCCCTCTAGTAACCATTTGGAACCTCAAACTGATTTGTGTGTGGACAATCTTATGCCCCTCGTCTGAGCCGAAGGGAGAACACCACTGACTGCTGGCTTCTGGATGCTCAGCCAGGTCAGAGGGGCTGCCACAAACCACTTCAGCTCATTGGACCAACGCTTAGGGCTCACCCACTTACCGGAGACTCTCCCATGATCCGTTCGCCATTATTGATCCTCATCACCCCTTTGCGTGCGTTCCTCTCTAGTGATACACTGATCCAGGTGTTTAACGGGATTGGTTCCTTGCTCCTAGAAAGGACGGGGCAAGTGTATGACGGGGGGGGGGAGGGGGGAGGAGAAAAAGGAGAACAGAAAGTTTATTTACTCAGGTCTGATTAACGATGCAGTTCTAGACACACTTGCCTTGGAGTTAGTCCCTCCGACTCCAGTGAGACTTACTTTTAAGCAAACCTGCACAGGTTTCTGCTCCTAGAGGATATTATAACCCAGGGGTAACAACCACTGAAAGAATGAGCATGGGATTCCAAGTTTGTTTTGTGTTTTAGGCAAGCCTACCCAGACCTGTAGAACGATGGAATGTGTTTTAATCGCTTTTTTGCTTACTGTTGATTTTTAATTCATTTCGGTGTGTTTTTAAATACCCGTTCTGTCATGCACACACACATACACCAGTGTGTGTGTGTGTGCTATTTCTCTATCTGCAAACCACTTACAAGGTAATGATATACAAATAAATACATTTTCGCAATGTGATCAAATGCACACAACATAGAGTTAACCTCACCTAAACCTGCCCTACATTAGTCCATCTTTTGACATTTGAGGTGCATATTTTTAAGACCCACTTTATTTCTGTGATTATATGTTGTTTTAGATGGTTTTTAATCTTTTGTTTTAATTATTAGAACTTGCCCCAGGACCTTAGAATGAAAGGTGGGTAATCAACAACAACTACTACTGCTACATGTCTCTCCACCCCCACTCTTAACGCTACCCCCAGAAAGAAGCTGATCGTACTTGATTACAGCTGCTCCTTTGCCCAGGTCGTATCTATATTCCAGGTAGCCATCATGAAGAGCCAGGGAGATGAAATCCCCTTTGCCGTCTGTCTTCTGCCCATTGTAGAAGATCATGCCGCTTGGGTTCTTCGCTAGGAACACGACTTCCATGGCCATCTTCTCCCTGAGGAATAGCGTAAGCCCAAGTCTCAACTTTCAGGTCTTTCTCCCCATAGAAAAAAGGGTAGCAGGAGCCTCACTAATGCTTACCACCCACAATATGTCCTTGTGTTCCTAACCAGGTGTCCCTGAAGACCTCACAAGTGACTTTGGTTGAATACATGCCTTACGTTTAAAGCACATTGCTTCCATCAAAGAATCGATGGAAATGTCATTTGGTAAGGGAGGTGTGAATTGCAGTTCTGTGAGGGTTAAGCTACAGTTCTCACGAGTCTTGCGGGGGGAGACATGGTTTAAATGTATGGTGTGTATGCAGTCAAATTCTCTTGCAATACTCAGGGTTATGGTGTAGAAACAGCAGTTGGGAATAAGACAGCAATTGATATCTCACCTCCGACGTCCCAATATATTCTACCTATGATCTTTGAGATCCTGGGCAGCTGCTGCTATCGGTCAATACTGGGTTAGACGGACAAATAATCTGACCCGGCCTGAGGCAGCTTCCTATGAATACTGCTGGAGTGGGTGGGTGGAGATGTGACTTTAAACAGCAACAAAAAACAGAGGTTTTTTTCATGCAGGAGAGGCCAAGGCCAAGTTTAAACCCTGACATCTCTGGAGAGGGATGGGAAAGACTCACTCTGTGAAACCCCAGAGAGTGGCTGCCAGTCAATGTAGACAATACACTGGTCTGACTTGGTATAAGGCAAGTTTCCAATGCTCCCGTGATATGTATGCCCCATTAAACTGAATCACTTTTGCACAGGCGAAAGGGAGGTGAGAAAGCAGAGGGAACAGAACTTACTGCAGCTCTGGCACGAAGGCTTGGAGACCGTTCAGCTCTAGGTAGGAGAACCCATTAAATTCTGGCAGGAAGGGAACTGTCTGGTCCAGCTCTGTGACTAAAGGAGAGGAAGAAATGGAGGGAACAAATAGCAGAAACGTCAGATTAAGTGGCCAGCGGGGATGGTCCCAGACAGAGAGATAGGGACGCTGACAGCTCAATCCTATACATCTCCACTCAAATTTAAGTCCCACTGGGTAAGTCCCAATGGAGCTTACACCCAAGTGGTCCTGCTGGCTGGGGCTGCTGAGAAAACACACGGAGAGCTGTAAATTCACCATCCCTCGAGTAAAGGCTTGCAGCCTCAACTGATGCCTCCCACCCCAGTGTAAGTAGCAACAATGTGGGTTTTCTTGAAGAAATTTGAACCACAAAGTTTTCTGCCCTAAGTTGATGCTGATTTAGCATGCTCATTTAACTTACATTTAGTAAACAAACAAACAAACAAACAAACAAACAAACAAACAAACAAACAAGGCATGCCACATGTTTGCATAAATATCTGAAATGTTTTTTTGTCGGTAGTTGAAAGTAAAGGTAAAGGGACCCCTGACCATTAGGTCCAGTCATGGCCGACTCTGGGGTTGTGGCGCTCATCTCGCTTTATTGGCCGAGGGAGCCGGCGTACAGCTTCCGGGTCATGTGGCCAGCATGACTAAGCTGCTTCTGGTGAACCAGAGCAGCGCATGGAAACGCCGTTTACCTTCCCGCCGGAGCGGTACCTATTTATCGACTTACCCTTTGACATGCTTTCGAACTGCTAAGTTGGCAGGAGCTGGGACCGAACAACGGGAGCTCACCCCGCCACAGGGATTCGAACCGCCGACCTTCTGATCGGCAAGTCCTAGGCTCTGTGGTTTAACCCACAGCACCACCTGCATCCCTAGTCGAAAGTAGTTGAACTATAATATTAAGCGGGAAAGTGAAATTCATTCAAGTGCACTTACAGGGAAATCCTGTATTTACACTTAACCTCACTAAATGGGATCTACTCCCTAGAAAGTGTACTCAGGATTGCAGCCTTTCAGAATCTCCTGTCGATGTCTGCACATTAGTAGTTCCCACTGAGTTCATGGGCACTCACTGACAGGTAAGTGGGTATACAGCAGCATTTTAAATGTTACATCAAAACCATTTCAAATCTCTCACTGGAATCTGGAATACTTTAATACATGACAACTCAACAGCATGCACACTTCTTACCCAGCTAACTTTCACTCAGGATAGACCCACTGAAATTAAGGGTCCTAAGTTAGCCAAGTTTATTAATTTCACTGGGTCCACTGATTAGCATTGGATGCAACATTATTTAAATGTTAAAGGGAGGGGTGGAAACAAGGTGGAAACACACAAAATGTTATTAAAATTATATATGGGTTGCTTGTCAAATATATACTGATTTTAGCATGCTGGAAGAGAAACGCACATAAATGTAAGTGATCCTAGGAATAATCACTTGAACAAAGTTAATTTTATGTTTGATTGGTCCTGTATCTCATTGCATTCGTCCAATTTGACCTATATCTAAAAGTGTCCTATCTCCGACCATATCTCAGCCCTGCAGTGCTTTTCACTCCACACCAACCAACGTGTATCAGACAAAGCACCACTTACCTGTCTGACAGAACTCTCCCTCCCGCCCCATGGGGCATTCACACTTGGCGCCCCCTTCTGGCAGCACCAAGCAGGTGGCAGAGATGTGGCATGGGTTGGGGTCACAGGGATTCCTCTCGTCAGCACAGGTTGGCCCTGAAGGAAGAGGAGAGAAAGGTCAGCTAAGTCAGCAGCCATGTTGTTTCGATACAATTGTGTTTATCCTGGTAGTTACTGTTAGCTGGTTTGGGGTTTTCTCTTGGGTACGAAGATATAACGTCATTTATAGAAAGCCAGCATGTGAGGGAGAAAGATTTTGGCTGTCATCCTCACCACTCTGCAACTCTGAAAGACGGTACGGTATCCTTCCCTACAGACCCTCCTGGGTGCTGAGATCAGCAGAGGTGGCCCTCATCAGCAGAGGTGGCCCTCATCGTAGTTCCTTCACCCTCCGAGGCTCAGTGAGTGTGGCGGCCCAGGATAGGGCCTTCTCTGTGGCAGCCCCTAAGCTGTGGAACGCTCTTCCCACAGAGATGCACCTCACGCCTTTCATAGAATGCCAAAGACACACATCTTTACCTCGCCTTTCAACACTGAGGTGAATATTTTAAGAACCGCCTTATTTTTGTGATTGTTAAGATGCTTTAAACTGTTTTTAATCTCATGCTTTAATTGATGGGTAGGCAAACTAAGGATCCAGCCCAATCGCCTTCTAAATCTGGCCCGCGGATGGTCCAGAAATCAGTGTGTTTTTACATGAGTAGAGTCCTTTTATATAAAACGCATCTCTGGGTTATTTGTGGGACATAGGAATTCGTTCATTCCCCCCCCCCAATATAGTCCGGCCCCCAACAAGGTCTGAGGGACAGTGGACCGACCCCCTGCTGAAAAAGTTTGCTGACCCCTGCTTTAATTGCCACAACCTGCTCTGGGGCCTCGGGGCGGGTAAGTAACAACTCCGCACCTGGAAAGCTATCATGTTAAGCAGAAAGGTTCAGGTCACCCTTCCCACCACACCTTGCACCAAGAAAATGAGCCTATGAGAGGCAAAAGGGTCCCTTCCCCTGCCACACCCTGCTAGGCCAACCTGTGTAACCGTTGAGGCACTCGCAGTGGAACATCTCCGCCTCTTTGACGTGGCAGAGGCCGCCATGGTGGCAAGGGTTGGGGTGGCAGGGGTTGTTGCCACACTCGCCCACTCCGCTGCCGTACAGCACGTCGCTGCCCTTCTCCCTCAGGTCGTACATCTGGTTGTTGACGTCCAGCAGGCGGATGCAGCCCTTCAGGCCAGTTGTGACTGATGTGCGCTCTGCCACCCTGAGAGGAAGGCAGAAGAACAAGGCCGAAGTTCAGGAGGTGTGGCTGGATGGGCAATGCTGGAAGGGCAGCTACAGCGAAATCCCATGTCCAGGAGGGATATGTGGGGGAGGGACCAAGGCACATGCTATCCCTCCGGAAGGTACAGGGTCAATCTCAGGCATCTTATAGGGACAAAAGAATTACTAGCTCATGAAAGTCTACAGCAGCCTACCCAATCTGGTGCTCCCCAGTCCCCAGTCAGAGCATTGGCCAAACCTAGCTCAGTACTACCTGCACGGACTGGCAGTGGCACTCCGGAGTCCCAGCTCCAAACCTGGGACCTTCTGCATGCAAAGCGCCTGCTCTCCCACTAAGCAACGGCCCTTCCCTATACTGCAGGGAAAGATTCGCCAGACATTGTATACATTATATTTCGGAGGAAAATAACTATTAAGGCTCTTTTTCAGAGTGGGGCAAGTGGTTTGCACTCAGAGAGGTTCAACTGTCAATCTCAGAGGCTTTTAACGATTCCCAGGGCAGCTTAACAGTCAATCCCTCTTCCCAGGGAACTCTGGGAATTGTAGCTCTGTGAATGGAACAGAGGCCTCCTACCAGCTTTCAGCATCTTCAAAGAATTACAGCTCCCAGATTTCTTTGGGCAAAGCCATGGATGCTTGAAGTGGTATCCTAATGCTTTAAATGTATGACCTCAGTGTCTGCTCAGGATACCCTTGCTGCCAATCTCAGATGCTTATAGCCTAAAATCCTGGTCTACACATGTAGCAGAATAAGGTGGCAGAATCCTGGTTTGGCATTATGGTGAGCTGTCCTAGTCATCCTCCCGGACGTGGGCTAAATCAGAGATTCCGTTTTTCAATTTCAGCTTTCAGCTGTGCATTTTAACGTTGTCACTGCACCTGTCTTAACACTGACATTGAAATTTAATCTGTATTTGTTTTTGTTGCTGATGCTGTGCATCTTCTCCTTTTTTTGCTAGCATGGAGAAGCAGATTGCGACTTGCTCTTCGCGGGTGTCATCATTCTATCATTGTTAGTTCTTCTATAAGGCATTGTTCTTAGAACGTCAGCCCTTGTTGAGTTGCTTATTTGAATCGTTTGTTCCTGCAGTTCTGCCAGTTTTGATGATCCATTTTTATAACCAGCGCCATTGTTATGGAATATTGATGTATCTTCTAGGTATAAACAGTGCAGAATGAGACTCAGGAAGTGAGGTATATAAGGAAACCAGGACTGACTGATTTTGATTGCTCGTCCAATTATTGGAGGGGTGGTTTTGTTTTTGTTCTTACTTTTGTTATGCATTTTGTGTTTTTTATATTGTAATTTTAAGTTGTGAAACACCCTGAGATCTACGGATGAAGGGTGGAATACAAATTTAATTAACAACAACAGCAGCAGCAGCAGCAATTACTAAAATAGCATGTTGGAGAGAAGGGCTCTAAACCACCTCTCCCTCCTGCTGCACTACTTTTCTACATGCAGGGAGTTTCTTTCTTTTTAATTAGCGCTTTTTCCCACAAAGACAAAAGCATTCAACCTCTACTTGTCATGGGGTTCTAGAAAAACCCTGCAAACAAATTAGGAAGATTCCACACCCGCCCACCCACTACTTACGCTGCTATTTGATCTTCTGGGGCTCCTCCAACAAAGAGATCCGTGTCGAGATTCAGCCCATCCGTGCCGCTGGGGCTCTCACCGTTGACATGTGGCTCCCCGTCCACGGAGAGCATGCCGTTCCTTCGATTGCGGTTGACAACCAGCTGGTGCCATCTGCCAGGCTCGACGGGCACTCTGCTGGTGATGATGCCTGTCCCAGAGCCCGTGTTGAACCTGGAAAAGAGGAAGCAGAGGAGTGGAGGGGAGAGTTTTACTTTAACCAATACTGCTGGAGAAGGGAAGGCACAAAAGGATGCAGAGTTTTTGAAAGAATGAGAGCACAGAGGATAACATGGGGAATACTTTAGCAGCAGCATTTTTGCATCCCACGCTGAATCAGGGGGCTATATTCTACCACCGACCTCTCGGAACCAACGTGGGAAGAAGTGAGACTTCCTGGGAAGAAGACTCTGCCACCTACAGAGTTCAATGTGGTGGTTGGTGGACAAACCCTATGCAAATCGGGTGGCTAACCCTCTGCCCAAGAGGCCTGATCCGGTCCTTCAGGCGGACTTTTATGGCCTATCAATTTGGGTGGCAGTGGCACAAAGATAATAAAAGAAAAAGCGTTGTATCCAACCAAGTTTCACTCAAGAGTAGGCCCATTGAAATTAACAGACCTGAGTTAGTCATGTCCATAACTTTCAATGGGTCTACTCTGAGTAGGACTAGCAATGGATGCAGCCCCACCCCCCACCAAGCTCAGCACCCAACTCTTCTCTGCAGCTGATTTGCATGGATCAACTCAGGTAAGTGTGCATATGTGTTGTATGAAGTGCCCCCCCCCACTGCTGTTTGACAGCCCTCAGAGAATTGATCTAGGACAAATGTGGCCCTTGGGTCATGAAAGGTTGGTACCCTCTACTGTATGATATAGCACTTCCCACCAATTCTTGACACCGCCACCTGGGAAGATGCCCAGATTGAGGAAGGACACACTTTAAGGTGTCCCAGTGCACCCTGATTGATGTTTAGATGCCCCCAGCTCCAAACTCTCCAAGGGCTACATGGAGAGGACCATACTGCCCCCAGGCCTGAGGTTCCCCACACCTGCTATAGGTCTGTTGCTGAGCACTCTGGGAAATGCTGGACTAGGTGGGGCTTTGCTCTGGCACAGCCGGGGCTCTTCTGATAAGTTGTCTCTCTCAGCCTCCCCTCTGTTCCTGCAGCTGGCGTGGTCCCTGAGCCACAACAAAGCCCACTCACCTGAGCTCCACAAAGCCGTTGACCAGAGCCAGGGAGATGAAATCCTTGCCGCGGTTCTGCCCATTGTACAAGAGCAGCCCGCTGAGGTCAGAAGCCCGGAACTCCATGGCAATGCGCACGGTGTGGTACGCCTTCATCATTTTGAAGGCCAGGTAGGATTTTCCTCCAAAACTGGGGATGAAGTACCTGATCGCTGCAGAGGGCAGGCAGAGATGGTAGAGTGTAAAAGGTGAAGCGTTTTTTTTATTATTAAAAAAAGGCAAGCAGAATGGGAGAAAAGAAACAGCGCAAAAACCTTATTATATATCTGGAGTCTTTGATATTTGAGATAGAAAGCATCCCATTTCAATTCAAGCAAGGGCGCAGCAATGATCTGCAACTGACAAGGCTATAGCAAATGCCCTTGAGACTTGCAGATTCACTTGCCTTGCTGTGCTGAGACAAAAGTCCTTTTCAAAATGCTGGCCTGCTCCCTGGGCAAACAGAGGTGTGAGGCTTATCCTCTGCTACAGTGGTACCTCGGGTTACATACGCTTCAGGTTACACACTCCGCTAACCCAGAAATAGTACCTTGGGTTAAGAACTTTGCTTCAGGATAAGAACAGAAATCGGGCTCTGGCAGTGCGGCAGCAGAAGGAGGCCCCATTAGCTAAAGCGGTGCTTCAGGTTAAGAACAGTTTCAGGTTAAGAACGGACCTCCAGAACGAATTAAGTACTTAATCTGAGGTACCACTGTACTTCTCGCTAGCTTTGGGCAGTCAATTTTTTTCAAACCTGGTACCACTCCATTTTTTTTTTGCATAATCACATACTGCAGGCAACCGTATCTGCTGGGCTATTTTAAAAGGGCTCCGCTGTGTGTCCCCCCCCCCAACAAACACAGTACCACCTCACCAAGACACTTACATTTTTCACAAACTGCCCCTCCTTTTCCAGCCGGGCAACTGCAGGTGAATTCCCGGCCATCATCCTCACAGGTGCCGCCGTGCAGGCAGGGGTGGGAATCGCAGGGCCGTGTTGGCTTCTTTGGGGTTGGGGTCAGGCGCATGGGCTTCTTCCTGGCGGTGGTGGCTGGAGCGGTGGTGACAGGCCTCTTGGTGGTGACTGCCCCGCTTGCTTTACCATTGGACCTCCCTGGGTACAGGGCCCGGGGAACAGCAGTGGTGGTGAAGTGGCGGGTGGTGGCGGCAGCCGGTGCCATGGTGCTGGCTGTCGTGGTGGTGGTCGTGGTGGTGAAAAGCTGGGGGATCCAGTCTAGGGAAAGCCAGTAAAGGAGAAGTGAGTTTTGGGGGCACTGCTTAAAGAGGTCCCTTTCTTCTGGGGAAAGAAGGAGAGTTTGGATTTGATATCCCGCTTTATCACTAACCGAAGGATTCTCAAAGCAGCTAACATTCTCCTTTCCCTTCCTCCCCCACAACAAATACTCTGTGAGGTGAGTGGGGCTGAGAGACTTCAAAGAAGTGTGACTAGCCCAAGGTCACCCAGCAGCTGCATGTGGAGGAGCGGGGATGCAAACCCAGTTCACCAGATTACGAGACTACCACTCTTAACCACTACACCACACTGGCTCTCAACACCACACTGGCTCAAAAAAGGATGTGGCTCAGTGGTAGAGCACTTGCTTTGAATGCAGAAGGTCCCAAGTTCAATCACTGGCATCTCCATGTAGGGCTGGGAGAGATCCCTGCCTGAACTCTGAGGGAGACAGTACCAAGTCAGTGCAGGCAATGCTGAGTTGAAGGGAGCAATGGTCTGACTCCGTATAAGATTGCTTTCTATGTTGCTATTCGTTGCTAGCACCAAGCTTTCAGAGACCTCCAGGAAAGGCAACATGCATGATCTTAACTTGGACGAGGAAAAGCAAAAATTCTCTTTTGCTGACTCTGATTTTCTTTTGGGGGGGGGTGTTCAACACAAAGCATCAGGCTGTTTGCCAACCCTTGTCGCCACACCTGGGCCTGAGCATTCGTGCTCAAAAACACATCTTGCAATCTGCAGGTATCGTCACACCTGAACAGTCCCAGCTCTCAGATTGCAAAGGGTGCTTTTTACATATCAAGCACTTCTTTCTGCATTAAGAGAGCCCATCAATTGCAATGCGAACATTGTTCCTCTGCGCTTTTGCTGGGGACACAGCAAAGGATGAAAAGTGCGGGGGAGATCTCATGCTCATTAACTGTGGTAAAGCTCCCTTCTTTCCAAAAGGAACCAAGGAGGGCTTTGAGGCTGGAAAAAGGCAGATCTCCCCCCCCCATCCCCCCACACAGGGGAGTCCAGATGAATCTCTGCGGCTCAACAGCACAGAAACTTACCGGTGTTTCAAAACGAAAGTGGAAAAGAAGGGGGGGGGTCAATATGCCAGTAGGCACTTTTTGATAGGCTCCAGGCATGAAAGCAGCCAAGTGGAGACATCTTTTGAAAAGGAAAAAAGCAGGACCCAGGCAGAGAGGGAAGGAAAAGGCAGGAGGGAAAATGCAGATGAGGATTGGCCTGGGGGAGGAACTCACCAAAGTCCATGAATTTGATGTTCTCCTGCTGGGGCCTTTTCACGAGGATGGTTTTCTTCTTGGAGGCTTTGATCTGCTTCAGAAGGGCCCTCTGGATGTCGGCAGCTGTGTAGGTGGTGGCTGCAAGGACCCAGGAAAGGGAAGGAGGGAGAATGAGGCACTGGAAGGTTTGAAACATCCTTTTCACGCCACCCTTGGAAACCATCCCCTTTCATTTCCCCCCAACTCCCACGGAAAAGAGTTTGGAGGGCCAGCGCGCAGTCAGTTCCAGCCACAGACCTCCCCTGTTGGTCCTTGCTGCAGGGCAAAAGGCACATCTTAGGAGGAGATATTTTTTGCCCTCTGGCTCAGACGTGCTTTGAGCTTACAAATGACCTTCTTATAGGCAAGAGCCTCCCTTTCTCTCTGTCTGGTTAAATATAGGGCTGTGTGTCGACTCTGTACTTATTATTATTTTATTCATTCTTTTTAAATGGACATTCTGCACCATGTTAATCCTACAGGTAAGAGATAGAGGGTTGGATCCAATGCTAGTCCTACCCAGAGTAGACCCAATGAAGTAACATGTCCTTTAATTTCAATAGGTTTACTCTGAGCAGAACTTAGCTAGAGACAAGCCAGAGCTTTGCTCTAACTGGAATCATGTTTGGAACACAAGTACGAAACCATTTCCATGACCTAAGGCAAATTTATGCTTGTTAAGCCACCCTTCTGGCATCTGAGGCTTTGTCAGGCATCACTCACACATTTTCAAGTGTATCTTCACAATCATAAGGCCTAAAAACCTGCTTTTTTTTTAATGGAAGTTCGGGAGTATGATGACATCATATGCTAAGATGATGGAATAATCCATCTGCTCTGACTTTCCACCTCCCTTCTTAGCAATTTAAGAGTCTCAAAGCTTGGGGACATCCTAATAATTACTGGCAAATCAAGGGTTGTGCTCTCCTCCTCTCAGGGAGTAAAAGAAAAATAACTGAGCAGTTACTTTAATCTCAAGGACAGCACTGGAAACTCAACCACAACAGATTAAGAAATGGACCCTACCATGGCCTGGAAATCTGTGCACTTTTCCAAACAGGATTATGAGCTCTTTCAAGACAGTTTAAAGCAATTTTGAAAAGATCTTAAAGAGCAATAGAACACGGCATTCGCAGATTTTAAAAGTGAAATTAAGATGGAACTTAAAGGCTCTATCTGCAAAACTTACAGATTTGTCAGCCGCAGCCAGTGAAGCGTTGGAACTCAGAATGAGACATAAATCTGCCATTAAGAAATTAATCAAAACTACAACAAATCTCCAATCACACACAGAATCATAGGAGAGTTAAAGCAGGAGGAGCAATTTTAGATTGAGGGGAGGGGTGCTGAACAGGTTGAGGGGACTGAAGGTCTGAAAAGAAAGCATTTTCATTGAATGGCTTAACAAGCAATTTCCAGCCTTAAAAGTAGTCCTGAGTGATGTGGAAAGAGCGCACAGGGCCCTCACTCCTTAGCTGCCTGCAGGGCAACGACCGAGAGACTTCACAGCCAAAATGGTGTGATTTTATTTAAAGGACTAAATCATGAAAGCAGCCTGAGATGCCTAGGATCTATCTGTATAGGGACAAAAAGTCTCAATCTTCAATTACTTGTGTGCTGAAACGCAACTGAAAAGAAGAGTTTTTCAAAAAAATACACGGCTTTGCTCTGTGACTCTAGGATACAATACAAATGGGGCTACTCATTTAAACTAATTGGACTCAAAAATAATAATGCCGTTGTCAGACAAATTAGAATTCCAAGAAGATAGCTGTAGGAAGAAGAGGAAGAACAAGCAAATGAGGATCTATACAAATGGCAATGTAAATAAAAGAAAAACAGTATAAAAATCCTACGGGAAAGCAAATACAATGAATGGAACACTTGAATGGAATTTTATTCTCATAATTTAGTCCTAGAATATAGTTTGGAACCTTCATTTAATAGCTGTGCATGAGATCCTAAGAAATAATACCTGGGTGACCTGTTAATTTGCTGTGTATTAAGTTGTATGTTTGATATTCAGGAAGAGCAGTAGAAGTAGTGTTTATCTCATTCCCTAATCCATGCACCTTTTCCATGGATTCACCAGTTGAATCCATATGGTGTCTCTACCAAGGAGACTCTATGAAGGGTAGTGGTTTATTAATGGTTAAGCTGCAGTGCTGTATTTGGCTGGAAGGGAGCAGGAGGGAAATGGAACAGAAGAACAAGGATGAATGTCAGTGCTATCATATCTCAACCAAAGGAAAATACGATTGTCTTGCTTTTAAAATACCATCGTGAGTGTAAAAATGTGTTCCTGGACTCTTAATGATTTAGGTAATCCAGTAAAAAGAAGGAGGATCTGGAGGGCATTAAAACAAAATTTTGTTTTGCTGCAAGAAACACATATTAAAAATCAGCTGGAATCCAAAGCACTTATAAAGCACTTATCTAAAAGGTCTTAGTACTGTACTCGGCCGTGTGTGTGTGTGTACACACACACACACACACAGGAAATGGTATCTGGTGTAACTCTATACCAGACACCACTTCCCATGTCTGCGTTTTCCCCACCACTTCCCATATATTGTCTGTGTTCTCACAGAATCAGGGCATGCACCTGTTGGGTCAGCCCAGTGAAAATGATCCCTGTTCTGCCCTGTGAAACGCCCTCCCATCAGATGTCAAGGAAATAAACAACTATCTGGCTTTTAGAAGACATCTAAAGGCAGTCCTGTTCAGGGAAGTTTTGAATGTTTGATGTTTTATCGTGTTTTTAATATTCTGTTGGGAGCCGCCCAGAGTGGTTGAGGAAACCCAGCCAGATGGGTGGGGTATAAATAATAAATTATTATTATTATTATTATCCAGCAGAAATCAGAGTGTGGCACTCACCTGGGTCAAAATGAGACTCGACGATGACACGCACGGCATTGCTCTGGCCCAAGTCTCGTACCCGGATGCTCTTGAAATCCTTCTTGACGTCAGAGTTGCGGAAAAGTTCGTCCAGCTAAAGGTCCAGCAGGTGGGGCAGTGAGAAAGTAAAATGAAAGCAAGAAGGGTTTCACATTTCACATGACTTCTGTCTTTTAGTAAATATATAACACAGGTACGTGAATGGTTTTGAATATTCTGTAAAATATACTGTAATCTCATCTGTTTCTGATGTTCAGGCTATGAACCATCAGAGAAGAAGTATCAGCAGGCTTGGTGAAGCCCTGAGATAATGTGAAAGAAAAATCTTTAGAAACATTTGCAGAGGGACCTTTCAGGTAGACTGAGCTTGCTCAACAGCTGCAGCACATTGGGAAAGGGAATGCAAAACCAGAGGCACGGGGGGGTAGGGGGACGATCTCAATGGAGTATCTGGAATCCTGAACAAAGACCATCCACATGGTAACATTTTGTTGCAGGTCTCGTTGGTTGCTCCTTTAGGGTCCACTTAACGAGAGGAAGACAACCTCAAGAGAGAGAATTCCACAAGTGTGGAGGTTACCACTGAAGAGGCCTACCCTTAATGCACGCTAACCAAATCGTAGGCCAAAGTGGAGGGCTTCTGGGGCTGATGTTAGGGCCTCAGCATAGTCCTATTCCTATTCATTTGTGCTCACCGCGCTTTCGATGCTCCTGGCGGTCTCTCCAAAGAGCTCCGATTTGGGGTCAGCCATCTCTGGCGTGTAGAAAAGCTCTTGGCCTTCCACCTCTTCCAAGATGAGAACCCCCTGGAACACTTTTGTTGCTGAAGGGAAGGGGTGGGAAGTCAGAGGAGGAGACACAAATCTGTTAGCTCAACAGAGAAGCAAACAGCATTAATGAACAGCAACAACAACAACAACAGAGTATTCACAGCAAAGCAACCATAAAGAGTGTTCAGTCCCTTGGCGGGGAGGGGAAGCGAAAAGATGGCAGTATATGGGTAGTGCCAGAGTCTGGGGTTAGTCTGGATGGGTTGGGGTTGGGGGTGTTCAGCGCTATGGAGGTTAGTATTTTGAGAATGCTGGGTCAATAAGGCGAAGGCTCCAAGTGTTTTAGAATCGGCAGAGTTTACCATACAGGTTCCTCCAAGCTCCACCCTGGATGGTGGCTGTCCTGGACTGGCTGAGTAATAAGAGAACAAGACGGTTAGCTGGAAGAAGGAATACATGTCACATAACAAAGGCTGGGGGAGTGCGGGGCTCACATGCAGAAAACGTGGGCTTCTGGGAAACTCCCAAAGGGACGGAGAGAAAGGAAAGAGGAGGCAGAAACAGCTGCCGCATGGTATTCTCTAAGAAACCATAGAAGCAAGGACCGAAGGGACCCGGGAAAGGACAAGGGTGAAAGTGAGTGGCTACGGTCAGGTAAGGGTAAGGTTTAGTGGCAGCATGAGAGTACTGCCATAAACCTGTGTTTTAATTTTTTTTAAAATTGAGGATTGTATCTAATGCCAGTTCTACTTTTAAGATTCATTTAAGATTATGGATATAACTAACTTAGGTGCATTGGTTTAAGTGGGTCTATTCTGAAAAGGGCGTGGCTGGATACAACCCTATTCAATTATTTCTTTTGCAGAAATGTGACGCCCCCTTTGCGAACGCCAGCATTTTGTTATACATACAGATTATTTCTGACACATTAACATAGCAAAACACCTTTAAAAGCAGAAGAGAATTTGAGTACTCTGTATCCTTAAAACACAAATGAAGGAGAAAAAGGAGACACATGTGATGAAAGCAATTCAAACATTTTACCAGCCTAAGCCTTAATGTGACTTAGTGGGATTCCTATGTTTGATATCATCTCAGTCCAGCTATATGTGGTCAGCATCCTATATCTTTCACAATATTGGGGAGGGGGATGTATAGATAATTTTGCCTCCTTTCCCTTCTACTTCATGTGAATGTTGAATTATGAATATATTAATTTTAAACAAGTCTTGATGGAAGACACTTATTTTCCCAGTTTTACTGATGCAACTTCCTTTTATTTTCTACCACATTTCTACCACATTTTCAAAAAGACAAAAGTAAAGGTTGTTTTTCAGAAAACGCTGTCAATGCCGGGGACAGAATTTCTCAAAAAGACAGGTGGTGGGGATTTTTAAGGTTTTACCCAGCTTAGTCCTGCTTAGAGTAGACCCACTGATTCATGTCCATTAATTTCAGCAGGTCGACTCTGAGTAGGAGTAGCATTGGATACAACCCTAAATATCTGTCCATTTGCTATGCTTTTCTATTCTGAGAGCTATAATGAGAGACAAAAAGGGATGTTGACATTCACCTCTGTAGCAATAGGGAATAGAAACTTACTTTTTGTGAAATACATCAGTCCTCAAATAAAGCCATGCAGGTTTGCTGCTTCAGATGCTCTATCCAAATGCATTATTTGGTTACATCTGTTCTTAAATTTGTGTTAGATGTTCTGCTGGGTTTTTTGTTTTTTGTTTTACATTTTGAAATGCTCCAACGTGGTTTTGTTTTGTTTTCAATTGTGATTTTTATTAGGCTCCTTTGGGAGGAAGGGTAGCATACACTTCCCTTCAGTAAAGATAAAGCCACTTCATGTGTCCACGGGGAAATCAGGACACTCACACCTGGGAAACATTCTGATTATCAAGCTTAACCCACAGCTCAGTGGTAGCTGAGCAAAAAGTGTCCTGCCTGCTGAAGTCCCAGGCTCAATCTCTGCTCAAGTTCCAGAGGCGTCAGCCATCTCTGCTTGTCTTTCAGCAAAAACAGCCAAGAGTCTTTAAGGTGCCACGAGACATTTTGCTGTAATTGCTACTGCTGAGGAGCAGAGCTGGACTCGAGAAGCCGCTTAGGCAGATTGCTCTAGTTTTGGTATCAGGCAGAGTCAAATCTACTCAGCCCATTAGGCTGCTGTTGGCTGCCCTGTTTTCATTCCCTCTGCAGTCTCTAGGAGGGTCTGAAGCAACCTTCTTCCTCAGACGCATTGATGTTTCCATGGACTTCAAAAGACCGCCCACTCAACCCCAGGAAAAACAGGCAATGAGCAGTAGTATCACAATGGGCATGGTCAGGACTGCATCCTTTCAAAAGAATGGGGAAACACAAAGCAACTAGGCCAGCCTCCTAGAAGACATCAGTGGGATGTCTGTAGCTGTCAGTCCTGCAAAGTCTAGTGCTACGAGAGAGGCAATTCCCCCCCCCCCCATCCACTTCCTCCATAATTTTATAAATTATGATGTTGCCTTTTAATCTCACCTTTTCTCTAAACTAAAAAGCCCCATATGGTATAATCTTTCTTCCTAGGGAAGTTGCTCCACCCCCTTGATCATTTTGCTTGCTCTTTTCCAAACCTTTTCCAGCTCTACCATATCCTTTTTGAAGTGTGGTGACCAGAATCGTACACAATATTCCAAATGCTGTCGCACCAAAGATTGGTACAACACTGTTATAAACGGTTACGAAATCAGCTCCTTCCCTAATGATCCCTTTACACCATGGTCAGACCTTCAGGAGCCTTTGGACCCAGACATTCCAGCCACCATACTGGATTCTCCCTCTTCCGCTGCCTTGGCCCTCAAACCTCTCATTGTTATCCCCAAGGCCACAACAGTAGAGCAGACAAGGAGCCAGGCAGGAGCTTCAGGGCAGCTGGCAAAGTGGCCCTCCAGATGTTGATGAGCTACAACTCACCTCAACCCCAACCAAACTAGGCCAGGAGGATTTGGGCTGATCAGAAATGGGAGTCCAGCAACCTCTGGAGGGCCGTGGTTTCCCCATCCCTGGTCCAAGGGAATGTTTACATTGTCAACATTGAACGTAGGCTGAAACAGCGTTGACTGCCATGGTTCATCTCTTAGAAAGATCTGAAGTTTTGTGAGGGAACTTAAGGCCTGGTCCCTAAAAGAGAATTACTTTACCCAGGGTTCACTGGCAGTGGAGCAGTAGGTCAGGAAAAACAGGTTTGAAATGAGCTAGTCTTCAAGCATCGCCAAGGACAGAGTAACAATGCTGACCAAATTTCACCAAGGTGCATGGCCGTCATAACCCTGGAGCCTGAATCCTCAGCTCCAGGGGATGAGGGCAAGGACTTTGAAGCAGAAGAGGGCATGCAGGGTCAGCCCCAGAAGTGCTTTCGGCCCCCACCCCCAGCCCAAGGAAGTGATTCAGAGGACTCCCAGGAAAACGTGAGGCTCCCTTGCTCCGTCACAGCAGGAGGTTACTGGAGAAGACTGGGTCCTTGAAGTAGAACAGCCTCTTGAAACGCAGCTGGTGCTACCGGTAAGGCTGTTCCTGCTGCTACTATATAAGGGCTCTGTTATAGCTTGTTCCTTCCCAGAACAGCTTCAGAGCTCTGTGTCCCTGGACCTTGCCTTGCATCCAACCCAAACATGTGCCTTGCATTCCAGCCTGAACCTTGTCCCACACCCTGGCTGGGCCATGCTGTACCTCAGAGCACAACAGTACCCTCTTTTGCAAAACTACAATTTGCTGAGTCCCCAGGCTGACAGTTTAATGGATTTTAAGCAGAGCTGGGATTCTGTTCCCAACTAAGGTGAGTTACAGACCACTTTGCCCATGGAAGTCAGGCTACAATTGAACAAAACTATATTTACCTGGGCAGTTGCTTCCCTCTGCATCGGCAGCAGCTGTCTTGCCATCAGAGCAGCATCCCAAGGGGGTGTTATAACACGTGGCCCTCTCTATAACTGGGGTGCTCGTGACCCTTGCTTCTTCCATCTCCTCATCCCCTGCATAACAACAGGAAGAAGGCTTTAAATCTTTTTTTTTGGGGGGGGGAGAGGAAGAACTCTTAGGATTTTAACCACAAGAGGTTTCTTTGTGGAAATCCTGTTGTTTTCCTCGATCAGATTCCTGCAGGACAGGTCTGTGATAAAAGGGCTACCACGTTTCCTGTGAGGAAAATATTTGCAAATTTGCCTCTGAGAAGAGCCTTGCTGGGTCAGTTCAAAAGGGCTCATCTAGTCCAGCAGCCTTTTCTCACAGGGGCCAACAAGATGCCCCAACGGGAAGGCCACAAGAAGGACACAAGCACAACAGCAAATCTCCCACCTTGTGGTTCCCACCAACTGGCATTCAGAGGCATGGCTAGTAGTCATTGTGAGCTTTCTCCTCTGTGAATTTGCCTAGTCCACTTTTTAAAGCCATCCCAAGAGAATACAATGAATAGGAACGAAAGGAGAGCCTTCCTGGAACAGGCCAATGGCCCATCATAGTCCACCCTCCTCTTCTCACAGTGACCAACTCTGATGGGAAACTTGCTAGGTGGACAATGAGAGCAACTCTCCCCACTTATGATTCCCAGCAATTGGTATTCAGGGGCATTCCGCCTCCAACGTTGGAGGGGGAATATAGCCTTAAGTGGCTAGTAGCCATTGAGTGTCTTGCACTCCAAAGCCACACAGACAAGAAACTTGCTATGTAGGGTCCAACCAGACCCTGGTAGTCACAATTTTTTTTAAAGAAAAACTTGATCAGCAAAGCCAGCCTAAAAATGTGGTCCCCCCCCTTCCAGAGACATGGCCTTCTCCGCAGTGGCACCCAGATTACAGCATACCCTTTTAGGTATAAAATGCATGGGAGAATGCATTGCCAGGCCAATATGACCCCTTTGCATGGTCCTCAGGCAACAAAGAACTGACATCAAAACGGCACAGCCAGCTTACCGGTGGAGCTTGCGCCACTGCCTTCTTGGTCTCCACTGATGCCCATCTCTGGGTCCCCACTGCCTTCTGCGCTGCCTGGCTCAACGTAAGCTGGCTGGCTGGTGACTGGGACAACCGGGGCAGTCGACAGAGGTCGGATTGTGGTCTGGCGGACACCATGCATGGTCCAAGCAGTTGTGGCTGGGCGAGGGGAGGTGCTGATCCGTCGCGTGACTGGGTGGCTTTGTGGGGAAGCCTTGACTTCAAAGTGCTGGGAGCTGCCTGGCGTCCTGGGCAGCTCAGGAACCTGGGGGGTGGCTTGAGGGGTTGGAGGGAGAAGCGATCCCAAGGTTGCAGGTGGTGTAGCGTGGCTGGCATGAGTGATGGATTCTGCAGGGAAAGCAAAAGGAAGGCAGTGGTTAAGAGGCAGGCCAGGACCAGTCACGCCTGCAGAACACATCACCTGCCAAAGCTGGGTCAGCCCACGTCACATATGGGGACAGAGAAGTGGGTGAATAAACCTCATGGGTGCTGCTGTCTGTAGTTTGCAAAGCACTTAGCAGGCTATCATAGGAACAATCTCCACTGAGTGGCTCTCCAGGGTTCCAGACTAGAGATCTCAGGGACTAAACATGTGACCTCTTGCATGCAAAGCAGGCACTTTACCACTGAATGAGGGGCCTTCCCTACTTTTCTGATTAGTGACAAGTTTGCATGTGTGACACATGGTGCTTCTTCATCGCCATGTTAAAACTAGGGTGAAATAGTTCTTTTAGTGGTGGTGCCATCAAGACTTTGGGGCACCTGTCCAGGGCCCCACTGGGCAGAAGGGAGCAGGAGGGACCTCAAATACAGTAGGATGTGCTGACTGCATGTTGGAGTGGGTGAAGTAATGCACTTTATTATTTAAAGACATACACACACACACCCTGCTACACAAAAAATGGCCACGGAGTCAAGAGTCTAAAATGGCTTAGCTCCACTGCTGATTGTGAGATAACAGATTTTCAAAGCACGCCTTTGGAATTTGAGACCTGCTCCCATACCAATTTGTTTGCAACTCAAGTGAGTACATCAGATTGGCTTGCATATCACATGCCAAAATCAATAACCTCTCATCAGGCACCAAGGCTCAAAAGAGTGTATATATTTGCTCTCTTTTGTTTCAGAACAAATCTGATATCTGGCTTTTTGACAATTACAGGGTCGAAAAACCTGAAGGCTCGTCATTAAGATTTGAGCCCTGCTTATTACATTCACACAACATCGGAAGGTTGAATAGCTCCCAGACCTTAACTCAGACCTTGACGGCAGCTTTTGACATTTGGATCTTTCCACTGGTGGTTTTTTTTAAATGGACATTTTTAGCTGTGGATCTGTCTCCTGTCAGCCCCAACCAGCATTGCCAATGGGCAGCGATGATGGGAGTTGTAGCCCAACATCAGAAAGGTCACAGTATCCCCATTCATGTTTTGTGAGGACCTACTGGGTCTATAAGGCAGGTTACAAAGGTAAAAATAAATATATAGTCCTGGGTCCATTTTAGCTGGTCCATAACCCCACAACTGCATCCCCAGCACCCCCGGTAATCATAACTGATTGTCAGTAGTAGTTAAAAAGAGCTGCTTAAGATTTGATGCCTGAGTTTGATCCCCACCCCCACCCTCCCTGTCCCTTTCCCCTTGTGTGTCATTTTTTTAAAAGTACAATGGTACCTCGGGTTAAGTACTTAATTCGTTCTGGAGGTCCGTTCTTAAGCTGAAACTGTTCTTAACCTGAAGCACCACTTTAGCTAATGGGGCCTCCTGCTGCTGCCGCGCCGCCGGAGCACGATTTCTGTTCCCATCCTGAAGCAAAGTTCTTAACCTGAGGTAATATTTCTGGGTTAGCGGAGTCTGTAACCTGAAGCGTATGTAACCCGAGGTACCACTGTATAGACTGTAAGCCTATAGGCAGGGAATGTCTTGTTTTTACCTGGCTGCATATAAACCACTGTGGGACCCTTTTTGGCTAAAGAGCAAAGTGCAAATGAAATCAACCAATCAATTGTCCCCAAGTTCCTATTTATCTCTCTATTAATGAATTAAATTTATATGCCAACTTTTCCTCCAAGGAACTCAAGGTGGTATACATGGTATCTCCCTCCCCATTTTCTGCTCACAACATCCCCATGAGGTAGGTTAGCTTTGAGATGGTGGCTGCCCCAAGGTTACCCAGGAAGCTTTGTAGCTATATGGGAATTCGAACCCTGGCGCCCCAAGTCCTGGTTCAACACTCTACAACCATTACGCCACTGCCCAAACAAGAAGCTTGACATGGTGCTCGTGTATTTACCTTGGCACTGGCCGAAGTGCTTCACCTCTATGACCTGCCCTTGCCGGCAGGCAATGGTCCTCAGCTGGCACTGGTCACCATAGGTCACTCCGTCCGAGCCGCAGACCTAGGATATTTGATCAGATTTAGTATTTGTAATTCCACTTTTCCACAGCAACTGTGTTGAGATGAAAGCAGCACTCAGTAATAATAGGATTAAAATTAAAGGGGGCCATCACAGTCATTATAGCCATATCAAAAACACAGTAAGGCAGAAAGCAAAAGAATTAATCAAAACAATTAATCCAATGGCTGCTGAGCATCAGCCCTGAGCCTGTTGACGTGTGTGTGTGTGTGTGTGTGTGTGTGTGTGAATGAATGAGTGAGAGAGAGTGAAACAGATAATGGCAGTTCAGACTCATAGAGTTGGAAGGGACCCTGAGGATCATCCGGTCCACTGCAGGAATATGCAGCTGTTCCTTACAGGGATCTAACCTGCAACCTTGGCGTTATCAGCATCGTGCACTAAACTGAGCTATCCAGGTTCTCCAGTGGAGAGGCAATAGGGATGCTCCTCTGCTGATACAACAGGGACAGAGATCAAAGACCAATAGGATTTGGGGGGGGGGGGGTAGGAACATAAAAGTGTAAGAACATTAAGAAAAACTTGCTGGATCAGTCCATTGGTTCATCTCATCCAGCATCTTGTTCCCACAGTAGCCAACCAGGTGCCTCCAGGAACCCTCAAGCAGGGCCCAAGCGCCTCCTGTGGTTTCTAGCAACCGATATTCAAAAACAATACAGCCTCCGACTGTGAAGGCTAATAGCCACTGACAGCCTTATCTGACATGAATTTGTCCAGTTGTCTTTTAAAGCCATCCAGGTTGGTGGTGATAGGGAGCAGGTTTCATGATTTAACTGTGCATTGAATGAAGAAGTACTTTCTTGGCGACAGCTAACACGAGAAGAGAGAGCAGTGGAAGGTGAAGCAAGGTCAGGTTGTAGTAAGACCACAGGTGACTCGAGTTCAGCTGTAAATAAGCTCATCTGTTCCCCCAATTTGTAAAATGGGAACAATAAATTCTAGGAGTTGTCTCCCGTGTGATGTCCTAGTCAGAAGAGACTCACTGAAATTAATGACATGACTAGCTTAGATCTACTAATGTCATGGGTGTGTGGGTGTGGGTGTGTCCTATACTGAATAGGGCTGACAATGGACACAATTGTGTCTACTTACCTTGGTCATGTTGGCCTCCGTGCAGAGTGGAGATGGGCACTCACAGTGTGCAAAGCCATTTACTTCCACGCAGGACGCCCCAAACTCACACACCATTTCAGTGCAGGATGAGGGTGCAGATGGGTCTGAGTAGGGTAGGATAAATAACAGTAGAGGCATGGCATGAAAACTCATACACCTGGATTTTGCCTAACAGTTGGTAGGTCTTCCTTTGCAGATGATGAAGGTGGCATGCACACCACACATCTGAGCAGTGGGGAAGTGGTCTGGGGTCACGGGAGGTCACTGTTTCTGCAGCAGGGTCCCTGTCTCTAGCATCCTAGAGTTGCCCATTCTGCACGAAAGGGGAGCTTCTTAGCCACTGCATGCCCCCACTGTATGCTAAGCATTTAGGAACACTGAAAACACAAGGTGCTTCCGTTTCAAGAGAGTGGTGTGCAAGTTCTGTTATATAGGATGGAGCTACATGGGAAGCACAACTTAAGGCCCCCCCCCGAAAGAAGATACTGGAGCACTCCAAATCCTTTGTCCATGTACGTGCACATGCTGAAATAGTAGATCTAGCTAAAAAGCAATACATGGAGACTTGCATTAATTGTTGCAATGCACCCCTAATTAATATTGTATAATCTTAGAAGGAAGGGACGTGGGTGGCACTGTGGGTTAAACCACAGAGCCTAGGACTTGCTGATCAGCCCGCGATGGGGTGAGCTCCCATTGCTTGGTCCCTGCTCCTGCCAACCTAGCAGTTTGAAAGCACGTCAAAGTAGATAAATAGGTACCGCTCTGGCGGGAAGGTAAACGGTGTTTCCGTGCGCTGCTCTGGTTCGGCAGATGCGGCTTAGTCATGCTGGCCACATGACCCGGAAGCTGTACACCGGCTCCCTTGGCCAATAAAGCAAGATGAGCACTGAAACCCCGGAGTTGGCCACGACTGGACCTAACGGTCAGGGGTCCCTTTACCTTTAATCTTAGAAGGGTGTGGCTGTGACTACCATGAAGGGACCTTGCACTTCTGATTATGCCATTACACTGCTGCATTTATAAAACACACTTAAAGCACATGACTTCCCCCCAAAGAACTGTAGTTTGTTAATAGAGCCAGGAACCCTAGGATTCTCTGGGGGAAGCAATGTGCTTTAGGATGTGTGGGGCGCACACAGCCAGAGAGGTGTTAAAGCCATATTCACAAACAGTTGTATTATGCAGCAATCTTGGGTTCTCCAAACTAACGTGGGAGAGGAAAGCCCACGAAGAAAGCAGCCCCTCCCCGCTCACCTTTCTCGCAGCCAGACATTCCCAGCTTGCTTCCGTTGGGACACTGGTTGCATTTCATGCCGGTGATGCCGGTTTTGCAGGAACACAAGCCTGTCATCTGCTCACAGTCATCGCGCACCGAGCCCACGGGATCACAGTGGCAAGCTTCACAGGAAGGCGACAGGATGGGAAGGAACAAACTGAATATATGACACAGAAATTCCCCCCTCTCCCTCTGGCCCTATCCAGTTAAAGCCTTATGATACTACTTTAAACAGCCATGGCTACTCCCCTGGGAACTGTCGTTTGCTAAAGGTGCTGAGAATTGTTAGGAGGCACACACGCACCCCTTCCCTTCACCGAGCTATAATTCTCGAGTGGTTTAAAAATCACTCTCCCTCTTCCCAGGGAAGTCTGGGAATTGTAGCTCTGCGAAGAGAATGGAGGGGTGTTTGAGTCCCCTAACAACCCTTAGCACACTGTCATAACAATGCATCATTTAACTTATAGATTTCACTGCCATATGAAAGTTTTAAAGGGAAATGGTAACAAATGCCAGTGGGGGAAAGTACATCAAATGCCAAGAGACTATTCCCTTTTGCTATGTGCTCCACTCCACCACCAACTGAAAATATCAGGCAGTAACAATGAGAGGGGGCTACTGCCTTTCTGCCCCACTTGTGGGCTTCCCAGAAGCACCTGATGGACCCACTGTGAGAGACACAGGACTCTGGACTAGATGGATTTTGTTCTGCTCCAGCAGGGCTCTTCTTGTTCTTTTACGTATTTAAGATATCCTTTTATTTTATTTAATATCTTTATTAATCCTGCCCTTTCTCCCAAAAGAGCCCAGAGTGGGGGTGAGGGCAAACATTTCTGTGATTTTTTTAAAAAATACCATTTAAAATAAAACAAAAACTTATTTTAAAACCTCTAAAACACAATAAAAAAATTAAGAACAGATGCAGCCAAACATGAAGAGTTTTCATCAGGCCACTAAAAGGGTACAGTGATGACGCCTGCCTTATATCAATGGGCAGGGAGTTCCACAAAGTACAGGTGCTGCCACACTAAAGGAGTCATTCCTAAAGCGTCACAACAGTGCTTCAAATGTGTGGTTTGGATGTGACCATCATTTGTCATGACTGGACAGGAACTGCCATCTGTGTGGCATTTGTGGAAGTGCAAACCTCAAAAATGTTTACATATGAGTTAAGGCCACCTCTTACGTTCTTAATGGGCTGCATGGATAGTTGAGGTCAACATGGAGGGCCATGTATATAGCTGGGTGCAGATCAACAATAACTCACAAGGTGTCAGCGAAGTTAACTCTTTATTCAAAGAAACGAAACAGCTCAGGCCTAGTAAGAACAGCAACTCCCCAGTAGTTCTTGCCCAATGAGGCAGCTGCAACCTGAGACCTCTCTGCCTGATCTGTCTTTGCTCTGCCCTCTTCATACCCCTGCAGGGTCTGGGAGACCAAGGGGGAGGGGAGCTGATTACAGCTGGAGGGGGAGACTCCTTGGATTCATCATTAGCCTGCCTCACCTCTGCCTCTTGGTCCCCCTTCTCTTCAGCCTCCACTTCTGCCTCTGATTCCAGACTGCTCTCTGCCACAGCCTCTTCCTGATCACTAAATCCTTTTGCCTCTTCAGCTTCTAGCACCTCCTCATGCTAATCTGCTCCCTCTTCTCCCTCTGACCACTCATCGTCATCCCATCACCAATCTCCTGGCTCTGAGTCTTCTTTCCTTGGGGGTTCCCCAGCTGGTGTTTCCCACCATTCCTCTGCACCCAGCCAGTCTTGTAAAACTCCCAATCATGACCCCAAATCAAAGGGCATATGAGCACAAATGCAGATGTTCTTGGCTCTATTCTCTAGGCACACCAGACAGGCAAATCCTGACTGCAACCCCGAACCCACCCCCAATGAATTTCCCAGCTCTCTGTTGAGAGTTTAAGAAGGGAATGGGAGGGAGAGGGACATAAAGTTATAAGATAAAACCACTTATTGTCTGAAAACTCTCAACGGAAAACAAAACTCTCTGGTTCATTTTGCAGACAGCGGGTTCCTTTTGAGAAGGGACACCTGGGTTTGGGATGGTGGAGGATTCATCAATCCCCTTCCAGTCGTCAGTTCCAGTGGTTAATGAGTGATGCCATTAGATGCACACATCCCAATTCCCAGCGTGATCTTATTAGCTCTTAAGCCTACTGTGAGCGTGGGCTTTTATAACTTTAATGAGGTAACACTTGTTCTCAGCACCCAGGATGGAACCCAAGAGTCTCAACTCCCAGTTCAGTGCTGAACTCTGAGGAAGGGCTTGTTGTTTTTAATCGCTGGGATGGATAAAGCCATCTCCATTTGAGGAATGACTGTTTCAGAACAATTCAGATCCATCACCCAAGAGAGAAAGGAAGAGGGGGATGGTATCACTATAATAATTTCTCTCTCTCTCTCTCTCTCTCTCTCTCTCTCACACACACACACACACACACACACACACACACACAATTCTTTGTTGTTTGCTATCCTTTCCAAATAACTCTTCTTCCCATGATAATTCCGCCCTCTCCCCGTTCACCACCTTATCGATTCCTTTGCTTTTGTCTCCAATGGAGCTTGAAATTAACACAGCCTTCCCCTGCCTCCACTTCTCTCTCTCTCTCCCCTAACCCCCACCACCACTTGCCCTATCGCAGTTCACTTCCTTATTTGCACAGAGGAATAGTCTCAATACAGATCTAGGGAAAGTGATCAAGATTGGGCTGTATCCCTTGCCCCAATTTCTCAACAGAAATATAAGGGGCCATCTGGGGTGTCAAAATGGAGGGGGGGGAATGGAAGACACTGGTGTGGGGAAACAGAGAGCTGGGTTTTTAGCTAGGGGTGAGCAGAAGGAAAACTGCATTCCACCAGCAAACTACTAGCCTATTGGCCTGGAGTCTAAATTAACCCAACCAAAAGTTACTAGCCTGCATTTTTTTTACTCCTAAGAATGAACAGTACATGTCATTGGCTCCAGAGTCCAGCAACAACCAGGATTCAGAATTAGGTGCTAAGGAGCTAGACTGGATTCTTAGCCGCAGCACTAGTGCCCATAGAACTGGAAGCCAAAAATTCCTCAGTTCACTTCCATGTTGGAGCACAAGTTGCATTGCTCTCCTTGGTGCTGAAGCAGCCTACCTACCTTGCTGTTTTGCACTGTGGGCTCGTACAGTGGACAAGGATAGGACAGAGCACTGCTTGCTGCTGAGTGGAGAGGGTAGAACACCCTTCTCCTCTGCACCTAGCAAAGGAATGCAGAGGGCTGCCAGAGGAGGGGTAGAATGCTGTCTGCCTCTTCTGCACCCCACTCACCTAGTGACCTATGATGACCAGAGTTAGGCAAGTGGCGGCCTTTTAAGTTGTGGTACCCAGTCAAGAAAGCTTACCTGGTACCTAGGTGGAGCCTTTTTAATTCCCCCTCTTCTTTTTAAGGCACTACTTAACTTGGGTTTTACTATGCTGTTGTGCTTATATAGTGTTTAGTGTGTCAGACTGGAAAGTTGTAGCAATTTGAATCCCCCCTCACCCATGAAGCTTTGGGACAGCCATCATATCACTTAACCTAAGCTATCTCACAGGGATGTTGTTAGGATAAAGTGGAGAGGAAGGGGGCAAGAACCACATAAGCTTCCTTTAGCTCCTTAGAGTAAAGACAAGGATATAAATGTAAGAAATAAAATTAAATAAAACATTGATATAGTTATTTGTATGTGTGAATCTGTTCTTTTTGTTTTATTGTTTTTAATTTCGTATCACTGCAAGTTGCACTGGAAGTAGATACTCTGAAAGATATTTGTTGTTGTTTCACATTAATAAATGTAAATGTAGCATGGTGGATGGTTCATCAATTTTACTGAGCCTTCAGCCACATGTCACCTCAGGAACAAGAACTAAAAGCTTATGAAGTGGAAGGTTTAAGTCTGCAGGAAAACCTAACACTTTCAAGCTAGGAACAAAATGTAGGTTGATTCCTATTTAGTCAGCTGGCAAAATATTCATTTCTACAGCTGGAGACAACAGGCGGGATTAAATTTGGGGCTTCTGCTAACATCTGGAAGAGAGCAAGAATACATTTCTCATGGGGACTACTACTAACATCTGGCTAAGTGAAACCCAAAATGGTTATTACTAACATCTGGAAAAGAGAGTGTCGGGTTTCTCCCTTGGCCAGCATCTGGAAGGCATCAGAACAAATTTCTCTACCATCTGGAGGAAAGGAAAGGTATGTTTTTGCAGAACATTATTATTAGAAGGGGATTGGAGGGGGAAAGCTTCCACTTAACATCTGGAGTTTTCAACTCCCATGAACCAACAAGACGGAATTGGTCAGATCAGCTTCCTCCAGCCTGTTGACAGGGCTTTGCGATTTCCCTTGCCGCAAGGCCTGCTCCACATCTTACAAGCACAGGCTCATCTGTTTCAAATTAACGCACAAGTTGAACCTAAGACAGACCTTTTGTAAATCTGGCTACGTGCTGCAGCTCTTTGAAAAACGACTTCATGCCACATACAGTGGATGTGACCTGACCTCCAGACCTGGACGTTGTTATTGCTCACAGATTTGGTCTTGCAGGGCGTGGACTCCCAAGGAGGGTTTGCTCCTTGTATGACTGCCAAGGCCAAAACAGTCTGAAAATGAGCAGACCTCAGACAAAGAGCATGGGAGTCTGCTGATGGTGGCACTAGTACAAAACATCTGGAGGGCACCAGGTTGGAGGAGGCTGTTCTAAGGTATTAGGCAGGTCTTCCCCAGCCCAACAGGGAGATAACCTTCTGCATGCAAAAGACAATTGGATATGTGAAACTGCCTTATATCAAGTCTCATGGATCCAATTAGCTTCATATTTTAAAGTATCTAATGGCCTGCCACATGGAAAATAGAGCAAGCTTGTTTTCTGCTACTCCACATGGCAGGACGCAAACCAATGAATTCAAATTACACGAAAAGAGATTTCTGCATTTCAGTGGATTGGCCAAGATGACCCTCAGGGTCCCTTCTAATGCTACAATTCTATGATTCTGTGAATCGTTAGGAATAACTTTCTGACAGTAAGAGCTGCTTGACAGTCGAATGGACCCCCCCAAAAGGTGGTGGACTCTCTTTCACTGTTTTAAAAATAGTCATCTGTCAGGGATTCTTCAGCTGTGCTTCCTAAAATTGAACTAAATGACCCTTGGGGTACCTTCCAACTCTAAAATTCTATGATTTACCATCAGACCCTTTTTTTATATGGAGGTGCTGGAAAACAAATGAACCTGGGATCTTCTGCATGCAAAGGGCCTGATTTACTATTGATCTACTGCACCTTCCCAAGAGCACGCGGTAAAAATGCAATGTCAGCATTCACTCTGCCACCGAACAGCTTTGCTGATGCTGGGCAGGAGTCATGCAAACCTCCAGGCTCTCCTGGCAAAAATTTCCCCTTCCTGGTTGAGACTGCAATACTCACGGGTACAGCCACTCTTGCTGTCGGTGACAATGCCACGGAAGTTCCAGAAGCCCGGCTCGCAGCGGTCGCACTTTAGGCCCCCCACGCCCGGTTTGCAGGAGCACTGCCCCGTGGCAGGGTCACAACTGCCTCCATAGGAACCGTAGGGGTTACAGTGGCAGGTACCTGCAAAAGACGGGTAGGAGGTCAGATTTGTTTAATAACGTAAAAGGCGCCCTGCCAGATCAGACCAAAATCCCATCTAGTTATAAGAACGTCCAGTTTCTCAGTGGCCAGCCGGATGCCTGTGGGAAACCCACAAGCAGGACCCAAGTACAGTGGTACCTCGGGTTAAGAACTCCATTTGTTCTGGAGGTCCATTCTTAACCTGAAACTGTTCTTAACCTGACGCACCACTTTAGCCTCCCGCTGCCACGTGATTTCTGTTCTCACCCTGAAGCAAAGTTCTTAACCCGAGGTACTATTTATGGGTTAGCGGAGTCTGTAACCTGAAGCATATGTAACCTGAAGCATATGTAGCCTGAGGTACCACTGTGCAAGACCACTCTCTCCTTCTGAAGCTTCCAGCAACGGGTATTCACAGGCCTTACTGCCTCCGACTGTGGAGGCATGGCATAGCCATTGTGGCTGGTCCAGCATCCTGTTCTCACAGTGGCCAGCTCAAGATGCTTCTGGGAAGCCTCAAGTCAGGATCTGATGTCAAATGGGATCTCAGCACCTGGCATTCAAAGAAACACTACAACATAGCCGTCTCAGCTAGTAGCCACTGCCTTGTATTCTACAAATCTACTTGCCAAGGACAAGTACCCAAAGCTTAAGGAGCGCACTCAGATCCCGTCCCCCAAGTTCTGCAGAAGCTGAAGATCAGAAAACAGCAGAAACTCTCTCAAATGACTTGGAAGAGACCCTGCTATTTCCTCGAAACCCTGGCACAAATGAAAGTAGGCTTCGCCTCTCTCCTGAGCCCTTTAGAGGAAGAGAGGGCTTTGTGCAGATCACAAATAACAAATAGCTAGTATATCATGCCAACCTTTGGAAGCCCTCAAACATAGTGATTGAGAAGAAAGAAATGGAGGTAGGAAAGAACAGTGGTAGGTGTGGAAATGTTTTGTATATGTTTGCAAATCAACAAAGGACACAGAAAAGCCACAGGATTCACGTTCCTAAGAATCTGAGCTTTCTTTCATATTTTTTAAAAACGAACCAGTTTCCGTGACCTATCTAAATTATGCAGGATTGTGTGATTGTCTTATTTTATACAGCATCTTACTTTTATTTGCTTTTCATAATTTATAATGGGGGGTTGGAGAGCAATGGAGGTATGCCATTGTGCTTTATTCAGTTTCTTCATAATTTATAATGGGGGGTTGGAGAGCAATGGAGGTATGCCATTGTGCTTTATTCAGTCTCTTCATAATTTATAATGGGGGGTTGGAGAGCAATGGAGGTATGCCATTGTGCTTTATTCAGTCTCTTCTCTAGCTGGAAGCTCAGCCAGACGGGTGGGGTAGAATAATAATAATAATAATAATAATAATAATAATAATAATAATAAAAGAAGAAATCTGCCTGATTCTGAGTGAGAGCACTGGTCCATCTAGCTCAGGATTATCTACAATGACTGGCAGGGGAACCCCAGCATTTCAGACAAGGAGTCTTTCCCATCACATACTGCCTGATCCTTCTAGTGGAGGTGCTGGGGATTGAATCTCAGACTTTCTGTATGCAAAGGAGATGCTGTACCATTGAGCTAAGGCAACACTGAGTTGCCTCCCAACACTTTCTTTGCTGCAATAAGCACTGAAAACTGGTGGAGGAGGAACAGGAGGAGGAGAAGGACAAAGAAGCTAATAATAACAATCTGGGATTCTCAGAAAGCTGAATTCTACATCCACTATCACATTCCATATTTCTCCTGTGAAACTGTTTCTTGAGAAATACTAGCAATTGAAACAAAACAGTACATGGTTTTTAAGGAACTCTACTTTTCAAGCTGTATGATTTTGTAGGGCTTTCCCTCTTCCATCCTTGTTTACTTTCTGCCCCGCTATGTGGAGCTGCTTTCTCGCAATGTCAAAAAGAGATTGTTCTCAGATTTCATCGGCTTATTGGCATGCAAAACTTCCCAGCCAAGGTCCATCTGCTCCTTGCTGTCTGCATGCAAATTCCCAGCTGTTGGGAATCAAATGTGGATGCACCCACGGTCCAACCCTCTGTCTGTTCCTCTATGGGAGCAGGTACAAGTACATTGGTTCCTGGGCAGATATAGGCAGATAATCCATTCCCCTTGAAGCTGCTCACTCTTGAGGCAAGCCGGAAAGAGATTCTTGGACAAACCAAAGTGGCTTATGTGACGCTGAATGTTTTCCTTCCATTGCAGGAAAACACTAGAGGGGGGGAAATTATTGCAGAAGCTGGCCGCAGGGAATAAATCTGAGTCCTGCAGCACAGTTTTCAGGCCGGTGATTACATCTTGATTTATACCCCCTGCTGTGGACGCAAGGGCATGAGCGAGACACAAGTTAAAGAGAGGTTTGATTCAAGACACAGCAGATAAACTTTAGGAAGGGGGCGCAAATGGAGCTGGCTTGACAAATGGGGAAGTGATGCCTAACACCATGAGCAATAGGTATGAGTGACTGAAAACTGGGTTGCTCTGAACCTGATGATCATTGCTTTTCCTCTTGTCCTTTCTAGGGCTCTAAGATCTCACAACACAACACCTGGATGTTTTTAAGCTCACCTTCACAGCTGTGGGAATTCCAAGCCTAGAGGACTGTCACTGCCCCTTTCCCCACACTCCATCCCACCTTCCATGAAGGCAGAAGATCTCAAGGTGGGGAAGTCCTATGCTAGTTTCTGCAAACAGGAAAATAGGAAGATGTCTTATACTGAATCAGACTATTGGCCCATCTAGCTCAGTACTGTCTACACTGACTGGCAGTGGCTGTCTAGGGTTTTAAGAAAAGGAATCATTCTCAGCCCTACCTGGAGATGATGGTGTCTGAATGTGGGACTTTCTGCACCCAAAGCAGGTGCTGTACCATAGACCTATGGATACTCGTATGGTTAGGGACCTGCCTTATGCTGTGTCAGATTTTGGGGCAATCTAGCTCAGTACTGTCTACACTAACTGGCAGCAGCTCTGCAGGGTTTCAGACTGGGTCCTCTCCCAGCCCTACCTGGAGATGCCAAGGATTGAACCTGGGACCTTCTGCACAAGAAGCAGATGCTCTAACCACTAAGCTATGGCCTTTCCGTGTAATATGCAAACCACGGGGACACAGAAGAAATGCACAGGCCTGATGGCATGTAGCACCACACACTGGCCATCACAAGGACCATCATCACCTGAAAAACCAGTAATAATTAATAAAAATGATGAAATAGAGCAGGGGCAGCCAGCTTGTTGACCTCCAGGTGTTGCTGGAGCTATAGCTCCCATCATATTTGACCTCTGGTTATGCCGACTGGGGCAGATGGAAGTCAGAGTCAAGCAACAAGCAGAGGGCATTGCACTGGCTATCCCTGATCAAGAGCAATGGCTTTCGAACGGTGTCCTGCAGACGCCTGGGATTCTGTGGATGTTCCTCAATTAAGTGATCAATTACAGCGGAAAAGCTTCCTTGAAAAAGAACTCTCACCCTCCTACTGCCAATCATCTCCTAAGCCACGTTGCTAATCCTTATTATGTTCTGGGCACGTTCTAGTTCATGCAGGGTGAAAAGTGAGGCTTGACAAGCCTGGCCGGAGTCTGATGTCAACGCAGTCTGCAGCCTGGAACACTCCCCACAATGCCTCTGCCATACCCTGCACTTTTTGTGGCAGGTTATGGTGAAGGCTTCTTAGAGCCAACAAGTTTTTAAATGGCTGCTTCACAGACACCTAGCTTTGCAACTCTCACAGAGACATGCCGTATAAGGTGCATGCAGGAGCCGGGCCCTGTGACCAGTAGGGCTTCGCAGGACTGGGGCCTTCCTAAGTTTGTTCTAGAGAGGCAAGGCGCGGCCACACAGGTGAGGCTGCTTGGTAACTCACTGCACCTGGTGGCAAGAGCCGGGAAGGGATATAAGGTCAGCATTTCCCTTCAGCTCTTTGCCACAGCAACACGTTTCCTGCCTTGCTGCATTTGGCTTCTTGCTTCCTGATCCTCAGACCTTGGCTTCCTGACTCCCCGCTTCCTGACCCTCAGACCCCTGGCTTCTGGACTCTTGCTCCTGCTCCCACCCTGCCATCTTGCCCCCAGTCCCGATGTCCTCAGCCAGGACTTCAATCGCCCATAGACCGGACCGTGACAGTAGGTCTGCCTTATTATCCCAATATTGCACATTAAGGTGGGTGGCATGGTATGGAGCGGTGCAAGATAATGCATTGCTGGAACCCATCTGGTGCATCAGAACATAAGGAGAGCTAGCTGGATCAGGCCAGCAGCCCGCCTGGTCCTCTTCTCGCAATGGCCAACTAGATACCCATTATGGGAGACCTGCAAGCAGGACTTGAGAGCAAGAGTCCTCTCTCCTCCCTTGCAATTCCCAGCGACTGGCATTCAAAAGCATATTGCTTCTGACAGGGGAGGTAGAATGAAGCCATCATGGTTAGCAGCTACTGACAGCCTTGTCCTCCATGAATTTATATACAGTGGTACCTCGCAAGACGAAAAACGCGCAAGACGAAAGAGTTTTCCGTTTTTTGAGTCGTTCCGCAAGACGAATTTCCCTATGGGCTTGCTTCGCAAGACGAAACGTCTTGCGAGTTCTTGCGAGTTTGTTTCCTTTTTCTTAAAGCCGCTAATAGTCGTGCTTCGCAAGACGAAAAAAACGCAAGATGAAGAGACTCGCGGAACGGATTAATTTTGTCTTGCGAGGCACCACTGTAATCCTCTTTTAAAGCCATCCAAGTTTGTGGCCATCACTCATGGCAGCAAATTCCAAAGGGGAAAGGACTTTCTTTGGTCTCTCCTGAAATCTTCCAATATTCTGCTTCATTCCTTGAGTTCTAGCATTATATGAGAGAGGGGGGAAACCTTTTCTCTCTAATATATATATATATATATATATATATGTATATAATTTCTGTTTTACAATTTAAAGTACTCATTTTTACATCCTTAAGATATTGATGACTTCCTTTCTTCGGTTCATTTTACATATCATAAATCCCCGTATATTTTACAGAAACTATACCATTCAGTATTCCATTATTACATCCATCGTAACTTATTTACACTGTTGAATTTATCTTAATGCTGCCAGCGTTTTCAGCTGTACAGTTATTTCTCATATATTCAATAAACGTTTTCCAATCTTCTCTAAAAGTATGTTCTTCTTGTTCTCTTATTCTATATGTTAAGTCTGCAAGCTGTGTATATTCTGTCAACTTAAGTTGCCACTCTTCTTTGGTTGGGACCTCGCTCATTTTCCATTTTTTGACACCAGGGAATTTCAGCCTGAACCCAACAGAAAGGACTCTGGTTTTGGGGGGGAAGTACTTTTAAACATTTTCTTCCATTCATTATGGATCATTTGCCAATACTCCTTTCATATGTGGTGGACTTGTAAAAAACGTTCCCCGAACCTCTTTGCATCTCCTGGAGATGCAAACAGGGAAAACCTTTTCTCTGTCCACTTTCTCCGTGCCATGCAGAATTCTGCACATCTCTATCTTCATGTCTTCTCATACAAATCTTTGCTCTAAACCAAAAATAGAAGAAGCAGCTCCAAATGTCATAACCTTTCTTTGTAGAGGAGTTGCTCCACCCCGCGGATCATTCTGCTCGCCCTTTTCTGAACCTTAATAGCAGAGATGAGGCCCAAATCATGGCTCAGTCTCTTAGTGGCTACATTGCATAAGCAGTCAGTGTGGCACCATGAGAGAAGCCAGCCAGCCCCTCCCCGCTGCCCACCCTTACGGGTGACCTCTGTGACTCCACAGCCCAGGAGCTCCCGAGCGATTAAAGCTGCTTTCAGAACGCTTCCTCTTATTAAATTATATGGCGCATGAAATGATTCTACATCCCCAATCAAGACTGCCTCATCTCGGCACGCTCGCCTACGATGGCCACAGACCAGCCGATGCCCTAATGGATACCCGTGAACCAGCTGGCTGTCAGCCTCAGCTGTTAAAAATGTTGCTAATGCTTTCTCATCTCGTTAGGTTAAAGAGCCGTCTCCGGCTAATTATTTTATAAAATATTAATAAAACCTTCGTGGATGTGGCCGGCTGCGGTGAAGAGGAAGAGGGCCCTGCAATTGGGATGCACGCAGTTTAAAACACTGGGCACATTCTGAGGTTATAGGAAAGGGAGGGGGCCAAGGCAATGAATGCACACATCACCCCCTCTAATGGCAAACTCAGACAATGAGCGCCTGCAGGAATGTGCTCAGAATGGGACTACAAATCCAGAGTTCTCCCTCTGTGCCTGCCATCTTCAGGCACAAGAGGCGAGCAGGTTGTGCTCAGCATCATCCCCCGGGATTGGCAGATCTCTGGACTGGACAGGCTTGATGTAAATATCAGGATCTAGTCTCCTGCTTTTGCCTGAGCTCCAAGCAAGATCTTCTGCCTCCTGCAATCAGCTCCTTCTGCATTAGAGGTGCTGCTTTTGAATTATGATGCTGGAGGAGACTCTTGAGAGTCCCATGGACTGCAAGAAGATCAAACCTATCCATTCTTAAGGAAATCAGCCCTGAGTGCTCACTGGAAGGACAGATCTTGAAGCTGAGGCTCCAATACTTTGACTACCTCATGAGAAGAGAAGACTCCCTGGAAAAGATCCTGATGCTGGGAAAGATGGAAGGCACAAGGAGAAGGGGACGACAGAGGACGAGATGGTTGGACAGTGTTCTCGAAGCTACTAACATGAGTTTGACCAAACTGCGGGAGGCCGTGGAAGACAGGAGTGCCTGGCATGCTCTGGTCCAGGGGGTCATGAAGAGTCAGACACGACTAAACAACTAAACAACAACAACAACTTCAGATCCAGCTCTAGGTATGACTGCCTGTGATCACTCCCTGGCCTTAGAAAGCTATTTCTTCAGCTCGGGGAAGCCCCATGGCAACGGTGTTTAACATCCCCACTGACACAGGACAAAAGAAGAAAATGAAGTACATATTTAACTCACTGGGGCAGCCTGCAGAGCCAACACCAAGAGCCAAGGTCACATTGTCTGGGCAGCATCCATAAACGGTCTGGCTGCAGTGGAGGAGTGGAGGAGGTAGGATTGTGGTTCCTATGGAGAAAACAAAAAACAAAAATACACAGGTTAGAAATGATAGGAGTTGGGAGTCCAACAACTCATGGAGGGCCATGGGTTTCCCATCCCTGATCTAGGGAGGTGGGCGGGGAGTAAACAAGAGGATGAGATGCCAGCGCAGGACAAAGGGATGTGGGTTGACTGAAAGCTTTGCCAGACCCCCATGAGAGGTTTACCTCGGCAGCCGCCCTGACCCGTCACATAGATATCCTGTCGCTTTTCGCAGCGTGTCTTTTTGAGTTCGCACTCATTAGCGTAGGTCACACCATCAGAGCCACATACCTGCAGGGAAGAGAAAGAGGAGGTAACTCCATCTTCTTCTGTTGTACACCCAAGACAGGCTTAGAAAGTTACCAAGGGCAGAGGGTGTGCCTTGGAAGGAAGCATCACTTTATGCTTAGGCTTGCGCCCACACCGGATCATTTTTTAAAAATCATTTTTATTAATATTTATAATGTAATCCATACCGCTTGACCATTCCTAGAGAAATACAAGGCACCAAACGCGCCCAACCCTCCGAACAAAGGTACAACTCAGTACAAATAAACACAGCACATATTACAGGTAGAAGGAAAACAGACGATCTTCCAATAAAATGGAAGAGAAAAAAAAGTACTGTGTTTTTCGTTCTATAGGACGCACCGGACCATAGGATGCACCTTGTTTTAGAGGGGGAGAACAAGGGGGGGAAAAATCTCCCCCTCTCTGCTCAGCGCCCCTTCAGCGAAGCGGCAGGAGTCTTGCTCTCCTGGCTTCAGTGAAAGGAACCTGAAGTCTGCGGAGCGCAGTGGGAACTCGCCCAGCGCTCCGAAGGCTTCGCGTTGCTTTCACTGAAGCCTGGAGAGCGAGAGGGGTCGGTGCGCTCTCCAAGCTTCAGCGAAAGCAACGCGAAGCCTCCGGGGCGTGGAGGGAGCGCTCCCTCTGTGTTTCGGAGGCTTCGCGTTGCTATCGCTGAAGCCAAGGAGCCTGCATTCGCTCCATAGGACGCATACACATTTCCCCTTAGTTTTTGGAGGGGGGGAAAGTGCGTCCTATAGAGCGAAAAATACGGTATGTAATCAAACCAACTTGAAAATGTTCTAAGCTGCTGTAAGACCATCACTGTCCGCTGTATTCACATATAAAATAAAAGAAAATCAATCTGCCGCAAATGTGCCCTTTATTTTATTTTATTTTATTTAAAAAATAATATTTATTAAGAGTTTAAAGATTACAAAAGGAATTAAACAAATCAATATGATACAATACAAAAACAGAAACAAAAACACTACATAAAACATTGAATTAACAAAACAAAACAAGAACAATTAAAAACACTTCCAATATTTTCAAGCTTATCTTTCATTCACTTGTTTCATTGACTTCCTCACGCCTCCCTTTTCGTATTCCACTTCAATTAACTGTTTCACCAATTCCTTTCACACCCCAGCCCTTGTCTCTTGCTACCTTCATCTTCTTCCATGATTCTACCATGTTACCTTTTCACTTGCCTTTTCTACAAACTAAGTAGCCCCAAATGCTGCAATAATACCCCGAGTTGTTTACAAAAACCCTGCCATGGGTGATTAGCTAGGCTTAAGGACAGCATGGGCTCTCAACACCTACTGGATTCCTTGGCACAGCTCCACAGGTATAGTCACACACACAGCGGTCATCTTCCACATCCTCATCCCACGAGCCACCGTATTGTCGGCAGCTGTCCCGGTCACACTCGCTGGCGTCCCCAGAGCCAGATCCTCCTGACCCACATTCTGCCCAAGGAAAGAAAAGCAGAGTAAAAAAATACAGTTCCCTACATAAACGCTGCCTTAATCAGGACTGTGTTGTCCTCATTTATGTGATCCCACCACACGTGTGTGGAATTTAGCATTCAGTGAACTTATAGTCTTATTCTTATTATATTTAAGCACTGGAGCAATCGCAGCAGATTAATTGCATGTGTTTCCGTTGGTAAATCAATTAACTTAGTGGTTAGGTACTGGCGGCGCAGGTTTGAGTCATGCATCATTGTTCTGTAGCTGTTGTTGTGGGTGGAATTGTTTTTAAACGTTTGTATTGTTTTTATATGTGGAATTGTTTTCCCACTGCTTTCCCAAATGGAACTGGTTTCCCCCCCACTACCTTTCTTATTTTACACTTGTTAATTGTTCTGTTTTGTTGTGCTGTCGAAACCCAGCTTGGGATATTATAGTAATCTAAAAAAATAAACAAATATGTGGAATTTGGTGCTCAAATTCCAGTGCTCATTTAAAACTATAATCAAGTCTTATAGGTATAATACCACTATTGCTCATTTTATTATTAATTATATTTTAGAACTCAAGCATCCTTAGCCAGTTAATTGAACCTTCAGGGAGGAGGCATCTCTATATAGGTAAGAAAGGAACTGTAGCTCACTGACAGAGATTCCATTCCTGAAACCTTGAAGAGCTGCTGCCAGTCAGTGCAGACAATACTGAGCTAGGTGAACCAATAATGAGACTCACCACAAAGCAGCATCCTATGTCTGGACTTGGCTAGAACCTTAGAGGCCTGCTACCAGTCAGAGCAAGAGGTCACTGGGTTGGATAAGCAAGTAATCTTATTATAAGGTAGCATCTCATGCTCTGCGTAGTTCTTTGCTCCTCCTCATGATCCGCAGAGCAAGTTATGCTGAATTTGCAGGGAAAGAGGCATGCAGGAGGTCCCAAGTTCAATCCCAGCTAAAAGGTACAGGCAGCAGCTAATGGGAAAGAAAGACTTATCTCTGCCTGAGATGCTGGAGAACCACCAACATCCAGGGTATACAATTCTGGAGTAAATGGGTCAATAGGCTGCTACAAGGCAGGCTCAAATGATTAATTGGCCCAGGGATGGGAGTGGTAATATCTCAGTAACAGCTCACCTGTTTTGCATGCAGAAGGGCTCAGTTCGTGGGATGCAAAAAGGTCTCTTTCTGCCTGGAACCCTGGAGAGCTGCTGCCACTCAAGAGTTGCTAAGACTGGTCTAGAATGATCATGGGTAGGCAAACTAAGGCCTGGGGGCCGGATCCGGCCCAATTGCCTTCTAAATCTGGCCCATGAACGGTCTGGGAATCAGCGTGTTTTTACATGAGCAGAATGTGTCCTTTTATTTAAAATGCATCTCTGGGTTATTTGTGGGGCATAGGAATTTGTTCATTTCTCCCCCCCCCCAATATAGTCCAGCCCCCCACAAGGTCTGAGGGACAGTTTGCTGACCCCTGGTCTAATTGGACAACAGGTTAGACCTGGGGCAAGGCAGCTTCCTAACCAAACTGAATACCTTTGGAAAATATGGGGCTATGAAATTGTGGTGAAACGTTGGACATTTTTTACCACTTGTGGTAGTCTTGCAAATAAACATTTTGGTTAGAAGTTTTCAATGAAATCAGCAAGATTACTGGTCAAAACGTACAGCCAAACCTGACTAAAGCATTATTATAATCAATCTTTTAGTGTGGTGGAACCTGCACTTTGGGTCTCCCTGTCTAATGGCATCAGGCAGTGTCTTCACTGCACTATTTTCAGTGCCCGCTAAGAACACTTTTTTTTTTTTTTTAGATAACCCTGCCCAATTATCAGTGTTTACTTTATCTCTGGTTTTAATTTTCTGAATGTTTTTTTAATTTTTTTTTTACTAATAATATTATTGTTTTATGCTTTTTGCAAACTGCTTTGAGGGTTTTTTTAAAATAAAAAAATAAACTCGTATATAAATTTCATGGAATAATTAATAAAATAATAAATAATAATTATTAATGAGCTTTGAAGGTTCAGTGAAGAATACACACTTAAAGGATTTAATAATTATGCTAACAGCAGCTGCTGCTAGACTAGTAATTGCAAAACACTGGAAGACTTCTCATCTTAATCTCCTAGGATTCCGATATCAAGAACAATGGCAAATTGTTTTAATGGAAAGCCTCACCTATCAGGTCAGTGCACAAAGGTATGTATCGATGACAGATAAATGGCATATGGTTTGTTACAAATTTATTGAATGTGTGTCATTGTCAAAAGGCACATATTACCCACCCTCCCCGTACATAGGGCTCTATAGAAAACAGTACTTTAGATGAACAGAATTGTCCCAATAAATACTGCTTCGAACATCAACGAGACTGATACATTGCAAACTCTGTGTAATTGGCCATTTGTTTTCTCAACATTGTTATCATATTTAAACTCAATAAAAATACATTTAAAAATCATAAAATTGACTTGCATTCAAACACTAGCCTGGTAGCCATACGTGACAAGGAACTGCATGCAGTAGGCTACTGGAGAAGTGAGCTAGTCAACCATCCGAGTGAGCTAGTCAAGGAGAAAAGCACATTGCCCCCCCTCCTCCACAGCCAGCATAGAAAGACATGGGGCTTTTTCAGGGGGAACGCACAGGAACTCAGTTCCGGCACCTTCAGGTGGGTGCCACTGCTATTCTAAGAGAAAGAGGGAAAAATAGCACTGGAAATACAGGAGGTTACAGCAGGAAGGGTGAAGCTTTTCACTTGCCATCTGCCAAGTTAGTCAAACTACTTTTAACTTTTGCGGAATATAACTCCCACCCACTCCTTTATCCTAGGCCAGGTATCCCCAAACTTGGTCCTCCAGATATTTTGGGACTACAATTCCCATCATCCCTGACCACTGGTCCTGTTAGCTAGGGATTGTGGGAGTTGTAGTCCCAAAACAGCTGGGGGTGGCTGTTCTAGGCCATGCTGGCTGGAGCAGATGGGAGTTGGGAGTCACAACACCTGGAGGGAATTTGGGTTTAATTACTAGGTTAGGCCATCATCCATGTATGATTTGGTTGCTCTGCCACGATTCCTTATAGCCTTCTGCAGACTTTCTGGCTATGGATTTGGAATCCATGCTCAACCATTCTCATTGACACTGGTTGCAGAATTTAATTTTTACATTTCCCTAGGCACAGAGAAATGGACGAATTGCTTTGTTTATTAACTGCAACCACATCCCCACACAGAGCTATTTCAGTATCAAATTCCAAACTTGCATGGCGTGAGGGAGCATCTCCCTAATAAGAGGTCACACAGAGCTGAGTTCCAACTGGTTTTCTCAGCCTTACCTGCATTACTCTTAATTTGCGCCAAATGAAATGCTATTTATTTATTTAAAAATTTTTCAAAGTGCCCCCTCTTCATACTTTCCCCCCTCTTCCTTTTTTTCCTTTTTATTGAGCGATCAAAGGCAGGAAGTTGGCGTTAACACAGAGAATTATTCAAGTGCTTCTCCCAGAGGGACAGCAACTTGGAATTCCATGAGGAGGACTCTTTGATTAAATGCCATCTTCTGCTGCCTGCTCCCTTCCTCAGCCTTTGCCCAACTCTTGGTGAAGTCCCGCCCCGGCTAAATCGCATGCGCAGCATGGTAGAGACGGCTTTGGAACAAGAGGCAAGACTCCCAGAGAGAGCAGATTCTCTTCACTGGCATGGAGAGACACAAAGGCAAGGACTTATCTCTGGGATGGAGAGATGCTGAAACCAACGTCACGGACTCGGGCCCCACCTGCACCTTAAAGCAGCTTTAAACAGTTGTAGCTTCCCCCAAAGAATTCTGGAAACTGTAGTTTGTTAAGGAGTGCTGAGAGTTGTTAAGAGACCCCTTTCCCCCCTCCCAGAGCTACAATTCCCAGAGTGGTTTGACAATCAACCTCTCTTTCCAGGAAACTGTAGGGTCCAGTTTGCCTGGATTCAAACATTTCTAGCAATGACAGTTTTGGATCTGCAAGGTCTGGCACAGGGGTCAGCAAACTTTTTTAGCAGACCTTGGGAAGACGGACTATATTTTTTTTTGGGGGGGGGGGAATGAATGAATTCCTATGCCCCACAAATAACCCAGAGATGCATTTTAAATAAAAGCACACATTCTACTCATGTAAAAACATCAGGCAGGCCCCACAAATAACCCAGAGATGCATTTTAAATAAAAGCACACATTCTACTCATGTAAAAACACGCCGATTCCCAGACTGTCCGTGGGCCAGATTTAGAAGGCGACTGGGCCGGATCCAGCCCCCGGGCTTTAGTTTGCCTACCCACGGACTCTGGCATCTCAAATCTCAGATTTATTTCTTTATTCGCTGGGCTTCCCCATTAACACCCAGCACTCATAGAGATACACTCGTTCTGTCAATGGGTGGGGAAAACTTTTTCAGCCCAAGGATGAAATTTCCTTCTAGGCAACTTTTGGGGCAATAAACCAGTGGGGTGGGTGTGGGTGTGGCCAGAAGCAAAAGTGAGTGTGGAGCGGATTGATAACGATAGGTTGAATCCGGTGCTAGTCCTACTCAGAGTAGACCCATGGGAATTAATGAGCCTTAGTGAGGCGTATCTATTATTATACTCCGCGTAGGGCTAACACTGAATACAACTAAGCAGCAGCAACAAAAAGAAATTATTTATTTAATTTAAATAAAATGATATGCAATTTTACCTCTGTATAGGCTTGTTTCCACCCACACCCACACGCCCTTCTCCAGCCTCCATCCAGGCAAACAAGAAGCATTGTCAGAGTTGTAGGACACATTCTAGCAGGCAAAAGCTTTCAAGGAGGGAGTGTGTGTTTAGGGAAGCTTTTAATGTTTAACAGATCACTGTATTTTAATGCTTTGTTGGAAGCTGCCAAGAATGGCTGGGGAGACCCAGCCAGATGGGTGGGGTATAAATTAATAATAATAATAATAATAATAATAATAATAATAATAATAATATTCTGAGGGCAAGACAGAGAGCCCTGGAGTGGGGACATATATGGTATAGGGGTCTGAGGTTCCTTATCCCTGCCTTCTGCTCTCAAAGTCTCTCCTTTCTCCTTCCTTCACATGCTTTAAAGAGACAGGCTTGAGCTCCTGGCAGTGCCATTCTGGAGCCGAGGCTTGGCCAAATAAGGGCCATGCCTTGCCCTCTTTTCGTCCTAACTTCCTCCCACGGTGATAGGAAAGTGAGAGAGGAACGAGGAAGAGAAGGGGAGAGAAGAGCAGCCGGGTGCTTTCTCCACCCACCTCCCTCCACTCTTTGAAGTGTGAAATTAAAGCACTGATAAACCTCTTTGCCGAGGCCTATTACGTGCAGTCACCTTTCATTATTGGCAGATAAAAAGACAATGAGAAGGAGGGTTATGGGAGGGAAAGGGGGGGGCGGGTGGAAGAGCAGCTTGTGACAGAACCGGGAGGCAGGGAAGCTTAATGAACAGAGAAGCAAAGCAGCTTCCACACGCGCACAGAGTGCACACGTGAGCACACGCACCCCAAACTCAGAGGTGTGCAAGGGGTTGCTAGGCAACAGGAGGAGAGCACACCTGGCCTACAATAGGGCTCAGGTGCAACGAGGGAGGAAGTGAAGGGGTGGGCACAAAGGGAGGGTCAGAACCTCCTCCACAGGCCACACTGTCTGTGCGTAAGAATAAACAGGCAGAAACCTGACGCCAAAAAATATATATGCCAAGTTTCTAAAAACAGATGGGGGAACATTTTGAATACCTCAGGGACACCTTTGCTGCTGACCGTAAAGCCATCGCTTTTTCAGCAAAAGACTTTCAAAGGGAGGCCACAGAATGAAGCCAGGGACCTAGAATCTATCAGAAAGATTCATTCTATTCACACAGTGCTCAGTCTTTTGCTACAAATGCTAAACTGGCAAGGCAAAATTTGGAGTTTATGATCAGTAAGTTTTGTTGTGGGGTGAGGGGACATGTAACAGCCTGCATGGGACAGTATCAATATTTGACCAAGATGACTTGTCTCAGGAATTTAGTAAGGATTTAGTTTCATTTATTCATTCATTCAGCAGATCAAAAGAGAATAATTTTGAATTTCAAGGTCAAATTTAGATTCCAAAGCTCAAGTTTTGAAAATTCAGTAATTTTTCTGAATTTTTGTTTCAGTATTAAACAAGTTCTGGGGCTATGCTTTTCAGAAATGAAAGGAAAATGGATCTACTGGAAAATGTTTTACTTTGAGGTGGGGAACCTCTGGCTTGTGGGTCAAATGAGGCCTGGAACGCATCTCAATTTGGTCCATGATGTCATTTCTCCCAAACCATGCCTACCTGCCCCACACCTGATGATATATGTGATGTCAGGTGCCGAGCAGGAAAGGATGTGGTTACAAAGGAAGATGCAGGAGCTTAAAGTGAGCTTCTGGTTGTTCCTTTGCAAAAAGCGCTTGCTGTCAGTGCCAATCAGCTCATCGGCACTGATAGCAAGCCCTACTGGGATCAGCTGCATAAAGCTGCCCCTGTAAAGGGACTTCAAAGGAGCCTACTAACACCACTGATCAGCAGTTATAATAAGCCCCATTGAATTTGGAGAGATGGGTGGGCCCTGATCACATGTCAAAGCTGGTCCATGGGTGTAGGATCTGCCATGCCAGCCAGATCCAGTTCTCCGCTCCTGCTTACCATCCTGCTGCTGGGAGGAGGGAGAGAAGACTTACCATCCTCACAAGGGCCCGTCCTTGATATCTCAATGTCCTTTTTCTGCTGACAAGCCGCCACCCGCAGCTCGCACGCATTGTCGTAGGTGACACCATTGCTCCCGCACACTCGGGCCAAAGGTTGCTTCTCGCAGCGTGGGCAGATGCACTGCCCACCCACACATATAGCCCCAAAGGAGCACGTCGTAGTCCCACAGGTTTCTAGAGGTGGGAAAAGCCGGGTGGGGTGGGGGGAGAGGAGGAAGAAAAGCAGCTGCATTAGATACTAAGAGAATCATTAGCCTGTGGGGCAAACATGGGAATACAGGAAGCTAGCTGAGTTACACTGTGTCAGACCATTGGCCCATCTAGATTAGTATTGTTTGCACTGATGGGCAATATCTCCCCAAAGTCAGGGGTCCGTTGCAGCCTTGAATATAACATAACATAACATAACATAACATAACATAACATAACATAACATAACATAACATAACATAACATAACATAACATAACATAACATAACATAACATAACATAACATAACATAACATAACATAACATAACATAACATAACATAACATAACATAACATAACATAACATAACATAACATAACATAACATAACATAACATAACATAACATAACATAACATAACATAACATAACATAACATAACATAACATAACATAACATAACATAACATAACATAACATGGAGATGGCAAGTTTTGAACCCAAACCTTCTGCAGACGAATGCGAAACAGATGCTCTACCACTAAGCTTTGTGCTTTGAACTAGTGGGGAAGTAGAAAAAGGATTCTCTTTGGCCCAGCAGCTTAGAGGTTAAATCCACTGCCATCTATGGCATCCTTAGAGCTTGTTTAGGTACATCCAACAGTCTTATCACCACATGCTCAGAAAGTATAAAAGGGGTACCTGAAAGGCGAACATTAATCTGGGAGAGTTGCAGCACCTCCTACTTGGTGGGTGCTGGCCGCCTCTGCCCCAGGCCTGGCTTCAGCACTGGGTAACTGCTGTAGTTCAAATGCCCACTGCTGATGCTCGTCCTGGGCTTAAAAACATGGGAACATGGGTAGCTGCTTTATACAAAGTCAGACCACTAGTCCATCTAGCCTGGTATTGTCTACATTGACTGGCAACAACTTCCCAGGTTTCCAGACGGGGGACGTTCCCAGCCCTGTCTGAGAGATGCCAGGGATTGAATCGGGGGGCCTTCTGCTTCCCTTGCAAAAAAAACCAAACAACAAGCAACAACATTGTTCTGTCATGCTGATGATGCTAGGGAGGACCCCCCCCCCCGCCCGAGGCTGTTTGCAAAAGGCAATTAAAACCATAAAACAACTTTTAAAAAACATAAACAATCCAATTACACGTAGAGATCCCCTTATAAATCTCTTAACTATCTCTGAAGAAATCTTTGCCTTGAGTTTTTTTCCAGCCTGCAAACTCTGCGAGGCAAAAGTCCTTGAGAAATCAAGCTGCTTGTTATCTCGTGCTGACGAGGTGGATATTCAAGTACCCAATCACCCAGCGGCGGCGCTGAGAGTTCGCCGTTCGCTTTATCTGGGAAACCCAAATGAGGGTCCTCTGTTCCTGAGGACTCACAAACCCAGTGCTGCCCCTTAAGGAACTGGTTTAGAGGAGTGTCGTGTTCTCACTGGTGGGATCTCAGTGGCTCTTGCCACCTTAGGGGAAGAGACACAGATCGGTGGCAGAGCATCTGCTTTGCATGCAGAAGGTCTCAGGTTCAATCCCCAGCATCTCCACATAGGGCTGGGGATGTCCTTTGCCCCAAACTCTGGAGGACAATTGCCAGTTAGCATGGACGATACTGATTATCATCATCATCATCATCATCATTATTATTATTATTATTATTATTATTATTTGTTGCTGTTATAACACTATTTTTAATTTTATTATTCATTTGTATACTGCTTCAATGACAAAGGGACTTTTACAGTCTTATTCAGTATAAGGGCAGCTTCCTAGGTTCCTAGAATGCAAGAGTAGGCTGACTGAATGGAAAACTCCTCCATACCAAAAATAACCCCCCAAAATATACATCCGCACATAGAAAAGTAGCACTGCAGGGAGAAGGCTGTGTGCAAACCATTTTCCTTGACACACTTGCTTTTGGTGCGTTTTAATTTCCAGTGGCTTTTGTGAAGGCAGGAGTGTTCCATTACGTGAGACCATGCCTGCAGTCTTAAGTGCTGTGACCCAGGGGTAGGCTGATCACCTCAATGAGAACTAGAGCAAAGAGAGGCAGGGACTCACTGCAGTTGCCTTGTGCCGCCACCTCGATGTTGGTCTGCTGGGTGCAGGCCCGCACGTGGAGTTCGCACTCGTTTCCGTAGGTGTTTCCATCCGTGCCGCAGACCGGCTGAGCAGAGGGGACGCACTCAGTGGGGCAAATGCACCTCCCAGTCTCTGCCTCGCAGATGGCGCCAAACTGACATTTCCCACAATGGTCTAAAAATAAAGGAGAGGGAACTCACTGGTTAAGGAAGGAAGCGTGATGGTCATCCAAACTGTACAGGTCAGTCTCAGGTTATGTGAGGGAATGTCCTATGAAACTCCTACGTAGAAGGCACTGCAAATTGCCCATATGACTGACTGGTAGAAGATCCCCCAGGATCTTTCTCATCACCTGCTAACTGAGATCTTTTTTAACTGGGGTGCCAGGGAATGAACCTGGGACTTTCTCAGGTGCTCTACCTGAGTTGTGGTCCCTTCAGCTTAGTGTCTCAACAATAAAACCAGCAGAGGGCAGTTCAGTACCCCCTTCTTTAACAGCCTCCGTCAAAGCCTCCAGCTGACCCTGAGCACTGTCTTGGCTGGGGATGGAATATGGTAATGGGAGAGCCAGGCAAGCATCTCTTTTTCTTCTCCGTCTTAATGAAGTGTCAGGGCGGTGGTAAAATCCTGCTACAATCTCCCACCCCCACCCCTACCCCCCTCTTCAGCTCAGTTCAGTGCAGCCGGCACAGAGGGAGGCTGACCCCCAAGGAAGGGGAAGAGAGGGGCGCTCAGAGACAGAGGGGTGACAACCAGCCATTAAATCTGTCAAAGCCAAGAGCCAGAGCCACAAAATGTCATGCGAGCGCCGTGTGCTGTTGTAAGCTTCTAAACAGGGGAGGCAGGAGGGAGTGCCAGGTCGGGCACACTTATAAAGCTGTATTAAGCCACAAGCTCGTATCAAGAAGAAAGCACAACTGCAAATCAGCAGCTGTGGAAGGGACCTTCCAGATCTACTAGAGAAATGTGGAGATTTGCAATTTGCTGGTACTCACGGGGTCCACTCTCATGTGGTTCTGTCATTAAAGCAGGTCCCTGCAATCTGTCTGGCCCACCTTGCAAATCTTCACACACACACACACACACACACACCCCCTCCTAACTTGATTGGGAGCTGCAAAAGTGACCAAGGGGGTGGGGGCAGGGTTGTCAAGGCCATGGCAAATGCCTATGGGTCATGAATAAAAATGCCATATTTCCTACTGGGAAAACACAAGTCTTGGATTTTTGATGCTTACTTCAAAGACAAATATCAGTTTGGGTTGGGTTGGCTTAGATTAAAGGGAGACGTGTTAGTTTGTGGAGGAGGGAGAGCTTGGCTTGATTTGAGCCTCACCCAACACTAGCCATGGGATAGCACAGTCGATAGAGCATGAGACTCTTAATCTCAGGGTCATGGGTCCAAGGGTGTTGGACTAGATGACCCTGGTGGTCCCTTCTAACTCTACAATTCTCTGATTCTTAGATGGCTGGTGTTCACTGGGACTGATGGGGCAGGAGACAGGCAGCCCAAACAGTGGTTGAAGCCAGAGTCAATGCCAATGATAGGTGGAATCAACTAATTCTAGGTTTGTCCCCATCCTTTTCCTCCCTGCTGAGTTCTACAAGGGCAACACTGAGACTAAGGTGTATATAAGCCATTCATCTGAGACATGGGGTACCACTAACTGTGATTTCCACAAATACCATAGTGATCAGGCAGGGTTATAAGGGATTAGGTGGTCCTTGAGGTATCCTGGACCCAAGTTGTTAAGGGCCTTGTAAATGAATCCAGGAACCTTGAAGCTGTCCAGGTAGCATATGGGCCGCCAATGCATGCTTTTGAGTATGGGAGTTATGTGCTGGCAATGGTCTGTCCCCATCAACCATCTAGCCCCAGAATTTTGCACTAGCTGGAGTCTCCAGACCCTGCCCAAGGGTAGCCCCACATAGATTGCACTGCAATAATCAAATCTTGAGGTTACCAATGCATTAATCTCAATGGCCAGACTCATTAGCAGGGCTTCAAGCATACCCTGGTTATACTGATGACTGGTGCTGTGAATGCAATATGTAGAACAGAGAGATGCCCTACTCCCCCCCAAACCATCATGGACACGAACTAGCAAGCTATGGTTTGTCTGCCATGCATTCCGAGGCAGGTGCCTTCTCTTCACGTTGTCGGGGCTGAGCCATAAGTCACTGGTAAGCCTAGTGAGAGCCAGAAGTTTGCTTCAGGAACCAGGCCATGTGTTACTGTCATGGGTCAAGAGTGTCACCACCCCGGTGAAAAGTTATAGTCTGAATGGGAAGCCCTTCATAGTCCTTCCTGCTGAGATGTCAGGAGCCACACTGAGGCTAAAACCAGGAACCTTGAACTCTCTGTGAAATTGCCCCTTGGGGCGAGTCACTCAAACCACAGATTGGAGCCTCCTTTGGGCAGGAGAAGTAGGTGGAAGTTTCCTGTTTGGGGAGGAATGCCTTCCCCCTGCCCAGGTGAGGTTTGTCTCCCTCCCACATTATTAACCATCAGGAGGAATATCTGAAAGCATCCCTGAAATACCCCATTCTGGAAAACCTTTACATTATTAGGATATGTGATGGCTTTAAAGTGTGTTTAGATGCTCTTACAAGTGTTGAAATGTTTTTAACACATTCTTGTTTTATTTCTTCTATTTTTAATTGTGCTGTTTTCTGCTTTGCTGCTTGACACCCTCAGCTCCTTTAGAGAGGAAGGACAGGATAGAAATTTAGTAAGTAAAGTAATTATCAGGCTGTAGTTCACCGTAAATTGCCTAACCCTGTATGTCCCAAGTCAGTCGCCAAAATCATCTGGAGAAGTGCCCCCCCCCCCCCGCACATAGACAAGAAACACAACTCCTGTCAACAAGGAGCTGTGTCTTCAATGCCATGGGCCCAACACTGTGGAACTCCCTCCCACTAGATGTCAAGATAGTGGAAGCTTCAGTGCCTGGCTGAAATCATTTTATTTCAGAAGGTCTCTGCATCATGAAAGCTTCTCTGGTGTTTTAACACCCACCCACCCCCGATTTCTGGGACAAAAATTTTAAAGACTTCTAAATTTTGAGGTTTAATTTATGTGTCGAATTTTGTACATGGTAGATTTTTATCACAGCAAGCCTCTTTAAGGCCTAGATGGTGAAAAGTGGGATATACATTCTCAAAATAAATAAATGATGAAAATAATGGTTAGGCGCAGAATGCTGAACTAGACAAGGCTATTGCCTTGATCCAGCAAAGCTAATTTTATCCACTATAGCACCCCTTCCCACACCCCTCCTCCTCCTCCTCTGCATCGAGAGGCATTCACAGACTGCCATTCAAGAGCATCAGTCGGAAAGTGCTTTCGGGACGGAGCGCAGCCAAAGGAGAGTAGTCCACGCCGGGCCCATTAAATCCATGGCGGAGGGTGATGAACACTTTGTGTCTCTCTAAACAGCCTCTACAACCCTGCGGGCTTCTTTCTCTCATTTTAATAGCTTCGCCTTCCTGGGAGCGGATGTATTTACAACATGACACCAATAATTCACGGCTCCTGCCATCTCCTTCTCCCCATCTCCTCGAGCCAATGTGCGTTCACAGCATGGGGCGGACCGGGAAGGGGGAAAGAGGGGTTTGGGAAGGGTAGTTCGTCTTCATAATTCATTCACCAAACCGTACTTCTTTTTAGTGCCCAGAGAAAGAAGAAGAAGGGGAGGGCGGGAGGAGGAATGGATCGCCTGGTTGTTTCTTTGTGAGGTCTCTAACTGGAGCTCCGCTCAGTGGTTTTGCTATTTGGGTTTGGATGGTTGGAGCCTTTATACCTGTTGGCACCTGTCTGACTCGAGAGGCAATGGAGTACACTTCTGGGGGTGAAGTCAAACCTCTGTGTTAGCAGCACTGAAGTGATCACCCCAGGGTAAAAGTCTGGGCAGAGTATATGGAGATCCTGAGCTGTCCAGATGACACGATCTCCCTTTCAGCCTAACGGATGAGGTCCGAAGGAAAGCAGAGTAATATGTTTGGCACCAGCTTGGCTGCAGGAGTTGGCAGAAGGAGACATAGAAGGCACCATGAAACTGTCTTAGGGACTCCAGATTAGTGTGGGGCTTGTTCCTGAGCCTTTTCTCCTTCTGAAGATATCCCACAAGGCAGCAGGGTCTTTATAGAGAAACTAAATTCCTCGCAGTGCCTTGGCTTTAGGCAGCTTCTGATGTTCCGAAGTCGGCCCAGATTCATTATTGCCAGAGCAACACTGATGCAAAGCTGAGATGGTGACATGCACAGCTCCTGCACACTTCCACGAGGGCTCGTGTGGGACACACCCCCAGCGCACCGTGCCCAGCATGTTAACCTGCGCTCTGTGTGTTGCCTGCCAATTTAATTACAGCTTCAAATTGGCAATGTGCTGTCAGCTGCTGCGCATCACCGTACAAGGGCACAACTCAAATGGATGCTCTGGCATGAGGACTACTCCCCCGCCTTCCGCAAATCTCCCTGCCGCACAGATAGTTCACGCTTGGGAAACGGCCTGCTTCCACCGCACATAATCACATGCCATTGCTAGGGCATCAGTGGGAAGCAAATAACATTTCTGAGGGATACAAATTCACCTGCACATCCAGCTCGCCTGCTAAGTAACCATAGCCGCTTTGACTAGCAGCCAAAAAGCAAGCCATTCTGTAACCGTCGCTCAAAGCAGCAGGGCTTTGTTCTGCCTCCCTGTCCACCCCACCGCTTTCTGCTCTTCTAGGATTTAATGCAGTTTGGTTACTGAATGCAAGAGGACACCGGCACAAACGGTTAAGCCAAGGAGTGTCTTTCTGCCAAGGTAAGAGTTTTGAGACACGAAGGCTCCCCTTCTGATGCTTCCCCCCAGCAAACGAGCTCAGCATATCGCTTTTGGAAGGTTTTTCATGTTGGAATGTAACCAAGGCAGATCATTGGTACTGCCTACTCAGATCTCCAAAGGCAGTTATCTTTCCTGGTTCTACCTGGAGATGCCACTAGGGGTTGAACCTGGCGCCTTCTACTGTACCCCCAGCGCTTTTTTTGCTCTTCAGGGGGTACTCAAGGGTACAGAGTACCGGTGCCTTTTTTGTTTAAAAGTGTGGCACTTACTGTAACAACTCCATGGTGAGTATTTTTTCTATTAAAAAACTGAGCTACAGCCCTTCCCTTAAGGCAAAGGAATCTGCCGTACACCAAGTCAAACCATTAGCCTATCTAACTTGGTACTGGCTATGACAACTGGCAGCAGCTCTCCGGAGTTTCAGAGAGGGAGTTTTTCCCAGCCTGACCTGGAGGATCAAGCTCTCCCCCCACTGAGTTATAGCCCTTCCCTATATTGCATGGTTAGTTCAGTCACACATGGTACGCATTATATTGAGGAGGGAGAAACCTCTCAAGGCTCTTTTTCTCAAGGGTGGAAGGACCCAAGGGAGAAATGGACAATGAATGAGGAGCATGGCAATAGGTGGGATTCCACCCTCTTTGGGCTCTTGTGGCAGTTTACTACTACTACTACTAATTTTAACCACAACTTTAAAAATACAACAAAATCATAGTAAGTACAAACAGTCAAGTAAAACCTCAAGCGATTTAAAAACAGAGCAGCAGAAGGCAGCATCATTACCTATACTTTTTCAACCTGATGTGCCAAGGACCCTGAAGGTACATCGTCCTGGATCAGGACGTATCCTCACCCAGCTTTTATAACAGGGATGGGGGAAACCTGTTTTGCTCTTGATGCTGCTGGAAGACCACTCCCATCAGCTCCCAGTGCCAGCACTGTCTCTGTTGTCTTTTTGATTGACTACTGACTTCCAACAAGCCTTTAAAGTTGAGAACACCCCCAGGCTGCCTCTGTATTAGAGTTGTTTTTAATTGTTTTATCACTTGTGGTATTTTATGCATTGTGACCTGCTGCTATTTTTATTGATTACAGTTTAGTAATTATTTATTATCAATGTTAAGAGTGAATTTCCGTTTAATTATTATTTGATGATATTTAATTAATCTGTGTCCTATTTTATTATGATGGATTATTCAACATTACTTAATTAGATATAGGTAATTTTAAGGTTATGTTTTTATTATAACTTTTTTGTATCGGATCAGATTGCTACAAGGTGTGTGATGTTTGTTGTGGCTTCTTCAACTTGTAAACTGCCTTGTATATAGTTATATAGAAAGGCTGTATGCAAAATAAAAGTGAAATGAAAAGGATATAAATTTGATCATCATAATCATCCCTGGCCACTGGCTGTGCTGCCTGGGGCAAAAAAATTGAGAAACCAGCAGGCACCACCAGAGACTGAGGACCACTATTAATTTTTTATCCATTCTTAGCGGGTGACCTTAGGCCAGTGACTGTAGGGCTATTATCATCATCACTGTTGTTGTTACTATTATTATCCTTGAAGTTAGATTACTGCAATGCACTCTATGTGGAGCCGTCCTTGGGTGGTTTTTTTATGTTGAGTGGAATATAAGTAAGTAAATAGATACAACAATGTATAAAAACATATATTAAAAACAGTTATATAAAAAACAGTAAAAACCAACTGCACATATAAAAAACTATTTCATATGTAGAAACGATTTCAAATCCAATACATGTACAGATCTGGATGAAAATCTCCCACTCTGGAGGCTAAAAAACCCATCCCCTGGTTATAAACTCACCACAAGAGCCCTTGTGTTTCACCCTAATCTCCTTCCGGAGGGCGCAAGCCATGGCGTCGAGCTCACAGGGGTTGCCATAGGTGAGGCCATCACTGCCACAGACCGGGTCGTAGATGCTCTGGCACACTTGCTGGCATTCGCACACCGCTTCCTGGTTCTTCACCACGCAGGTAGCCCCGAAAGTGCACTCAACACTCAGGCAGGGGCTAGGCGTGCCAAGATCTGGATTGAGAAGTAGGGAGAGAAAGCAAAGCTTGTTAAGTGTTTCGCTCACCTACAAATCTTCTGCTCGGACGCAGTAGGTGAGGGAGGTTCTCCATCTCCAAGTGTATGGATTGAATGGGTGGAATATGGTTTGCATCCAATGCAGCACTCAGTTAAAAATTACCGTATTTTTCACTCTATAGGACACACTTTCCCCCCTCCAAAAATTAAGGGGAAATGTGTGTGCGTCCTATGGAGCGAATGCAGGCTCCTTGGCTTCAGCAATAGCAACGCGAAGCCTCCGAAGCGCAGAGGGAGCGCTCCCTCCGCACTCCGGAGGCTTCGAGTTGCTTTCGCTGATGCCTGGAGAGCGAGAGGGGTTGGTCGCACAGACCCCTCTCACTCTCCAGGCTTCAGGGATAGCCACCTGAAGCCTTCAGAGCGCAGTGCGAGTTCCCGCTGCGCTCCGCAGCCTTCAGGTTCCTTTTGCTGAAGCTAGGAGAGCAAAACTCTCCTGGCTTCAGCAAAAGGAACCCGAAGCCTGCGGAGCGCAGCGGGAACTCGTGCTGTGCTCCGAAGGTTTCAGGGATCTTTGAGGCTGGCGGTGGCGGAAAGCAGCGCTTCCCCCCACTACCAGCCCCACAAGCTCGGGGAGCGCTGAGGAGAGGGAGAGCATTTTTTTTCTTGTTCTCCCCCTCTTAAACAAGGTGCGTCCTATGGTCGGGTGCGTCCTATAGAGCGAAAAATACGGTACTTAGCTTATAACTTGTGCTACTGGCGAAACGTTTATGTCAGAGGAACACCGCTGTGCGAAAATGCCTAAGCAAGTCGGTGGTAACTTTGCTGCACAACAGATCAAGCAATGTTGTTGCACAACACATTTCCACCGGCACAGCTATTGTGTTAGATTCCTCTGGTGTGCAACATTAGAACTCCCCTGTCCACTAGTGCAAGTGGTTTTGAGCTAGTGGATAAACAAATGCTGGATATGACCCTCTGTATTCATGCTCCTGTCATCCAACTATATGAAGGTTTCAAGGCATAGATGCTATCATTTACCCCTTACCATGCCAGAAACCTCAAAACATGGAAATAAGTCTAGCATGTGTTTGCCAACCCTTCATTATAGGTTCCACAGTTCACTATTTGGCAGGGAGCGATAAATCTATCTGACTGAAGAAAAATCTCCTGGAGTGCAGCCAAAAAGCTTCTGCTCTTCCTTTTAGTCAGTCAGCACAATATTGCTCCTTCTTTTTTGGGAAGTAGAAGACAGTTTAGCCAAGATATTCAGAATTCTGAAATCCTGAACACTGGTTTTTGGGAGAGGAAAACAAAATTTGGAAGCACGTGACTAACCCAAATGTCAAAAGGGTGTTTCCTGGATTTGTAAAGGAAAAGCGTATTTTGAAATTCACATTTCCAAAATTTTGCAGCAAGGCATGTAGCTAGATCTCATGAGTGATGGCTTGGTTATTTTATCAGGACTCCTGCATGCTTTGAGGCCTCTTGTCAGTGTAAAAGAAAACTAGGGTACCTCATTTGTCCTCTGTTCACAGTTAGGAGGGTTTCCTTGGTTTAGAGGGGTCAAAGGGCAAGTTAAAAAAACAATGACCTCCCCCAAACCAAACACTGCCTCCTGGTGGAAGAAATATTCAAGACAGAATATTTGAAGAATTCTGACCCCTTTACATATTTTTTTTTTAACTATTTCATCATGAGTAATCAAACCCAGCTTCTGACATGATGCCACTTTTGAGAATCAGCATAGTCCAGCACCTAGAAATTTGGAATTAGGACTGGGACTCCTGGGTCTGCATCCCTAACTGTTCCTAACATTCATTATGAACACAAAAGCATCTTCAATGTGCCATCTAAAAGTAGTACTGTTTTATTTCCTGACACAGCTGCTCAGGACCACAGATTTCCCTAAGCAGCTAGTCCTTGTTGATAACATCTGATGCCGGCCAAAGGAATTTCTGAAGCCCATTCATTCCCTTTTCAACCACGACTAGGCGAAAGCCACCCTTTATTGTTCATACATGGCAGAAGCACATAGCTGACAGCGGGTCAGGGAGAGGATTATCTCTCTTTATCACACATCCAAAAATCCTTTGCCACTTTACATCTCTTATCCCAACTCACTCCCCACCCCTTTGTCTTCCACCAAGAGGCACAGTGTGGCAGATACACACATCCCCAATAAAATCAAGACCACTACCACCCTGCTTCAGATTTGCAAAAGACCCACCCTAAACACAGTCCTAAGTGGGGAGGAAGGGAGACTGCTTTTGCCAGCAAAGAAAACTTCTTCCAGTAAAAGAGGCTGTCCCTATAGAACCACTTCCATGTTTTCTAAGCCAGGTGTAGGGAACCTTTGGCCTTCCAGATGTTGCAGGACTACAGTTCCCATCACCACTAGCCCACATCTGGAGGGCTCAATGTTCTGCACACCTGTCCTAAGCATCCGTCTTAGGCATGAAAAGTTAACACAAATCCTTCAGGGTATTAACTTCTGGCTTCTTTTTACGCTGAGGCATAAGTTAAAGCAAGGAGGGAGCACCAACTCCCCAGTAAAGAGGACTTTATTCCCCTATTCCAATTTTGTGGGGGTTCCATATATAAATGTTACCATAGAACTACCTACACCAGGGTGCCTGTGGTGTTAGCTAAGGATTAAGGGATAATAATGCATTAAAAGGGCAGCAAACGGCCAATTAATTAAACGATTAAAACACTTCTGCCAGGGGGTGGGTTGTTTATCTGCCTCTGGCACTTCACTATTTTGAGCGACCTCTGAGGGGGGCCTTCTCCCCTCCATAAGGAGAATGGTTCCCACAGGTTTTGTTTCCGCACTGTGTCATTTCTGAACTACAGTTGACAAAAAGGTAAGGACTCCTGGGAGCCAGTGTCACCAAACAATTAAAGTGTCACCCTCAAAGAATCATGGGAACTGTAGTTTGTTAAGGGCGCTGAGAATTGTAGAAATCTGCTTTCAATGTATGGTATGTGGCCTAAGTGTCTGATTAGGAGCATGAAGACCTGAGTTGAAATCCCTCCTAGCTGGGTGACCTTGGGCCAGAAGGGCTGTACATATTACCCTACTCACATGTTCACCACACGTTTCTCATTAAAACCGATCTTCAGCTAACGTGCATGTGTGAACAGTTAGGGACTGTGCAATACATTTTGCCAGTGGAAAATCGTGCCACCTCCCGAGTCAAGGTGCATGGTATTCAAGGCTGGCCGAGGTACTTTTGCCCTGGAGGTCACCCTCTCACCATACATTTGAAGAGCATAGCTTCCCCTGAAAAATCATAGGAACCAGGATGCTGGGAATTGTAACTCTGCAAAGGGTGGTGGAACAACAGTTCCTGGCATTCTCTTGGGGAAAGCCATGTGCTTTAAATATACGGAAAGAAAGTAACAATTGGCTGACCTTCTGTGACACCCAATATCAGCTGCTTGAGGCGGCCATCTCACTCAGCCTAATTATAGCTTGTATATTTACCTCACAAGCCATCCATGTACACTGCCTTGAACTCCTTGGATGGAAGGTAGGACAAATAAATTAACAAACAAATGTCTACTAAATCTTCTCTCTCTCTCTCTCTCTCTCTCTCTCTCTCTCTCTCTCTGTGTGTGTGTGTGTGTGTGTATCTCCCAACTTTCCTTTCAGGCCCACGCCCCACTTTGCTAGGGCGATTCCCCCTCACACAGCATTATTTATGAGCATGAATGCCTCATTGTCCCTTCCAAGGGTAATCTATTCCCTCAACAGAACCTGCTCTGTAATGGGGCTCCTTTATCAACGTCACCTGGGCAGGTACGCCCCCTCCTGCTCCCCTTTCCCAGTTCCATTTTGGAGCTTCTAAGCAAACAGGACGAAGGGGCAGAGGGAAGGCCCATCATGGCCGCACAGTTGACTCCTGTTGTCGCAGCCGCAATGGTGCCATTAATTGTGAGTGTGAGGGGAGGGACAGTGGAGGTATTCTGCCGCCCTACCGCCCTCACATCAGAAAGATGTGTGAGGTAATATAGGAAACTATTCAGGAATCTATTTGTCTTTTGGGCAAACCAAAAGCCACCACATGCTTACTCAACGTACTCGGGGGAGAAAGCTTGGTGGAGACTTTCTTGGTTTCAAAATGGAGAAAAGGAGATGGGGGGGACGGCACGGCTGCCCGTACCTTATAAGCAAATTACCCCAAGCTGACAGCACCAACACCTACCTGCTTGTCTGAATTAGAGTCTATTCCAACATGCTTTCATGCCCCCTCCCCTGAAGTCTACATCTTTTAAAATAAGATAAAAGTAAACTAGCTATCTCAAAGTAAACCAAATTTCTTTGCCGTGAAAAGCTAAACGCTCTAACTGGTACTAATGATGCCCATGAAACAAACTTGTGGGTGTATTTATACACACATCTGCATTTTTCCATTTATTTTGCCACTGCTGCTTGCAGTGGGAGGCAAGGAGCTATAGGGCACTGAGGCCCTCCCCTGCTGAGGGTGAGAGCGAATGTTGTTCTTGACAATGATAATGTATTTGTATTATTATTCCAAGGAGTTCAGGTCCCACTACTCCCCATTTTATCCTCACAACAGTCCTGTGAAGTAGGCTAGGCTGAGAGAGAGTGACTGCCCCTCAGTTACTCAGTGGGCTTCAAAACTATGTGACAATTTGCTCAGCCCTATCTGCACCTTCCGTGACATCACCTCCCACAAGTTTCATGAGGGCTGGAAGCTTTGCTGCTTCTAAGTAACGGTAGTGAAGAAGCAGCTCTGGTTCTCAGGATGCCTAGTTCTGTGCTTGCCTATAGAATTGCGGACGGGAAAGTGCTTTGCCCCCCATCAATCCACAGGCGAGACCCTCCCACCGCAGCCAAGTCTTAAGTTAGAATTCCTCCTCGCTGCAGGAGTTCTCCTCAGCCTCAAGGTCACCCTAAGCCACGCAGGAGGTTGTTCGGTGTTTCAAAAGCAGTCTCTCTTGCTTAAGAGTTTTCACTGGATTCATAATCTTCATGCAACCGGCAGGCAACAGGATCAAAGGGTGGGCGGGTGAATGCAGGGGTGGGGAGGGGGAGGAACCTGCTGTTGCTCTGCCAAAGGCCATATGCTGGTACTATGCAGTCTCAGGATGCTTACAGGCCAAAAGAGGAAAGCCAAAGGCAGGGATGAGGGATTACAGGGGCGGTATGTGCGTGTGGTGGGGGGAGGAGAGACCACATTCCATGGGGTTCAGACAACAGCCCTGAACAAGTAGAGAAAGGAGGAGACAGACAGACAGAAAGAAAAGAGGTGGTGGGAGACATGGAAGACAGACAGACAGACAGACAGACAGACAGACAGACAGACAGACAGGAGGGTGTGATGCATGGACAGCGCAATGGAAAGACAATTACTACTCTTAGGCCTCAGTGAAGCGGAAACCTTGTGTCAGGGCTATACCTCTTCAGACTGTAGATGGGAACTCATTTGGTTGAATGCTCCTTGCAGAGATAGATATCTTATTTGTTTGCCTTATAGCACAGCATTACTTGCCCTAGCAACCAAGAAGCTCAAGGTTCTGACAGATGTAACTAACTGAGCCCGTGGCATTAATGGGCTTCCCCTGCAGTGTATGCAAACTGGAACCTTCTTTTGGAAGAATTTGTGATGAGCCACCGTCGATGCAAATAAACTAAACTGGACTCCACAAACGGGGAATTTATTCCTGCATGCGTATAGAATTAAGGGTGGCATGGCGTAGGAACATAGGAACAGAAAAAGGAGTCCGCCGGATCAGGCCAATGGCTCATTATAGCGCACAGCATCCTGTTCTCACAGTGGCCAAGCGCATGCCCTGATGGGATGTGCACAAGCAAGAGCTGAGCACAACCGCACTCTCCCCACCCGCGACTCCCATTCAGAGAAGCATGACTGCATCAGTCAGTGAAGGCAGAGAATAGCCATTGGGCTAGTGGACACTGATAACCTTCTCCCCCATGAATTTGTCTAATCCTTTTTTTAAAAGCCATCCAAATTGGTGGCCATTGCTGCCTCCTGTGGGAATGTGTTCCATAGTTTTAACTTAAGTGCTGTGAGAAGCACTTCCTTTCGTCTGTCCTGAATCTTCCAATGTTCTGCCCTTCCTCCAAGATCCCAGGGCGGCATATATGGTGTCCCATGCCAGGTTTTATCCACATTAAAGCCTACATCTAATCGGGTCCTAATGCAAGTTCCTAACTACTACCTCTTCTTCTTCTTCTTCTTCTTCTTCTTCTTCTTCTCCTCCTCCTCCTCCTCCTCCTCCTCCTCCTCCTCTTTTTCTTCAATAACTCGTAGACGAGTAAGATTGTCTTCCATAAACACAGTTTTAACAATGAGTCCATAAGTGACTGTGGAGGCCAGTTCTGGATCCACACGTCCTTCCACAGTGGGGACATTGGTTTCCGGGCATATTGGTTCTCAAGTTGTTAAGAGCTAGGGCTGGGGGATTGGTGTACAGCATGCAGAAGATCCTGCTCCCAGTATTTATAACAGGCCCAGTCAATCCAAAGGCTTCTTACTGCCTGCTAATCAAGGAAGAAGACATGGACTTTGCTATTCCTTCCTGTGCCTGAAGTGAGTGTGTTGGCATGAGAGAACACTGTCCCCAGGTATACCCCTCCCAAGAGTGACTGCTTTCATGCATGTACACACACACACACACACACACACAGAGAGAGAGAGAGAGAGAGAGAGAGAGAGAGAGAGAGAGAGAAACACACACCAAAGATGGAAGAAAGGGTCTGAAGACAGCATGACAAGAAGCCAGGCAAAGGGATATCATAAAAACCAACCAGGAGCAGCCCAAATCACCTCATTCGCAGGGAACAGGAGAACCACACAGTGTGTGCTGGAGAGAAGGGACACCGTTCAGGGTGGGTGGGTGGCAGTGGCCTCTTGCAATGACAGCAACCATGAAAAGCAAATGCTGGTGGCATAACTGCGTGCATAACCCGTCTTGGGGAAGGGGAAGTGCAAAGCATTTTACAAGGCTCAAAAACTTCCATTCCAAGTGGGGAAGGGGTTGCTTAGTCCTTTGGACTAAGGGCACAAAGAGAAGAGGATGGATCGTCTTGGGCAGAGCTAAGGAAGGGCGGTGAGCGGGGGGGCAGGAAGGGTGGAAAGCCGACCTCGGAGCAGAGACATCCTGGTGGGGTGCGGCGGGGCACTGTGCGGACGGGCCTCCTTTCTCCAAACAGGCAACGCTGGAAGACACAAGACACACAACGGAAAGAAAAAGAAAGAAAGAAAGAAAGAAAGAAAGAAAGAAAGAAAGAAAGAAAGAGAGCAGGAGGGAGGGAGAAGACAGACAAAGCTATGGACAACCTCCCTCTTCTGCCCCCTTCAGACATACCCTGTTTAATTCCTCCCCTCCTCTTACAATGAAGAGCCCAGCACCCAAGACCCAGGGATGAGACTAATCGACAAGAGGTAACTCCGGCAAGTTGCAAACTTTCATTGGCAGTCCAATCAGCTAAAGGTTTTGTGAACTTATCATCGTGGAAGTGGGGACAGTTCTGAGTGGAAAGTGGGGTGGGTGGGGAATTAAGCTCTAAGGCAGAGCTTCAATTGCAAGAGTGTTTTAGCATGTTAAAATAGTAGGATGGGGAAAACAAAAGTCATCAAAAGTTGGCATTTTCACATGATAAAGATTGGCAGCTTATCTTCTTCTTTTTATTAAATGCTGCAAAGTACAGTCGTACCTTGGATCCCAAACACCTTGCAAGTCAAACGTTTTGGCTCCCGAACGCTGCAAAGCCAGAACTGAGTGTTCCGGTTTGTGAACGTTCTCATCTGCAGTTGGGAATGTGGGCTGAACATGTGTGCGTGTATGGCGTAGGGTGTGGGTGGGTGTCACTGTAGTCTAAACTGCTCCCAAGTATTGTTGTCCTGGAAAATTCACCCAAGCTAAACCTGGGTCCTGTTAAAATCCCACTTTTTAATCATCCAGTTAACAACAAGAAGGAGAAATCTGCATCCTGCTAAACACATGACACTGCCTCATACAGAGTCAGAACGTCTGCCCATCTTTGTTTAGCGCCACCTACTCTGAATAGCAGCTGCCCTACAGGGTCCCTGCCTCCTTATTAGCTGGTGAGTCAACCTGGGACAGCCTGCATGCAATGCGTGTGCTTTGCCTCCAAGCCTCGCTGTGAGCAGCACAAGCAGGACATCACCTTCAGCTGGACTTGGGACCCGTGACTTGTGAGCAATATATATATATATAAAGCCTCTCTATCTCCAGAGGGTCCGCATCAGATGGGAGGAGGAGGCTCACTTTGCATGACAGAGGGCATGCCTTGCTGGTTAGAGGCCAACTGTCAAGCGCAGCTGCCTTGGGGAGGGAAGCATCTCTCAAGTCCTGGCTGATGGCATATCCCAGGAAAGGTTTCATTTATTCCCTAGCTGTTTGATGGGGGGGATCATGTTGTATCCACTGGGGTTGGCAGAGTACAATGCCCTGGAGAGAGGAGGATGAAGAGGAGGAGAAGGGGCAGAAGGCCACCCAGGACACACGAGAACAGCCTGCCCTCTAAAAATCTAAAACAAGGCGGGTTAGGTGGGGGAAGAGAACACAGAAATGCCTCCAAGCGTTTCCTGTCCTGGATCTAGCAAGGAACAGCTGAGTCAGGCGCTCTCTGTGCCCCTGAAGAGCCTTTGGCCTCCTCTGCCAGGTACGGATAAAAGCCAGGAGCAAACCTTGAAGCTCTGCCAAGCTCTGTGCCGCGATTTCAGGCTTCGGGGGCCTTTGGCTTCAAAGGTAGTTGCGTTCCATTTGCCTTTGATTGGCTTTGCCTAGCGCACTTTCAAAATTAATCCCTGGGCTTTGCTAACAACATCATGACTCCCACGGGGTGGGTTTTTTGGGTGTGTGTGTGTGAGTGTGAAGAGACAGACTTCCCACTCCTCAGCTCTCTCCCCTTCCTAGGAGGAGGAAACTGTGAGGTCTGAAAATGATGCTGAAGATACAGGTGGATACTCTCCCCACTACTTTCCAAAGGGACATACACAGAATTATGTGCTCACAAACAGCCACAACTGCTGGATTGTTCAGTTTGCCACTGTTTCTGGGGGACAGGGTGTTACATCAAATATCAGTCCCTCACGGAGTACACTCCAGCAGTTCCTTGTTGGATATAGTCTGAGGCCTCCTCACCCTGTGGACTTTCCTCCCATCAAGTTCCTTGCCTGCACCTTCTCCTTGCTAGGCTTTGTCTCAACTGAAGTTCCCACCAGCTCTTCCCTGCCCCTTTGGCGAGGAAGTGAGTCAATCCCTTAAGTCAATCCTGTTGGGCAGCTGGGACAACGGGCTCTTCTCAGTGGTGGCCTCACAACTTTGGCGCTCCCTCCCCCAAGGGGCTCTGTTGGGCCTGCTCACTTCAGAACTGCAAGTCTACTCTAGGGAAATCAATACCTGTTTCACGTGTATCGGGCTCTCTCCCTCTCGACAGATTTGAGACAGACAAGAAAAGACGAAGGCGAGAAGCATGGCCTACAGATCACACCTGTAAACTGAGAAAGGTTTGTAGGGCAGAATGGAGATGGGGAGAAGGCAAAAGGTGCGGAGAGCATCGCGGGAGCTGCCCTGAAGTGGCGTTACCTGGGGGTAAAGGAATCACCTGTGGTGCAAAAGGACAGCAATGGGAGCTGCTTCTGAATGGCATGGCAGGCAGAGCGAGTTGGCGGGTGGACGTCACAAACGGATGGACAGACAGATGGAAGGGAGGAAGGCTGGGTGGGAGGGAGACATGGACTGAACACTCCAGACACCGTTATTCAAACATTCCCCATTACAGAGAGGGAGCGAGCAAAGGAGGGAGATGACCGGAAGGCAAAATCCCAAGACAACCTTAGCCAGAAGAAACAGAGCAGGCGCAGGACCACAACCACTTCAGAGGAGATGAGCCGGCAGATCAGACCTGCCACCAGTGGCCCATTAAAATGGCAAAACGAGCAGCGACTTACCTTTGAAAATTGGGTTCGCAGGGACTCATCAAACAGATGATACAGAGAGAGAGAAGGGCTTGGGCCTCTTCCACTCTCAACAGCTAGGGAGACAGGGAGAAGCTTTCGCCCCCAGCAGTTTCGCACCACTTACCACAAGGGCCCTGGTGCTTGACTGGGATGGCGGCTCTTTGTTGGCACTCAGCTTTCTGCCGCTCGCAGTCGTTGGCATAGGTCCGGCTGTCCCTGCCACAGAGAGGCCGGTAGGAGCCATCACAAGCGATACGCTCGCACGAGCAGCGGGCAGCCCCCCGGCGGTTCAGGCACACGCCGTTAAAGCGACACTCGTCCTTGCACTTGTCTGGAAAAGAACCGGGCAGGAGAAAGCAGTGAAATTCGGGAGCAGCACTGGAGGGTGGGTCAGTAGCCACTTTAAATTAAGAGGCACGTCCAATCTGTCCCTTCTCTTATTGACTATTGAAGAGGGCTGGGCTAGATGGGCTCTTGTGTTCCTTCCAACTCTATGATTCTGTGACAGAGTAAATCCTGGGGCCCAGGATGAATAAATGGTAGGCATTTTGCAAACTGAGAGCTCTCTCGTGCTACAATATATTTTATTTATTTGAATATTTATAAACCACACTTCTGTGCAAAATATCACAAGGAGGTGTACAGGCTAAAAATGCAACAGAAACATCAAACATGTCAGTAAGAGCAAATGGCAAAGCGTCTCAGGTTTGAAAGGCCCGTCTTGAATAATATGGTTTTCACAGGAAGCTCCTGCAGAACCTCTGGTGGCACTAAAGCCCCAGCCCCCGATAAAAGCCAGCTGACCCTCAGGGGCATGCGTGGGACTGCCAATGGTTCCCTCAGCTATTGCGGTAGAGCATAAGGAATTAGGTGGTCCTGAAGGTACTCTGGTTCCAAGATTTTTAAGTCTTTGTGAATTAACACAGGAATTTTGAACCTGGTCCAGCAGCAAATTGGCAACCACTGCAGCCCTCTCAGCAGCAAAGTGACATGCTGCCAGTAAACTATCTGACCACCACATTCTACACTAATTGCATCTTCCTGGCCAGAGACAAGGGCAGCCTGACATACAGTGCATTATGATAATCAAGTCCTGAGGGTTACCAATGTATTGACCACTGTGGCTAGGCTGCGTGTGTCTGTGTATACATATACATATACATATACATATACATATACATATACATATACATATACATATACATATACATATACACACACACATGCACACATCTCTGGATCAATGGCAGTTGAAAGGAGAAGGTGCCTAAGAACCAGCCCCTGCACAGATCTCAAGCCATTGTGGAGAAAGATGTGCATATTAAAATGGTGAATGGAGTACAGCAGACACTGGTTGGTGAGCAAAATCTCTAAGTCACATTTTGTGGTGTATTGTACACATTGGCCTGTGAATGTGCAAAGTCTCCAAGTGGAGAATATGCATTCTGACCAGTGAAAATGGTTGATGGTTGGGTGCTTTGAGCATTCTCCACCATCTTCCACAGAGCATGCATGCCGACAAGTCACGTCAGAAGCAATAGGGTTCTGATTCTGTTGATTTGTTTTGCCCCTTCAACCATACTCCTCCTCACTGCCTACAGGACTTGCTTTTCTCCTCTAGAAGAAAACAGTCCCAATACTTTTGTATGGGGAAATGTAAATGAAACCTATCACGATTCATTCTAAGGACAGGGCCTTTCCAGTGCTGGCCACCCCCTCCAACTGCAGAAATCTGTCCCTAGAGGTTTTTGTTTCAGACACCCTTCACGTCAACCTGTAACAACTTGGAATTTAGACTCTCTTACCCTGAAGCAGGCACTGTCCTGACCGCACTTTCTGGATCTCGATCCCCCGAATGGCGCCCGACCTCAGCATGACACAGTCGTTGTCATAGGTTACCCCCTCATCGCTACACACTGGATCCCGCTTCAGCGGGCAGCTCTCAGGCCGGAGCAGGAGCTCAGCACGCCGAGTGCGAGGGTTGACCCGGCAAACTCTGTTCATGTCATTGTGGGTGCTCTTGCAAGGGTCTGGGGAAAAGTAGGTGAGGAATGATGAGAGCGGAAAAATCTTGCAGCCATCCCAGGAATTGAATCTGGGACTTTCAGTGTGTAACGCTGCTTCTCTAACTATGGACTCAACACTGCAGATATAATTTCTCCACAGAAGTTGCCTTTGATTTATCTAGTCCAACACTGTAGAAGTGAAAGCAGTTCTCTAGGGTCTCAGGATGGGGGTCTTTCCCTGGCACAAGTGCTGGTGGATGGATGATGCTCTATTCCCCTTTCCAGAGCTACAATTCCCAGAGTTCCCTGGGAAAAGGGAATGACTGTTACACCACTCAGAACTGTAGCTCTGCAATGGGAATTGGGGGCGGGGGTCCTAATCTCAGCACCCTTGAAAAGTGATGGTGCCCATGATTCTTTGGGTGGGGGAAGCCATGATAGGATGGGCATAACTCACAACACCGCATCACACACACAATTTCAGAAAAACATCCCCTCAATGGCTACCTGATAGATCTCCATGATTCTCCATGGAAATCTACCCACTTGCTGGAGGCTAGAGAGCCTTGCAAGAGTTCACACCTACAGACTTATTGCAGGGTGCAAGAAAGGTGAGTCAAGGGTCCCAGAAGGATACTGACCACTTAGAAAAGACAGACTTTCCAGGTGGTCGGGACATGGGCCACGTCAAAAGGAGATGTGCAGAACCAATGTGCATGAGCAGCCATCACACACACCCCAGGTATCTGAGCACAGGTGGAGATCATTGGCCTTCCAGCTCCCTCCCACCTAATCTGGGTTTATCAAAATCGCCTTCCATTCACCCCTTGGGCACTTTTATAGAAACACCGAAGATACAGGACTACTTATTGGCTAATCCTCCTTCTCTGTCTCTCCACAGGGGCATTTTCAGCGCCAAGCTAATACCTGGGAGGAACCAACTTGATTCAACACATATGCACAAAAGGGCATTATTTCCTAACAAAGATAACCCACAAGTTCTGAAAAATAAAATAAAATCCGAACTCTGAAATATCTACATTCCTACCCTGCCCCTCCCGAGAGAGAGAGAAACCCAAAAGGGAGGATGGAGGATTAACACATCACCATGGAGACTAGAAGAGCCACACATGTATATATTGGGTTGGGAGAGAGAGGACTCTTTAACCTCAAAAACACACAGCAGAGCATGACTGAAGCTGGTTACAAATTTTGGTGGGTACTTGGGCAAGAGGCCGTTTTACCCGAGTGGGGAAAAAGAAAGAAGAAAACAATTCCCTTGAGAATGTACAGAGCATTTTTGTTTTAGCGTTTAACGATGCACAGCCTCACAGTACTTTCATACTAAGACAGCCTTTCCCAAACTTTTGAGTCCCCAGGTATGGTTGGACTGCAACTCCTACCACCCCCAGATGGTATGGAGATGATGGGAGATGTAGTCCAAAACCATCTAGGGAACCAAGGTTGTGGGAAGGTGTTTCCCAAACCTGGGCCTCCAGCTGTTTTTTGGGACTACGACTCCCATCATCCCTAGCTAGCAGGACCAGTAGTCAGGGATGATGGGAATTGTAGTCCAGAAACAGCTGGAGACCCAAGTTTGGAAAACACGGCTCTAAAGCAAAGGTGGGCAAGCAGTTGCTCACTGCATGTTTGCTGGACTCCAACTCCCATCAGCCCCAGCCTGCACGGCCAATGGTCAGGGATGCTGGGAGTCATAATCCAATGACACTGGAAGGCCCATAGTTTCCCCATCCCTGGATTAAAGGTGCCTGGGAGATGGGAGCACCATTTAGAAAGGAGGTTCTCTGCTGTGCCTCTGCATGAGTGGCTGCTCTGGCTTTTATTAAGACACTGAAACACAGGTGGGGAACTCGCATTAGCCTCAGCCAGCGTTGAGGGAAGATGGGAGCAGCAGCCTGAGGGAAGATGGGTGTGGCAGCCCAGCAACATCTGGAGGGCCAAAGAGAGAACAGCGAGGCAGCCGGAAGCCCCAGAAAACTCACCACAAGGCCCGTCAAACTTCTTGAAAAGGTTCTCTTGCTTGTCGCAGGCGTGCCTGTTGAGGTGGCACTCGCTGCGGTAGTCCTTGCCGTCGCTGCCGCACACCACATTCTCAGGCACGCCGCTGCATGAAGACGGGCAGATGCACTTAGCCGACAGCCCATCCGTGGAGCGGGCACAGGTGCTTCCAAAGCTGCAGGTCACCTCTGCGCAGGGGTCCTTCGAACCTGGGGAAAGAAGAGGAGGCGCAGGGCCTGGACTGATGAGCATGCAAAAGCATGACTGAACAAGGGAACTGATGGGAGGTGCAATGTTTGGCAAGTGTGCATGGTGGGGGAGATGTTGCTTAGGAATGGCGCTTAACAACTTGGGTCCAGGATATCTCAGGGACCACTTGATCCCTTATATCCTTGCCAGATCACTAAGGTCTTCAGGGGAGTCACTGTTAGTGGTTTCCTGTGGGTTCAGTATTGGGGGACCAATTTTATGGAACCCCCTTCCAGCTGAAGCCAGAGAGGCCTCATCTCCCTGTTGATCTTCCAACAGTTATTGAAGACTCCCCCCCCCCAAAGGCTTTTAAACTGAATTCTCATTTTATAGTTATATTTCATTTTTTTGTCTTATTGCATTGGGAGTTTTTGTACACTGCTTAGAGATGGATGTGGTTATTGCTGAAATAATAAATGATAATGTTTGGTGGGAATCCCCACCAAATGGTGGGAAACAGACCTTACAGAACTATAGTTCCCAGAGTTCCCTGGGAAGAGGGATCGTCAAGCCAGTCTAGGAATTGTAGTTCTGTGAGGGGAATGGGGCCATCACCTAATAAATCTCGGCACCCTTAAAAAACTACAGATCCCAGGAGTCTCGGGGGGGGGGGGGAGAGCCATGGCTGTTTAAAGTGGTATGATACTGCTTTAAATGTGCAGACGGGGCCTCTATGTGGGTATAATGTTGACATGATTGGCGCTGCATATTGTAAAGTAACCTCTTAGCATGCTTAATGGTCATTTAATCTTTCAATGTTTTAAACTGAACAGTAATTGTTGAGTTCTCAGAGGTATACGGTAGCGTACTTTGATTCGTTACGGCTATTGTGCTCCCGTGCTTAAATTGTCTCTTACATGGATGGCTCTGAGTACAACGTTATTTGCAGGAAGTTAGGGATATGAAATGACTGATACTAAAAGGAAATGGAGAGGATAAAAGACTTGAAGGAGTTTGCGGTAGTCTTGTTATATTATATGAGCTAGGCCAGGAACAGGGAACCTTCTACAGACCACATTCTCTTTTGGGCAGTCTTTCTGAAGGCGGCATTCCCATGGTGAGGGGGGGGGGGAGGAGTGGTCAGAAGCCAAAGAAACCCCAAACTGTGCCAGACACAGGACATCTCTTAACGCACCATGAGCAAAATGTAATGAGGGAAGGAAAGAGACATCGAGAAGCTGCTCTACATTTGACCGGGATGGGCCAAATGTTATTTATAGGCCCCGGCTACAGCCTCATTTATTTAATTATTTATTTACAACCCCCCCCCCCCATTTGTCACTCTCCTCCCTCCCTCCTCCTTTCCCAATCCCCCATTATTATTTTAAATAAATCACTCTGGCACTCGCATCGTCCTCCCTTCCCTGCTTCCAGGAGAGCCCCCAGCGGGAGGCGAGAAGCTCAGATTTATCGAGAGAGCCGAGAGGGATCCTCATCAGGGGAGGGCACTGAGAATGGAGGGAGGGAAGGTCAACTTAATTTACTTGGAGACATGCAGGCTGGGGGGCGGGGGGGAGGTGTTCATTTGCACAATTCTTCGCTAGCAGCTGGTGCGTGCCATGTTACCAAGGAGGGTCCATTAGCTTCACTTACGGCTGGGCCTCTCCAGGAAATAAGCTGCTCTGGGGCACAAGCCACACTTAGGCACATCAGACTCTGCGTGCATGCACAAAGTGCTTCTGTCGCAGGTAGACCCGAGGCATAAGGAAGCAGGCCTGTTTGTCATTGAGAAGGCTGGGGTGGCGGCAAGAAGGGGAGCAGGAATTTTGGCCGAGGGATTCTACTCAGGACTCAGAGAGAAAGTGCCCCCCAACTTTCCCAGCTCAGCTTTCATGTATCCCCACAGGCTATCAGGCGGTCTCCCTTACCCTCATTCTCCCTAGATTGCCCCCAGCTAATGTCTGCTTCCAATTTCCCCCCTACTTCCCATTTCCAGCTAAAGCTCACTTCCTGTTTGCACCCCACCAGGCACCCACTTCCCATTTCATCTGCACCCAGAAACCCACTTCCTGTTTCCTCCCCACCAGACATTCACATAAAGCTAAAGGGGACCCCTGACCATTAGGTCCAGTCGTGGCTGACTCTGGGGTTGCGGCGCTCATCTCGATTTATTGGCTGAGGGAGCCGGCGTACAGCTTCCGGGTCATGTGGCCAGCATGACTAAGCCGCTTCTGGCTAACCAGAGCAGCGCATGGAAACGCCATTTACCTTCCCGCCGGAGCGGTACCTATTTATCTACTTGTACTTTGACGTGCTTTCGAACTGCTAGGTTGGCAGGAGCAGGGACCGAACAACGGGAGCTCACCCCGTCATGGGGATTCGAACCGCCGACCTTCTGATTGGCAAGTCCTAGGCTCTGTGGTTTAACCCACAGTGCCACCCGCATCCCTGACACTCACATACTTCCTGCTAATAGGGTTGCCATATTTCAAAAAGTGAAAATTCTGTCAGTTGTTTTTTTTTTGTTTGTTTGTTTTTTGTTTTTTTGCCAAAGTTGTTGAGCTATTTTTAAGGGAAATTGGCAAAAAATGACACAGCTGACATTGATTGCCATACATCCAGATTTTCCCAGACATTTAGCCGATTTCCTCCCAGACACTGCTTTCGACTGCAGTATTCCGGGTATTTATTTCCAGGAAAATCCAGGCATGTGGCAACCCTACCTGTTAAGTGACAGAGGTGAGATTTAAAGAAGGGTGGCAGTGTTCACACACGCCCAGAGGTTTGGAGAGTGGTGAGAAGAGAACAGGTCTGGTCTGCAGTGGCTCCCTGTCCACAGAATGCTCTCCCCAGGAAGGCCTGCCTGGCACCAATCCTGTCATTTGGGTGCCAATCAAATACATTTTTGTTCTCCTGGGCTCTTGTGCAACACCAGCTAAAGGAAACTGTACTGTTTAACAGGTTAGTGTACTGTTGAATCCGTTTTTAGTAACGTTCTTGCAATTTTATTATAGCATCTTTTTTTCCTTTGTTTGTAAAGTGCTTCCTTCAGTGGGAAGCAATGTATGCAGTTAATAAACATAACCCTAAACCTTCCTGAACTAGGGAATTACATGCTAGGCAAGGAGGCTCATCCTGACCCAAGTGAGTCAAGGCCCAGCTCAGTTACTCACCACAAGCCCCTTTGCTGATGACTTTGATCCGGCGCTGTTGGTTGCATTGAGCCTTTTCCAGCTCGCATTCGTTGCTGTAGGTAGAATAATCCGAGCCACAGACAGGGGCCACCACTGAGGGGCACGTGGTCTTCTTGCACACACATAGTCCCTGGGAGGGGCCCGTTGCACTCCTCTCACACACGGCACCAAACCCACACAGCACACCTCGGCACACTGGATGGGAGTGCAAAGAAGAAAAAGATAATTAAGCAATGAATGAGGGTTGGTTTGTCAAAAGAGGGAAAGCTGAGCATGATTCTCAACTTTAATATAGTGTGTGTTTCCAGCTCAAGTTTCTAGTCCTTATGCCTATGGGGGGAAAGACTGAAAAAAATTATAGCCAATAAGCCTGTGTAGACAATGAACTGGGATCTCAGAAACTCACATGCAAGGTACAGTACTAGCTTAAGAGCACGGACTTCCTGAAGTCACTCTCAACCTTAGCATCTGTGAAATGGAAACACTGGCCTTCCTCACAGAGTTGTTGTGAGGGCACAGCAACTAAAGTCAATGAAGGGCTTTGTGAATTAATATGCGTTGTGCGAATGCTACATCACAGCAGGATGTAGTGAGATCTCGGGTGGTGATAGAAAGAGGAGCAATTGTGGTAAGAATGGCAATTTGGGATTAAGGAAATGATTTTCAAGGTGTGGCACTTTCTGGCTTGGCTCTGCAGAATGCATCCCCAGGGCTTCAGGCAAGGAACATTCCCAGCCTTGAACCTGGGACCTTCTGCATGCAAAACAGATGCTCTACCTCTTATCTGCACCCCTTTCCTTAATAGGAAGGTGGGAAGCTCTTTTATACTGATTCCAGAACTACAGAATCATAGGACTCTGTAGGGTTGGAAGGGTCCCATGCAGGAATCACAGGAGCCCCCAGAGTCTGAGAAAAATGAGCTGGGAAGCCCCAGCATGGAAGGCGGCCACTGGCAGGCTGCTCACTCTGCGCCCTCAGATCCCCCTGTCCCGTGCTACATCCACCACTGAGCCACAGCCCTTTCTCTGAAAATAAAGGACGATTCTAGTCCTCATGGCTCTCAATAAAGGACTGAAACGGGAACATAGGAAGCTGCCTTATGCTGAATCAGTACTTTGGTCCACCAACCTCAGTGTTGTCTACACTGACTGGCAGCAGCTCTCCAGGGTTTCACGCAGGAATCTCTCCCCTGCTGCCAGGATGCCCAGAGGGAAGGCCAGGAGCCCTTTGGCCACCACTTGCCCATCTAGCTCAGTACTGTCTGCACTGACTGGTAGCATTCCTTCAATTTTCCAGGTAAGGGGACATTCCCAGCTCTACCTGGAGATGCTGGGAGCTGAATCTGGATCTTCTGCATCAAAGCCGATGCTCTACCATGGAGCTATGGCCTTTTCCCAAAGGAGGAGGCAGCACCAAGCTAGATGGACCCCCCCCTTACTAAATCCTAGCACTCCAGGTGATAGTTATCTCTGCATACTTCCTCAAAAGATAGATAGTTTCCTTGGCATGCTTTTTCTCAAATTTATCTATTTAGGAACAGATGCCTGCTTTTTTCTCTCTCTGCGCCCTGAGGCAGATAATGACAAGATAAACATAACCAAACGCATGAAGCCTCCGCTCAATAATCAATGAACAACTCAATTAGCAACCCCCCCCCAAAAAAGTCCTGTGACTCAACTCAATAAAGCCATAAAATCAACATTAATCAAAATAGTCTACTCATCACAGATAGTTTTGCAAATAAAATGTGTGTTTGGTGAGCAAGAGAGCTGTAGTGGCATAGCAACCAGGATGCTAGAATGGGAGACCGAGGACCTGGGAGACCGGGGTGCAAATCGCCCACTTGGCCATGACGCCGACCACGGTGACCTTGGGCCGGCCAGTCACTGCCACCCAGCCTAACCTACTTCTCAGGGTTGTTGTGGGAATGAGAGGAGGGCAGGGGGGAGACAGAATCATGGATGCTAGCTTGAGCTCCCTGGAGGAAATGGTGGGATATAAGCGCAATAAATAAATAAAACAGAGGTGTGGGGGAGTCTGCAGGGGGAGGGGTTGAGCCTGTTGCCAGATTGTTTTGGGTGTGAGTTTCAGAATCTGAGGAACAGGTTACCTAGGGTTGCCATATTTCAAAAAGTAAAATTCCTGACACCTGCAAAGACCCCAAAACTGTTGAGCCTTTAAAAAAAAAAACAACCACCAAAACCTGCCCTGAAAATAGTGACTTTAAGCTTTTTGAGCTGTTTTCGTTGCTTTTTCCATTGCGTTCCCATACATCTGGGTTTCCCATCACATTTTGCCGAATTTTGCAAAATTCCCTCCTGACGAATGGCAAGGTTACCAGACAATTTGGGAGCAAAAGTCAGCAGCAAGGTTAGTAGGTATGTGTGAACAGCACACCCCAGTGTGAGAGAACTTCAGACCAGGGCGGGATGGCGGAATGTGACCCTTAAGACTGCTCTGTTTGGCCCTCAGGAATCCTCCTAGCCCATGCCCCTCACAAGTCTTGCCATCTTGCGTGTTTTTGCCTGGCTGGAATATGTCCTAAGAATATAAGAAGAGTCCTTCTGGATCAGGCCAAGGGCCCACCTAGTCCAGCATCCTGTTCTCACAGCGGCCCATCAGATGCTTCTGGGAACCTGGCAAGCCACTCCCCCCACCATGAACACCTCTTACTTGCCTGGGAAGAAGATGGCACAAAGATGTGCATCTCATCGTTTGCTTTACATTCTTTAGCTTAACCCCGCCTCCTTTTGCACCTGGCCCTGCCCACTGCTGGCACACGGCCCCTGGGAGGATGCAGGTACCTCACACAGTTTTGTTTTCAAAAAGAAATCAGGCTTTGTTTTGTTTCTGAAAGTCCGCGAGGCAAAAGAGAGAGGACAGACACATCATAAATCAATCCCTGGTTGCAGAGGCCCTCTCAAGCCAAGATACCTGGCAGTTCTCCAAACAAAACTGTTGAATTGCTGTTTTCATTTCCGAGTACACAGTATGATGTTGTATTGTCCTTTTACTATTTTTTGTTGGGAGCAAAGGTGGCTGGGGCAACCCAGTTGGATGAGCAGCTTATTATTATTATTATTATTATTATTATTATTATTATTATTATTAAATAATCTGGCTCTTCTGTTTTTAAATATGCTTGTTCGTTGTATGCTTGCTTTGATCTCATTTTTGTTATATTTGCTGCATAAATTCAAACTCTTTTAAAACATTCTGTTTGATTTTTTTTTTTATTATTTTTTTAAATATGGAGTTTCTAGGGGAACTTTCAAGGCTTCGAGCCTCAAAACCACCAACTTGATAGACACACAATAATTACAGATTGCAATTAGGAATGTGGTGGGAGGGGTGGGTCGCCTTCCTAATAAGAGATGCACTATTCCTGCTATCGCGCATATCGCGCATGCTAATCAGAGGAGCCAGCACCAGCCAGTTCCCCATCTAAATTGCAAATGAAGGAGAGGTGTTTGGCTGTTCTTTTTTAATTTGGGAGGTGGGTGGTGGTGGTGGGAGGAATGCCAGGTACGGGAAGCTGAGAAGTGTACACACACACACACACACACACACGTGTGTGACTTTTCATGTCGTCTCCAAAGAGAGGCGTTATCCAAAGCATCAGCCTCAGATCTTGGACACCAGGGTAGCAAATCCTCATTTGGCCCCCAACAGCCTTCGGCAACTTGCTCTTAGCCGAGATGATTCTGTGCATCTTTGTTCTCGCACACACATACTCATCCTTACAACCAAATTTCAGGTTTTTTTTTAAGCTGCAGTCATTGCGCTTTGGAAAGCGTTGCGTAAATGGAGATGTTCTGGCACCTTCTGTAGGTCTGCAGTCTTTTTCCTCTCAGGGCAGAATGTGGGCCCTTCTGGGTAGAAGGAGGGAGGCAGGAAGTGGCCTAAAGACACAAGGGCCCCCTCCAAACACCTGTTACGTCCACACCGCCCATTTAAAGAACATTTAAATCACGCTTCTCCCTTTCTCAAAGAATCCTGGGAACTGTAGTTTGTCAAGGGTGCTGGAAGTTGTAGCTCTGGGAATGAACTGCAGTTCCCATGATTCTTTGGGAAGGGAGGATGTGCTTTAAATGTACAAAGCCATAGTACATTTTTTGCAAATGTAAAAAGCCAGCCCTTTATCACACATTTTGTGATGATTTGTGCTCTTGATGTGATGAATTGTGCTGAGCCTCTCCAATTCAGGCAGGATTTCCTGATCCACAGGCTCTAAGGCTGCAATCCAAACCCCTGGCAGGCAGCTGCGGGCTTAATGGAGAGGTGGTGCCGCCGTGACACCCACAGTCCTGCCACTCATGCTGTCTACCCATTAGGTGAAAAGTGTTCAGCAGAGTGATGCTGTAATTTCTGTCTCCTTCCTCACCTGACTTACAGTTAAAGGCCAAAACTCAGTGGTAGAGCCTTCTGCTTGGCATGCAGAAGGTTCCAGAGAGGTGCTGCCAGCCTATGTAGACAATATTGGGCGAGATGCAGTGGGTATAAAGCAGCTTTCTCCATTCCTCCAATCCTCACCCTCTTGACCTCCCCAAGCTGACAATTGCTTCCATCTCTCCTTGCCGCTCCTTTTACAATCACTTATTCCTCTCTCCCTTCCCCTCCCCTCTCTATTTGTAGCAAAATTCCTACTCAGCCATGAAGCTTTTGGGCTAGCCAGGGGTCAGAAACTTTTTCAGCAGGGGGCCGGTTCACTGTCCCTCAGAGCTTGTGGGGGACCGGACTATATTTTGAAAAAATAATAATGAATTCCTATGCCCCACAAATAACCCAGAGATGGATTTTAAATAAAAGCACACATTCTACTCATGTAAAAATACCAGGCAGACCCCACAAATAACCCAGAGATGCATTTTAAATAAAAGGACACATTCTACTCATGTAAAAACATGCTGATTCCCGGATTGTCGGCGGGCCGGATTTAGAAGGCGACTGGGCTGGATCTGACCCCTGGGCCATCGTTTGCCTCCCCATGGGCTAGCCTTTGTCTCTCAGCCTACCTCACAGGGTTGTTGTCAGGATAACCTGGGGAAAGAGCAGGATCGACATCCTGAGCTCCTTGGAGTAAAGGTGGGATATCAATAGAGGAAGAAAGGAAGGAGAATTGGCATAATTAATTGTTGCCCTCAATAATTCTGTTGATTTATTGCTGCTTCTGTGAGGATTGTTTTTTGCTTGTTTGCTTATATGTTTCATTCATATATATATATATATATATATATTTGCTTTCGTAGATTTTCACGGGTACAGGAATGCAGGTTTTGGTGTCCTCGGGTGTCTTCCCGTGTAAAAGTTGGGGTGTCTAGGCGACGTTTCGACGAGGTCCTGCTCTGTTCCAGTAACAAGAATCCTGACAAGTAACAAGAATCTTGTTACTGTTCCAGTAACAAGAACAGTAACAAGAATCTTGTTACTGTTCCAGTAACAAGAATCCTAGATCCTGCTCTGTTCCAGTAACAAGAAGCCGAAAGCACCAGCCTGAAGATGACGAGTGAGACCTCGTCGAAACGTCGCCTAGACACCCCAACTTTTACACGGGAAGACACCCGAGGACACCAAAACCTGCATATATATATATATATATATATATATACACACATATCTTATACCGTTCAGATCCCTGCTTGTCCATGAAGCTCACTGGGTGTGGCCTTGTCATCAGTCACTGCCTCTCTTGGCCTAACAGACTTCACAGGGTTGTTTTAAGGATTAAATGGGGAGAGGGAGAGCCATGCCCCTTGGGCTCCTTGGACAAAACAGGGATATAAACACAATAAATAACAAACAAATCTCTTTCACCATTGCCTTGTGGATCCTGGGGGATGGAGAGCTGGGGCAAAAATGTCAAAAACACAAATGCCCTGGAATGTTTGTCTGTGTTAAGAACAGCCCCCCTCATGCCCTCTCCACCTTCACAATGCACGCACGCACACACACACACACACCTATTATGCATTTCTCCCCGTTACCGATTTAGTTATATGTATATTTTAATTTAGAATTGTATAGGGACATCACAGACCCACACGCAAAGAGCTGCATTCTACGGACAAAGCACCCAGCTAAGGAAATGGCCTGGCCTACATAACAGCGGGAGAACGGAAATAAATAAAAAATAAATGAATAAAAAAAGATAATGTGTGGGAAAAGAGAAATCCTAAAAGGGGAGAGGAATGCTTTTTTAAAAAAAAAAAGAAAAAAGAAAAGAAAAACAGCACGCTTGCCGGCGGTTCATTTACACTTCAATACTTGGGCGCCTGGCTTCAGCTGCCTGGAGAGAGTTTAAGCTCATATGCACAGCAACAATGCACAGCGCTAAGAGACTAATATCGTCAAATAAATAAAGAAGACGAAGAAGAAGAAGAAGAAGAAGAAGCTTTCGTTCGCTCCTGCCCAATATCTAAAAGCAATTTATCATTTTTATGAAGCTCTGTGGATCGTCTCTTTCTCAGCACACACACACACACACACACACACACACACACACACACACACATATATGAGAGAGAGAGAGTCTTTTTCTGGAACCCCCCCCCCCCAATTTTCGCACAGTGAGATAAGGGGGTGGGGAAGGGAGGCGAGAAAAGCAAAATGGGGGTCTAAAAATGCAGAGCGAGAGAGGGATTGACTTGATGATTATTTCCTTCCCTTTCTCCACCCTCACATCCAGCCAACCAGCCCACTCCCCCCCTCCGCACCCCGGCTGCCCTCCTCCCCATCCTCCTTGGGCTCCTTCTTCCTGGAGCTGAAGTCTTAAAAGAGTTTGTAGTGCATTATCAAGCTGTCACTCAGAGAGCGAGGAAGGCACAGAAGACAAAGCGTCTCGGTGGCATACGTGTTGGGAAAAGGTCCGAAGGCACATAGGCACCTCTTGCCAAGCTGTGGAGGCTGGAGCTCAATGGTCAAGGAAAAAATGAGCTGTAGCTCAGTGGTTAGAGCATCTGCCCAGCATGCAGAAGGTCCCGGGTTCGACCCTGCCCCTGGCATCTCCAGGTAGATCTGGGAGAGACTCCCTCCCTGAATCCATGGAAAGCACCTTCTAATCAGTGTATCCCCTAGTGAAGCCATCCCTGCAGATTAAAGTCTTCTAGATGCAAGAGATGTAAGCATCTCCTTTGCATGCAGAAGGTCCTGAGTTCAGCCCCTGGATTCTCCCATTCAGAAAAGGGTGATGACATTTTTATTCCCACCCCAAAGGGCAACATTCTCTTATGGGAAAGCTTGGAACAGGGGAGGAACGTGCCAGTAGTGGGCGGAGTCAGAGGCAAAAGTGGGCAGGGCAAAGTGTGTAAATTATTTTTGCACACTAAACTGGTTTCTACTCACGCCCCATGCAGGCAAGAAGCCCGCTTGAGAATTCATTGGAAATCATCATCATCGTCATCAATAGCTGTTATTGTTATTTCATTTTTATGCCACGCATTTGACTGGGTTGCTCCATGACTAAACTGTCATCATGCCAATCATGAGCAGGCAGAGGGCCTTCTTGGTAGTGGCGCCCACCATGTAGAACGTCCTCCTATCAGATGTCAAGGAGATAAGCAATTATACAATATTTAAAAGACATCTGAAGGCAGCCCTGTAGAGGGAAGTTTTTAATCTTTAATGTTTTATCATTTTTTTTTTATATGCTGGAAGCTGCCCAGGGTGACAAGGGCAACCCAGTCAGATGGGCGGGGTACAAATAATGAAATTATCATCATCACCATTGTCCACACTGGTTGGCAGTGGCTCTCCAGGGTTTCAGACAGGGAAGATTCCCAGCCCTACCTGGAGATGCCAGGAATTGATCTTCTGCTCTACCAGAGATTCCTGTACACACACACACCTATCTTCCCATGCTCTATCCAGGTAACAGAGACACATTGTCACAATCCCAAAGCACATCCCTGCCATGCAAAAGCCATTATGGAGGAGGCATGGAGTAAGGCTGGGTGAGGGGTGTTGTTTGGGGAAGGGGGGTGGCCTAGGGAGTCTCAGGAGGGCCAGAGAGAGAAGTTTGCAGGGCCGGGTCTGTGTTTTCCCACCCCTGTCTGAGTGCATACCAAGAGATAGTGGCAAGTCCAAGCCCGAGGCTGTATCAGGAGCCCTGCTTTGCTTCTGTCGCCCATGTTGGTCTGAGACTGAGCCCATCCCCTCGGTTGCAAGATAACTTCCCCTCCTTTCCCTATTTCATTCTGTCAGGGCCAAGGCCTGGTGAATAATTCAGCGCAGGTTCAGCGAGGCTCTCGTGCCTCTGCCTCCCCTGGCAGGGCTGGGAGCGTGCGAGGACGCAGCTGGATGGGGAAGCCATGAAAGATATATGAATGTGGAGTGGATGGCATATGGCTGAGTTGCTTTGCAGTCCTCCCGGCACCCTATTTATCCCCTCCAGCCATACCTTGCTCCAGCATCTCTGCCCCAAGCCAGGGCTGCAGCAGGGTTGAGGGGAACCATCGCAACAGTCACACTGCAAGGGGTTACTGCAGAAGGCCCCGGGTTCAATCCACAGATAGATGGAGAGATCTTGCCAAACAGTGTAGACCCCAAGGGCCACATGCCCTTCATGGCGACCTTTTGAGGGCCAAATGTCAGTGGTGAGTGGGGCCACAGGCAAATTTGAGCAGGGCAACAAATACAAGTGTTTGCCTTTGTCCAGCAGGCCAGTTGCATATTCACACACTCTGTGTCCTCCATCCATCTCCTCTCATTCCATAGGCCAACTTTGACAAGGGGGCAGCACAAAGATGACAGGTGATTGACAGGTGAATAATCCCACCCACTTGTCCAATTTGACTCCTAGGTGGAGACAGAGCAGGACTGAACTGCCCATCAGGCGACATAACCCACCCATGGGAGCGATATCACCTGACAGGTGGGCGTGGCTTAGCAAAGCCCGGTGTCTCAATCCGAATTGGAACCCATGACAGGCCAAAACTGGCCTGCTGGTTCCCTGTCCTGGTGTACAAAATTATAGAGTAGTGCAAGTACTGTTGAATATCAGCTTATTTCCTGGCTCCTCACTGCTGTGATAAGGATGGGGATATAACCCAGGAACATGCTTATATCAGCATGCTTAACTGGGTGCCTGAATACATGAGAGAAAACATCTGAAAGGGCATGGTTCCCTGTCCAGAGAGAATGAACTGACAATCTTGTAAGTAAACAGCGCACAAGGAATTCTGTGCTTGTCTGAACTGGGCTGTAGTCCAGAAATTCCAAAATTCTGTAGAAATTCCAAAGCACTGTCATCGTCGTAACCCTTTGAAGGATGGAGGAGGTTTTCAGACATCCTATCGCCAAACTCCTGAGCATCTGCTAAGGATTCTTGTGGCTGTCCTTAGTTATCGAAACCAACAAACAGAAAAGCTTTAAAAAAACCGTAAGCAGTCTATCACCATGCCTCCCCTCGCCATTGGCTGGCCGACTGTGATGCCACGGAATGTTTGTGAGCATCCTAGCCACTCAGAGGCGGCTGGTGAGATGCAAGCAACAGAATGTTGACAATCAGAGCAAATCTCTGAAAGGAAGCAAAGGGTCAATGGCCATGGGAGGAGTGTGGGTGCGGGGTGGGGGGGGGGGAGAAAAACAGCCATCTATCTTGCCAGCTGCTCCTTGATTGAACAAAGAGTGATATATTGTGGTGGGCTCAGAAGGCAAGCCACCTCGGTAGGCCCAGGTGTATTCCTCCCCCCCCCCCACTTTGGGTTAATTCCAATCACTAAGCTAACGCTTCCTTCGGTCTTTCCCATTAAAAGGATGGTTTGCCGCAGCTGTGCTGTAGATGGATGTTTGCTGGGATGGAAGGGCAGGAAGACAGGGCGGGGAGTCAGGGAAGGAGGAAGGACCGCTCCATTCTTCCAACCCTTCTGGCTGTACATGAAGATGCTGCTTACTCATACTTGTTACTGAGACAGTAGGAGATAATAATAAAGCTTTTTTTTTTTTTAAGGCTACAAATTATTTTAGCTGTCAGGGTCAATTAATCAAAAGTGGGCAGCTCAGCTACCCCAAAGGAGTACAGGAATGAAATCTGTTATTAAACCTTCTGTTCCTAAAACACACAGGAGAAAGAGGTTGGGGTGGGCGAGTGGGGGGCTTAAGTGGTGGTCTTCTCAAAGAAAGGGCAAGGAGCACTTAGCCCCCTCCGAAGCCTTTTCTTCTTATTAGAGAGGTCCCTGGCTCTTCCCAAAAGGTGCTTATTAACGGCCATTATATCTCACTGACTCAGTCGGGGTCCAATCTACTGAGCAAACAAAGAAAGATCCACTTCCTTGTGCATCACAGGGAAAGAAACAAAGGGAATGGCTTTTTTTTTATTTTAAGAAATAATTAATTTAACTGAATTTTTAGCTGGAGGGCTAGCAGCCACCCCCTTTTCACCTCGGCCTTTCCCCTCCTTAACTGCAGCCCCTGGGGGTGATGTGATGCACTGGAAGGCTAGTTTACTGTACCCGCAATACTTCTGCAAAAGAAAGCAATTGGCTAGGGTTACTTCCCCCCTCCCCCCCCCAAAAAATATAGGAGTGACAAGCTGCATCTGCCCCAGTCCTGTTTTCTGATGCAACTGTAAAGGGTGCAGGAGTCTTGAACTCTCTCTCTTATTTTCTCTCTGTCTGCTGCTCCTTCTAGTTAATCAATTACCTTAATGGATGAAGAAAAGCTTAAGCTGACTAAAGAGGTGCCCCACATAATTTAGCAAGACATTTTACTACGCCTTCTAATAGCAACCTCAGGTAGTGAGCACCAACTGGATTATAGCCAAAACAGGGCTACAGAGAATCCAAGCAGGAGGTAAAAGCATACCCAAGGTGGGTAGGGAACGGTGAGGGGCAGATCCTAAGGTTTACAGCAACATACCAAAACCTTACACCCAAATCTTAAGGGGAACCAATTGGGATTGAGTATTGTGTTGATGACCCCAACATTACAATTACGTTCAAATCCATCTGGATTTAAGGATGGGCACCCAGGTTTGCTTCCTCTGCCCTTCCTGTCCCATTTTCCTTGTGTGTTGTGTCTTCTGGATTGTATGCCTGTGGACAGGAGCTGTCAACTTTCAGTTGATTATATGTAAGCCACTGTGGGAGTCTTTTTGGCTGAAGAACTAAGCACAAACGCACTAAATAATAAAATAAATGAATGCCCTGTGTTTGCAAGGAGGGGGTCTTAATCCGTAGCTTTGGTTCCACCAGCAGGGGGTGGGGAAGATGGATTTCTCTCCAAGACACCTCTAAAAAGCCAGGATGAATAAATGAAATAAAGGCTTTAATGCACCAAGTGAAATGTTAAAAACATGGAACAGGTTTAAGATAATTGGCTCCATCATTGCAGGCGGAAGTCAGAGGGGGGTGGCGATGGTGGCCTGTGTTTTGAGTCAGAAGATACTCCCCCCCACACACTGCTGAAATGGGAGTCCTTTATATGCAATCAAAATTCCAGGCGTCTTGGCAGAAATGAGTCTAGTAAAGCAAGGGAAAGGAATAATCAAATGGGAAAACTTACCAGGAAAAATAAAGGATGAATGTTTTAAGGCGCGGACTGAGCAACGCTTTTAAACCCACAGATAAATTAAATTAAGGCACCGTGGGGGGTTGTCCCATTTATTTCGAGTGTGCCTGGCTAAAAGAGGAACCCAAATTGGATGAGAAAGGGTGGGGGGTGGCGGGGGATCCTCCATACGAAGCGTGATGCGAAATGGTCTTGGGATTCCCACTGTAATAAACACGACAGCCGATTCCTGATTAAATATCAAACTGCAGGTGGGCTGTTAAGGGATGGGAACATTCTTGTTAGATTATTGCGTCTGAAATGAAATCTCATCTAAAGGTGCCATGGCAATCTTTTATTCCTCCACAGACAAGGGAAGATGCCTTTGTGCACAGCAGGCTGAGCGGGTTCAAGACAGAGGGAGAGGGGGAGTCAAAGCCAGGCCAGCCAGCATCCCTGTTCCTGACGCTTAGGGAGTGAGCCTATTTCAGGGATTCCGGGCTGCTGAATACATACAAAACTGACTATGGCTTTTCTTCACACTTGACAGCAGATCTGTGTCAACAGAGCCCGTCAGGTACTTGAAGTGTGATTATCAGTCCTTCTCCTTTCCAGGATAAACACACCCAGTTCCTTCAAGCTTCCCTTCAATACCCCAGCTATCTTTGCTGCTCTCTTCTGAACCTGTTCCAGTTTCTCTGTTTCCTTCTTGCGATGCTCTTCTATGGAGTCAGAGCACTGGTCCATTTACTCCAGGAAGGGGGACCCTCATACCTGGGGACCAGATGCAGCCTTCCAGGACTATCTGGCCTTCAGAATTCTCCTTGGGTCACAACCCCTTCTCTTCAAGCCACACCCCCTTTCCCAGACCACACCCCTTATCTTCAGGCCACTCCCTTCTCAGGCAACACTGATGCCCTGCATCCTCCTTGTGTGCTTTTGCCCAGTGATAACATGTGATAACACCTCTTGCTGGCCTGGATGGAGAGAGGGAGGTCTGCAGATAATCCGACTTTTGTGTGGCTGCAATGTAACCTACTGCACAGAGGTTAAAGTCGCATCCATGGCTCCACCCATTTTTGCTTCTGGCCACTCACCGTATGTTTCTTTGCTTTTGCACACAGTAGGTCACACTGCATCATGGATTTTGTAGTATTACAGCTCGATAAACAAGTATTGTTGGGAATGGACAATATTACTGGTGGAAGACTTGGTAAGAAAGGTTTGGAACCACTGGAGGGATAATTGTGCTAAAAAAAGTCGGTGTGTGTGTCATGATTTGAACTGTGGTCCAACAACAACCACATTGGCTAGTCTGGCTGTAGCTGAATAAGCATGCACTGGACTTGAGGGGAAGCTCCTGATTCTAGTAAACCTGCCCCAGCTTAATGCAATTGCAAATTCCAACCCCAATCCTGTTTGGTTTTTTTTTTCCAGAGTCTGGCAGCAAGCCTATGTATTGGGGAGTGGGGGCAGCAAGAAGAAGAGACGTGTTGCAGAAGATCAATTATAGTGTTAGCCTAAAACCATCAAGAACGGCAGAGACTCCTGGAAAGGATTGGATTAGCAGGTGGAGACCACAGAGGAGGGGGGGGCGGAGAGCAGGAGCTGTGTAGCTGACCTTTTCCAGCCCTCACCACCACCACCACCCGTTGCTGTAGGAAAAGAGGGGGGAGTGAGAGAAAGGGGGCAAAGGTTTGTCAAAACAAAATCCACATCCCTAAGGCTTACTCGTCAGTAAGCACATGCAGGGTCTGCAATCTTGCTGGGGAAACAAAGTGTGTGATTGCCTACTACTCCTAACTTGCCTCCCTAACAGTTGCACCTCCAATTTCCGCATGCTTCCCTTTCCTACTGACTGACCTGTTTCCAGGAGGGTTGCGGGCGGGAAAGAATTAACAAGGGGAATAATTTGAGGAGAGGTATGTTTGGCAAAGGAAGGTGAGATGGTCCCAACCCCAAACATGTGCAGAATGGCGAGGGCAGGATGTTTGCCTGGGCCTGGCTGAGCAAGGGGAGGAGGAGGAGATGGATGTCACTGCTCATCCCTTCAAACAGGTAACCCGAGTCACTTTCTGTGGTGTAACAGCTGTCCTGATGGCTGCATTCACTGCCTCCTCTTCCCCCACCCGCTGGGACCAGATGGAGGAGCGGAGTGCCAATGCCAGTTATAACAGCAAATTAACAAGAATGGCTTCCAGACCCCACCCAGACAAGTGGAGACACCCCCAAAGAATGTAGCTCCCCCCCACACACACACTGAAACAGGAGGGGGTGTCCTCGCTTTCCCAGAGCAGTCACACCGACAACATACACAAACCAAGCCACAGCAGAAGTGACCCGTGGAAAGGAGTCTTTATTCCAAGTCAGGCAGAGCCCTGGTAACACGGGCAAAATGGCAGGAATGAAGCAGCTGGAAACCCTATAAATAAAAAAAGCAAGAAAAGGCCCCAGAAGAAAAAGAGAGCGCGCATTGTGGGGGATTTCAAAGTCGCCTTTTCCCCCACAATGGGGCGGAGAAACAGGACAAAGGGTTCCAGGGACAACCAGAGCAGGGAGAAGGGGATGGTGTGGCAAGCAATATGAAGGTATGAAGATTAGACAACAAAGGTGGATAGGAAGCTCCAAAAGCAATGCTGAATCACTAGGGTATCGCCAGAGACCCCCTTCCAGGCCCTTGTGAAATAACCTCACTGTGGTCAGATAAGAGAGATTTGGGGAAGTTCTCCAGAGCCAGAAATGAGCTTCTTCAGGGTGGCAATGCTGAGCTCAAAGGAATGATCCTGATTTATCTCCCCGTCTCGGATTAAATTCTGAGCCGGGCGGGGGGGGGGGGGCAGGGGAATCTTGGCTTGCACGGTCCTAAAACACCTAATGCAACCGAACCCCGGAGGACTTTTATGGCAAGAAGTGTTTTCTGGTGGGTCACTGTTTGCACCACACCAGCCATCCTCAGATGCAATCCTATGCGTGTTTTAGTCAAAGGAAGTTCCGCTGCGTTCCATTTATTTCACAAAATTTGTAGGCCTCTTGGTTGCAAAAAAAAACAAACAACAAGCCCCAAAGCGGTTTGCAAAACGAATGAAACAATGAAACAAATAGTAAATAAAAAACAGTTAAAAACAACTAATTAAAACAGTAAAAAATAAAAATAAACATAAGATAAAAACAGATTTTTAGAAGTCTGAATAGGCTGGCCTAAACAAAAATGTTTTTCGCAGGCACCAAAAGGTGTGCAGTGAAGGCGCCTGATGTCAATAGACAGGGAGTGGGAGTGGAACTCGTACAAATATGGAATGAGTATTATGTGGCAATTGTAACAGATCAAAGTAGTCAAGTGTTGTATGTGGGGGTCAGACAATCTCGCAGGTAAATTGGTGTGAAATGGGGTTTACTCCCATTTTAAATGAGCATAGGTTTGTGGCCAAAGAGCGTAATCCTATACATCTCTTCTCAAAAGCAAGTGCAGGAAAATCCAAAGTCAGAACACTTGATTGTGACATTGTAGAAAAATTCCCAGCAACTGGTGTCACTTAAGTGGTATATTTGAAATCTCAACACATTTCAACTTACAGATCACCAATTGATGTCTGCAGGGGTTGGAGAGCAGGAGGATATCTTTGTGCAATTTGAATGGGGTTCTGCAGTGTCAGATTAAACCAGGGCAGATTTAATTAGCCACTCTCTCCTGCTTATGTCCTCTGTTTTGGCAGCCTCCCTGTCTGCACTTGTTGCAAAGTGTGGAAAAAAGGCAGGCAAGCAGACCGATTGTTATTTTCAAAAGCTGAGTGGGGATGGAAATAGCAAGTCTCAACAGCAGAACAAATTTAGCAGCTGGCTAGTTTTCTGCGCAACATGTTTACTCTGAAGTAAGCATTCCTGATTTCAGTGGGTACTTCTGATAAATGCTGCAGTGGGTTGTAGTGTCCTTTAAAACGCTAAAAAATATCCTCCCTGAATCAATTACATTGGGGTGGGCCAATTTTAACGGGGGGGGGGACCATAACAATGTCAGGTGATGGACAGGTAGGTGGCCTTGTCAGAGGATCAGGGATATTGAGTTGTATCCAATGTTAACCCTACTAAGAGTAAAAAGGTAAAGGTACCCCTGCCCGTACGGGCCAGTCTTGACAGACTCTAGGGTTGTGCGCTCATCTCACTCTAGAGGCCGGGAGCCAGCGCTGTCCGCAGACACTTCCAGGTAACATGGCCAGCGTGACAAGCTGCATCTGGCGAGCCAGCACCGCACACGGAAATGCCGTTTACCTTCCTGCTAGTAAGCAGGCCCTATTTATCTACTTGCACCCGGGGGTGCTTTCGAACTGCTAGGTTGGCAGGCGCTGGGACCGAACGACGGGAGCGCACCCCGCCGCGAGGATTCGAACCGCTGAGGTTTTACCCACAGCACCACCCGCGTCCCCCTACTAAGAGTAGAGCTATTGAAATTAACCAACATAGCTAACTTGTGGTCCATTATTTACAGTAGGTCTATTCTAAGCAGATCTTAGTTGGAAAGAGCCCAATGATCATTACATGGAAGCATAGCATGCCCAATATTTTTTAAGGGTCTGGCGTGAAAATTCTAAGTGGAGAATCTGGTAACAATGAGATAGATTCTTAAACCTGTTTCCTTTTTAAAAATCAAGCTCTTCACTCAAGAAAACAGGTGCAGGAGTTGTCAGAAGCCAATTTTACAGCCCCAAAGGTGTGCTGTAGGAGGTAAATCCACATCGGTCCTTCTTCCACCAGAAGACCCACACAAAGTTGGGGCAAGGGCTTGATTTGAAGCTTAGTCCCCAAACCCAGTTTTCTAGAGCCATAGGTCAGCCTTAAGAAGATAGGAAGGAATAATAGAGTACCTTCAAGGATGTGCAGAGTTCCCTTGAGGTCAGGGGACTTGGCTTCTGGGTAACCCCCAGCAACCTTCTAGTATTGAGCTGACAGCATCTGCCTTGCATGCAGAAAGTATGGGGTTCAATTCCTGGCACCTCCAAGTGTGGCTGTGAATGTACCCTGCCTGAAACCCAGGAGATTCTCTGCTATTCAGTGTAGAGAGTAGATGGCGCAATGGCCTGACTCAGTTTCCTATGCTGGAAAGAGGGGATCCATCCTGGTAAACAATCTTCCTGGCTTTTGTTCTGAATCTGAATCTCTCTCATTTAAAGCATGATGTCCATTTGCCAGTCTGGAGGGGATCCAGATCACACTCTCACCAAAAGACACACACACACAAACTCATCCCTTGCCACACAGGATGCGGTAGAAAAAACAATCAGAAAAGCTCAGCAGGAAAGGCGATTAAAACTCCAGGGTGGGAGATAGGAGCGTAGGATTTACCTAGTTTCATAGCTCTTAAAAAGTCTCCGAAGGCAGAAGCACTGGGATGGAAAAATAAACACTCCTCCTGCGTGTACACGAACACAGAGCTCTTCCGTCTGAGTCCAAACATGCAACGAGATGCTTTTTGGAAGGGAAGGGGTGGGGAAAGAGGGAGCTGGAGCAGAGAAAGCCTACAGCACAGGCAGCAAAAGGGACCATCTCCAGTGTTCACATTGAACCAACTAGCAGTTATGCAAAATTATCATATCGTGGTTCGGTTACCATATGTACATATTTGCAAATGATGGAGGAATGCAAGAGCTTGCTGAAGCCCAGTAGAGGCTGATCCATTAGAATAGCTCGGGAGCAGTCTCACCAACCTCAGAGGATCCCCAGCCAGCCTCCACCTGGAATGGGGATGGAACTAGAATTAGTTGGCTCTGACTGTCATTGGTCCTGGCCACGCCTGTCATTAGTTCGGTCTCCGCCTACTGTTGGGCTCCTTGTACTTCTGCCTTGCCAATCTGAATGGGCACAAACTACCTACTGCCGAAGTCACACCTTAGGGATGATTCTGAGTGGGAGCATGTCGAGGTTCACCAGAAAACCGACTAGTAAGCTTGGTGCATGTGTTGTCCGCTTTGGTCTACAGTTGAAAGGATTGAGTTTGTTTTCGAAAGCTCACTGGCAGTAAAAACAAACAAACCCCACCCTGTATGTAGGAATTTATCACATCAGAGGCCATGCTATCCTCTGTGTCTTGATATTAATTTAATAAATTAATTTAAAATATTTCTAAACCTCTTAATATTTTTTAAAAATCTCTTGGCCAGGTACATGGTGTACAGTATATAAAACACAATATCCATTAAAACAGAATTACAGTCTCAAACCAATAAAACAGTGTAAAGACATCACATAAACAGCAAATGAAACATAGCTTCAGGAGACTCATATGCTAGCAAACTCTTTGGAGGGAGGGAGGGGTATACAAGTTTGTAGTCCTTAGGGCTAAAAATTTTTTATCTTTCAGCTTAAGGTCCCCAAATGTGATAGGTAACAAGTTTCACAGGTATGATCCAGTGATGTTCACGGGACACAAGACGAGAAACAGATTTCCCCATCTCTAGGCTGCCGGCTGCTGAGTAAAAAGGCTACTAAAGCAAAGATGTGTTTATGGAGCAAATAATCAAAATATTAGGTTCATAGTCAGCAACAACTGCTTCGAAGTACTGGGGAGGAGGAGGAATACAGCAGTAGTGTATAAGAAAGGAGAAAAATATTTTAGGCCAGTTACACAGAGTTACACTACGTCCTTCCCCCCCTAACCCAGTTAGACAAAGGGGGAGGATTGGCCCCCTTAAAGAAAAGTTACACTGCTAGAGGCTTTGGGGAATATTCTGCAGAGGGCAATTTAGCCTTGGCAGCAGGGGGCCGAAAATAGGCTGCCTAATTGAGTAGGCTGTTCTCTACTTCTAATGGGTATTGATGGGCCACAGAGGCAAGATTTGTCTACAGGTTGCCGTTGTGCATACCTCAAGGATGTATTCCCCAGGTAACTGGTAGGCGTGTGAGGGCAGGAAAGACAAACTCGAAATACACCAGCATGCACAGAACAAAGAGTTGCAATAAAGCCTATCTCTCTCTAAGGCAAGGGTGTGGGGGCCTTCTACCTGTCTCCTGCCTTATTCCAGCAGCAGGTGGGTCCAAAGTGGGTAGGCTTCCTGGACCAAACTGCAATTCCTGGAACAGAATTGCAATTATTTGGAGGATGCCATGCCAGTTTCACTGGGGAAAGGAGGAAATATACATTTTCAGTGTACAGATACCATCTGTGTTGTTGTTGTTGTTGTTGTTGTTGTTAGTGTTATTCCAAGTGTCATTTGTAAATTGTTCACTGAGGTATCGCAAATGGGTCACTGGAAACAGGTTTCATTTCCTTCTTGGGTGCCCCAACTCCAGAAAGGGCAAATCCAAATGAAATGGGGAGGGAGAATAGCTCCTGGCTGCCAACTAAGTTGTGTGAATGCTGCAAAAGGCTGGGCACTCATGAGAAGCACCAATCCCAAAATACACACCCATCCGGAAACTCCCTACATTAGAAGAAATAGAAGGCAATGAAAATGCCAACCATTTGTAACATCTTAAAAATAGGGAAATGTGATTTACAGGATTGCAGTGGTAGTATTTCTGGCGTCAATTATTATGGCCTCCGCTGGCGTACACAAATGGCACCCTCTTAATCAAGCACTGTCCTCTTAATCCTGACTGGGAGTTGCAAAAATATTTTGCATTTTCAGAATCTAACATTTTAGTTCTAAGCCCTCAACAGGAGCTGAACAATTCCCAGGTTGCTTCCAGATAGCCTGTTTATTGAGCATCTATTCTGATTTGTTTGTGGGGAGGTTAGACAATGCCGAGCAATTGTTATCCTGCACTTTACAGGGCACTTCCCCTATCACTTCCCATCATCAGCAAACTTTTTTTGAGGGAAGCGGCTTTGCTGCCCAAGAGCTCCAAATCAACATCAATTCTGCAGCTTGGATTTGCCAGTATGTGTTTCAATCGCACCCGAAAGGCTGACAGCCAAAAGGGGGGGGGGAGAACAACCTCAACCTTTGGGTGACCCGTGTTCCACCCCTTTTCACTATTATCACCACAAGCCGAGAGTACATTATAAATTTCCCTGATGTCAAACACTGGAGTTGGGGGTGGGGAAGCAATGAGGCTTTGAAGAACTGCCTTTATTAAGAGTCTGAGGCCCACACTGCGCTCTCTCGCTCTCTCTTCACTCCCCAATTTTTCCTCCTCTTTTGAAGAAAGAAAGACAGACAGGCGAACGGTCGTAACTCAATGGCAGAGCATGCATCTGATTTGAATGCAGAAGGTTCCAGGTTTGATCCTTGGGATCTCTTACAAGAGCTGCCACTGAAACCCTGGAGGGCTGCTGCCTGCCCGTGTAGGCAATGCTGAGCTGCGCTCTGACTTGATACAAGGCAGCTTACTATGAAAACACAAATCATCTTGAGCAAACCTGGAAGTGTCAGGGGCTTCAAAGACAATGGGGTTTTTATTCCTACAGGTATTTTGCAAAGGATACACATGCCCCCCAAAAGGGGGGGGAGGATAAAGCCTATACACACACACCCCACACATACACAAAAAGTCACTCAGGGATGCCAGTGACGAGTGATGGGGAAGAGAGGAACCATACTGACAGGACAGGAAAGGCCAACATGAATTCTGCATGAGGCTGAGGTGTACGTTGCCATGGAGACCTGTTAGGCCGGAGATCCAACTGAGACAGTGTACAGTCACTCCTCCACTGCAGGCCCTCCCTCCCCTCCATCAATATTAATTATATCACCCCAGGCTTGTTCGAGGAAGGGGGAGGATTCCCGCTAGTTTTTGCAGGCTCCGGTGGAACAGCTGGAGGCCGCCCTATTTAAATACAGCGGAAAGGCTTGGGAAAACAAATACAGGTTGCAGGAGAAACACACTGCGGGCGCGTACAAGGGCGACGACAGCAAGAGGCTCGCACACCCAGCCCTTCCAGACACCTTGCGGCATCATTCGGAGCTTGGGACCAGGGTACGGGTGGTACCAATCACCCAGGATAGGCATTAGAGGCTTTCTGGTGGAATCCCGCTGAAGCCACGTGGGCACAGCAATGTGTCGGAAAGTTTCAAAATCCAGACTGCGCAAGTCTGTTGCTCATACATAAATCAGTCTGACAGTAGTCCCCTCTACGACAGGGGATCTTTTTCACCCTGAGGGCCACATTTGCTTCTGGGGGCCGCATGCAAGGCCGGGCAGGGGCAAAGGTAGGCAGGGCAATGAATGCAGATTTAAACTTGGCACATGTACAAGCTGCTCTCTGTCCTCCTTCAATGCATGCAGGAGGCATTATCAGAAGGGCACATTCCTTTAAGAACATAAGAGGGCTAGTCCAGCATCCTGTTCACACAGCAATCCACCAGATGCCTCAATTGGAAGCCCCCAAGCTGGATCTGAGCGCCAGAACACTCTCCTCACTTGTAATTCAGAGACACCCTGCTCCAAAAGTGGCCCTCAAGAATAACTAGGTGCTGACCAGTGACACAGTGGGTGTGTTTTTCCAGAAGAAAAGATGATTCGAGATTAGACATGGCAGCCAGGGGTGCCAACTTGAATAAAATATTGTGGGGCCCAGGTAAGTCCCGCCCCGCATAATGAATCACATTGCACAGTGCACACACACACACACACACACACACACACACCCTTTGAATGGCAATGCCCATAACTTTGTGGGGGCCCGGTCCCCTCAAATATTTTATTGTGGGGGCTGAAACCTCACAGCCCCTAGGAGTTTGCTCCTGTGATGGCAGCCATCTCCAACTACCACCTATGTGAAGTGACAACAAATACATCATGGTGGAACAAATTTATTTTCTGTTCCAGAGAACAGGAGCCTGAATCAAAGAGGTCAGAATTATGAGGAAGGAAAATGTGATGACCTGTCAGGAAAAAAACACTCCTGGCAGCACCAGCTGTTTGATAGTGGAAAGGGCTGCCTTGAAAGGTGGCGGACATTCTTTCGTCAGAAGTTTTTGAAAAAGAGGCTGAGCAGCAACCTATCAGCAATCCAACAGCAGCAGATTGCCTGCATGGCTAAGGGGTTAGACTACTTGACCACTGAGATTTCGTCCGACTCTGTTCTACAATTTTATGATACATGCCTCAAAGAAGAGAGCAGAAGCCAAGTCGGTCTTCTGAAATAATAATCCCTATACAAACATTTTAACACAGTTTGTTCACATGAATATAGCCCCAGTCTCTTTCTGCTGGATGCTTTTGTGGAAATGGCAAGAGAAAGTTCACTTTGTGCTTCTGTAAACCAAGAGATTAAGGGAGACCCCCAGGATTACTCTATGACCTCTTAGCTGTGAACAAACTTAATCCTCACTTTTTAAAGATCAAATACTGGGAGATTCCACCACAACCACTGCCTGGGAGGGCACCCTTTCCCAGTATGTAGCATGAAATGTGATGCAGGGCTATTTTGGTTTTTCAAAACAAGGATGGAAAGAAAGAAAGAAAGAAAGAAAGAAAGAAAGAAAGAAAGAAAGAAAGAAAGAAAGAAAGAGCTCTTGCACCTTTAACAGTAGTGTAGAAAGAGAAATTTCAGCAGCTGACACCTATATACCTGCTGAAACCCCCTCATCCATAAGATATTAAAGGTCCAGAAGCCCTGTCTTCTAGCGAAGGGTTTTTAATAGATTGGCTAGATGCAAAAGAAGGGGCTCATACACTTTTAATAGTTGTGCTGAAGAAGGAATGCTCTGTTCTACAAAACTATTAAAGGTACACAAGCCCTCTTCTCCTCTTTGCAGCTGGCCACCATCACCCAAAGTCAAATAGTATGTCTCAACTCTCTGGTTATTAAAAAAACCCTAATGTAGAAAATGAGGTAGATGTCCAGAGATGTAGTGGTCTGGAGTCACAGAGGGGGTCAAAGTCCTGTCACTATTTCTGCAGCAAGGTCCCTGTCTCCATCATTCTAAAGCCACTCATTTGGCATGAAAGGGGAGCTTTTTAGGCCTTGAGAAAATGTCTCTGCACTCTTTGTGCTGACTGGAGCCAATCAGAGTGAAAGGATGTGAGTCAAGGAGTGAGGATTGGCTCCTAGGGTCCCTTTGGAGAAGGCAAGCAGGAAGAACACCAATAAGTTGTTGTTCTGTATGCTCCCAAGATCAGCATTTAGGAACACTGAAGACTCAGAAGGCTTTGGTTTCAAGGGAGTGGGGTGTTAAGTTCTGTTACATGCAATGGAACTTCACAGAAAACACAACTCAAGTACCTCTGAAATAAAACATTGGAGTACGCCAAAGCATTTGCCCATGTACGTGCACAGAAAATAGAATACATAGCTGAAAGGCAACACAGTGAGATCTGCATCAATCATTGCAACGTATTCATAATTATTATTATTGTATAATTATAGGATTATTGTATAAACTTAAAAAGGTTGCATAATCTCAGAAGGCGGCCTGGCTGTGAGGAGGAGTGACTGTGACAATCACGAAGGGACCCTGCGCTTCTAAATTTGCCACTACCACAGAACCATAGACGTCTCATCTAGGAACACGGCAAACTCCCTCCAGGCCACCTGCATACACAAGAACTGGACAGCAGGGAGGAATGGGCAAGAAAGGTGGATTATGTAGGTTTCAGTAATTAAGGAGTAGAGGGTGAAGAGTTTATCCCCATAAGAGCAGCTCCCACAGGCAAAGCTTAGTTGCAACTGATGCAATGAGAGCATGGAAGAAGGTTCTGGAGTGTAGGGGTGATGAAGCGCTCAAGAGCAGGCAGCTGTGGCCCAGGTGATGCTTTTTCATTATTAGGAAGTGCCACCATGCCACCTTTGCCAGTCAAACAATCTGAACATGGTGTTCATTCATTTGTCATGATTTGCATCATGACAAAGGCTTCAGGGTTGGCCAGTGGGTTGGCTCTCAATCATCAGAAGAATTAATCAGCTCTGGGGTGTGGGGTGCAGAGCGTGAGGGGGGTAGTGAGGTGAAGATTGGGGAGAGAGTGCTTAAGCAACACAGGTCAGGAGGCAGGCAGGCTCCATTGTGGTTTGCAACGGCTAAGCCTCCCCTTTTATAATAACCGGCTTCTGGCATACCTCTGCTCTTTATTTCTCCTTTTTTCTTCTCCTTTTTTTTTTTTTTGCCACCTCTACAACACAGCCTCCCACCCCTTACTGGAAATAAAACACAGCCAAGAGGAGGAATCTGCCCTGGAGGAACGATCAGCCGTGAAAACACAGGAAGCAGCGTGATGCACATTAAGGAATATGCTTTAAATTAAAAGGAGTCGGGTGTGAGCAGGGGAGGCGTGCGAAATAGTAGGGAGGTGAGGGAACAGCAACACCAGAATCTCTCTCTTTATAGCTGGTTATTTCTATATATGTGGCTATCTTTCAGAGATGCTACCCGGAGTCCCAAACTAGGCCCAAAATGCTCCTCCACGCTCCCTCCCTTATAGTCACTTTTAACCATTTGTCCTAGTTTCCTATCTTTTTAAGTTATATATGATATAATCACCTTTTAACTACTAGTTTTTATCCCTTACCTGTTTTAAGTCTTATGTGTTCAGTTTATCCGTATGTTTTATCTCATGCTTGTCTGTGACCAAAATAAAGTTTGATTTTTAAAAAGGGAAAAAACAGAGCCCCAGGGCGGTTGTAGGTTGTAGGTCCAAGCCTTATAAAGGGTCAGGATTTCTGCTTGAGCTGGTAGACTGAACTGGTGGAAAGCCATAGGAACATAGGAAGCTGCCTGATACTGAATCAGGCCATTGGTCCATTTTAGTTCAGTACTGTCTACACAGACTGGCAGCAGCCCTCCAGAATTTTAGGCAGGGGTCTCTCCCAGCCATACCCAAAGACGCCAAGGATTGAGCCTGGGGCTTTCTGCATGCAAAGCAGCTGCTCTACCACTGAACTGCAGCCCTTCCCTTAAGACACAGGCAAACAGGAAACTACATTGAGTCAGAACTATTGGTCCATCTTAGTGCAGTAGTGCCTACACTGAACAAACATGAGTCTGACCAAACTGCGGGAGGCAGTGGAAGACAGGAGTGCCTGGCGTGCTCTGGTCCATGGGGTCATGAAGAGTCGGACACGACTAAACAACAACAGCCTACACTGAAGGGGGGTTGCTCACCAGGGTTTCAGGCATTCCCAATCCTACCTGCAGGTGCTGAGGGCTGAATTTGGGATGTTCTGCATGCAGTGCAAATGCTCTTCCACTGAGCTACAGCCCTCTTGATGAGGCCAAATATCTGGCTCAATAGTGCTCTGTGGTGGAGCGATCCCCACCCAACCCCCAACTCTACATTTAGGCAGCCTTTTTTTAAAAAAATAAATATGTGGCGCTTGGAAAACTGCCGTGCAAACTGAGCAGAACAAAGCCGAACCTGGGGGACAGGCAGAAGCAAGCAGGCAATCAGCGTCCGCATTTGGAGAAAGTTGAAGAGCCGGCCAGCCTTTGAGTGAAAACATTGCCTGACGATGCATGAGCCCTCCGATAGGAATGTGTGCCCTGGACCCCACTGTGCTCTTTAATGTTCACACACACACACACACACACACACACACACCCTTTTGAAGAGATGCTGGGAGTCCCTGGAAGTTTTCTCAGGCAAAAGCATCCTTTTTTCTTTCTCTTTTGGCTCACCATCCATCCATCCTTCCAATCAAGAGCTCAGCTGGGAGGCCATCAGAGCCCCGGACCAGCTGCTGACTCCCTAGGTCACTTCCACTCTCACGTCACCTGCTGGTCCCCCCATCTGTCCCCTTCTGGTGCCACTTGTTCTTTGGTGACTCGCTCTCTCTTCTCTACCCTCCCCTCTTCCTTTCTTCCCCCCCCCCTTCACCATGGCAACGCAGTACAGGAGCCCAAGTGCTTCCAAAGGACAGAATGGGAGGATTGTATATTTAGAGCAAAACAGCCAATTCACCTGCAGTTTCAAGCCAGCACCCAAATTCCCATGCACCCACCCCTCCCAGTTGCATCTGCATCACTTAACCCTATCCCCTCTAATCGGCCGGCCGTCAGCAAAGCTGTTCGCATCTTCTCATTTTGATGGAAGATTTTATTTTTTAAAAACAACAACACCAGAAGTGGTCGAAAGCGCACAGCATTGTGTTCAACTAAGTTTTAAGCAGAGTAATCCCGCTGAATTTAATGGTCCTAAATCAGAGAGCCAATGTGGTGTAGTGGTTAGAGTAGGACCTGGGAAACAGGGTTCAAATCCTTGCTCAGCCATGAAGTTCACTTGGCAACCTTGGGCTAGCCATTGTCTCTCAGCCTAACCCACCTCACAGGGTTGTCATGAGGATAAAATGGGGAGGGGGAGAATAATGTACACCGCCTGGAGCTCCTTGGAAGAAAGGTGGTATAAACATAGTAAATAAAGGAATACAATGAGTAGGACTAGCATTGGCTACAACCCACACATTTTCCCCAGGCTGTCTCTCCCATGCAGCCTGGGGCTGGGGGAGTTTACTAGAGGGGGAGGTGGTTTCCTGCTATGTACTTTCTAATTTAGATTTGCCTGCATAAATTCCAGCATTGCCTTCTCCTGGACGGAATGCTTCCCTCCTGACATTCTCAGTTAGAGATACTGTTGAATTTGAAGGTTGTTTTTTTTAATGGAGGGTTTTTAGGGGCAGGGCAAGAGTGAGGAACCTCTTCCCACCACAAAGACCACATTCTCTTCAGGAGAACCTTCCAAGGGCCACATGTTAGTGGTGGGTGGTGCCCATGGTGATATAAATAGCATTACTTGGCTGATTAGCTTTCCAGGTTTTCAGAGAAGGATTCTCTCCTAACTCATCTGGAGATTGAACCTGGGACAGATGCCCTGCCACTAAGCTAAGGCCACAAACTGATGACATATCCCTATTTACCAGGGACTGCCTCTAGTAAATGTCTGCCTTGCTTCTAATTTTGCCTTAGGGAGGGGATGATTTGAGGCAACTGAGGCTTCTCTGCGTAATGAGAATTAAGTCTTCTGGGTATAAGATTGCAACCGGCTCAGGCCAGTCCCATATCCTATTTCACAGAGTGAATAGCCAGATGTCTCTTTTGGGAAACCTGCAAGCTGAGCATGAAGGCTACTGTCCTCTCCCATCATTTCCAGTGCCATTCTGCTCTTGGATATGCAGGTTCCATTGAGCCCCTTAAGTATGGGTTGAAACCCACTCACCTTAAACACACTGATATTAATTGGCCCAAGGCAGTTATTATACCCATTAACTTCAATGGGTCCACTCTGAGTAGGAACAGCATTGGAGAAAAACCCAGGCTGCCTAGGGGCCCAGATCAAATGTATCCTCAGCACCAGCCCTGTGAGCTTGATATAAAAGGGAGCTGTATCTTTTTCTTTCTTTTTTCTGCTAAGGAATGTAAGAAAAGATTGTTGGGTGAGGCCAGTGGCCCATCTAGGGCAGCTTCTTGTCCTCACAGTGGACAACCAGATGCCTGTGGAAAGTCTGAAAGCAGGATTTGGGCAGAACAGCACTTTCCCTTGTGACAGTTCCCAGCAAGTGGTTTTCGGAAACACTGCTGCTTCCAGCTGTGGAGGTAGAGCACATCCATCAAGACTAGCTAGTAGCCATCGATAGCAATCTCCTCCATGAATTTATCTAATCCTCTTTTATAGCCATCCAAGTTGGTGGCCACCACTGTCTCCTGTAGGAATGAGTTCCCCAGTTTAACTGTAAGCTATAAGCACGGCTTGGTTTTAGAGCAGCCTTCCAGAAGCTGTTGCCTACCAGATGTTTTGGACTACAACTCCCAGCAGTCCCAGCCAGCACATGGGAGTTGTAATCCAAAACATATGGAAGGCACCACGCTGCAGAAGGCTGCGTTAGTGTATCCAGGAGAGGGTTTTTCTCCTTCTAATGGATCCTAAGTTAGAGAAAAGGGAGGAAAATATTCGCCACGTGTTCAGAAACCGCTGCGAAGCTCATGTCAGGAGGGCAAGAGTTTAAAAAATGAGGACTTGAAACAACACGTAGAGAAAAGGATTAGGGGACTTTGCAGTCCAAGACGAAACCTGAGCAAAGGAGTCATGCCATCAAATCCAAAATGATTCTCCCGCTTTCTCCTTCATTCCCTCCCCAGCGACAGTGACACCTTGCCATGCAGAAAGTGGAGAAGCTGATCCCCAAGAGGCTGCTAAAGCTTTGCTTGTGAATACAGGTGGGAAAGAAGATGAAAACGGCGCACACTGCGTCGGTATTCTCAAGAGATCACAAGTGGTACCTAATAACTATCCACCAGCAGCTTTCTTTTTTTCTGCACAGCATTCTTCAAGAGCTATGTTTAGCATTCACTCTCCCTCTCCCTCTGCAGAGTACCACTGAAACAGCCTCAAATCAGTTCAGACTTAAGCACCCTCAGCTAAGAGCCAAGGCTGGTGGGTGCAGACAAGGGGGGGGGGGTGAGCCTCTTCACTCACTCACTTCTCCCTTCCCAACCACAGTCTGGTCAGGAAGAGAGAGAAAACATCCCAGCAAGTGAGTAACAGAGGAGAGGACTCTATCCCAGTAATTATTGCACTATGTGCTGAGAAAGACCTGCCAGTACAGTGGTACCTCGGGTTAAGTACTTAATTCGTTCCGGAGGTCCGTGAAACTGAACCTGAAACTGTTCTTAACCTGAAGCACCACTTTAGCTAATGGGGCCTCCCGCTGCCGCTGCGCCGCCGGAGCACGATTTCTGTTCTCATCCTGAAGCAAAGTTCTTAACCTGAGGTACTATTTATGGGTTAGCGGAGTCTGTAACCTGAAACATATGTAACCTGAGGTACCACTGTACGTTGCAAGAAATACAGCTTTCCATGTGCCTGAAATAGACGGGCATCCACCAAGAGAGGTTAACCACTCTGTCTCTGCATGATGTACTACTCTAGGACTTGGGTCATGGCTTCAGACCAAGCTATGAGCCTTGGTGGCTATGCTCTGCCCCACAGTTGGAGGCAGCAATGCTTCTGAATGGCAGTTCTTGTGCTCAGACCCGGTTTGTGGGTTTCCCATTGAGGCACCTGGTTGGCCACTACGAGAAGAGCATGCTGGGCTAGATGTGCCACTGGCTTCATCCAACAGGCTCTTCTTATGTTCTTAGCCCTAGGATGTGGAGTCCTTGAGAAACAGTATTTGTCGTTTATTTGCCGGCCCTTCCTGAGCAGATTCACTGCTACTAGAATCCGGACCCTGTTCCCTGAGCCTCACAGGAAGCACCTCTGTTACTGGATTCTGGTGAGCGGGCCACAAATTCCTCAGCAGATCAAGACATAGACTCTTGAACGTCAAGCCCCACTGTCTAGAAGAAGCTGGTGCTGCATAAACAGCACTGGGGCTTTAACGGAGCTTTTGGCCTTGACTCCACAGCCCAGACTAGAAAGCCCTTGACAATTGTTCCAGGCCAAAGCCGAATCAACTGACTCCTTCTGTATCCGCTGCATGATTGCTAACCATGGTCCTGAATGAAAGCTACTGAACACACTGGATCAGCACCTCTGCCCCTGTCCAGGGTGCTGTCTCACCTCAGCATCACCAACACCACAACCACAGACCTGCTCATCTCCAGCTCAAGTTAGGCCACCACCTTCTCGCAATGGTGACGGATCAGGACCCCTTGCCTCGTTTCAACCAACCTCCACTTGGGGCAGGTGATTTGGCTGTCTCTCTCCAATGGGTGGGACAGGATGATCCAAGTGTTCACACAGTAAAGGGTTCAAGGAACCTCCCTCTACTCAAAAGAAGAGGCTGCCCGTTGCATCTCTGCATGGTCGCCTGCTCCCAATCAGAACTCGTGCAGAGACACAGAGGTGTGGGATTCCTTCTGAGGTCAAGCCATTCTCTTACACACTCTCAAAAGAAAACATTTTGGGGTGTGGCCAAGAAAGAGGCATCCAATTTTAATTCGGGAAACACCACCCACGAAGCACTGCTCTGTGCTTGACATTAAAGGAAAATGTCAACTTCAAGAATATCTGAAGGGACTAGCCCACCACATGCAGATACACAAGACAGCCTACAAAAAAACAAAAAACAAAAAACACAACCCACATGGAGCTCATGTATATTGGGCAGAATTCTGCGACTGCAGCCAGGGAGAGCAGGGTTCACATCTCTGCTCAGCCATAAAACTCACCAGGTGGTGGCTGTGAGCCGGTCATTAGCTCTGGGGATAGCCTACGTCACAGGGTTGTTGTGAGGACAAAATAGCAGTGAGGGTGGCAGGGGGAGCCTATGATTTCTAGCCTGAGCTTCTTGGGAAGAAGGGTGAGGCTAAAACATAGCAAGAAATAAACAGAAATGTTGGTGTCTGAAGTGGGTAAACCAAAAGGCATCGCTTTTGCACACACCAATTAACAAAAGGTTACCGTCTGCTGGGAAGCTCTTGTGCTCAGACTTTGCTGAAGTCAACAGGAGCTGTGCAAAGTCAACCCACATGTGCAAAGAAAACCAGGGCACAGTTAAGGACTGTTTTGCAAAGAGTCCTTAAGAGAGGACCCCTTCAATTTTTTTGGGGGGGGGGCGTCCCCAGAGACATCATTCTGAATTCCTCGAGGGGGGATTTGTCTCATGCTGCATTCTGGAGGGAGAGAGAGAGAAGAGGAGAAAGAGAGAATGGAAGGGAAGGGAAGAGGCAGAGCACCTCAAACACAGTATCTGATTTTGACAAGGAGCCAGGTAAGGCTGCACAGCTAAGGAGGATAATGAGCTCATGGCTTCAAGCAATATTCCATCCTGGACAAGCCTCCTTCACCAGCAACTGTCAAGACTCTGTTCCAGAGGGAACAAAGTTTGAAAACTCACCATCGCGTGGGAGCACAGACTGTTAAGACGGAGGTCATCAGCCTTTTTTAGCCTGTGCCTATTAGTTAGATTTATAGCCCGCCTCTATCCTAAAGGCTCGGGAAAGATAAATTCCTGCCTCTTCCTCCGCCGTCCCCCCAAATGATAATAAAGGCCACATCCGCACCATTCAATTTGGTTTTGATTTGATATTTACACCCCAATTTTCTGACAACAATGCTGAGTCCAATGCAGTTCACAATAAGAACAGCATTAAAAAACCAGCAAATGTTACACTCGCCATAATCATACCAAAAACACAACAGCGTATAAGTAAGGCCAATGAGGGGAGGGGACCAAATAAACACACCCAACAATTAATACAATCCAATATGAGCTCCTAGTGATCCATAGTGTCAGAAACAGGTGCTGAACACCAGCCCTGTGGCAATGGACATCTTCTCTCTGGGAAAGGGCTTCTTCATCCCCGGAAACAGCAGAATCCCAGGCAAGAAGATCTTTCTTGCTCACCCTCAAAGAGTGAAATCAACCCTTTCTATGTTGTGGTATAATAGTTATACCACAGTTCCAAGAGTTCCCTGGCCTGGGAAGGGCAGATTGTTAAGTCGTACTGGGAATTGTAGTTCTATGCAGAGTCCCCTAACAGCTCTCAGTACTCTTTCCCCAGAATTCTTTGGGGAAAGCTTTGACTGTTTAAAGTGGTATGATATCGTTTTAAAGGTATGGTGGTGGCTGTGCCCAAAATTTCAAGAAATTCACTGGAATTTCCCCCAGGGGCTTTCTTCGCAGAGCTCCTAAGATTAGCTGAAACAGACAAGTTTGCATGACTTCTGGAAGGTTCCCAAGCTAGGACTCTGGGTAAGTTTGCAAGTTACACAGTTGGAAAGCAACACCTGAATGAAGAATGCCCTTGTTATCAGAATCCAGTATCTGATATTTTCATTAAGAAGGGGACCCCCTCAGCAGACAGAGAAGACGGTAACAGGCAAAGGAAAAATCTTACTCAGAGTAGAAACCTTTGAAATTAATAGCAGAAAGAAGGCTGAGGAGCAGATGGTGAGAATGGCAGTAAAGGTAGCCTCATAGGGAGAGGGGGGTTCCCAAAGTAACCCTACTCCCAAATAACACCTGGGATTGTAACCATAAACTGTATGTTCTACGTAAAGTAGAATTAATGGACCTAAGTTGATCATTTCCATTAGCTTTAATGGCTCTACTTGGAACAGGACTAGTATCAGATATGACTATAGGAGTCAACACTGAACACTTATAGTTCAGATCGATAATTAAGGAGTGCCTGTGGATGACCTGTTGATAAACCTATCATCTGAATAATGCTTCCAAGCTTTGAAAATGACCTGCCACTCAACAGCCATGAAATTTACTAATTAATTAACTAATTAATTAATTTCTTCAAACATTTACACCTGCCTTCGTGCTACAACCAAGGTGTCTGATGCTGGAAAATGTCTGGTAATATTTTGGTCCTGGAGGATGATAAATACTGTACCAGGAGAAGGATCTCTTCTCCTAGCCTCATTCTCCAGAGATGATATGCCCTAATTACTACTATTACTACTACTACTACTACTACTACTACTACTACTACAACTGCTACTTCAAAAAAAAAATTCTGTTCATCATGGCTTTTTCCGCACATCGCAGAGAGCAGTTTCAAGCATTTAGGTATGGCAGGGAGGTGTAAGACATTTGTATTGCCTGTTTCGATGGCTTTCCTGCAAACATGAGATTAGAACTGTCTAAATCTGCATGCAAAGCAGGGAATGTGGCCCTCTGGGCCTCTCTACATGGCCCTTGGAACTCTTCCTTAGGCCACACCCCCAGAGCAGGCCACACCCCTCACCAGCCCTACAAACTGCTTTTCAACAGCAATCATACCTTGTACAGAACAAGTAGGGGAACCTTTCTGGCCAGCCCACCAGTCAATCACATGACATCATCACGATATGGTATGATTGGCAGGTGAGTTGTCCTGCCCACCTATCAAAATCCCTTGTGTGGGGTTTCCAAGTGCCCAACAGCCAGTGCAAGTGAACCACAGAGCAAGGTGTGTTGGCCAATCTTCTGCTTGGCACTTTGGGCACAGGGTTGGCTGGGTGGTTCTTTCTCCCCTCCTCCTCCTTCTCAGCTGGCGCGGGATGGGGAGAAAGAGACTTGCCTTTTGAAAGCACTGACTACGTGTGGGAGAAGACCCTCTCACAGCTGATACATTTAAAAAAAAAAAAAATCTCCAGGGTGCTTGCTATAGCTGCACACAGGAAACAGGCAGCGCAGTCAAACCGAGCAGGATTTCACACACGCCCACCCCACTCATAAGCTGATGAGCGGGGGCTTAAATCCTGCTGGGAACAGGTGCGTTCAGCCAACGCAGAAGTTTAACCCAGCTCTCCCACCTGTCAGCTGACGTCATTCGTGATTCAAAGGGGGGTGTGGCTTAGAGGGGGGTAAATGGCCTCACAGGCCAAAGATTAGCCTATTTGGCCAGAGGTTGTCGTCCTCATCCAACAATGTAGAAAGCTCTGCATTTTGTAGCAGCTAAAATACAGTGGTACTTCGGGTTAAGAACTTAATTCGTTCTGGAGGTCCATTCTTAACCTGAAATTGTTCTTAACCTGAGGTACCACTTTAGCTGCACGATTTCTGTTCTCATCCTGAAGCAAAGTTCTTAACCCGAGGTACTATTTCTGGGTTAGCGGAGTCTGTAACCTGAAGCGTCTGTAACCCGAGATACCACTGCTGTACAAAGAAAGGAGTCAGGTATGTGACTCCGCCCACTTCTGATTCTGAACCCGCCCAACACTCATGAGACCCCTGAAAGGCTGTGAAGGAGGGGATGCGGCCCTCAGGGGTGTGGGAGGAAAATGTTCCCTGCTCCTGAGGTAAAACAAGTAAGTGCTTGAATTCAAGGGCTCTTTATCCCAAGATAACGAAGTATCAAAACGGAGGAAGGCTGTAGCCTGGCGCCAGAGCACCTATAATGCCTGCAGAGGCTCCAAGGGTCAATCCCCAATGGCACCTCCAGGTAGGACTGCGAGAGACTGCTGCCAGTCAAGGTATACAATACTGAGCTAGATGGAGCAATGGTCTGACTTGGTATGGTGCACCTTTCTATGCTGCTCCCCAGTTTGATGGAAAGGCAACCCCGATTAGATTGGCGACCCATTCCTCCGCACGTCTCCTTTGGGGACAGCAAGGATCAAAACCCAATCAGTTGAGAGGGAGGCTATTCAAAAGACAAAAAAGAAATCTAACTTTAATTTTTTAAAAAAAGCAGTGTGTGTGAGAGAGAGAGAATCAAACATGCAAACTGATCAATCTATTTTCCTCCCGTCGGCTTTGCAGACTAATCCCAGCCTATTTCTTCTCTGACACAGGCGAATGCGATCTGTCGTGTTCTGCCAAGTGAATTCACGGCCAGGGGAAAGGGGGGGGGGAGGCGACCGCCGCTGCTGGTTTAATGGAGTGCAGACGCTCCGTGGCCCTTTTTCCTTCTCTGCTGCTCGCCAGCCCTTTTTCTCCGTATTCCCAGCGGCAGCTAGCAAACACACACTCACACGCTCAGATATCCACATGGCTTTTGAAGTGTCTGCCGCTGACTTCCAGCAGCTTGAGTGAAGAAATTGATCCACCCCAGCAGTAATCCATCTTGCTAAGGCCTCGGGGCTGCTGTGTCCACCTGCGTCAGTTTTCCACATAACAAATTCTCTCAGACAGACGCGGCTTTGACGATAAGCCAGGCTGATGCTCCTCTCTTTAAGGCCCCAGAGAGGGCCGGCGTGACCTCTCCCCTCTGGGGGAAGGAGGTCAGCTGGGAGAGGCTTAATGTGGAGGAAACAGAATGGTCAGAGCCGAAGATGGTGGCAAGGAGAAGAAAACGGACATCTCGAAGCTGCATGGGAGGGCCTCCCCCCAAACTAAATGGTCCTCCTATCCGTCCTGCCTGTTGCATTTCCTCCTTAGGAACTCCAGTCACAAGTACAATTGCCACAAAGGAATTTCTCCTCTATAGGGCACTTTCAGGAAAGGAAAGGTCTTCACTTCTTAGGCAGGCATGGGAAGAGAAGGGTTTTGGCTGCTGCTCGGCTGATCCTCCTAATCCTTTAGGATAGTATTGACTCAAATAACCACTCCCATCTCCTGCTCTGTCTCATCTGTCCCACACACCTGCTGTCCTTTGGCGTCACCGTCCTGACAGAAGGCACTTTTGCCCTTGTGTGCCTCTAATAATAATAATAATAATAATAAATTTTATTTATATCCCGCCCTCCCCAGCCGAAGCCGGGCTCAGGGCGGCTAACAACAATGGCTCTAGCGTTTATATTGCTTTTAATTGTGTGTTTTTAACAGTTAAAGCTTTCAACTGTGTTTTTTTTAAAATGATAATTTTATTGTTTTATTCCGTTTGTTAACTGCTTTGAAGTATACAAAATTATGCTTTTCTGGGCAGATGCCCACGCGAAACAGCTCAGGCACAAAACCAAGACAAGGGCAATAATACAAACTTTGCATTACGAATGATAATGCCAGGGATGGAATCAACTACATTTCTGCATAGCTTTTTCCTTGTGCCTGGATTCAACCCTCTACATTGATCCCTTAAAGAGAGCTGACCCAGATGATCAAGGGTTGTTTCCAACTAAGTTCTACTCAAAGCAGACCCCTTACCCTCTGAGTAGCATGGGACACAACCCCAAACAACCACAATCATCCGTTTAAAGAAGTATCATGCCACTTCAAGGCCACGGCTTCCCCCAATAAATCCTGGGAGGTGTAGTTTGTTAAGGCTGCAGGGTGCTGTAAGGAGACCCCAGTTCGCCTCACAAAGTTGCTATTTCCAGAGTAGCCTAATGATCAATCCCTCTTCCCAGGAAACTCTGGGAATTGTTGCTCTGTAAGGGTAATAGGGGTTTCCTAACAACTCTCAGCACCCTTCATGAACTACAGTTCCCAGGATACTTTGGGGGAGGTCGTGACTGTTTAAAGTAGTATAACAGGACTTTAAATGTGTAGTCCTGATGGGGTGTAGATCTTCATTGCTTAGAAAAATTCACGCTACCTGATTCCCAGCAGCAGCTCACGGGACTGCATTACCATGCATTAGTTGATCACAGACCAGCCTGCAGAAATGTCTGAGGCTGTGGAATTACTACAATCCCTGTTGAAGTTCTGAGCCATTTAAATATAAATGTGATTAAATCGATTTTTCCTCTTCTTTTTTCTTTTTTTAAAGGAACAGCAACAACGATGAGGAAGCTTAGATAAACATCCCCCATGGACCAAAAGATCTTTGATTAAAATCGCAAAAAGGGGCCACAGATCGGTGGGAGAATATCCACTTTGTATGCAGAAGGGCTTGGTTTCGATCCCTGGCATCTCAAGGTAGGAATGGGAATTGGAATGGGAATTATCCCCTGTCTGAAATTCTGGACAGATGCTTCCCATCAGAGAAGACAACCCTGAACTGGATGGACTTGTGGCCTGGCTCTGCATAAAGCAAATTCCTATGTTTCTGTGTCTTAAGAAAAGGACCATAGCTCAGTGGGAGAGAGTCTGCTTTGCATGCAGAAGGTCCCAGGTTCAATCTCTAGCATCTCCTGTTAAAAAAAGAACCAGGTATCAGGTGACAGAAAAGGCACCTTCTCTGCCTGTAACCCAAGGGAGCCACTGCCAGTCAGAGCAGACAACATCAACCTAGATGAGACATATATTTCAGCCTGTATAATAGTCTGGTCTGGCAGCTTCTGAGGTGCCTGTGACAGAAGCAAATAGCAGCAATTTCCAAATGAAGGACTGAGTGCCCAGAAGGAAGAGACCCATTTCTGAGCCCCGGGGGGATGGATAAAGGGGAGACCAGGCCCACAGGAGGCAGTATTGATTGGCCCATCCCATAACTGCAATGAGATGCCTACTCAACATGTTGGGAGTCAATCAAGAAATCCCAAGAATACCTTTTGGAGTCTGAGAATGAAGCATGCTTTGAATTTTAAACCCAGAAGAAGAAAAAACTGAGCCCAACTGCATCTAAACTTTGGAAAACACTATAACGACAGTCTCCCACAGGATTTGAAGGACAGTCCCGATCGTTACTCTGCATTTTCACTTCCAGCTTTATCGCCCTGAAGTGTTCCGGCAATTATTAAAACTGCAGACTAGAAACACTTACAGATCCCTTTACGTGTTATTTTGGAGTGTAGATGGGGGGGAGCGCGGGGAGAGGGGAGCCCACAAAATATAGCACCCGACCGAAGCACCGTGGTGTGGGCGCCCAAAGAAGTGGTTAAAGCCTGCTAAGAAGGTCATTAATCTGTATTAAGCAATCTTGCGAGCGCTCATAGAATATTCATGATCATTCCAACTCCTGAGGGGGGAAAGGGGTGGTGAGCGAATGTGGAAGATCAGCTCTGACGGGAGAGAAATGTTCTGTTTGGCTAAGAGGATGGCTTCATGTGGTGCTGAGGGGAGAGGATGGGCTTCAGTGAACAGAGGTGTTCTGGCAGGGAAGGCATGGGTTCAGAAAGATGGTATCCCAACACATATCTTGCATGCAAAAGGCCCCAGATTCGGTCCCCAGCATCTTCAGGTAGGGCTAGGAAAGACCTCAGCCTGTTGCCCTTGAGAGCTACAGTCTTCACACTGTGCACTGCTGAACTCTGGAACTCACTCCCGCAGGAGACAGTGATGGCCACAAGCTTGGATGGTTTTCAAAGGGGATTAGACAAATCTAAGGATAAGGCCATCAATGGCCGCTAGCCATCAATGGCTACTGATCTGCCTCCATGGTCAGAGGCAGTAATGCTTCTGAATACCAGTTGCTGGAAACTGCAAGAGGAGAGTGCTCTTGTGTTCTAGTCCTGCTGTCAAGATTTCCAGAGGCATCTGGTTGGCCACGATGAGAACAAGGTGCTGGACTAGATGGGCCCCTGGCCTCATTCAGAAAGGCTCTTCTTATGTCATTATACAAACCTGGGTGCAATGCTGAGCAGAAAAATTGAATTAAAAGCCTCTACCTTTTACACCAGGGTTTGAGAACCGCTGGTGTAAAACCACTGGCACTCCAGATGTTGTTGAACCACAACTCCCATCCTCCCTGAACCCCAAAGTCCAACAAGATCTGGGGGGCCATAGGTCGTCCCCCCCCCCAGTATAGGGAGTGCATCTCCTAAGATGATACATGTGTGCATCCTTCAACAATAAAAAATATAATGGCTCTTTGGTTCAAACCAATTTTTTTCCACATGCAAATATATGCAGATTTAATCAATTATTCGATTAGGGCAAAGTAAACACACACACACACAACCCCTAGGAAACCCAAGCTCAGCCTGCTAACCTAAGCCCTGATTATACCACTAAAGAAAATGGAAGAAGAGAGCGGGACAGGGAGAATTTACAATGCTTTCATTTTTAATCAGTTAACTGGTTCTCAATGCGAGAGAGTGAAAAAGAAACCATCTCCCATCCTTGCCCCGGGATGCCCTCAAAGCTAGCAAGCGGCAGACGACAATCCCAGTATTTATGGGGCTGACAAGGAAGAGAGAGTGGTTTTTCCAATATTTAATTTATCAAGTGGTTCTGCTTTACCTCCTGCGTCACTGCTGGGAGGAGCAGGGGGTTTATGAGGCTGTAAAGAGGAGGCCTTTCTGCAGAGCCTTCCGACAGGCGGTTGTGTGGGCAGGAAAGAAAGCGCCCCCATGACGTTTCCACAGCTTACCCGAGATGGAGTTAGTTAGGGTTGGTGAGGTGCTGCAGCTCAGTGGTTAGAGCACCTGCATTGAAAGAATGTTTCCACTGAAATCCCTGGCTTCTCCAGCAATGCCCACGGGTGTCCCTTCTCTGAAACTCTTAAGAGCCTCTGCCAATCAGTGGGGACAATTCTGAATTAAGACAGGCAATGATTTGACTCAGCGGGCCAGATTCTCACCTGAGAAACCTTGTCAGTGGAAACCTCCAAACAGACCTGCTGCTGGAATTGTGCTTTCTCTGCTCCCCTCCCACAACGCTCCCCAAAATTTGCTCAGGGTGTACGTTTCGGTAGACTCCCCAGAGCAGCACAGGGGGAGAAAGAGGGGGTATTGTTTAATCAGCTGCACAAGTTGAAAAGTTTGCATGGACAGAACAGTGTGGCGTTGAATTCCACACAGTATACGGCAGCTTCCTATAAAACTGAGGAAGGGCTTTGTGCTTTGCATGAAGAAGCTCCTGGGTTCAATCCCTGGCATCTCCAGGTACGGCTGGAAGTCCCCCTTGCCCAAAACCCTAGAGAGCTACTGACAGCCAGCGTAGACAATACTGAGCTAGATGAACGAATGGTCTAGCAGCGTTACGGCTGTCAAAGGTGCTTCTTTCCCACCCACTCCGCCCCCAAACTGCCAACTTTGGACATCTGTTGAGGGCTGCGCGGCATAGAGAGGTTCAGCTTCCTTTGTGACACGTCTGGCAAACTGCTCTCGGTTGTCGGAAAAGGAAGCACCTTCAGAGCCTAGGTCTCTCAAGTCTGCGGAGAGTCTGGGCCAGGTCTGGTGGCCAAAAGGATTAGGACAGGAAAATGGATGGCATAGCAGCAGGCTGCTGAGACATCAGAGGAGCCCACCCGGGTGTGAAAACAGCCTGGGAAATGAGCGCGGAGGCATCATTAATTATCGATAACGCCTGCGCACAGTAGATAAACAAGCCAGCACGCCCAAGGAAGCAGGTTGATGGAATGAACGCTGCACCTCTCTTTAGAAACCGCTCACACATACACACACACCCCCCGCTCAAGTCTTCTGTGGCTGACTGCACCCCCACTTTCACTAAACTTCTCCTCCGCCATCAGTAGCTCTACATTTGCAGTGCCCTGAAGGCTCACCCAGAGCTGCAGGGCACGATTAGAGAAGGCATTCACTGTGCCCCAAGAGAGTTCCTCGCCTTGCAAAGCAGCAGCGCGAGATTCTGCTGAAGCACACTCTGTGTGTGCGCGCGCACGCATGTGTGTGACCCATATTTTTCGAGCCTGGCTCATTCCTCATTTAGGAGGAAAGTCGGGAAGTGTGTGTGTGTGTGTGTGTGTGTGTGTGTGTGTGTGTGTGTATCACAGAGAGAAAGTATGCAAACCAACCCTTGGCGTTGGCTTCACCGGCTGTTGATGCTCTCAACTCCGGAGTGCTCCTTAGAATCACTGAAAGGGACCCTTGGAGGCCGTTTAGATCAATCCGCAGCTGAATGCAAGGACCTTGCGGTGGTGGCATCCCAGAGTCAGATGGCCGGCTGGCCTCTGCTTCAAACCCCACAGTGAAGGAAAGCCCATCCCTGCCTGATGCAGAGTCAGTTCCATTTTCTAACACCTCTTACCATTAGGAAACATCTCCTAACATTCAGCTGAAATCTGCTTCTTCCACAGTTTCCACCCATAGCTTCTGGTCTCTGGAACAACAGAGAACATGCCCACTACATTTTCTGCATTGAAGCCCTATGGAATCCACTTCCCACAAGAGACAGTGATGGCCAACCAACATGGATGGTTTGAAAAGAAGATTAGGCAAATCTATAGACTCTCCTTCCTTGGAGGTTTTCAAGCAGAGGTTGGATGGTCACCTGCCATGGATGATTTAGCTGAGATTCCTGCATTGCAGGGCGTTGGACTAGATGACCCATGGGGTCCCTTTCCAGCTCTCAAATTATATGATTCTATGATCCTATGGAAGGACAAGGCTATTGACAGCTACTAGCCATGTTGGCAATGCTTTCCTTCCGTCAGAGGCAATATGCCTCTGAACACCAGTTGCTGGGAATCACAGGTGAAAAAGGGTGCTGTTCGATTCAGGTCCTGCTTGTGAGTTTCTTATAATGGATAACTGGTGGCCACTTGGAGCACAGGACTAAAAGGGCCTTTTGACCAGATGCAGCTGCAGGGCTCTTATATTGCTGTTGTTGTCACCATTATTATATTTATTTTTTACATCCCGCCTTTCCCCCAGACTTGGGTTCAAGGTGGCTTATTTATCATACTGCCCTTGGGTGGCTTTAAAAGGGGATTGGGACAAATTCACAGCTAGGATAAGGCTAGTAGCAGCTGCTTGTTAAGATTATTTATATATTGCCTCCACTATTTTTAGAGGCTCATTAAGAAAATAAGGCAGGAGGAGAAAGGCGAGTCCAAAACACCTGGAAGGCATTGCAGTGGCTATGTTTGACTTGGGTGATTGACAGCTGGAAAGGTTTTGCCTTTTCAGCATCAGATTGGTTGGGGTTACCACTTCCAACTTGTAATGGCCAGAGGGGGAAGACAGACTGAATCCGACTGCTGGAGTCAGTTTGCTTCGGAATGCCAGCTTCTGTGAATCACGAGGGGACAGTGGTTTTTTGGGGTTGTTTCCAAGGCCCTTGTACGGGGTGGGGGAGCACTGTGACCGACACATACACACTGCAAGAGTGGGGCTTGTAGTAGTTTCTCCTCACCATCCCTGCCAAGGATGGAAAGCAAGAATATCAATGTGGAACCCTTGCCTTCTGCTTCTTTACCAAGCAGGTTGTATGTGGTATGTGGATTGGTTCAAGAGAGGAGGGGCAAGCAAATGGGCATGCCCTGCCCCACCCACTTTTACTTCTGGCCCCGCCCACCATGGTCACGTGGCTCTCAGAAGGTTGCTGAGAAGGGAGGAGAATGCAGCCCATTGGGAACGGTTCCTCGCCTGTGCTCTGGCCACCCCACCGCACTTGCCAACCCAATAAAGCAAATCCTTAAACATCCTTACAAATGGGCTGTATCAGCAACAGCTTCCCCAAGCTACCAGTTTAGTTATTCTCAAGGGGCTTCTACCCACGCTTGCTGCTGTCATCCGTTATCATCTATGCAGACAAAAGTCATAAAAACACTTCCTCCCAAAATGTGCAGGCCAGTGTGGTCTCCTGGTTTTGTACATCCATTCTCCTTTATTGCTATTATTAGTATTTTTTTTAAAAAAGAAGCCCTACTAACAATTATTGCAGTCTTTCAAGTGGATATGGTGCCTTGTTGCCCTTGGTTACACGAAAAAAGGAAGGTAAAGGGGGGGGGGATTCGTGTCCCACTGGACCAGCTATGTTAACCTGACTTAATTGTTCTTAACATGTGCCAAGTTGGAGAGAGGAAAAGGCAAGAGCTGAAATTTCACATGATGCAGGATGAGTCCAGTTTGAAGGCAGAGGCTGCAGGCACACCATACATATTAAAGCACATTCTCCCCCATCCTCCAAGAATCCTGGGACCTGTAGTTTACCCATCACAGAGCTACCATTTGCCACAAACTACAGTTCCTAGGATATGAGGTGCATTTGCAGCCAAAATCTCTGAGTCCGGAGCATTATAGACTCTACCTGAGACATGGGGAGTTGGGGGAGGGCTGCTTCATTGTGCATAATGCACCACCATCCTGGCATTTTGCAACTGGCAGCCTGGTGCAGAATCTGGCTCCCCTGCCAAGGATCTTTTAAAAATGTGAACCAAGCTTCTAGCCCTCATGGCTGCTGCTTGGGGAAGAATGCTGCACCTGCTGAAGCAAAGTTTAGTGTGTGTGCGGGGAGTGGGGAAGCAAGCGCTTATTGGGCAATGTCTGTGATGTCTCCATTTCAAGTCCTCTTGTCCCCTTGCCTACACCACATCAGGGCCTCAAATACATGCCAGGCATCTGCACACACAACCCAGCCTTGTAGCATTTCCACATAAGATAAGATCACCCAGCAAATTAAAAGGAACATTGTCCTAAATTTAAAAAGGGAAAGAAAGGGCAATACTGTTGTTTTTCTTCAAGAAGCAAAGCAGCTCCACAGCAAGCCAAGAGATGTGAGGCACAAAATGCTACAGACTCCTCCTCAGAACGAGATTGTGCCTAGTACATAAGGGCAAGTTGTGTTGGTTTTTTTAAAAAAATGCAACATGTCATCTGGATAGGCTTGGTTTATTAATATTTCACAGCGTCAAGATGCAAGCTACACCTACGTTCATTTTTATTTTTAAACAAGACACCCTGGGTCCAATTATAGATTAATCACATTTTGTTTATCATGGCATCCGTCGCTTTCCCATTCTGACAAAAGATAAAGAGAGGAATTAATAAACCATTAGTTGATTGCTGCTTTTTAAATTGGTTTGAACACCAGTATGTTTTGAATTGGGGGTAAGGGGACTAATGGATGTAAAGTTACAAACGAGCATTTATTTTACCTATCTGAAAAACAGTGTTCTCAGGTAAAATCATCAGTGGAGTCTAAAAAAATAAGTAAATTGGTATTTCCTGTGATTCCACCCATACCCACCAGGTTCCATTTGGGCTCCGCCCAAAACCTGCCATCTTCCATTCTGGTTCTAGGCTTCTCTTACTGTCATAAATATTCGGGAGGGAACACTTTTTCTCACTCACCCACTGCAGTAATACCCCAATAATCCCTCCTCCCCCCCCATTTTGAAATCCTGTCTCCTCAATTGACCTTTGCCCTCATCAGTTTCAATTTAATCACCATTACTCATGGCCAGTTTAAGCTGCCCAACAAATGACTCTGGCGGGAACAAAGCAAAACACTTTGCTACAAAAATCTGCCCCTTCTACACTTTGCAGGGGCAGTTCAGTTTCTCTGGAAGGCACCTGCAGAGTGTTTCTCAAACCTTGCTAAGTGATGAAGGTCCTCCACTGCCAGAAGACAGTGGAGCTTGATTTTTAACAAATCCTCATCTAATTGTTCAAACTGATACAGGTATACTCTGCTAAAACTGAACTGCTTGATAGCTCAGCTCTGAGCTCTTGCCAAGCACACTTTGCAGGTGTATCACTCAGTATTTGAAAGATTCTCCAAGTTGGCAGGGACAAGAACTCGAGCAGCTGAAAGTGTGACAGTTTCAAAGTCTGGAACACACTAGTGCAGGGGTCAGCAAACTTACCGTGCCTCGGTAAACGCCGATCGCACGGTGGGACGAAGGGCGGGGGAGTGTGTGCCCATATGTGTGCGCACACGCTATTTCCGGCGCACTTTCGGGTCGGAGGAGCACCGGAAATAGCTTGTGCACATGTGCATGGGCCTCCTCTGACCCGGATGTGCACCGGAAATAACGCTTGCGCATGCGCAAATAACGCTTGCGCATGCGCACAAGCTATTTCCAGTGCTGCTCCGACCCAGAAGTGGGCAGCCACACAGCGCAGCGCCGGTAAGAGCGGGCGGCGGGGGTCACCGCGGGCCAGATAAACGAGTCCCTCAGGCCTTATGCGGCCCACGGGCCTTAGTTTGGGGACCCCTGCACTAGTGTCTTTGCAGCACCTCCTCTTCTGCACCATCATCTAAATTCACCTTGGGGGTGGGGGCTAGGCGGAAATACTTTACAGTTTCAAACCCATCACCATCGCTTCTCCCTCTTTGTCAATTATGACAAGTCTTCTCTATGCTTCTTGGTTTCAAAACTCAAAGACAACATATAATTTTGACAAGGGCTCACAAAACTTCAAAAGTGCTCTCTTTTTCTTCAAGGGGAATACAAGAAACCCATTAACAATCTCTTGCCAGTTCAGTGGGCATGTGGATGCAATTTGCTAAGGCCGTATATATGTATCCTGATATTAGGGAAAAGCTGTATGAATGCAAACCACAGCCTGCTAGGGACCCGCCTGGTGCATTACCTATGCACAAGGTAGGTTTGCTTTGTCAGTAGCAGTGAATTTAAATGACATTTATATTTAACATACGTGTATATATACATGGGCTGGCGGAAAAGCTAAGTGCAGAACACAGCCAGGATACCTCACTTACCACATACAGCTTCCTCTTACTGTGCTGCATGGCTTTACAAGGAAGATAGAAAAGCCGGAAAATTCAGCAAACACCGCCACCAAGATTCCATTCTGACTCCGCCCATGCCCCCAAGATTCCATTTTGACTCCGCCCATGCCCCCCCGCCAAGATTCCATTCTGACCCCGCCCATGCCCCCGCGAAGATTCCATTCTGACTCCGCCCATGCTCCCACCAAGATTCCATTCTGACTCCGCCCATGCTCCCGCCTAGATTCCATTCTGACTCCGCCCATACCCCCAAGATTCCATTCTGACTCCGCCCATGCTCCCGCCTAGATTCCATTCTGACTCCGCCCATGTCCCCGCCAAGATTCCATTCTAACTCCACCCATGCTCCTGCCAAGATTCCATTCTGACTCCGCCCATGCCCCCCCCCAGATTCCATTCTGACTCCGCCCATGCTCCCACAAAAACTCCATGTTGGCTCAGCCCACACTCCCATCAAGATTTCATTCCAGCCAACGTTTCCCCACTTTCCATAGCTGCTTTCCCACTGCATTCCATGGAGGAAATGTACGCTCAGTACATGAAATCTACAGACACAGTTTGGTCACAGGAAGGTGCGATGAGCGACACTGTATAACGAAAGGAGAGGGAAGGGTGGCATCCTAGATAATGGGAAGGGGAGAAAACTTGGAGGAGAGGGATAGAGATTACAGTTGCAGACAATGTGCCCTAAAATTACGGGGGGGGGGGGGCTCAGTCCGTCCCCCAAACACATGTCTCCTTGCTGCTGTTGCAAATGGAGTGTTCACTGTTGTGGTTTGTGGATAAACTGCCAATAATCCCTAAACATCAGTTGAAAAAGTGATGCAATAGCTAGAGAGTTGGTTTTCATTGGCAAGATTGGGGGGGCAGGTCCAAATGCCCTCTTCAGCCCTTGGGAAGCGACAGCATCGCATTCATGCACTGCAGAGCGCCTGTGTTTATACAGCAGGCACACAGGGTTGCACACCATCATGTCTGAAGTAGGCATCTTCATCAAACTCACATCGATGCACCGGGGGAATCACCCCAAGAGGATGTGTGCAGCTTCACCAAATGAGACAGCGGGAGAGAGTCATCTTCTGTAAATGTGTGAAGGGCCCTCATCTCTATCCTCATAGGGTTGCTTATCAAATTGGAATTTCACTGAAAAGTGCTCCAGAAAGAAAGAGAACAGGATGTTTGGCCTTGCAGAGAAAGACAGAAAAGTGGGACTCTCACGCATGAAGCAAAAAGAGTATTTTCTTTCCTTCTTTTTTCCAAAAGGGCTGGGATCTGTGGACTTTTAATTGGTTTTAAGGGGGCCTTTGCCAACCTGGCACCCTCTGGAAGTTTTGGGTGGCAGCACTGGCATCTCACAGCTGTTGGCTGGGACTGATGTGAGCTGGTGGTGCAAAACATCTGCAAGGCAGCAGCTTAGCCAAGACTGGTTTAAACAGTGTATCATGATACTAATCAATGCCATCAGCAGCAGAGTAGCAGCAGCAGCAGCAATGAAGAATTTGAAAGAAATATATTTTAAAATATTGGGCTTTTTTAAAAAAAACAGGGAGAACCTTAAGCAAAGCCTGAGGCTCTGGTACATAAAGTTTAAATAAATCATTTGATTTTTACATTTGTTTTAAAGCTGTTCTGTCATTCAAGCGGTTGGCGGAGGGTTAAACAGGAGTCTTTCCCCTGCCCCTTTTCAAATCCTCACAACAACCCTGAGAAGTACACCAGGGCAGGAGAGAATGAGGTCCCCAGAATCACCCAGTGAACAGAGATTTGAACCTAGGTCCCTAGCCCAGTACCTTGTTGACGTCAGCACGCTATTGTATAATCATCAATGTTAACGACATCACACACACTGCAACAAATATAGGTGTTTTTCCTAGATTACTGCTACTGGGAAATGTCTTTTCTCTCCAGCTGGCAAAAGCAATATCAGACAGAACATTGGTGCATGATGCGCTCGCTCCGTGTTGGGAGGAAGGGGGAGGAGTCATGAGCAACGAGGCAGGGAAATAGATCACTGGGTCAAAGGAGTGTTCCTTGCAGGAGCTATTAACCTCACCAGATCAGTTTTCAAGTACCGAAAACCAAAGGTTAGGGATAAGATCTGGAATTTGCTTTTGTCCCACTACTCACCGTCCTGTGGCGTCGGCAGCGGCTGCGGAAAATAGTACCCTGGTTTGTCTGCAAAACAAAAGATTGGGAGGTGGCATTAGTTGAGAGATTCAAGAAAACACTTTGAGCCACACAGCTGTTGGCTGTTATTCCTCACTTGCACATGGCACTGTAACAAACCAGTATTCAGAAACATCAAGGTGAACTCCGAATCCCTCTCAATGACCTGCAGATCAACTCAGAAGTAAGTCCCAGTGACTGCAAAGGGACTTACTTCCAGGTGAGCATGCTGTGACTGCAGTTGGAATGGTTTCTCTGAAGCTGGATCCTTCCATACTATCAAACCATAGGCCCTAAACACCAATCTACAAATGAGGGTGCTGGCTGCCTCCCTGAGTGACTACCTGTTCTGGACCTGCTTCCTGCCAATCAGCCATGTCTTTGCAGCAGCTGTAATAGATGGATTCAATTATCATGTAGAGCAGGGTTAGCTATCTTGGGGGGGGCCCAGCTGCCGTGGGATCATGCCTCTCAACAGAAGAGCCTAGCCAGCATGGCCAGTGGTCACTGATGTTGGAAGCAGTAGTCTGGAGGCGACCCCCTGATGTATAGCAATGTGGCAAAATATGATTTGACTTCAAACAGGCAAATTTGTCATGCCTCTGAACGATGCCCCATTCTGGGCTTGATTCCTTTTAGTGGGGAAGCCTACCAAGGACAGACACTCATGCAGAGTCATAGGGGCAGGCTCCCTTGAGAGCAGATCAATAAGGCTCCAAAAGTAAACCTTTTTTGGGAGTCATGCCTGTCTCCGATGCTAATTCAGAATATTAAAAACGCACACTGATGCTTTAGGGGACGCTGTTTGTATCCTCACACAAAAGCACACACAAAAACCCAATAGTAAATATATTTCTCTTCTAGCACTGGGGGAGGTAAGGGATGTGACAGCAGCTGCCTTGGGCAAGTCAATCTGTCAAGGCCCCTCCTGACCCCAGCTGCGATGCAAATCAAACTATTTATTACCTATCGTGCAAGGGTCTCCCAAGACACTGATCCATCAAAGCCATTTGAGTTGATTGGTGACCTGTGTTTGCAAAGCTGCCGCTTGTTATCCAGTTAGGTTGGGGGAGGCCGGGAGAGGAGGGGGTGTCATAAAATACAGGAGAGGCACTAAAACTACCACTGCCACAACTCTGACCAAAAGAACCTCTTTTATTTGTTCTGCAGAATCAAGGAGTAAAGACCCTCTTCAGGCAGCAAGCACGGGCCAATTAAAAAGTGGAAAGATGCATGCTCGAATACGGCCCACCCTGTGTGTAGAAAGCTAGCATGTCATGGAGAAACCGGAGTCAAAAATACAACTAGGCAACATCTGGAAAGAACAGCATAGTAGTTTGTTAGAAAAACAAAAAGGCTAACATATCCCATGTCTACCACTGCAATGTTTGGACCCTGTTCTTCATGGTTTGGTAAGAAATCAAGGCTCTAGTCGTCTTGGCTGTGATATTAGTTGGGTGTGCCCAGCAGTAATAACTATTTCCAGTGGTTGGAGGGGGGGGCGCCTGCATTTAAATCATCATCACAGAGAATGCCCCGTCATGCCTGTATAGAGCAATCCTCTAAAAAGAGATCGCTTTCCAGAAATGTAAAATGAGTACAGCTTTTCCCGGGGTGTGTATGTTTGTCCTCTGCTAACAGCCGTTGTCACAATCCAACCACAACTGTCAAATTTGCACATCTGCTTCTGTATGTCTGTATCTCCTCTCAGACCACACACACTTGCGCACGCACACACACACACCCCTAGCATTTTGTACAACGCTGGGTATAAAATAGCTGCGTCTCGATAGAAAAGCCACCCACACACTTAACTGCCACACCCCAGTCTGCTTCTATATCCAGCACAAGAAGCACTTTAGGGATTCTCAGAAAACAGAGGCGAGCCTTGAAAATCCAAGCCAAGGGCAGAGCCTGGGACCCCATTTTCTTTCGTAGGATCTCAGCCCTGTGGCATGTGAAGTCAGAATGAAGGACAATGGTGCCCCGGAGCTTGTGCAGAGCATTGCTCCTTTTCTTATGTATGTGGGGTTGGAGGAAGAGTAGTCAACAGAGTGCCCCTCTAAGGTATCGTTGGACTCAAAACATCCATCACTTCCAGCCAAGCCTAGAAGATGGGAGCTGCCATCCAAAAAGGATTAGGGATTTCCAGGACAAAGGGTGCAAACTCTGGTCAAAAGATGTCATTAAGAACTACTCGTAGGTAGCCTGCAGATAACACCGGACATTTTGGGTGGGAGTTGTTAACTACAGGTTACACTTGGCATGGGGACCCTTCTTCAGTCCGAAGGCGGCATTCTCTCCTAGGCAACCTCCTAAAGGCTGTATGCAAGCGGTAGGTGGAGCCAGAGGCTAAAGTGGGCAGGGCAGGGAATACAAATTTCACCTTTGCATAATAGGCTAGTTTCCACACACACGTAAGGAGGATTTGGAGCAAAGCCAGTGAGGCGGTGCGGTCTGAAGAGAGTTTCAGGGGCCAATTAGAGGGGCATGGAGGGTCACATGTGGCCCCCAGGCCTGAGGTCTCCCATCCCTGCTTTACAAACAAAAATAGCAGAGGGTTGCTTGTTGACGGGAAGCAACACTGGGAGAGGACAACTGAAAAAAGAAGTGACGGGGAGGAGATTTCACCACCCGAAGCCTTCTGGCTCCAAATCCCTGTTTCTGTCACCCACAGAAATTCAGTTTCAAATGCCCCTCCCTGCCCCCCTTGACTACACCCGTGATCTGGGCTATACCTCTATCATGCCATTTTAAACAACTACAGCTTCCCCCAAATAGCCCTGGGAGCTGCATTTCAGGGTGCTGAGAGAAGACACTGATTCACCTCACAGAGACACAGTTCTCAAGAGTGGTTTAACAATTGATCCCTCTTCCCGGGAAACTCTGGGAACTGTAGCTTTGAGAGGGGTAGAGGGGTCTCCTGACAAATCTCAGGACCCTTTACAAAAACAGACTTTCCAGGATGATTTGGGGGAAGCAGTGACTGCTGGAAGTTGTAAAATAGTGCTTTAAATTTATAAGGGGAGAAGGGGCCAATGCAGGATGTGTCTGTCAAAATTGTATGAGAAAATGAAGCAGTGGAAAATGAGGTTTCATACCGGGTAAAATTTAGGTTGGCGGAAAGAGCGGGCCGTCTTTTGAGCATTACTGGGCAGAACTTTATGTTGATAACGAGTGCTGTGATTCGCAGAAGTGCTTTGAAATGCAATATTAAAAACATAAAGAGGGGCCCTGGTGAATGAGACCCATCTAGTCCAGTTTCCTGTTCTCACAGAGGCCAGTCCAATGGCTCAGGGGTGCTCAGAGGCAGGGCACAAAGGCAAGAGCCCTCCCTCACCTTGGCTCGCAAAAGGAGCCCTGATGGATCAGACCCAAAGGCCCACCTAGCATCTGTTTGCTTTGTTTTAGTTTGCTCCTGAGCACCTGGCAATTCGGAAGTACCGTATACTGCATCTGGGCATGGAGGTTCCATCTGGCCATCATGACTAGTAACTGCCCCTCCCGAACCAGGGCTGTGAGCTACGCACAATGCACCCTCAGCACAGAAAGCACCATGCATTAGGACATGAGATTCAATACCCAGAGAACATCAGCTTTCACTTAAACACACACACACAACTAAATATAAGCACATTCAGGCTCTAGGGGCTGTAAATGTAGATTCCTCCAAGGAAGTGTTTGAGCAGCGATTCCACTTATCTGGGGATAGGAAAGCAAGATGAATGCCATGCCAGATGAGACCAAAAGGTCCGTCGCCCTGTATCCAACACTGCCAAGTCAGACGCTTCTGGAAAGATCGCAAGCAGTGCACGAAGGCAGCCCCGGTTATCCTCCTGCTTGCCCCCAGCATTTGATATTCAGAGATGCACTGGGAAACGCAAGGGGCTGCCTCGTTACCCCAGGTGTTTGTCCCTGTAGCCCAGTACTGTCTACCCTGTCTGTCAGCAGCTCTTGGGGGCTTTGGTAGAGAAGGGTCTTACCCATCGTCTGTACGTGATCCTTCTAACCCTAACCTGGGACGACATCTGCATGTAAGAGGGTGCTTCGCCACTGAGCTACAGGTCTTGTAGGAAACAACACAGGAAGCTGTCTTCTACTGAATTAGGATTAACATTTGCTTTCCTGGGTTTCAGCAGAGAGTCTTCCCCAGTTCTACCTGGAAATTGAACCCGGGGCCTTCTGCATGCTTCGCAATGCTCTACGCCCATCCACACACCGAGCTGCAGCTCTTCCCATATTGTGAACACAGCAATTTGACAAAGACTACGTCCACCTAGCTGATAATGTCTGCATTGACTGGCAGAGCACCTCCCTGGGGTTTAAGACTCCAGCAGCATTCACAGCCCCAAGTAGAAAGGCCGGGAACTGAACCTGGGACCTTCTGCATGGAAGGCGGCTGCTCTGCCACTGAGCTACAAGGTCTCTCCTCTGAATAACCGTCTCTGCACATGGAGAGTCTGCTTAGCTATGACAGCCAATAGCTAGCAGCAGCCTGACGCGCTCCCCCCCCCATCCATTTCAGGTGGGGCATCAATGCCAGGCATAAGGCATATCCCCCCTTGCTCCCATGGAATGGGAATTAGTTCAGAGACACAGCTCAGAGCGAAGAACGCAGCTGTTGTGTGCAAAACAGTTTTTATCGACACGAGGAAATCAAAGAGGCACGAAGGGGTTGCATCCCATGTCAGTCCTACTCAGAGCAGGTTACTGAAGATGACAGACTTCGGCTTGCTAATTTCTGCGGTCTGCTCTGAACAGGACTCAAGTGGAAGCAACCCAAAGTCCTATGGGGCCATCCCTGTTCGTTCAGCCTGCATTTAAGTGTCAGCAATGCATTATAGGTTTACTAAGCAAGCAAATTAAGAGAGCCACACCCTCCGAGCCACGCCCATGTTGCCTTTAAGCTCCTCCCCCTTGTTTTTCCCCCCGCCACTGCCGCCACGTGCCGAGGGAGACACCTACAGTTGTTGAGGAAAAGCAGGACGGCGAATCCTAGTGTGGAGGTGGCCAAGAGGATCAGGCAGATGTTGCAGGGGATCATGAAATATCGAACCACTAGGGAGACTTTGTGCTGGTACATCCGGTCCCTCTCCAAGGAGCCGGGCCCCATGGGGTACTGGCAAGCAGTCATGCCGCTCACTGGGGCCCAGGCCCCCACCGGGAGATCCAGGATAGCGGTTGCTCTGGGCACAAGGAAGCTTTCGCCCCTCGCTTGCCCGTTTCCAAAATGGTGGCTGCGTTCTAAGTGTTCTCAGGAACCGACATCCTCAGGCTGGCCGGCCGGCATGAGGGGTACAGAGTTCAGGAGGAAGAACCAAACACCACGCAGACCATCTTGAGATTGTAATCCAAATCTAGGCGAAGGGAAACCTAAGCCAAAGGAACTGGTGTCCCGTCAGACAGCTTCCCCTCTGAGGGATTCGAAGAGTCATCCTCTCAGAACCAGTCATGAGCGCTGGGGTTCTGTCCTCAACAAGCAATGCCTGCCATGGCAAAAACTGTGAGGGAGACTCTGAAGGGGCCCCCTGACTCTGGAACGCTCCCCAAATCTACCATCCGATTAGGAGAGAGGCCAGCTGGGGGAACAATGCAGGATAACTCCATCCAATGGTAACTCCTTCAGCAGACAGCTTTCGCGGAAATAAAAGGGGTTATAATCCTGGTTTTCAAGACTTGTCAAACCCTCAGACAAGGAGGAGTATGCTATTGTGGAGAAAAATTAGAGGGTGAGTGGGGGGAGATAGATCTTCCAAGAACCGCGAACATTAGTTGAGTCTTTGAGGGGGGGGGATCCTCACAAGGCGTGGTTCACTATTAAACCGTCGACCCGGTTGTTGGGTGGTCCTCAGGGCTGGAGCGAGTTCCTCCAGCCCATGCGCACCTCTGACAATGCGTGTTGTCAGAGAAACGCATGTTGAAGAGAAACACAGAAGAAGTGAGAATGAAAACAGACCCCTGCATGTGACACACACACCCCCCGAAACTTAATCCAGAGAGGGAGCTGATGAATTCTCTTATCGCCTGGGAGCCAGGAAACGGGGCCAGAATCCCCTTTTCTCTGCTTCCTCTTTCAAAGGGATTCCAAAGTCCACCGAGGGCTCAGCTGCGGTTTCCTCGACAGCAGCTGGCGGCAGGGCTCTTTGGCTGGCGACGGGCTCTCTTGATGGGAGACGGGTCCCGAGCTCCTTTCGCCGATGCCGGAACAGCTGCTGAGATGAGCTAAATGCACCGCCACCTTCTCTCCCTGCACAGAGCCAGCACGCCAGCCCTCGCTACCGATTCCTCACACACCAGAAATAAATAAAATCATCCCAAGAGTAAGAAGCATTAAAAAAAAAAGGAAATGTGAAACGCGGGCTTGCAAAAGGGCACAGAGCCCCGATTCAAGAGTTCTGGCAACACAGGGTGCCGCTCGTGGCGAAGCTCAGGATCGGAAGCCGTCAGGCATACAACACACACCCAAGTTTCTCAAGCCGCCCCCCAACGACTCAGGGTGGCGAGAAAGCCAAGCGAGGAAACGAGACGACTGTCCGCGGCCGTTCCTTGGCTGTCCGTTGCCATCCCCCGGGCACCGCTGCAGCTTTGCTGTCCTCACCCGGCGTGAGCTGTCCATCTCCGGATGTCGGTCAGCTGTTCCATCCTTCCCTGACCCGGGTCTCCCTCAAAGCAAAACCAACAATGCAAGAGTTTGGCTGTGGCAAGGAGGGGTGTTGGAGGCTTAAGAGGTGGAGAAGCGGTTAAAAACAAAGGAGAGAAGATAGCGGTGTGTTCCGGAGGGAGCTGCTGCCATGCAAAGAGGAGGCAGGACCCCTCGGGCACCACCCCCACTGCTTCCGAAAGATACCTCTGGAGCTACGGACACCTGTCAGCATTTCCAGGGAGATGGGAGGGAGGGGTGGGGAAGGAAGGTTCCGTTCAGCTCTCCCTGCCTCCCTGGAAGAGAGCGAAAGGGAAATTATCTCCCCTCCCTCCGCTCTCTCTCGCGCTCTCCAACCATCCAACCCCCGCCCCCCTCGACAAGCCCCGCGTCTCATTTGTGAACTCAAGATGTTGAAAGGGGCGGAGAAGGCAGTGTCAAAACTCATTATGTGTCTCTTTCTCAGCCACTCTGAGCTTCTCGCCTCTCTGCACACGCACAGACACACACACACACACAAAAGGCGCACCCTCTGTCAGCAGGCAGGCACATACAGGCTGGGTCGCCTCAAGAGCTGATTTTTTTATTTTGGTATTTTTGAGTGAGTGGAAATGCAAGGGAAGATCCTGGCAGGATGGAGTGTCAAAGGGGCAGGGGGAGGATAGCCATATGGATCACGTTACAAGATGTAATGGAGTATGTGGGGCAGGGTGTGCGGGCAGGGACAGAGAGAAAGGATGGGAAGGCAGAACAGGAGATTGCTACTTTTTGAAGGAAGGGAATTCCCTCTTTAGAAAAGCAGGAGGAATCATTCCAGAGTTGTGAGCCGGGTGGATGTGAAAGCAGGGAGGGAATTAAAAACACCCTCCTCCAAGTCTCATAAAAGGAGATGGAAATTTCCACATTGCAAGTGACATTCTTTCTCTCAGCTGCTGCTTCTCAGCTGGGACAAAGCCTGGGATGTCTTTTTTTTTTTTTAAAGACTGACAAAAATATTCGGAGAAGCCTATCAATAGTTTATCCCCTCTCCCCCAGCTAAATGAAGCTTCCAGGCTCCAAAGCAGTATATCTCTGAATACAGGTTGCTAGTGGATAAAGTCTGATGAGAAAGCATTTGCCACCACACAACTGCTAGTGAGTTTCCCAGAAACACTGTCTGCCCACTGTCGGAATTATCAACATTTTCTGCCTTAGCGCACATGTGCTACGACAGCCCACACATGCGCACTGATAACAAGAATGGAGTGTGATGTGACCTTCACAATGGGATTCTAGAGCAGACAAAAGGGGAGGGGGCTTTGCATGCAGAAGGTCCCAGGTTCAGGCCCCAGCATCTCCAGGTAGGGCTGAGAGAGACCTCTGCCAGAAAGCCCAGAGAGCTGCTGCCAGTCAGGGTTGACAATACTGAGCTAGATGGACCACTGGTCTGACTCACTATGTGCCTAGCTGATCACTGTAGGAAGCAGGATGATGGACTAGGTGGACCTTTGGTTTGGTCCAGCAAGGTTCGTCTTAGGTTCTTAAAATTGCCATCTTACACACTGTGAAAGCCTTCACTAACCTAGTGCCCTTCAGATGTTTGGAGACTACAATTCCCATCAGCCCCTGCCAGCACAGCAGCTGTAGGTCAAAACATCTGGAATGCACCAGGCTGGTAACGGCTGCTCTAATGCAGCATGGGAGCTGCTGCTGCTATACAAATTCTAATAAACAATAGTAATAATGAGCATGTTTCAATTAACCGCTGCACTAGTAGGAGCTAGTCCAAGGATTCCTGCCAGTGCAATGGAATTTTGCCCCCCTCTTCTGCCCATAAGCACCCCAGCAGTCACCAGATCTGCTCTGAAGGGTGTGTGGAAGCCCTAGAGCAGATTTAGGAAGGAATGTGTTACGGGAAGAGAGGGGTGCATTGTCCCATGAAGAACGTGTGAGTTGTTCTGTGTGCACAGAGCGCTTCTTAGTGCTAGTGTGATGTGTCAGACTAGGACCTGGGAGACCGGAGTTCAAATCATTGAGTGACCTTGGACCCAGTCACTACCTCTCATCCTAACCTACCTCACAGGGCTGTTTTGGGGATGAAACTAGGGAAGGGGAGAGGCATGTATGCCACCCTGTTGGAGGATACGTGGAATATAAATGTGATAAACGATGATAAATAGTCAAGTACATTGCATACCACCCAAACTCATTATTGAGAGCATCCAGCCTCCTACAGGGTGGCAGTGGTATGTGACCATTTCAATTTCCCACAATGCTTCCGGCACGGTATTTCTCTGGAGCATTCTGGGAAATAAACAATGGCAGCCAGGGACCCCACTGTGCCGAAGGCCCTCTCAAATCTAGAACTGGCCCTGCCGCTTATAAATTTTGCTCCTGACAGCAGAACCTCCAGGAATCACACAGAGGACCTGGAGGTGTGATTCAACAAAGGGGGCTGAGCAGCATTTCCACCCCACAGTGCTTTAGACAGCAGCCTATGGGTAAAAATGTGTCCTAAAGGGGAAACAAGGTCTTGCACCAATGAGGCATGAGTTAAACACACAGAAACGCACCCTAATCAGCCTGTGGGACCGTCTCCATGCCTTAGCCAAGAATGCCTTGGATTTCAAAGCCATACTCTCTTGGAAACAGTTGGACCTAATCCAAAAGCTTTAAATCTCCCATCCCTCTTCCTCACCCCTGGAAGAAACATGGGGGGGGGGAGTGGTAAACAATTAATTTGCATGCCTCCATTTGCATGTTTCCATATGCAAAGCAAGCCTAGGAAATCTCATGAGGACGGAATGAATGTGCCCCTTTGAGACGGCCCCCCGCCAAATACGTGCCGGCAGGGTGCGAAGAAGCCTGTCCCTTTCCACGCTCCTTGGCAGCAGAATATGACCCCCCTTCCCCTGCACAGACAATGGTCTCAAAAGAGAGAAGGAGAGGGGAAAGGGAGTAATTCACTGACAGAAGTGAACCTTGTCCAGGCAGACTTTTAACAGAGACCCGAACTGCGATGATCTATCTGTTTCTGGTCTGGCCAAATCAGACTGCAGGCAGAGGGCACAAAAGATGGAACATTCCTTCGTACAATCAATCAATCAGTCAATCCCTACACACAGAAATAAAGAGTCTCAAGTAAAAAGTCTCCCCCTGACATGCTAGATCTCTGCCTGCCTGCCTGCCTGTCTCTTTAGGGATTGATTGATTGATTGATTGATTGATTGATTGATTGATGTACGTCTGAAGGAGAATTTGAACATTTCCCTCCTGCAATACAGGAACACAGGAAGGTGCCCTATAGTAAGTCAGGCCATTGGTCCATCTAACTCAGTATTGTCAGCACTGAAAGGCAGCAGCCTTCCAGAGTTTTAGGCAAGTGTCTTTCCCAGCCCTGCCTAGACATTCCAGTCGTTCTGCACTCAAAATTCATGCTCAACCACTGAGCTACAGCCCTATCAACTCCAAATGAAATGGCATTAGCCTAGATTGTGGTTAACCACCTCGATAGAAACCAAGACATAAAGGGCAGATCTGAGGAGTGGAAGCATGGTGAAAAGAACAGATAAGAGATCAGCCAAAAGGAAGAAAGCTGGGTCTCTGTTAAAGAGAGGCACTCGGTGTAATTTAATTTCAAAACCTCATATACAGGTGCATGAGGACTCATGTTTGTGGTGGCTCCTATGGCCAGGGAAGGAACCCTCTGTGCATGCTCAGAGGTGATTCCGTCTCACCCCAAACTTGCACAAACAGGGAAATAATCCAGTCATGGCTCTGTCCCCCGCCACCAAGACTCCTGGAAAGTGTGCCTGCCTTCTAAAGGGTCCTGTGACCCCAAATCCCTTCAGAGAGCTGCAATTCCTAGAGTTCCCTGTGAAGAGGAATTGATTGATAAACCTCTCTAAGTGCTCTAACCGCAAAACTGCGGCACCCCCTAATCCCTCAAATCATACCACTGAAAATGTAAGACAGGAAGAGTCACAAATCTGTGTGGTCAAAAAGGCACACCAGCAATGGCAGAAGAATTCCCTTTCCACATATTACTATTGTTATTATTCCTTTTTGGCAAATAACATAAACACACCTACTGACATCTTCCCAAGCAGAACACAAGACGAGCCCTTCTGGATCAGGCCAGTGGCTCAACGAGTCCAGCATTCTGTTCTCAAAGATGTCTCTGAGGAAACCCTCAGGCAATACCTGAGCACAAAGCACTCTTTCTTCCTGCAACTTCCAGCATCTGGCATTCAGAAGCAAACTTCCTCCAGCAGCCTAGCCGCCATGGGTAGTAGCCATATCCTTATTCTTCATGAATTTGTCCAATCCACTTTTAAAGCCATCCAGGTTGGCGGCTATCACTGCCAGTTCACTGAGTCAGTTCCATAGTTTAACTATGTGCTCTGCAAAGAACTCTGCTCCGAATTTTCCATCATTCAAATGTCCCAGAGTTCTAGTGTTAGGAGAGGGAGAGAAAAAAAGGTCTCTATCTATGTTCTCCACGCGACACAATATCCTGGGGCCCATTCCTAGGATTCAAATGATTAAATCCTATGGATTTATTGGGAACTGCTGCTGGCATAAAAAAGAGCTTTGCGGAATCAGGACTAACGCAGACGGAGAAATTCTCCCCTAGAAACTTGTGATTCTTCAGTGCGAAAGATCCGTCTCCTAGGCGCCCTCTGCTGTCCACCACTGCAAACTGCGCAATCCGTCCACTGCATTCCTGCCTGCCTCTCAGAAGCATGAGGTCATTATCATACAATCATAGAATTGTAGATTTGGAAGGGACCCCCAAGGGTCATCTAGTCCAACCCCCCACAATTTGAAACCATACTGGACCCTGCTTAGCTTTGAATTATTACATTTGATTTACCCTACTCCAAAATGGGAGGAGAGGGGGGAAGCCGCCAGAACATTGGATCTGAAAGTGAAATTTAAAATTCCCAGAAAGGTAAACCCATTCACGGATAGGGATTTGTTTATAAGAATCGATTTTTTGTTACACTGTATTCTATTCCGGCTTTGTTAAAACTTTAAGCTATTTTATTCCTTTAAACTGTATTTACAACTTGTTTAATAATTTATGCCCCTTTGGGAAGTCCTCGTTGTTTGGGAGAGCAGGTTAGAAATTCCTAAAGAGAACATTTATATATATTCTCCTAGTAATGGGTTGCAAAAGAACATGGTGAAATTAAAGTATTGCATCTGCGTTTTGTCAAAGCCGCTATCATGTGTTCCAAATGAGATACCGTATTGGCCCGAATAGAAGACGCACTTTTTTCCAAAATTTGGGCCGTGAGAAGTTAAAGTGCGGCTTATATTCGCGACCTTACGCCGCCGGCAAAGTGACACCCCCCCCCCCGGAAGCAACCACCCACCTGCTGCTCCCAAGTCTCCCCCGGCACCGGCTTAGGGAGGTAGTGCCAGGGAGTGGCAGTATCAGGAGGCAGGCCGCACTCAAATACAGTGGTACCTCAGGTTAAGTACTTAATTTGTTCTGGAGGTCCGTACTTAACCTGAAACTGTTCTTACCCTGTGGTACCACTTTAGCTAATGGGGCCTCCTGTTGCCGCCGCACCGTGGGAGCAAGATTTCTGTTCTCATCCTGAAGCAAAGTTCTTAAGCACTATTTCTAGGCTAGCGGAGTCTGTAACCTGAAGCGTATGTAACCTGAAGTGTATGTAACCCGAGGTACCACTGTACTGTATTTTTCTGTGTATAAGACTAGGTTTTCCCCCCTCAAAAATTGGGAGGCGTTTTATACAAGGATATATCTCCCCATTTTCTTAAATCTGAGTCCCCCAAAATAGGGGGTGTCTTATACATGGGGTCATCTTATAGACGGAAAAATATGATAAGTCTTGAATTTTAAAGGTGTGGCTTATTTGCGGGTGCGTCTCATATACGGGCCAATACGGTACATATCCAAGATATACACAAGAAAGATCATGGTTGGAAGACTACAGTGGTACCTCAGGTTACAGACGCTTCAGGTTACAGACTCCACTAACCCAAAAATAGTAAAAACAAAACAAATTCCTTCCAGTAGCACCTTAAAGACCAACTAAGTCAGTTCTTGGTATGAGCTTTCGTGTGCATGCACACTTCTTCAGATACACTGAAACAGAAGTTTCCAGACCCTTCTATATAGTGAGAAGGTGGGGAGGGGTATTACTCAGAAGGGTGGTGGGAATGGGTGATTGGCAGATAGCTGTGATGAGCCTGTTGACGACTCTTAACGACTGCAATAGGTCTATCTGTAACCAAAAATAGTACCTTGGGTTAAGAACTTTGCTTCAGGATGAGAACAGAAATCGCGTGGCGGCAGCAGCAGGAGGCCCCATTAACTAAAGTGGTACCTCAGGTTAAGAACGGTTTCAGGTTAAGAACTGACCTCCGGAACGAATTAAGTTCTTAACCCGAGGTACCACTGTACTCAGATGCCCTCCCCAGCGGCATGGGGTCATGGGGTCATCCCATCACTGGATTTGAAGAGTACAGGAAGTTGCCTTACGTTGTGTAAGAGAAGGGGTTGCGACTCGCCACCAAGGCACCTGTGTCCAAAAAACCTCCAAGCTCCCCGTTCCCTTGGTCATGAGGTAGTAAGGGCAGATAACTTTTATCACTCTTGAAAAGTACGCAGAGGTGAAGGAGGAAGTTGGAAGAAGGGAGCTCTATCCCACTTCAGACCTATGTGCTGTTCCAGGGCTCACAAGTGATTCGACAGTGGTACCCCAGGTTAAGAACTTACCGTATTTTTCGCTCTATAACACACACCCGACCATAACACACACATAGTTTTTAGAGGAGGAAAACAAGAAAAAAAATATTCTAAACGAAACAGTGGATGTATGATTTTTGTGGTTCATGCTATGGCCACAGACATGTGATCTGACAGTGAGTTTGGGGTAGCCCAATGCAAAAATCCTGAGGATCCATGTGGATCCGTGCTTTGTAACCATGTTTTAAGTGGGGAGGGAAGGAAAAGCACTCAAGGGACAAGGAACACGCGTAGGGTGGGTGGAGAAGGATGCTGTTAATAATGCAGAAGAGGGGTATAAGAGGAGAAGCAAGCAGGCTCTGCTTCTCTCCCTCCTCCCCGGCTCGCTGAAAAGCTTTGCTGCTATTTAGCCAGCTGAATGGGGAGGAGAAGGGACAGAGAGCCTGCTTGCGAAAAACTTTGCTGCTATTTAGCAAGCTGTTCTCTCCCTCCTCACCGGCTCGCTGAAAGAAACAGCTCCGGACTCCTGTAAGCGGCTCCTCTCCCACTTTGCTCCTTTAAAGCAAGCAGGCTCTCTGTCCCTCTCTCCTCCCCACTCAGTGGCTCTTCTCCCGCTTTGCTGTTTCAAAGCGAGCCACGGAAGAGGGAAGGAAGGGGAACCATGGATCCTCTGCTCACGACTGCAGCAAATCCCCCCGCCATCCGTAGGCATTCGCTCCATAACACGCACAGACATTTCCCCTTACTTTCTAGGAGGAAAAAAGTGAGTGTTATGGTCAGAAAAATACGGTAATTCGTTCTGGAGGTCCGTTCTTAACCTGAAACTGTTCTTAACCTGAAGTACCACTTTAGCTAATGGGGCCTCCCGCTGCCGCTGTGCGATTTCTGTTCTCATCCTGAAGCAAAGTTCTTAACCCGAGGTACTATTTCTGGGTTACCGGAGTCTGTAACCTGAAGCGTCTGTAACCTGAGGTACCACTGTACTGGTCTTTTTTACCATGATCCCTTGGTTCACACTTCATCTCTTTTGTGGGAGTGGCATGGCTGATCTGGAGGAGAGACATGACCGGATAGTGGCACTCACTCAAAAATCTAACTGTGTCCAAGGGCCAGGAAAAAGTTTGGCAACCCCTGAGCCAGGGCACTGGGCCATTCAGCTCAGCATTGTCTACACTGACCGGCAGAGGCTCTCCAGGGTTTCAGGCAGGGGACACTCCCAGCTTTATTTGGAGATATGGGGGATTGAACCTGGGACCTCCTGCAGGCAAAGCATATGCTCTGTCACTGAGCTACAGCCCTTCCCCTATAAATAAAGCTGTGTATTGGGGGGGGGGGGATCAAAGCCAGAAGGACATCCTTGTTATTGAATTAATTCTTAAGGGTTTAACAGATGGGTATTGTATTACTGTTTAGACGTAAACTTGCTTTATGTTTTGACATATGCTATGTTTTGTTATATTGGTTATTTTGATATCTTGTGTTAATTGAGCTGCTATCTGCTGGCTGTTTGCTGTTCTGAGCTTCCCCTGGGAAGGAGGGGGAAAGCAAGATATAAGCAATAAGTGAAATGAAAATGAAATATTCAGCAATTGAACTGAACCGCCAGCTGGGAATTTACACTGTACAGATCTAGCACGGTTACCCACCCCCCATCTATGTGCCCACACTCCTTATTGAGCTTTCTGCTTGTTGAGATAGAGTTGGTTGCTAAGCACGCAAATAGATATGAGAGGAGGGCAGGGATAGGTAAAATGGCTATCATTATCACCAGTATAAATCAACAGGGAGGCTGCACACCCAGGTCCCGCTTTACGAACGCTCGCTAAACCTTGCTGTATACCCTGCAGATTCAGATATCCAACCAGAGTGCATTTTTAAGTCCCTGTTTGCCTTTTGCTGGTTGAGGGAGAGGGGGGGGGGCAGGCAGGCAGGCAGGCAGGCAGGCAGGCAGAGATTCTAGCTCCTTGTGTTCTAGTAAACAGGACCTATGTGTACTTAAAATTAAAATTAAAAACTTAAAAGTTCTGTCCATCCATCTCAACAAGAAGAAGAAGAGAGAGGAGAATGAACAGGGAAGCCATTGTTATGTTATTTAAAGGGAAAGGACTAGGGGCAAATCTCTGCTGCTGCCCCCCCATCCTCACCTTCTCTCTCTCTCTCTCTCCCCCCCCCCCCCGCCCTGCCCCTAACTTCACACATCCCCCCACAGCTTTATGAACCAGAGTGTCTAAATGCATTAAAGCCACTGTGTGGCCAAGCAGCCCCAGGGGGTTGCTAATGGGTTTGTTAGGAAAATGCTAGCAATGGGGAGACCACAGCTGCTCGCCTGCCACCAGAGACAGCCCAAAGGATGTATGGGGCAGGTAGACGGAGGGACAGGAGAGAACCAGGATGGGGAAGGAGGTCCCAGAAAGTTGGTCCCCACCCACCTGTTCTCTTAACCATCTTTGGCCTCTCACCTCAACAGCATTCACTAGCCTCTGCCATTAAACGATGACTGATGGCAGCTTTGTAAAGCTATGTGCAGTGCGGAGAAAGTGGAGAGGGGCTGGGTGCTCTGGTCTGGCTTTTGTCTAAACAGAAGCCCCAACCCAGAAACAGGAGCAGAACAGAGGGAGCATAATGAAAAATCTGACTCTGAAGTCAGATTTTCACTCTTCCTCCCTTTTATCTATCAGCCTGGCAGGCAAGGGTGTGGTTTCACAAGTTCTACCTCAGTATAGACCCAATGAAGCAAAGTACACTGTGTCTGTTGATGTCAATGGGCCTGCTCTGAGCAGGGCCAGTGTTGGGTACAACCCATGTCCACCCATTAAGAAGCCATTGAAAAGGGAGGATCTGCAGCTAAATGTGGTGGTATGGAGTCCTCCATGTTCAGGTTTTTAAGGAAGGGGTGCCCTCACCCAGTAGACTCCATTCCATTCCCCCAATGCTGCATTGCTCAGTCCCACTGGATGCTGGTCCATTTGGGGCAAATGAGGGCACTGCCCCACCAACCTCTGGAATCTCCCACCTACTGGCCTTCTTCCTTACAAGCTGCAGGGGCTGTCAGCTTCCTCCTCCTCAGTCTCAATATTGCTCACTGGAAGAACTCAGCTGGGAGGAGGATGGAGACAAAACTAGAATGTGTCGGCTCTGACTGTCGTTAACACTGACTCTGCTCTGGCGCCACCTACTGATAAGCTCCCTGCTTTCTGCCCTACCAGTCCCAATGACCGCTTCACACTACTGCTCAGTCCTCATTAATCACTTAGAGCAGGGGTCAGCAAAATTTTTCAGCAGGGGGGCCGGTCTACTGTCCCTCAGACCTTGTGGGGGGCTGGGTCTATATTTTGAAAGAAAGAAAAAATTAACGAATTCCTATGCCCCTCAAATAACCCAGAAATGCATTTTAAATAAAAGCACACATTCTACTCATGTAAAAACACCAGGCGTGCCCCACAAATAAACCAGAGATGCATTTTAAATAAAAGGACACATTCTACTCGTGTAAAAACATGCTGATTCCCGGACTGTCCGTGGGCTGGATTTAAAAGGCGATTGGGCCGGATCCAGCCCCTGGGCCTTAGTTTGCCTACCAGTGACAAAGAGATTTTTTGTTTGGGTTGTTTTGCTTTTTACACGTAAGCAGCATATAAATGTTATGGGATAAATAAAGTCCTTGTTGAAAGCTCCCCACTTACTTTTAAAAAAACAACCTGTTTAGATTATGAGTTTTTTTATATCTTATAAAAAAAGATATTTGGTGCTGAGCTTTGTTACTCTTTTTCAAATGTTAATAAAATCTATTTAAAAAATAATAATAAATCACCACCACCAAAAATCCTGCCTTTTAGCTTATAGAAACCCCTCTGCTGGTCTCCTGCTGCCTCAGCAAAGCCCCTTCCCTCTCATTATGATAACTTCCCAGTGTGAGATTTCTGCAAATGTTTGAGGTTCCCAGGGGTCTGCTGACCACCCCCTCCTGCACACAGACACTAGCAACTTGGCTGCAGAAGCACCCGCTCTCGGAAAATGAGTTTTGTTATTAGTATATGTGCTTAGGAAATCCAATTCAGCAGCCACGCTCTCCGACGGCAGGCCAGTGAGCCTGAGAGAATGGCAGTAATATCCCTGATTCCTTTCCAGTTGTGCACTGGGGTCTTTTAAAATCCAGTTTGGCTAGAGAGCTAATTGGTATTTATCCCGCAGCCCAGGCGGGCAGCATAAACAGGTTTTATGATGCCCCTTCTATCCAATCTCCCTCCCTCAAGAAGCCCTGTCTGAAGTGCTAATGGGTTAACACAGACACAGAGACACTGCACACCCTTCCTTTGCTTTTACAAGCTAATTAGCAGCATTAATGAGAAAAACAACCAAAAGGAGGTGAGGGTGGGGGAAGAGTCCGTTCCTGCCCCCTTTTAGCCTGCAGGGATTTTAATGATGTCATTTAATACTGTGGCAGCAGAAAAAGGGGGCATGGGGGTGTGGGAATCAGGAAGAGACAGACACTGAAGGAAGGAGAAAGGATAGCAGAGGTTGAGTCTAAATTCTGGGGGGAAAGCCTTCTCTGTTGGCAATTGTTTTTGTGCATTCTCTGTGGAAGCCCCTAAGCAGCTGAATTCCCTCTCCACAGAGGGGCATCTGGCACCTTCATGATACAGCCTTGCTTCCCTGGCTTTTGATACCTGAGATACATGTTGTTGTGTGCCACCCCAATCTCTGAGTGGTGCAAGATTTCAGCGGTAGCAGGCGCTCACCCCAGGTGATTTCTTGAACATGGGAAGCTGGGTCCAGGGATTTAGGAGTCTGCCATCCAGGTTGACTCTCCCAGCCTTGGTTAAATTCTAACACCTACTAGACCCAAGAATGCATGGGAGCCTGCCACCCACAAACGCATAACAATATATTATAAAAAGGTAAAGGGACCCCTGACCATTAGGTCCAGTCGTGACCGACGCTGGGGTTGCGGCAGTCATCTCGCTTTATTGGCCGAGGGAGCCAGCATACAGCTTCCGGGTCATGTGGCCAGCATGACTAAGCCGCTTCTGGCAAACCAGAGCAGCGCACGGAGACGCCGTTTACCTTCCCGCCGGAGTGGTACCTATTTAACTACTTGCACTTTGACGTGCTTTAGAACTGCTAGGTGGGCAGGAGCAGGGACCAAGCAACGGGAGCTCACCCCGTTGCGGGAATTCGAACCGCCGACCTTCAGATCGGCAAGTCCTAGGCTCTGTGGTTTAACCCACAGCGCCACCCTAACATTATAAGTATAGCTATATTAGGACTCACCCTATTTGTGATTGTCATTTGGTTCAAACTGTTTTTACTGTTGTATTTGGCACTGCTGTGACTTGCCCTGGGACTTTCTGGAGAAGAGCAGTTGATGATGATAAATTATTATTGTTAACAGTGACGATGATGATAATAAAATTGTAGACTCCCTCAGTTAAAAAGCCCCTTCCCCACCACCAAAAAGCAAAGGAAATCTAGCAGGGCTGGGGAACCTGTGGACTACAACTCCCCTAATCCCCAGTAGCTAGCAGGGCTGGTGGTCAGGGATGATGGGAACTGTAGTCCGCAACATCTGGAGAGCACAATATTGGCTACAGTAGCAGGCAGATAAAAGTCTTTCTTTTACGCTCTTCGGTCTCTTCTGGCAGAGTAACACTGCCACCTACTGGCCTGTCAGAGATAAGACGCACCTGGATTCAACTTCAGAAAAGAGATCAGCCAATTATTTTCAAGCCAATAAATTTTGGGAGATGAGCCCTGCCCCACCCCCCATCCACCAATCCTGCAGCTCAGGGCAGCCAACATGTGAGTTAATTTTCCTCACAGCCCCTTCCTTGACCGCAGAGGCCGGGATGGTGGCCAACTCAAATCAGACACTTTCCATTTAAAGCACACAGACCTCCTTCCTGGCTGGAGGATTTTAGAGGCTTCTTGTTAACGGCTCGGCATAAAGGAGATACAAGCCACAGAGGAGGCCGAGGGAGTGGAAGTGGGATTGGTCCCTTGGGGGTGCTTAGAATTAACAACAGCCTTACCATGATGGGCTGGCGGCGGAGAGGGGGCTGTTTAAGCAGGGAACAGAATAGTAAACAATTGCCGTATATCAGGACCCTCAAGAGACAGGGTAATATAGCAGACCTAGAGTCTGAAAAAGGAATACGAAAGCTGTATGAGCATAGAAAGCTGCCTGAGACTGAGTCAGATACATAAGTCCATCTTCCTCAGTACTGCCTACGCCAGGCATAGGCAAACTCGGCCCTCCAGGTGTTTTGGGACTACAACTCCCATCATTCCTGACCACTGGTCCTGTTAGCTAGGGATGATGGGAGTTGTAGTCCCAAAACATCTGGAGGGCGGAGTTTGCCTATGCCTGGCCAACGCTCACTGACAGTGGCTCTCCAGGGTTTCTGGTGGGAGACGCTCATTGGAGGATTGAACCTGGGGCCTTCTGCATGCCAAGCAGGTAGTCTGCCACTGAGCTATGACCCTTCCTCCCCTGGCTAGAATCATAGCTGTCAACTTTTCCCCTTTCTTGCGAGGAATCCTATTCAGAATAAGGGAATTTCCCTTTAAAAAAGGGAAACATTGACAGCTATGGCTAGAATGCTGACCATTATTTATCCTCCCTTTCTATTTCTGATGTTCATGGCACAAGCACCATTCCTTATGCAGCCTAAAAAACAGCGCCATCCATGCAAGAAGAGGGAGGCGTCAGCAGGTTTCACGGAAACCCTAAACGCTTGCAGAAGTTCACAAAACCTTCTTAAAGAGAAAATGCTAAAGAGGAAGGGTAACACCCCCCACCGGAAAAAAACCAGCCCAATGAAGATTGAGCTGGATGGGGGTGTGAGGACAGGAAATTGGGGAGCAAAGGATAGAATGAACAGAAGAAGGCATGGCTGGCTGGGAATGTGAACAGAAACCATCCACAATAGTATTAATATTAATAAAGCAGTGCTAGAAACTGAGATATGAAAGCTAGGAGCTAAATGGCACCTTAAACCTAGATTACGGGCGCAACAACGGAATGTCTAGGCATGCTTTTTTATAACAAGAACAAGAACAGTTTTATAACAAAGCTGAAAACGAATGAACTACAGCTAAAATATTACGTTCATTTTTCACAGGGTCTAGTCCTTCCCCTGCCCACCCCCTTAATATTCTTAAGAGGGTCTCTTTTCCAGTCTTCAGAGAGTAGCTGGAAGTGGGGAGGCAGAAAAAGGTCCTCCTTTCCTTCCACTCTGCAGTTTTAATCTGAAACCTTAGGCGCAGTACTGCACCCAGAACTCAGAAACTACTCGCGCCAATGAAATTCCCTGTCGCAAAATGCGCCTAGAACAATGGGAGTTTCGAACACTGTAATAAAGCATTTCTGAGTGTGACCCTCCATGGTCTTCAGCAGAGAAAGGTCTTCTTCACCACCTCCTGAGATGAGATAGCTCAGTTGGTAGAGCATGAGACTCTTAATCTCAGGGCTGTCTGTCCGAGCCCTACCCTTGGCAAGAGATTCCTGAATAGTAGGGGGCTGGACTAGGTGGGGGGTTTTTTGGTCCCTTCCATCTCTACAATTCTATGATTCTATGATTCCTACCTGATCCCTTTTAACTGCAGATCCTTTTCCACTAAGCTTCCTTTAAGGCAGTGGTTCTCAAACTTTCTTCTCTGGGCCACATTTTCAGAATGAAAATTTGTTTGTGCCATACCGATTTTTTTTATTATTATAAGAAATACATTGGAAAACAAAAAGAAACAACTAGCTGTTCTTGATTTATAACCTAGAACACAACTGTTTTAGAATATGATCATGGGACATCCAGAAAGTATAAAACAATGCACCTACATTAAGAACAAGAATCATTCCCAAAATATAATTATAAACAAGCCTCTTACATAGGTATATATACCTTAAGTACGTATACAAACTCAATGAGAGGTGTGAGCTTGCTTTTGCCAGGTAACCTCCTTTATATTAGGTCTAATTTGAGACTAACAGACTCTCATCTCCTCATCAAGACAAAGAAGTCTTTCTTTTATCTGATCTTTTATTTGTCAGAGCTGAAAATCTCTGTTCCCAACAATATGTGGGCCACTGGCCTGATCTAGCAGGTTCTTCTTATGCTTCTATTAAATAATAATAACAATCAATAAACCACAAGCCACCGGCAAAAAGCGATGAAGAAAAAGAGAAGCATTCTGTCCTTCAACCAGAAGGGAGTGCTATTGAATTCCACTACACTTTCTCGCATAGATATGTATTCAGCTAAGGGAAAGTTACTTCCAAATGTGCAGGATTTCAAGGTTGGCTGGGTGGAATGAAATTTTCCAGTCTCCTGGGGAAACCAGGAGGCTTAGTGATGCAACTGAGGAGGGATAGGGAGTGGTCTTTACAGGAGAGGGGCTTCATGCACACAATACAGTTAAAGCACCCACACACAAAATCACGGGAACCGTAGTTTGTTAAGAGTGCTAGAAGCTGTAGCTCTGTGAGGGCATAAACTGCAGTTCCCAAGATTCTTTGCCAGGGGGGCTGGGCGGGTGGGGGCTGAATGAGCTTTAAATGTATGGTTTGCACACAGACTAGGAAGTTAGAACACACAAACGACTTCTTATAGTCTGGGGGTCAAGGCCCTAACTCTGGAAAAAAGTAATCTGCTTAGTGCATGAGTGAGAAGGCTCCGCTCTTAGGCTAAAATGTGGCCCTTCAAACCTTTGCATATGGCCCTGGGCTGACACTCTCCCTGGGCCACACACCCAGGCCTGCTCTGTGCTTTTGCCAAGCCAGAAAATGTCCTTGACTTGTGAGGATCCCTGGTTGTTCACCTCTGGAGAGGGGGGGGGGTGTACACAACACTGGCTTTTTCATAGTTAGAATGGAGCCTCCTGTACAATGCTAAACAATCAAATCTATTCTTCTATCCCCTTTTGCCTTGGCCCCAGGCATACAGCCCCCAGAAGACGAACCACCAGGGAGCATGGCCAGTAGTGCTGCTCCCAGATCCCCCAGGTGTTAAATTAGCTTAACGCCTCTCTCTCCCAACTGGCTGATATGTATATAAGTATATGTATACATGTATATAAGCCCTTCTGGATCAGGGGAATCCCCATCAGAGCTGGTGTGGCATGGAATCGAACCCTGTCAGAAGTGTTCGCTGTACCAAACTGGGCAGCCAGACTGCAGTGGAGTTTGGTGCTTTAGGCGAAATGGGGAGGGCACTGCCCTACTGACCTCGGTCTGCCCTCAGCCAGACACCCCACCTGCATGCTTTTTTTACTTACAACCAGTCTAATGGCATGGACTTGAATGTGTTGCACATCAGAGTGCAGTTGGGGTAACTTCCTGGCACTCTGCACTAAATCCTGAAGAACTTCGTCTTTCACTCTGAAAAGCTTAAGTTCCCGGCCATCACGGATGCAGAAATAGTCTTGAAAATTGGGTAAGGCAATTTTGGGTTCAATGCAGCGAGTAGCACACTGCCCCCTGCCTGCATCAACCAGAGCCAGAGATTTAAGCATTTTCTGCACGTATTTGCATTATTTGCAGAATTCTAGCAGGTTGCTGAGTTTGACGATTTTTGGAACTTAGATCTCAGTGCAGAATCCCTCCCCACCCCCGCTTTCAAGCACAGGCTGTGCATCACCCTTGGCTTTTGCTGGCATAACACCCAAATACCAAGCAAGGAATTAAAAGCATTAAAAAGACAAATTGGAATGGCTTGCCTCTGGGGGTGAGCTCAGAGCACCAGCAGCAATGCAGCATTTAGCAATCCAGAAAGCAAAGAGTATTTTGATTGTGGCACCCTCAGAAAGGGCTGCAACTCTGGGATACAGTGGTACCTCGGGTTAAGAACTTTAGCTAATGGGGCTTCCTGCCGCTGTGCCGCCGGAGCACAATGTCTGTTCTCATCCTGAGGTAAAGTTCTTAACCCGAGGTACTATTTCTGGGTTAGCGTCTGTAACCCGAGGTACCACTGTATAGCACAGGGGTCAGCAAGGCTTACCGGGCATGGGCCAGATCACTCCCACAGAGATCCTCCGTGGGCCGGGCCGGCGCAGCGCAACACCAGAAATCGCTTCTGCGCATGCCCAGGCACCGAAAATTGTGCCTGTGCGGAAGCGATTTTCAGCGTCTGGCCATGTGCAGAAGCAATTTCCAGAGCCACGGAAGAGAGTCCCTGCACCACACTGTGCCGGTTTAGTGCAGCGTGTGGGGACTCACCGGCTCAGTTCGGGGGCCGGTTAAACGGCTTCTGTGGGCCGCTTCTGGCCCATGGGCATTAGGTTGCCGACCCCTGGTATAGCATCTGCTTTGCATGCATTTCTTGGGTTCAATCTCTAGGGAGGGCTGGGAAAGTTCCCTGCCCGAAACCCCAAAGAGCTTTTGTCAGGCAGTGTAGACAATACTGAACTAGATGGTGATGGTAAAGGTAAAGGACCCCTGGATGGTTACGTCCAGTCAAAAGTGACTATGTGGTTGCAGCGCTCATCTTACTCAGGCCGAGAGAGCCAGTGTTTGTCCACAGAAAGCTTTCCAGGTCATGTGGTCAGCATGACTAAACAGCTATTGGCACAACAGAACACTATGACGGAAACCAGAGAAACGCACCGAGACGCAGTTTACCTTCCCAACGCAGTGGTACCTATTTGTCTACTCGCACTGGCGTGCTTTCGAACTGCTAGGTTGGCAGAAGCTGGGACAGAGAAACGGGCGCTCACCCCGTCGTGGGGATTTGAACCACCTACCTTCCGATTGGCAAGCCCAAGAGGTTCACCACCCGCATCCCTACTGAACTAGATGGACATACACAGTATACTGGTCCATTTTGCAGTGTGGACACTGTATTGTCTACACTGACTAGCAGGGACACTCTGGAGTTTCAGGTCCTATCCAGAGATTGAACCTGGGACCTTCTGCATACTGAAAAAATATTTTACCCCTGAGCTATGGGGCACATGTTTTGCTAGAGGGATAGTCTGCCTTGCTGCAGACACTAGGAGGCACCGTTTCATGTACCAGCCTGGTCCACCTGCCTGGCGTCCCTTATCGTGTGTGTGTGTGTGTGTGTGTGTGTGTGTGTGTGTGCTGGAAACCCTGCAAGCTGCAGTCGCCCACCGGATAAAAGCAAAGGCATGTGAAACGCTTTGCAGAGAAGCAAGACATAACTTGGCAGAGCCGGTCAGATTCCAAATTCCAGTCCTTGCATGCCAGCCATATCTGCAGCGCCTGAACAAAGGGACCGACAGTTTATTCCTTCTCTTCAAAGCCAGTTGCTTCACCACACACACACACACACACTCCCTTGGCATCCTGGGATTCCCAGAGCTGGGGTTCCCGGGATGAACGGGCCATGGTCCAGGTTTGGGCCGACGGTGTGTCACACCCTCCCACTTGCCCTCTGTGCCTCCTGCCCTCTTGTTCCAACTGCTCGGATATCCTGGTTTTAAAGACAGTGTTGGAGCAACAACCTCTCACACTGTTTGGGTAGGCTGGGGGGGGGGGTGGAACTGTAAATAAGAGGGGAATAATTCAGCAGGAAAAAGCCCAGACGTTGGCATGTGGGGAATCTAAAAGGGCAAACTTCCACGGAACCTTTTCTGTGCCGAGGGCCGCATTTCATTCTCAGCAACCTTCAGGGGGCCACGTGCCAGTGGTGGCAGAGGCCAAAGTGGGTGGAGCAATGGATGTAAATCTCACCTCTGCAGTAGGCTAGTTTCTACACACACCCTTTTCTATCCTATCAAGGGCTGCATCCAAGCCAAGCAAAAACACACAAGAGCAGGGCTGGTGAGGGATGTGACTTGGGGAAGAGTCGTGAGAGCCAGATAAAGAGGCCCCTGAGGTTCCATTGTTCTAGTCCTTATGGATGGAAAGACAGGGAGCAGGGGTGTAGGAAGGGGGATGCGGGGTGTGTGGTCTGCCCTGGGTATCATCCCTGAGGGGGTGACAAAATGGCAACCCATGCGCAGATGGCAGCTCGCCCCCGCCGCTCCGGGTGCCGGAGCAGCTAGCTGACAGGGTGTCTCATCCCAGCCCTACCTGGAGATGCTGTTGGGGACTGAACCTGTGTTCTTCTGCACCCAAAGCAGATGCTCCACCCTTGGGCAGCAAGGCCTTCCATCTACGCCACGACTGCTGTGCTGTCTCCCCTTCACCTAACTTTTCATCTCCAAATTTTCATGCCCAAATTGTTCAAAACATTCCGTATCAGTTTCCAGAGGCCCTCGTCATCTGAAGTTGCCACCATTAAGGATGAAAACAAATGCAAAAAACCTTTCATTTCTGAATATAACAAGCAAACAGCAGCAGATTAGGAATTATGCCTTCTCCAGAAAGCAAGCTGTAGAGAAAGGGGAGACAAGCTGTCCACTGTCAGAGGAAGGAGGCCTCTGAATGCCAGTGGCTGTGAATCACATGGGGGGGGGGAGCACTTTCACACTCTGGCTTTTCCAGAAGAGCATTTGGATGTCCACTGTGGGGAGAAAGGATACTGAACAAGATGGGCCTGATCCTGCAGGGCTCTTCTGGAGGTCTTAAGCATTTTCAAACATTGCAAATCAGTATTTATTTTGTTCTTTCACATCAGGCCCGCAACATTCACTCATTAATTTATTTTAAAATATATCAAAAAAAGTTCCCCCAATGAATTCCACCAATTCCCCCCCCCCCCCACTTAAATGTGTTATGATTTCTAAGACTTATTAAAACAACAACAACCAGGTCACAAGCAATTAAAAATAAAAAAACCCGCCCACTATTTTCTGATAATTTGGTTGCCCCAATGAAGATGGTTCCTTAAGATGGGTATTGGAACTCATCTTGAAAAAGGCATTTTTATCCTGTGGTTGACAAAAAGAACAATACTGTACCTCCTTCAGTAGCTGCTGTAAGTATCAACTGAAAAAAGTACACCTCTCTTCTTCAGACAAACTGTTTCTCATAATCAATGTACTCAATTCATTAACCAACAAGTGGACTAAGAGCGCAGCCCTATGCTTGCCTACTCAAATATAAGCCCATTGAGTTCAATGGGGCTTAATCTCAGGTTAAGAGTAGACACAGCTGCAGTCTTAAGACTCATAAGATCAACCAAACCAAGTTTCTTGGGTTGCTTGAAAGCCCCTTTTCACGCCCATTAGTTCACTAGGCTGTATAACAACCTTGCAAGGTAGGCCAGAATTATATTCTCCGCACTGCAAATGGGGAGGGAGAAAGCTAAGCGGGGAGGGAGAGATGAATTTTGAACTGAGAGTCTCTTGGATCAGAGCCCAGTCTCTATGTCACTAGTTGAACAAGTCTGGAAAAAGAG